>NC_042621.1:174651318-175851318 GCF_901001135.1 Rhinatrema bivittatum
AGAACTTCTCTCAGCATTGCGTTTCATCTGCCTTTGGCCACTTGTTCTTGTGCTGTCGCCTGTATAACCTTGCACTTGTTCTTGGACCTTTGTCTTTTTAACCTTGCCCTTATTCTGTGTATAGCTTCTACCCTGTTTTGGCCTTCTAGCCTGTCTGCCTTGCCTTGTCTTTTCTTTTGCTTGTGCGTCTTGCCTTGTCTTCTTTGGGCCTATCCTGTTTGCCTGTATTCTGTCTCCTGTTTAGGCCCTCCAGTGACCTCCCTTATCTGAGTGTTTCTCAGTTGTTCTTCTGTTCTTTGTGGACCTTCCAGTGATCTTTCACTCCCTGTAGATCTCCCAGTGGCCCTTCTGCTCCCCTTGGGCCTCCCAGTGACCCTTCTGCCTTCCATGGGCCTTCCTGAGACCCTTCTGCCTTGCATGGGTCTTCCAGTGAACCTCCTGCTTCCCACAGGTCTCCCAGTGGCCTCCTGTGTTTTATTCAGGCCTCCCAGTGGCCTATCCTGTTTGTATATATTCCTGCCTTCCCTGGTTCTGCCAACCTTGACCACAGTCTAGTACTTGCTGATGCACTCCCTATTCCTGATTGCACTACCCTCCAGAAGACATGCCAGCCAACAGCACAAAGGGCTCAACTGATAGGGAAGGTGGCTGGTCAGGTAGTAGATCTACACCATTTCTGCCTGCTCCTGACCCCTGCAGAAGACCAGATTCCTGGTCTTCCTGCTCCCTCTGCTTAAAAATAATTTTGAAAATTACCCCTGTCTAGAATGTCTAGGTAGGTAACACTTGAGCACCAGTGATCAGATGGTATTATTTTTTTTTTTTAGTTTAAATTCTTTATTGAGTTTTTGTTTGGAAAATAGTGAACAGGCAAATAATATACAGATAATGCAGAATCCATGGAGACATATCAAAATAAACCGATACCTAATTTACAACACTGCAATATACAGTGACATATCTACGGTAGTTCGCAGTAGTAATAGTATGAGTCTCCAATGGTGAAAGGTACTGGAACTCTATAAAGAAAAAAGAATTAGAAAAGGGCATCGGATAACTCAAAACTCTAAAAGAAGAAAGAAGAAGGGGGGAAAAGGAGTGCAAGATAAGAGAAAAAAAAAAAAAACCCAGGCTGTCTAGCTCTATATGTTCATTAGAAGGGGACATCCACCATATTAGCAACCACATATTCATCTAGGAGTTTCCACACTTGAGCCCAGGAGGCTAACCTGTTGAATTTAATTGCCATTGCTCTTTCATATTTATAAAAAAGACATACAGAATTCCACCACCAAGGGTAGGAAAGCAAATCACTACGCTTCCAGTTTGAAAATATTGTGTGCAGGGCGATTGTGAACAGGAAATCCATCAGTTTCCTATGTGGGAGAGATAATTGTAATGAGGAATTGGCACCTCTAAGGAAAACCATGGAATATGTAAGGGGTTGGTTCAGAGAAAGAATTATGGATATAGTATGCCATATTTGGTTCCAAAAATTCCTAACATATGAGCAATAGAAAAGCATATGCTCCAATGTGGCCTTGGGCTCAGAGCAGGACCAACATTTATGGGAATCGAGTAGGCCAGCACGGTGAAGCCGCCATGGGGTCCACAAGGCTCTATGCATTAAAAAAAAAGAAGATTGCATCAAACTGGAAGATAATGAAATGCGGTTAGTTATAGACCAAAGTTTCCATTCATTATTTGCAATAGTAACATTTGTCTCTCTCGACCAGATAGGATACAAACAAGAATGAAGCTTACCAGCTGAAGCAGAATTGATAATTTTATATAATTTGGAGGCTAGATGACTTCTGGGGCCATGTTCCTGGAAAACTTGTAGTAAGTAAGGAGAAGTGTTGAAGGAGGCGGACTTGTAGACAGAAGAAGAGAGAACACTCCTCAATTGGAGCCAGGCATAAAATTGAGAGGCCGGTAACCCAAACTCCTGTTGGAGTCTAGAGTAAGGCAAAAGTTTTGCATCCTCTAAAATGGAGGATAGAAACCAGATGCCTTTCGAGTGCCATTTCGGCCAGTTGAGGGGATGGCCATTTATAGTCAGTAGTGTATTATTCCAAATAGGGGCCATGTTAGAATAATTCCAAGAAGGCATCTGTTCTGACCTAATGGAATCGAAAAACAAAAACGTTTTGTGCAAAGAATGCAATATAGGATTAGAAGCAATTGATGCTGTAATCCGAGTGCCAGGAAGATAGGAAAGTGGAAAGGGGCATAGAAGAGTGCGCTCTAAAGGTAACCATCTAGGTAGGTCCCACGGGTCAACAGTGTCAGTATAATGATGATAAGCTTGCTGCAAAATAAATGCTTGATGATAACCATAAAAATTAGGGAAATTAACTCCTCCTTCCATTTTGGTAAGTTTTAATTTGGACAAGGCAATTCTCGGTGACTTATTCTTCCATAAAAAGGAGGATAGAATCCGATCCACCTTCTTATAGAAATTGCTAGAAAAAAAAATGGGTAGCATAGATAGAGAATAAGTGATTTTGGGAGCTATAACCATTTTAATGGTATCTAGTCGACCCCACCAAGATAGGTGTAGGGGAGACCAAGTAATGGTCAAATCCTCTAGTGTTTGGAGTATGCGGGATTCAGCATTGGACAGTGTTAAGGAAGGGTCCGAATGAAAATATATGCCCAAATATTTAAGACTTTGGGACACCTTTTGTATAGCAGATTTTGTAAGATCAGTCATGGATCCCAGAGTGTTAAGAGGCAGGATTTCGGTCTTGTGCCAGTTAATTTTATAGCCCAATAAGGCCGAGTATGTCGTAATTTGCTGAAGAAGGTGGGTAAGTGAAGACTCAGGCTGAGACAAAAATAATAATACATCGTCTGCGTAAGCTGATAATTTATATTCCTCAGAACCAATGAGCACACCTTTAATCCAAGGATTCTGCCTTATAGCAATAAGAAGAGGTTCCAAAGCCAGGTTGAAAAGCAACGGTGAGAGGGGGCAACCTTGCCGCGTTCCTCTATATAAAGAAAAAAAAGGGGATCTACGATTATTAATATAGAGGAAAGCATTGGGAGAATGATATAAAAGCCGAATCCAGGATAAAAAGTTAGGGCCAAATCCGAATTTGTGGAGAGTAGAGAAAAGAAATGGCCATTCAACGCGATCAAAAGATTTTTCCGCGTCTAAGGAAACTGCAATAACTGGTGAGGGGGCAGAAAAAACAGCTTCATGAATGTGGAGGAAAAGCCTGGTGTTATTAGCGATTAGCCTATGTTGTATAAATCCGGACTGATCTGGGTGAATAAGATGAGACATAAGTTTAGACAATCTAGTGGCCAGTATTTTAGTGAATATTTTATAATCTGTATTTAGTAAGGAGATGGGGCGGTAGTTGCCCACCTCAGTTGCATCTCTCCCTGGCTTCAGAAGAACCACAATACAAGCTGTTGAAAAGGACGCATATGATTGCGGTTGAACCGGGGCTGAAGAATAGTATTGCTGAAGATGGGGAATAAGTTCCGTACTAAAGGCTTTATAAAAATCCGTAGTGAAGCCATCAGGGCCAGGGGCTTTTCCAGTAGAGAGAGCTTTGATGGCGAGATCAATTTCCTGAGAAGTGATTGGGGAGTCCAGATCTCGTTGCTGTTGTTCAGATAGTGAAGGATGTGAGAGAGAGGAGAAGAAAGAATGGAAATCTTCCTCTGAAGCATGGGTTTCCGTTTGATATAGCTTGGCATAAAAGTCTCGGAAGGCTTGTAAAATGTCAACATCTTGAGTAATAAATTGATGAGAAGCAGTCTTAATTTTAACGATGCACTTTTTTTCCTCTCTTTTCTTCAAATAAGACGCTAGCAAATGTCCACATTTGTTGTTTTCTGCGTAGTATGTAGCTTTATTATGAAAGGCATGAAGACGGACTGATGCACTGAGCAGTTGATTATATTGAAATTTTGCTTTCAATACATTTGTTAAAGAAGCACTAGTCGGATGTCGTATATGTTCCGCTTCTAAGGAAGCCACAGATCCTTGAAGGTGAGTTAGGTTAGCTTGATCAGCTTTTCGTTGATGCGCAGAGTAGCTGATAATGTCGCCTCTAATAGTGGCCTTGTAAGCGTCCCATAGTGTGGAGAGTGAGATCTCAGGAGTAGAGTTGAGGTAGAAATATTCAGTAGTTTTTTCACGTAGATGAATCAAGAAGTTCGGATCTGATAGGAGTTGAGAATTGAATCTCCATAGCTTGTCAGTGACAATGGGGTGTTGGAGTTCACATTGAAGGATGATTGCCGCATGGTCGGAAACTAAAATAGGAGCAATCGATGCATCGAGAATCTTCGGGATTAAGCTGTTGGAAGCTAGAAAGAAATCAATACGGGAGTAAGAGGAGTGGGGAGCTGAAAAAAAGGTGTAGTCCTTCTCTGTAGGGTGTAAAAGGCGCCAAGCATCTGCAAGTCCGAGAGAAGACATTAAATGTTTGAGAGTCTTGCTAGACTTAGAAGTAGTGAGTCGTGCATTAGACTTCCTATCCATAAAGGGATCTAGGGTTTGATTAAAGTCGCCTCCGACAATAGTCGAGTTAGAATCGTTAGTCAGAAGTTGGGTGAAAGCATCATGGAAGAAAGAGGGGTCATCGATATTTGGAGCGTATAGGTTGAGAAAGGTATGTGGCTCCTTGTGGATTGAGGCTTGAATGAGATTCCATCTGCCGTCCAGATCAGCTGATTGATAGGTGATCACAGCATCTAGTCTTTTGTGGACAAGAATGGCCGTGCCCCATTTTTTGTGGGCTGCAGGACTGAAGAAAACTTGGCCGACCCATAACTGTTTCAGTTTAAGAGACTCAGCAGATGTTAATCTAGTCTCTTGCAGGAGAGCAATGTCAGTGCGCAGAGATTGTAAATAGGTGAGGATCTTTTTCCTTTTGATGGGGTGCGACAGGCCTTGAACATTTAGGGAAACTACAGTGAAAGAAGCAGTTGTGGTAACCATATTGTAAAAATTCCAAGAAGGAGAAAAAAAAAAAGAAAAAATCCAAAAATATGTCTATGTAACAAGTAATCTTGCACTCCCGATGCTGCTGCAGGGATGGGAGAGGGTAGAGAGTGAGAAAAGGAAGAGAGAGTAGCAGAAAAGAAAAAACTAGACGGAGAGAAAGAAAGAAAAGATAGAGAGGAGAAGGGTAGGTAAAAGATGTATCTGAAAAGTTCCAAATAACAGAAGCACCACGTGTGCTAAACTTGCAAGTCCCCAAAGGGACAACAGAAATGGGCCTCTAGGCGGACCTCTGGCCAGTCCAAGCGAGCTGTGCCGCTCATTAGTATAATAAAATAAAACTGATTCCAACAGGAAAAAAGTAAACTGGTATAGTCAGCGTATGTCGCTTCCCCAAATTGCAAACGTAAAAAGGAAAATAGAGAAAAATAATGGCATGGCAGGAGCACTAACGACCTTCTTTTTCAGGTCACCATTTCGCTAGAGTTGCCAACTGATTGAAGAAAGACCTCTAATTCGCAAGGTTGTTGAAAGAGTTTTGTTTGGTTCAGATGCGTGACCCGCATCTGGGCCGGGTAAAGCAGTCCATATTTAGCCCCAATTTGTTGAAGTTTCGGGCGCAAGGCGAGGAAAGCTTTACGTCGATCCGCAGAGGCTTTAGCCAAATCGGGGACGAAGAGCACAGTGCGACCTTTGTATTGTACTGGCGCCTGTGTTCTGGCGGCCATCAGGATTTGTAAAACCTGTGGGTATCGCAGTAATTTAAATATAATTGGCCTCGGATACTTAGAGTTGCGGAGCGGCTTGGAAGGAATCCTGTGTGCCCGCTCGATCTCTAAAGGATATTGAAAATCGAGGCGGAGGCTGGTGGTAATTAGTGTAACAAGGAAACTATTAATATCGTTACCTTCGTCGCCTTCCGTGATACCGAGCACCCGGATATTATTCCGGCGATTCCTGTTTGATAAATCTTCCATGTTATCCTGCAAACGCTTCAAGCCTGTAGCGATTTGAGGAACTGAAGCGGTAGTAATCAATAGGGAAGAGACCTGAGATTCTACATCATCTAGACGAGCACGATACGTTTCAAGTTTGTTTGAAATAGTTTGAATTTCCCCTCTAAGCGCATTAGTGGCATCAATGTTAACATTGATCAGATCCTTTAATTGCCGCAATTCGGTAAGTACGATATCCGCTGAGGCTATAACTTTTGATGGCGGGGCCTTGTCCGGCGACGGAGGGTCGGCCTTAGTTCTTTTGGTGCCCGCTGACGCTGCGAAGGCCGCTTCTATTTTCCCGACTTTGCTCGACGCCATCGGGAGCTACAGTGAGTGAAAAGCAAATTTGATAAAAAAAGAGCTATCTGGGGAAGCTGAAAATCCGGAATTTCCGTACTTGTTGATTAGACCAGAGCGGAGCTACAAGCTTAGGCGGCCATTTTGATCGCTGCGCGAGAGCGCCCCCCGATCAGATGGTATTATTTAATATAATGACCAACTTATAGAGAAGTCATGCAAGGCTCAAAGTCCAAGATTTCAAAAGTACTAACTTTGGAGAAGTACTTTAAGAAGGAGCTGGCAGGTCAAGAAGAGATATGAGAAATGAAAAAAGTAAGCTAAACAAAAAAGAGATATAATAATGGCAACAAATGTTTATGTATGAAAAGTAAATAAAAGTAGGAGGGAAAAAGGAAACAACATGCTTCACTAAAGAGGTGACTGAAAAAATTAAGACATAACGATCAGCACTGAAAAAGTTAAAATAATTTCAAAAAGTATATTTAGTAAAATTGAAAGAGACAAATAAAGAAATATGAATGGCAAAAGTGCAAGTGGGAGAAAAAATTGCTAAAGAAAATGAGGTGATAGATAATTTCAGGTATGTCAAAGAAATGATGGCCATTAGATGGAATTGTAAGTTTGAAAGTTAATAAGGAGCAATGTGTGGAGAGAGGAGGAAAAAGTAGAAATGCTACACAAATACTTCTTTTTTATGTTCAATGAGATGGCCTTGGAGAAGGACTACTGCTAGCTGGTAAAAGTACATATGGGAGTGGATTAGATACCACACCATTTATGGAAGAGATTGTCTGTATGTAAGTGGCAAAACTGAAAGTGCACAAAGCCATGAGGTTGTATGAGGTACATCCTAACATACTAAGGGCCTAATTTACAAAGGCTTTTTTGCCATTCTAGGTCTATGGGAAAAATGCTTAGTAAATCCTGCCTAAGGGAGCTCAGAGAAGTTCTGGTGGGTCTGCTGAAGAACCTGATCAGCAGGAATGGGAGTGGTGCCACAAGATTTGAGAAGGCCAGCCATGGTCACTCTTCACAACAATTGAAAAAAGAGAAGAAGTTGGAAACTACAGACCAGTTAGCCTTATCTTGTTGGTGGGAAAATTAATAGAGACTCTCTTGAAGGTAAGGATAGTAAATTATCTGCAGTTCAATGGGTTGCAGGATCTGAGCAACATGATTTAACCAGAAGTATATTGTGTCAAAAAATCTGATCAATTTTTTTTTTCAACCGAATAATTAGAAAATTAAATCAAGGGCATGTGCTGAATGTGGTTTACTTGGATTTCAGTAAAGCTTTTGATACTGCTCTGTATAGAAGGTTCATTAATATAAGGGTGAATTTTAAAGAGCTTGAGAGCGTGAAAATGTTTGGATACTCGCACATGTGTGCCAGGCATGCGGGAACGCAGGAAAATGAGAAACTTGGGTGTGAGCGCCAAGGTGGTGACATGGATTACAAACTGGTTGACTGATAGGAGACAGCATATAATGGTTAATGGAACTTGCTCTGAAGAGAGCTGTGTTAAGTGTGCCACAGGGATCGGTGTTGGGACCAGTTCTGTTCAATATCTATGTGAGTGACATTGAGGAAGGGATAGAAGGTAAAGAATGTCTATTTGCAGATGATACTAAGATCTACAACAGAGTGTACATGCCTGAAGGATTAGAGAGAATTAAAAGTGATTTAAAAAAGCTGGAAGAGTGGTCAAAGATTTGGCAGCTGGGATTCAATACCAAGAAGTGGAGAGTCATGCATCTGGGATGCGGTAATCCAAAAGAGCTGTATGTGATGGGAGGTGAAAGACTGATGTGCACAGACCAAGAGAGGAACCTTGAAGTGATAGTGTCTGGGGATCTGAAGATGGCAAAGCAATATGACAAGGCGTTAGCTAAAACCAGAATAATTTTGGGCTACATAAGGAAAGGAAAAACCAATAAGAAAAGGAAGTGCTGATGCCCCTGTACAGGTTCTTGGTGAGGCCTCACCTGGAGTATGTTAAATTCTGGAGCCCATATCTCAAAATGGATAGAGACAGAATGGAGGTGGTGCAGAGAAGGGTGACTAAACTGGTGTCGGAAGACCTATGAGGAGAGGCTGAAGGATCTGAATATGTATACCCTGGAAGAGAGGAGATGCAGGGGAGATAAGATACAGACTTTCAGATATCTGAAAGGTTATAATGATGTATAGACTTTGAACCTTTTCTGTTGCAAAAAAAACCCAAAACAATAGAACTAGGAGTCACGAAATTAAACTCCAGTGGGATGACTCAGAACCAACGTCAGGAAATATTTCTTCACGGAGCAGGTGATGGAGGCCTGGAATGCCCATCCAGAGGAGGTGGTGAAGAAGAAAACAGTCAAAGAAGGCATGGGATACACACCATGGATCTCTGAAGGCTAGAGGATGGAAATGAGATAAGCATGCAGGGGGGTAAGTTGCTAGTATGGCAGTTACTACCCTTAGCAAAAGCCATAGAGATTATAATTCTTAACCAATATGCTCTGATGCTTTTAATGCAAAGGCTTACAATTATATTTAAATCTCCACTCAAAGGGGCTGTCCCACTTTATACTACAAAATACCCATTCAACCCCCTTATCCCAAATTATCCATAAAGCTATTTCTATGGGATACCGATTTTTTTCTTTTTTTTATCTATTTTTCTTTTTCTATTTACCTCACCAATATATGTTTTTGTTATTTTTTTTAAAGCAAAAACATTTTTAAAGATGGAAGTGGATGTCTCATTCAATGACCCTCTCAATTAACTTCAAATCCATTGAGTTAATGTTGGTCTAGTTCATGTGTTTATGGATAATTTGGGATATGGGGGTTGAATGGGTATTTTGTAGTTTAATGCAAAGGCAACATTGCATGGGTATAGGAGGAATTGGATTCAGATGACAACCGAGGATCCCAACTTCCATGATCTGCGATACTGTTATGTGGACCTAAGGGAAAAAGCTTCTATGGCCAAGTCCTAAAGGAAATGAAGAAAGCGTGCATGGGGGTAACTTGCGGGTGTAGCGGTTACTATCCTTAACCAATAATCCTTGATATTTTTTATGCAACTCCAACATTGATTTCTGCTTCAATGACAGGGGAAAAGGGGAATTGGATTTAGACAGCAACCAATGAGGGCTCTGACTTTTACAGTCTGAGGAATTGATGAGCATGGGGGTAACCAGCACAGAGCAGCAGTTACTACCCTTAACAGAAGGCATGGGATTACTATCCTTAACCAACAAGCATTGATGCTTTTGATGGAACTGCAACATCACTCTCTGCTTTTAAGGAAGGGGGTGGGGGTTGAAAGGAAAAAGAAATTTGGATTCAGAGACAACCAACACGAGGCATGGCGTTTTACAGTCTGGGGTACTGATGCTCAAGACACTAAGGAAAAAACATAGGACTGCTTCTACAGCCAAGTCCATAAGCAAAACATGTCAAGCAAAACTGACTGATACATGGGGGTAAACCTGCACAGTTCAGCAGATACTACCAAGGGAATCTTGCTGGGCAGACTGGATGGGCCATTGGTCTTTTTCTGCAGTCATTTCTATATTTATAAAACTGGCATTTGTGCATATATAGAGTCGTGAGCACACATATATGCACGCACAAAAAATGGGCATGTCAGGGTTGGCTTCATACATACGTGCATATGACATTTTATAAGGGATGTACACTTTTGACGTGGTGTGTTTAGGTGCATATGTGTGTGTTCATTTGCTTCTGCCTATTTATGCGGGGCAGTGCAAACTTTCATTTTCTATCGTGCTTTTTCTTTGCTGATCTGGTCTTTCTGGGTGAGAGGACTCAGAAGCAGGTTGGGAGTGGGAGGGAATGTGTAAGGGACAGACTGGGACCTACTGGGGGATGCTGGGAGAGTTATAGGGCCATAACACCTGGCTTGCAGTCAGTGAATCAAGAATAGAGGGATATAATGATTTAATAAGATATTCAGGTGCAGACTGGTACTTAGAGGAATAGTTAGGGACGAGACAGCAACAGGGGATCTACAAAGGAGGTTAGGAGAGTGTGTTGTACCTACATATTGAGGGGGATTCTCATTCTAATTATGATTCTAATACCTGCATGGATACTCAGATCAAAACGACTATGGAGAGGAGGAGGAGGAGGTTGCCCTTACACAGAGTTTACAGGACTAGGGCACAGTTTCTGGATCTGTCAGAGGAGCAAGTCACTCGGAAGTTCAGATTCAATAAGGAAACCATACGGTACCTATGCCAGATTTAGAGTAGGACCTGCAATCTACCACCCAAAGGTACCATGCCTTGCCAGTACACATCAAGGTCACTACTGTCTTAGCCTTTTTTTTTTTTTTTACTACCAGCACCTTTCAGACACCTCTAGGGGTCACATCTGGAATCATTCAGTCTGCCACCTCTATGTATATAGAGTAGGTCCTGGCTGCCTAGCTATATCCTTCCCTAGCAGAAGACAACACCATCACCAAATAATGACTGATTTCTATTGCATGTTTCCCCTCTGTCTTGGGAGCTATCGATTACACTCACATCCCCATAAGGGCACGAGGGGGAGATGAGGCTGCCTACTCAACCGCTTCCACTCCCTCAATATGCAAGTGATCTGTGATGTCAAGTGCATCATCATCATGAACGTCATGCCTCGGTTTCTAGGATCCACTCATAATGCCTATATTATCACGCAATCAAGAATTCATGACCGCTTCCAGGAAGGACATATCACTGGGGGATGGCTTCTAGGTAGGAAGGCGCTTATCACTTCTATCACATATCGGTTTCACTGTTTCCTATTGTCTCCCTTACATTTTAGGTTGACTGAGTGTTGGTACTGCAGAGCTGCTCAAAACTAGTCCTGTGAACTCACCCACTCTCAAACCCAAAACATATATAAAATTGATATTTTCTGTGGCTTCTCTCCTACAGGTGACAGAAGCTATCCACTCAAAACTTGGCTCATGATCCTCATAGTTACCCCAGGGAATGCAGCTGAGGGTTGCTACAACAGGGCACACCAGGGTTGTCATGGAGAGAACCTATGGCTTACTTAAATCAAGTTTCTGCTGTCTGGACAAATTAGGTGGATGCCTTCTTTACAGCCCACCAAAGGTCTCTGAGATCTTTCTAGTCTGCTGTATGCTACATAACCTTGCCAAAATAGATGCACACCTCCACCAGAGAAACAGCAAGAGAATCAGGATGAGGAGAAAGAGGAGCTGACTCAGGCACAATTGCAGGAGATATATCACATGAGTCAAAGGCAGGCAATACAAGAAAGGAGCACTCTGGTGCAAAGACATTTCAGAATGTGAATGTGTATTTATTTACAAAAAAGGTGTAACAAAATAAATTATAAGAAAAGAAACTAAGGCTTCCTTGGCAGGTCTCTTTTTCATGCTGCAGGAAGTTCAAAGGGCTTAGCTGCCCTAACAGAAAGCTCCTGCATAGTGGAGTAATGCCAATGCTTATGCTGTCATCAGAGGGTAAAGGAGTTGTGACAGTTCTAGTTCATGGCTGCAGAATGGTTCAGCTGGAGGCAGCATAGGCTGTGTTGGTGGTGACGGCAGCATTATGGGTGGTGCAGGCAGCCCTGTATCTGGTGAGGTAGCATCCAGGCACAAGGTGGTGCAGGCTGATGAGCAGGTGGCTGGGGCAGAAGGGGGCCTTCAGCATGGGGATGTCCCATTCATGTACATGGTGCACCATAAGGTGGAGTGCACTGCTTCCAGTGCCTGATGAAATGCCATGGAGCTACTGGTGGCTGTGGCTGGAAGGAGGGCATCCCGTGCAGCATCTTCTTCCACACTGCAGTGTGGGCCTCTCTTGCTTGGCCAAGGGCCCATACCATGTGCTGCATACCATGCATTTCCTTCTTGATGGTGACACAGATGCTCTTCACTTCCTGCCTCACCACATCCTGGATGCAATGCATGTCCTCCAACAGGCTGCTGCTTTGCTGTATCAATAACCTCTCCATTTGACTGGCTACAATTTCATCTTGAGGGTCTTACCCCTGGACAGATGAACTGCTGTCCTGTGGGCCAACCTCTAGGAGATCAGCCATTGTGTTCTCTCCTCCTGCTCCTCCTCCTCCACCATGAGCTGTCGCTGTACCACAGGGGCTTCCTCTCCCTCGCTCTCTTCATTACAAGTGCACGCATGATTGCAAGTGACGGTATGACCTTTGTGGACTTCTAGGTGGAGGACCAACTCACTCCTCCGCAGGTTTCCCTATAAAATGAAATAGATAAATATCGAACAATGCCATTATATGTGTGTTTTCCTTATGTACAGATCCCCAGTGGTTTCCACTAGTGGCCCTAGCTCCTAGCCCTTGGGTACAGAGCTAAAAAAGGGGCACACCATTCTATATGGCACTTCCCCAGGAGACTGGATTTGGGAGTCCCTGAGGCAGAAGGAGGGGCTAATCTAAGCTAGATAGTGGCAGGCTATTTTGGATTTCAAAAGAGAAGGAGCTGTTTCAGTGTGTTCTACATATTAGATCCCCAGTCTAGCATTGACAGAGAGACACTGCCCTATCTTTTGAAGAGGAGTGAAAGAGAGAGAAGCAGAGAAAGTAACCAGGACACCCCAAAGGAATTTCCACTGCTGGGACACAGCACACTGTCAGGATGGACTTTGGGCTTCACCATGGCCTGCCCATGCCCTGCTCAGACCATGGCCCTGTTGCATCCCTTTTTTGTCATCTGACTCTTTGACGCATACTGGGAGATACATGCATGGCCACTGGCCTTTGAAAATCCATGCGGTGCATGCATGACTTGGCCATGTGAGTATCTCCTGGATTTAACATGCGCCGGGTATTTAAATCTGGCCATAAGTGAATATCGTCTTGATAGCTAGAGAAAGAACTTACCTCCAGCCCCAGCCTAACGAGCCTGCAGCCGGTCCAGCCACCTCCTCTTAAGCAGGTGCAACCACATATATTTAAATATGCTTTTTAATAGATATAAAATTATACAGGAAAACATATTTACTCTGGTGCTAGATTTTGGCTAAATCTGCCACCCTAGTACCCCTCCATGCACTACATACCCACTTTGAGTCCCTAGTGCCCCCCATGCACTACTTATCTCACATGGGTGGGAGGCTCCCCTTTTAAAATTCAGCTGTAGGTCCTCTTAGGCCTGCCTGCTTCAAATGAGATTTTGTCTCACACCAGTGCAGGGAAAGAATCGTTCTTCATTAGCTACCACTAGGGACTCCATATGGGTGACATCCCTGGTGGTAAAATTTAATTGCCATGTTGGTGGAGGCATCTTCTTGTTAGTAAGCCCTGGAAGTACAGGAAGTTTCGCTCTCATGGAAATATTCATGCATAAGCATGCGTGCACATGGCACTTACATACGCACACAATTGGACATTCTAGATCCACACATTTTACAATGTATGTGCATATTTGCATACATGTTGTAAAATGCCTTCCTTTACACATGCATTCCCATGTACAAGCTTTCATGGGCACAATTGCGCATATTTTAAAGTTACCATCTTACGGGCCGATACAGTAAAAGTCGCGGGAGAGCAGGCGAGCGCCCGCTCTCCTGTGCGTGTGATTTAGTATCGGCCCGCATGCAAATGAGGGCCCACGGTAAAAAGAGGCACAAGGGACACTAGCGCGTCCCTAGCGCCACTTTTTTGACAGGAGTGGCGGCTGTCAGCAAGTTTGACAGCCAACGCTCAATTTTGCCGGCATTGGTTCTCAAACCCGGTGACAGCCACAGGTTCGGAAACTGGACACCGGCAAAATGAGCATACGGTTTTCACCCACGAGCCGTGGGCTGATTTTACATTTTTTTTTTAATTTTTAATTTTTTTTAACTTTTGGGACCTCTGACTTAATATCACCATGATATTAAGTCGGAGGGTGTACAGAAAAGCAGTTTTTACTGCTTTTCTGTGCACGTTCCTGGTGCTGGCAGAAATTAACGTCTACCTTTGGATAGGCGCTAATTTCTGAAAGTAAAATGTACGGCTTGGCTGCACATTTTACTTACTGAATCATGTGGGAATAACTAATAGGGCCATCAACATGCATTTGCATGTTGCGGGCGCTATTAGTTTCGGGGGAGGTTGGATGCGCATTTTCGACACGCTATTACACCTTACTGAATAAGGGGTAAAGCTAGTGCATCGAAAACGCCTGTTAATGAGCAAATTGGGAGCAAGTTCCAAGGTAGTGGACTGGATTAGAAACTGGGTCACAGAGAGTAATTGTAAATGGAATTCATTCAGAGAGGAGAATAATGATTAGTGGAGTGTCTCAAGGATTGGCTCTGGAGCCAGTTCTGTTCAATATATTTGTGAGCGATGTTGTAGAGGCATTAGAAACAAAAGCATGTCTTTTTGCAAATGATACTGAGATCTGGAACAGAGTGGACATCCCTGAAGGAGGAGACAGAATCAGAAGAGATAAAAACTTGGAGTGGTTGAGTGTTTGTCAGTTAAGATTCAATGCCAAAAAGTGCAGTGTCATATAATTGGGGTGCAGAAATCCAAAGGAGCTGAAAGTATTGGAGGCACAGAAATCCAAAGGAGCTGTGTGATGGGGATGAGAGATACTAGTGTACAAATTTGGTGATAGCGGCTAAAGATCTGAAATGAGAAAAGCAATTTGACAAAGCAGTGACTAGGGCGAGAGGGATACTAAGTTGCATAGAAAGAAGCATAACCAGCAGGAAAAAGAAGGTGACAATGCCCCTTGATATATGTGCCTGAGCTGGAGACCAACATGGAGAAGGTAACTGACCCAGAATCCTCTGCTATCTTACCCTTTCTTAGCTATATGAACTTCAAATGACTTACTGAGGCTGACCTGGAGGAATTACAAAGACACCTGGACAGCAGTTGAAGCTGGCGTGGATGCCTAATTATAGGGTCACAAAAGCAGGAGGCAATGTTGGAAACTTCAGGCTATACTGTCACCATAGAGGCACTATTTTCAGGGGCATCTGTAAACATGGCCTATGATGTGTTAATTGCCCTGACCAGCAAGATTCTAACAGAACAAAAGACTATCTAAAGAGTGATGGTAAATGGGCCCCATCTTGGAGAAATAGTCAGGGCAGTTTAGGGATAATCTTATCATGCTTTTGACATGACAACCTATGTAAATTATTCTCTGGGTAGTCACGCACTTCTAGAATTTCTAACCTAGTACTATATTGTATAAAAGAAGGATCAGTTCATATACACAATGAGATGCTGGTACTCAGTTTGTCAGAGAAATGGCATCAGCATGATCCAATAATACTTATATTGATCAATAAAAAATTATACTTTCTACAAAATCTAAGTGTTCTTGTATCCCTGGATATAAGCGTCATAATGGCCTGGTGCTTAACACCCTGTTCCAGTCACTGTGTGACTTTACCTGAAGTACTGTATTCAGTTCTGGAGGCCATATTTCAAAAAGGATAGAGACAGAAAACCAAAATGGTGCCAGATCTGCACCAAAAGACATTTGAAATAAGACTTGAGAACCTAATATGCATATCCTAAAGGGGAAGATGGGGGGATATAACATATTTTTAAATATCTAAATGCATAAGAAGCAAACCTTTTCTAATGGAAAAGAAGCTACAGAACTAGGGGTCATGATATGAAGCTCCAGGGAAGCAGACTCAGGGATAACATCAGGAAATTTAAATTAATTATTTATTTATTCAAAACATTTCTATTCTACCTATAATAAGTGTCATGCTAAGCGGATTACAGAGGTAAAAACTGCATTATACACCTGGAATGCCCTCCTGGAAGAGGTGGTAAAGAAAAAAACAGTGATGGAATTCCTAAGCGTGTGGAAGATTACATCTCTAATATAGCAGAAAAGCCTTTTTTTCCCCTCTGATATATTTGACGGCTACGTCTGTTACTGAATCTTCATGATTTGATATTACTAATCCATGCTTTTAGTATTTTGAGGATTGACTATTATAATTCTTTTTTCTAAGCTTATCTAATTCACAATTAAAACATTTATAATTGCTTCCAAACATGGCTGCAACGGTGGTTTATGGATTAAAAGATATGATCACATGACCACTGTCCTGCAAAGTTTGCATTGGTTGTCTGTTTTATTCCAATTTAGTTTTAAAATATTGTATTTGATAATCCATGCACTCCATTCTGGGGTGCCTCTCTATCTTTCAAAATTACTGATTCCCTACTCTCCATCTCGATCTCTGCATTTTTAACAAATATTTTTTTGCATTTTCTGCCACTCTCAGTTATTAGGCTCAAAACTGTTTGAGAATCCTCATTTGGCTACCAAGTCCCAGCTCTTTGGAACACTTTCTCCCTGGCCATATGTACTGATCAAATTTTCATGAAATTTTGGAAGGTAATACAAAAACATGGCTTTTCTGACAAGCTTTTGAATGCAGAATTTGATTTATAGTGCAGTCTGCTGACCACCATTTTCCTTCCCAGAGGTCTCCTTGGTAATTATCTGTAACTTAGACATTGGGACTTTGTCTATGTTATTTGTTTTATTCATGGCTTCTTGTATTTTTCAATTTATTTTATGTATTTTTTTCTATTATATCACAGCTTTGATTTTTTTTTTTTACAGGCAATATATAAAGTTCAATAAATAATGATAACAACAACAACAAACCATAGGATCCCTGGTGGTAAGAAGATGGAATTGGGGCACTAGTGGGAAAACCTGTGCTATCTTTTGTGAATGGGGATAACCTGCACAGAGTAGAAGTTACAACTCTAAATAGAAAGCAAGTGGGTTACTTGCATGAAACAGCAACTACAAAGGTAAACAGAATGCATAAAGATAGCCTGCTTAGACCAGCAATTATAACCCTAAATAGAATGTATGGGGGGAACTTGCATGTAGAGGCAGTATAACCCTAATCACCTTGCTGGGAAGACAAGATGAGCCGTATTGGTCTTTATCTGCTGCCATTATTTCATTTATTTAATTTATTTATTTAGCATTTTTATATACCAACATCCGTTTGCACATCGTATCGGTTTACAATTAAGTTGGAACTTATAGGCAAGGCCTTTACATGAAACAGTAACTATAATTAAAAGAGAAACAAGAAACAAATTTACAAAAAAGGAAAACTAATTTACAAAAATTACAAAAAAATAATCAATGACTGTATCACAGAGATTTTAGATATATTTACTATGTTTCTTTGTTGTTATGAGATCAATTTGTGCAGAAATACTATGCCATATGAACAATGATGCTAATAATTAGTGTCTATATAGCTATAACATTCCTGTGGTTGCTGCCCTGCCCTGGCTGGAGGAGTTGACTACTTTTGACTTTGCCTCAGTCATTCTGTGTGTTTTGGTAAGATGTCAAGTTCTAGCTTATACCTTGGCCATGGTTGATGGGTACTATTTGGGTGCAAATTAACTGCTGAACTTCACACACAATACTGTAAGACTATAAACATCAGAACTAAGAACTAGTACTTTCCACAACAGGGTACTGCTATGAATTTCATATAAATGTGCATACTTCAGATGCACAAAAATCTATTCAAGCAAAAGCAAAATGCCCAAACTTTGTTTAATTTTTGCTATATGGAAAAATTCTCGGAAAATGTCAACAAATTTGTCAATAAAATTTAAGAAGAAAGTTGATGATCAAAGAGAAGAATGGCACAATTTGCAAGTTTGCTAGATTCACAAGTCTCCCTCTTTATTTTTTTTTTAAATGGCAAAATGCTGCAGAACAAACCAATTTCACTATGTTCCATATTTCGTATGGAAATTCTGCCATTAAAGTCTATGAGGAAGTTTTTAAAAATCTGTAAAATGTTATAGTTTCCAACAGTGTCACATTCCCATGATGCACTCAAGTAATAATATGATCCTCAGAGCTGGAAGAGGCGTGTTTGAATGGATGATACAGGAAGAGAGAGAGATCCCATTGGAGATGCCAACTGCAAGTAATAAATGACATAGAAAAGGATGTAGCCTTGGGAATGAAGGCTGTAGCTGCCAGCTAAGAAAGGAAATGGTCTGCACATTTGATAATGTGTGAGATTCCTCTATGCTACTGCTTTTGGCTGCCCAAAAAGAATATAATTCATATGTTTGCACAGAAGGAATGTAAACTCATTGAGCATAATGACATCTCTAAGGGAGTAAATTATCATCATTGTATTGTCTGATATCACAATTCATAAGATCTTGTTAATAAATCTGATAAATGATTTCTTTTTCAGTCCTCCAATCTAAAATTAATATAGACCTGTCAATTCAAGCTAAAATTATAAATTCATCTGATACAGGTTCTATGAGGTGAATTGTATTTTCTTTTTAATTCTACTTTACTTTTAGTTACTTACCTTTCAGGGGTGTTTTGCTCTTTGATTCACTTCATTTTCTGCTTACTACCCCCTCTTCTCACTCTCTCTTACCATATCTTCCTCTCTCTGCTGTTGCTGCATGTAGAAGCTGTATGTTTGAGCTTAATCTCAGCACTGAAAATGCTGTGCCAATCCTTTTTCCTTTAATTTAGCTGATCTGTGCTCTATAACTGATCAGAAATTCATCCAAAGAACCGCAGTGTTCACAGAGACTGATGTCATACAGCATGCTCGAAGAGTGAAAACAAGGGATAGCAACTGCTAAGAAGAGATGAGTGAAGGGTGAAACTGGAGGAGATAAAGATTATGCTTGATTTTTAAGGGAAAAAAAGATATCTACCTCTATTTAAACCTCTCTATGGTACAAGCAGTTATTACTCTATTTTAAACTGTTCAAACAACAAGATGCTAATAATCTTGAGCTGTTTGTAATACACAAATCCTTATTCACCTATATGTTCCTCACTTGTGGCTATTTCAGATGTTTTGTTAATACATTATGTTACATGGTTTGTTTTTTTTTACCATTTCTCTTAAAACTGCTGAGGTAATCACTGTATAATGCTATTACAATTTATCAAATAATATGAATGATAAAACATGTTTGTAATTTAAGCCTGCAGACAATTGATAGGTGCAGAGCACTGCAAGACCTCTAGTTTTTCAAAAAGTTATATTTATTTTCTCATTCAAAATAATATTTATTTCTTATCCCAAAACAACTCCCGAACTTCCAAAGAATTCTCAATCAGCAAGTCAATGTCCCCTGATACTGACTCTGTGTTTCACCGAGAAAGGCTGCATTGGGAAGGAAAAAGCGGTAAACTCCTGATTTGTACTGAAAAATCCACAATAGTGTATAAACAATTATCTCTTTGTCTCTCCCGACGCAGCCTTTCGCGACGAAACACAGTGTCCATGTCGGGGGACACTTTGATTTGCTGATTGAGAATTCTTTGGAACATCAGGAGTTGTTTTGAGATAAGAAATGTATATTATTTTGAATGAGAAAATAAATATAACCTTTTGAAAAACTAAAGGACTTACAGTATTCTGCACTTTTCTATTGTCTGCATTATATACGAAGTGTGGACTGAACTCCCTGTAATTTAAGCCTTACAATAATAGTTCATCTCCTTTGGATCTATGTTGAAAATAGCTTCCGTAGAATAGGCTAAATACAAACTGATATAGAGAGAGAATTTGGTTTTACATCATTCATGCAATTTGTAACCCAGAAAGCTTTGTAACCATAAAATTACAGCTATTAACCATTTGTGCTACACTTGCCAGATGTAGACAGCACTGCATAGATAATATACATATGAGACATTCTCAGGGTTTACAGTTTGGTCAATCTGCTTGTGATTTAACTACTCTGAATAATTTTGTATTGTTCGCCAATTTGATATCCAGATCATTTATATATATATATATATATATATATATATATATATATATATATATATTTATTTATTTATTTATTTAGAATTTTTATATACTGACATTCTCGATACAAATATCAAATCAGGTCGGTTTCCATAGAACAAAACTGTCGCGGTTAAGGCGTTACATTAAACAGAGTTTCTGAACATAAGAACATAAATATTAAATATTAAATAATAAATAGACAACAATAACTTGTCAAATAACGTGAATAAATGTAGGGAATAGCTAAAAAGAGGGTAGGCTAAATTGGGATATACAGGTAACAGAGAACAGTGTTGATGGGCATAAACATGAGTAATGCATGAGCTAAAGAACTAATGCATCAACAAAGGAGTCTTTCAAAACAAGTGGGCTGTCCAAATAAGGAGTAATCGGGCCTTGAAGGGCTATGGGCGGTCATGGAACTTATATTGGAATATTTTGCTCTTTGACCGGTGTCGGAGTGTTCCTGCGATTCTGGATAGGCTTGCCGGAAGAGCCACGTTTTTAGGTTTTTCTTAAAAGTTAGATGACATGTCTCTTGTCGTAGATCCGGCGGTAATGAGTTCCAGAGGGTGGGCCCGGCTGTGGAGAGTGCTCGTTTTGTTAGTGAAGTTTTGATCGGGGGAGCATATAAGGAACCTTTGTAATTGTATCTGATAGGTCTTTGTGATGTGTGAGGGCAGAGTTGTGAGTTTAGATTTAGGTGGGCGATGCCCATAATATCCTTGTGGATCATTGTTAATGTCTTGAAGGTGATTCTGGCTTTTATAGGAAGCCAGTGAAGGCTGTGAAGAATTATATATATATATATATATATATATATATATATATATATATATATATATATATATATATATATTGAAAAGCACCAGCCCAAACGCAGATCCCTGAGGCATTCCACTGTTTACCCTTTTCCACTGAGAAAATTGACCATTTAATCCTACTCTCTGTTTCCTGTCTTTTAACCAGTTTGTAATCCACGAAAGGACATCACCTCCTATCCCATGACTTTTTAGTTTTCTTAGAAGCCTCTCATGAGGGACTTTGTCAAACGCAAATCCAAATACACTACATCTACCAGTTCACTTTTATCCACATGTTTATTAACTCCTTGAAAAAAATGAAGCAGATTTGTTAGGCATATTGACTTTGTTTCAATCTGTTTAGCAAGTTGGATTTCTGAGTTCCAGGCTCTTTCTTGTCATAAGCCTTTTTTGCATATGACTCTGGGAATGGTACAGCTTCGGACTGTGCCGACGTTTTGCCAAAATTGTTTCATAGTTTCATTTGAATCAATCCATTTCCCTGCTCATGTTGAACAGGGACAGAGATGAAAGTGAGTATCGTCTTTTGTGTACCTTGGACATTAAGTGTCATTTGCTGTGATACTTGGAAGTTACTAAATCTGTCCATAAGTCTGATCGGTTGTATGTTCTCCATTGAGAAGGTAAACAAGGTGAACAGGCTAATATCCGCACATGCATGTGCGGGTAGGTGGCCTCCTCCGTACACAGAGGGGGGTGATTTTGTAAATTACGTGCGGTGATGCGAGTAGGGCTTCCCCAGTTACCTCCCAGTCCACTCCAATAAAGGAGCGGAGTAAGAGGGAACCTTCCCTACCGCTAACCCTATCCTTCCTAACTCTTCCCTGACACCTAAACTACCTTTCCGCAATTTTTTTATTTTTTACTTTACTGCTCCTTTGGAGCAGAAGCAACTTCCTCAAGCTGGCTGACTGCCGACGTGTGCTTCCCTGGGACAGTGGCTAATGGCGCTGTCCCACCCATCCCCCGCCCAGACCACGCCCCCCAGCCTTCCCCTTTCTTTAGGCCTGGCACTTCAGCGCATATCGAGAGTTACGCTTGTGGTCAGGATCTTCGAAAAATGTATGCCGCCCGGCCATGTTCATTACCCCTAAAATTTATGTGCGCAAGGCTTTAAAAATCCAGGCTTATGGGCGGGATCCTGAGGGGCAGATGGGGCTCAGAGGGCAGAACCAGAGACTGTCTAGATGGGGATAACCAGACCAGGCCCACATCTGCAGGAGGAAGGCAGCTCCTGAAAAGTAACACTGACCAAACACTGAGCTGTTCTGAAGCTGAACTTTGAGTACTGAGGGAAGCAGTACTGTACTGTGAGTAACTGAGTATTAGGGGTGTGAATCGTGTGATCGATCGTCTTAACAATCGATTTTGGCTGGGGGGGGGAGGGGAATCTTATCGTCGTGTTTTTGGTTTTTTTTAAATCGTTAAAAATCGTAAATCGGGGGAGGGCGGGAAAACCGGCACACCAAAAAAACCCTCAAACCCACCCCGAACCTTTAAAACAAATCTACCTTTGCCCTCACTATGTCATACGGGCGACCGTCGCCCATATGACATAGTGAGGGCAAAGGTAGCGCCGGCGCCATTTTGAAGATTGGCAATACGGCCCGCGTGCAGGAGGTCACTCCCGGACCCCCGCTGGACTTTTGGCAAGTCTTGTGAGGGTCAGGAGGCCCCCCCAAGGGGTCCAACGTGGGTCCGGGGGCAATCTCCTGCACGCGTGACGTCAGGAGTCAGGAACCAAAATGGCGCCGGCGCTACCTTTGCCCTGTCACATGATAAGGGCAAAGGGCCACCGGCGCCATTTCTCAACGCAGTCATGGCCAGAGAGAGGGAGATCACGCCGGGACCCCCCCCACTGGACCCCAGGTAATTTAAAACATTTTGGGGGGTTCGGGAGGGTGGGGGATTTGTTTTAAAGGTTCGGGGTGGGTTTTAGGGTTTTTCTGGTGTGCCGGTTTTCCCACGCCCTATTTAACGATACAATACAAATGCCCCTGACGATAAATCGGGGGCATTTGTATTGTATCGTGCACTCTAACGATTTTGGACAATTTTAAAATTATCTGACGATAATTTTAATCGTTCAAAAACGATTCACATCCCTACTGAGTATACTGTTCTAAAGGGAAGATAGTCTACTGTTGCATGGTGGTGAAGCTGTGATAAGTGTTTTAAGGAAGACTGGACTCGGACTGCGTTTGTGTCTCCAGACCTGGGGGGGGATCACCTCTAGGTTCCCACATCATCATATTCTATGTCTTGCATCTGGAATATCCTTAGCAGTGTGACAGACATAATTGAGCAATTGGTCTTTTTCTGACATCAAGTACTATATTATTATGGTTATATGTAATTCTCAGGTCATAACTAGGCACTACTAGGGGTGTGCATTCGGATTGACCGCATTAGTAAAACGCAACTCATATTTTTTTTTTACTTAAAAAATTGATTCGACATAAACGATCGGATTTCCCACATATCGAACATAGATATGTTCGATATGTGGGAAATCGCGATTGTTGAGCCAAAATAAAAATATAAACCCCCCCACCCTCCTTAATCCCCCCCCCCCCGACTTACCACAACTCCCTGGTGATGGAGCGAGGAGTGAGGACGCCATTTCTGCAATCCTTGGCGAGAAGCATGTGACGTCGGCGGCACATCGAGTGACGCCGGCGTCACGTGATTCCCGGCTCGTTCGCGCCGGATGGCTCGTTCGGCCCAAAAAGAACTTTTGGCCAGCTTGGGGGGGGTCAGGAGGCCCCCCCAAGCTGGCCAAAAGTTTTTTTTGGGCCGAACGAGCCGTCCGGCGCGAACGAGCCGGGAATCACGTGATGCCGACGTCACGTGATTCCCGGCAAGTTCGCGCCGGACGGCTCGTTCGGCCCAAAAAGAACTTTTGGCCAGCTTGGGGGGACCCCCTCAAGCTGGCCAAAAGTTCTTTTTGGGCCGAACGAGCCGTCCGGCGCGAACTTGCCGGGAATCACGTGACGTCGCGTCTGAGTGACGCGGCGCCACGTGATTCCCGGCGAGTTCGCGCCGGACGGCTCGTTCGGCCCAAAAAGAACTTTTGGCCAGCTTGGGGGGGTCAGGAGGCCCCCCCAAGCTGGCCAAAAGTTCTTTTTGGGCCGAACGAGCCGTCCGGCGCGAACGAGCCGGGAATCACGTGACGCCGCGTCACTCGACGTGCCACCGACGTCACATGCTTCTCGTCAAGGATTGCAGAAATGACGTCCTCACTCCTCGCTCGATCACCAGGGAGTTGTGGTAAGTCTGGGGGGGGGGGGGATTAAGGAGGGTGAGGGGGTTTACATTTTTTTTTTGCACATATGTACATATACCCAACTCATTGGATTTTTTTTATGTCCATATTGGCCGCAAGTGGGACCCCCTTTCGGACATAAAAAATATGAACATAAAATTTTGCTCTGCACATCCCTAGGCACTACCACACACTTTCATGCCCCGATTCTACTTACCAAAGCCCCAACCTCTGTAAGTTCCCTGTGTCTCTAAAGGGGTAGAACCAATGAGATGCAATTGTTTACCTAACTGTGCAGCTGAGCATTGCATTGGAATGAAGGCCATTGTCCGAACCAGACACCGAGACAGACAGCCAAGAAAAGCAGCCATCTTTGCAGGGAAACCAAGCAACATAGCTTTTAGTCATCCACAAATATTTCAGCTAATTCTTATACTTATATTAAGTTACTTCACTCTGCAAACACTATTAGAAAGACTAGCCTCAATGTCTATTTACCCTTTGCACTTAGCAATGAAAGATACTGAAACCAACATCAGGCATGTTAACTAGCATATATTTTGAGGCCTAATATCAAAGAATATTAAAAATTATTAAAACCAGCAATTTGGAGGGGTGGTTAGAAGGTGGGTAGTCATAGTTGATGGCAAATTTCAGCATTGGCTGGCAACTTGAAGTCCCATGGGTACCTTCTACTTTGTAATCGCAAAGGCTGCAAGTGAATGTTTAAACGTAAACTGGCCATGGTGTTTTTCTTGAAATATTGCAGGCCCAATGGTGTAAGGGAAGACGTCTTCCTGCATACCTTGTAGATGCAAATTTTGTGGGGAAAAGTAAGAGAAAGGTGGCTGATTCTGCCTGTCTGCTCCAGGCCAGGCTCCAGTATTACCTATTTTCTCCACTAAGAGCCCGGGACAATTTTCAAATAGGGGTTTTCAGTAGGTAAACACCCATTTACCCACAGAAATTCCTTTGGAAATTTCCCCTTAAAGACTGGAATTAAAGCTGTTTAAAACCTAACTGGGAACATGTTAATATTTTACTATCTTGCAGCATATTCTGTTGGATGTTACTTTTGATACACAGTTTAGAAAAGAAGAATGCTATTTGAATATATTTGTATAAAGCTGCAGAAATATCTGTAGTTTTATGTTTCTCTAAATTTCCTCATATTTGAAATCCAATAAACAGAACATTATTTTAAAGATTACTACATGTTTATTGCACATACATATCATAATTTCAACTATAATGAGGATACGAGGGTGGCACCCATGGATAAATATATAAGGACCTTTGTTTTCAGTTTTTAATTTATTTTGCCTGAAATTTTCAATGTTATAACAAATGTTAGTGGAAAATGACTTTGCTATAACACACAGGAGAAAAAGCTGTGGAAAAAGTTGTTTTTCATTCTAACATTAAAATTTCCAAGCAAAATAAAATAAAAATTGAAAATGAAGGTCCTAATGACTTATTATGTAAATCATGAATTGGGTTCTAAATAATAAGCAGGTACTATCATCACACAATTTATGTGAGACTTGACTTTTTTTTTTTTTGAACAATGAAATTTTCAATGCCTTACTTATTCGTATATATTCATATATTTTACAAAAGCATCACAGTAAATGTGTTTTCGAGTGTCTGTATCTACAGCTTTGAACCCCTTTTCCATTGCTCTTTGCTTGCTTAAACTCATAAGCATACCAAACCCTTCACTCTTACCATTCCTTTTATAATGGAGGGTCCCTCCTGGATTTCCCAACAGAGAAAGACGTGTCTGGTAAGTGGAGAGGTCACATGTGAGCACAGCTATTTATTACATGTACTGCAACCAGATGGAAGCAACTCATCCATCAAAGCACTCGTCAGCTTCATCACTTCAGCTTCGCATAAAATACTGCCTCTTGCTCTCCTCACACACTTTAGCTTTTCTCTCCTTGGATGCATTTTTCCTTTTTTTTTTTTGGAAAATGGAACTTTTATAACCCTCTCCAATGTTTTTCTTAAATCACTTCCTACCCTTCACTCCATGGCTGTTTCCATGCTTTACGTTTATCAGTGCTCATCCTATTGCTCTGGGAGACATTAAAAGTGTACCAGGGCAAGGAAGGGTGTTTCTGACACTTACTCTCTCATTCATCAGTTCCTCATAGGCCCATTGGTGACAATGAAAAGATTTCACAATACCCGTGCAGCAGAAACTCATTCTTCAGCTCATCCATCATGCTCAACCCAGCAGCAGTTCCACTGACCTAATCTGTAATACCCTCACTGCTCGCTGGAGATTTCTTAAAGGCACCTTTCATTATTGTTAGTTACAAAGAATAAACCTGTGCTATTAGATAAGGAGGATAAATGGTGCAAGGATTAATGCAATATTCCTTCCTCTTCCAGGTCTATATCCAAAGACTGCATGATTAGAGCCAGGAAAGTATCTTTCTTCATCCAAGTTTTCTGAAAGATGCAGCTACAAAAATGAGAGCAGAAGGTCTCTCAAACCATTTCTGCATGTCAATGGAAATTATGGCACAGGCTCATTATACTGACATTAATTTATCATCTCTGACAGTTACAAGCTAATAGATGCCAGTTATTATTAAACAGAGAATTTTATAATAAAAATTGTACATTCTAGTCTTTCATTTACGAAAAGAAAGTCACTGTGAGAGTAATTTGCATACTTTGATGGTGCATATTTTTGCTCCCCAATTGTCAAGGGAATAACCAGAATCTACTTGAACAAAAATTAGTTGCCTTGTGTTGATAATATAAAAATTTGTGCATTATGAGTTACATATAGCAATTTAGATTAGAAGGGAAAGAAACTAGATGCATAATTCTTTCATATTTATAAGACTGAAATTTGACACAAATTGTACATGTGTTAAAAATAATACTAGAGAGAAAAAACTGCAATTTCAATGCCCAGAACTTCATATGGTATCATATATCAAACTATAGTTGATTCTATATAAATTATTAGAAAAGGTAAACCAATACATTTTCCCTGGAGCATACCACAATAAGTCAAAAACAACAATGGGATCCTAACAAATTATTAGTAAAATACTGAATCTTAAAAAATTAAACCCATAATTTATCAAAATATTATCTTTAATGGGAAATTAAGCTGTTATATAGATATAGTTTTGCATACATAACTAAAAGCAGTTTCTTCTACCAACAGAACTCTCTTGCACACTGAAATACTAATGGAAAAAGGGCAAAAAATATTTTTCAGCAAAAAGATTTTGTATGAAATATTTTCCACTATGCGTCATGATAATTTATAAATTGTCAGTGTTTTAATTCACCAACAGGGACTGTTTAACAAAAGTTCCCCATGCTGAACTTTGTTAAAGGGACAAAATAAAATAATTTTTAAATAAAATAGAATTGAAATAGTTCATTTAGGTTTACAAGTAAAAAAAAAAAAAGACGTCAAGTGATTTCTTTACATACAGGTGAATTTTAAAAGCTGGCACATGCCAAAACTGGGAGATATGCAAATATGTTGGACCGGCATGCACCGAGCACATTTTAAAAGCCACCTGCGTTTTGTGATGCAGCACAACCCAGCCAGGGGTGAGAAAAGCCTGGGTGTAGTAAGAAAAAGCCAAGCTGTACCAGAGACAAACAGCAGAGGGTGATATGAAAGGCAGGGAGAACTACAACTCCCAGGTTTCTAGAGCCACCACCTGACCTATGGGCTGAGCAGGAGCTGGAACAGGTGTCAGAACTGAGAGGTAACAATTCTGATACAGCTGAATCCATGGAATTAGGAGGGCGTGCCAGTGTGGTGGCAATGGCCAGATAAATATAGCCCCTCAGAACAGGAAGAGGAGGAGATGGAGATAGGCTCTCTGATGCAGCAGTCCTCCAGCTCGGGGATGGACACAGATGAGGGGGCTAGGCCTTGTGCTCTCTTTGAGAGAAACCTCAAGCCCTGATAGGGGGCAGCGGGGCTGAGCCCAGCCCTGGGCAGCCTGGTGGATGGCAGGACAGTGTGGAGAAGGCGGTGTGACTCAAGTGAGAGGCATCTTGGGACCGGGACGAGCAGCAGATTGGCGGAGCGGGGCGAAAGGCCCTTGCATATGGTGGCAGAAGTGGGATGCTCGGAATTCGCCAACCGGTGGAGCAGTGCCCTGGGAGAAATGTACTCATGCGCTCACAGACCTGGTGAAGGTAAATGTGACTAGGACTGCCTGAATAGGAATGCTAGCTCGAGTCGGAGGGAGATGCCGAGGGGAGGAAGTAGTCTTGGGGGGAAAAAAAAGTGCTACCGAATAATAGTAGCTGGTAAGCGGCCATAGCTATGGGGTGAGGGGTGCCAGGAAAAGGAGGCAATAGGAACAGGAGAGGTTCTGGTGTTATGCGGCCACACTTGGGTCCTTTCTTGCTGGTCTGTTTTTTTTTAGGAATGGCGTCCGACGACATGTTGAAATGGATGGCCTCACAGATGCAGAAGCAACAGGAGGCGATGCAGCAGTTAATGCTTCAAATGATGGAACAGCAACAATGACAGCAGCGCCCTTTGCTTCAGCTTCTGGAGGAGCACGAAAGGTCTCACAGCTATGGGCCACCCAGCAGACTGCCAGACTCACAGGTACCCCACAGCCCATTATGGGTGCTACCGGGCTTGGCCGAGCGGACCCAGCTTTAGATATCCATTTGGAAAATATGGGGCCTGGGGATGACCCCGAGACTTTCCTCATCACGTTTGAATGGAGGCCAGTGTGGCAGGATGGCCCCAAGAACAGTGGACTGCAAGGATAGCACCGTGTTTAACTGGGCAGGCACAGGCTGGCTACTGAGCCTTGGCACCAGAGCAGGCTCTGAACTGTGCAGTGTTGAAAATGGCCATTTTGGACTGGTTAGGCATAACGCAGGACTGGTATCACCGCCAATTTAGGGAAACCTGTTTCCAGCGAAGAGATAGACCCAAGGCCTTAGCTCAGCATTTAAAGGATCTGGCATGTAGATGGCTGGAACCCGAGGGCAAAACCATAACCAAACTTATGGAGATGATAGTATTGGAACGGTATATAGATGCACTTCCACTCAAGATGAGGAACTGGGTGGTACGCCAAGGGGCGAGTGGGCTGGAGAGAGTGATGGTAAACTCACAGAGGTATTTGGAGGCAGAGGCCGCTGTAGAAGCATCTCCAGCCTATGTAAGGGGGAAAGGGCCCCGGGGTATATACATAATGAAGGATGAGAATCAGGAGATTACTCAGAACCTGGGGGAGAAACCTAGAAGGGCAGGAGAAGATGGTCAACCCGAGGAAGAAAAGGCTAGAAGCCCAGAACGCTATAGGAAGTCTGGGCTGCTGAAGTGTTTTAATTGTGGGGAGGCAGGACATTTCAGGAGGGAGTGTCTACGCCAGGCAGTGGCATATACCCAACCCCCAAAACAGGGGGGGAGGGAAACATTAGGGGGGAAGAATCCTTATTTCCAATGGGTGTAGGTCAACCAGCAACCTGTACAAGCCCTTATAGATACGGGTATGAATCAATCCCTTATCTCTAGGAAAATGGCCCAGGCAGTAGGATTAAACCTCCACTAACCCAAAGGGGGGAGGTAGCAATACAGTGTGTGCATGGACACACAATAACGCACTCGATGCATGAGGTCACAATCCATTGGGGGCTGTTTGAGGATGTAGTCGAGGTGGCCCTGGTACACAGGTTACCTGTACCTCTCATATTAGGAAGAGAGTGGAAGCACCTGGTGGAAATGCTAAAAGATACACAGACCTTTGTAACCACTAGGGCCCAAGCACAAACTCAAGCTGCCCAAGACCCTGAGCAGACAATCGGGGAGGTTTTTCCTTTTGAAGAAGGGGGAATAGTGGAGAGCCCTGGGATGAGTCTCAAATCCCGTGCCCAGAGAAAGAGGGAGAAACGCGGGCAAGTGGACCTGTGGGAAGGAAAATATGAGGATAACACCAAGGAAATAATGGGGACACTGCTTGCAAGGTTTCCTGAGTTCAGGGAGGAGCAACATAATGATCCGGCCCTGAAGATAGCCTGGGAAAAAGCTAAGTTGTCAAAACAACAGATTGCCAATAAAGAACTGAACCCCTATTTTATGGTCTATAAGGGTTTGCTATACAGGGTGGAGGAAGGGCTAGTGGACCAGGGACCGCACAAACAGTTTTGGTGCCTCTACATTTTCAGAAAGAGGTTCTATCCCTAGCACATGATCATCCCCTGGCAAGGCATCTGGGGATACATAGTACCTTAGCCCGGGTCAAGCAGAGGTTTTTCTGGCCCAGGATATACAGTATGGTCAAGGGATTTTGTAGGTCTTGTCCAAGCTGCCAATTGGTCTCTCCGAGAATGACCGCCAAAGCCCCCTTGGTACCCTTGCCCGTGAGGCAAGCACCTATGGACCGAGTGGCGGTAGATATAATTGGGTCTATAGAAAAGAGTAAGAGAGGCCATCAATATATATTAGTAGTGCTGGATTATGCCACAAGGTTTCCCTGGGCCATTCCTTTGAGATCCACGGGAAAAAGAGTGATTGCACAAGAGCTAGTGAGGATTTTTTGTCAGTTCGGCTTCCCCCATGAAGTATTAACAGATAGAGGAACTAACTTTATGTTCCGTGAACTGGTAGGTCTATGGGCCCAGTTTGGCATTAAGCATGTGCTTACTGCTGCTTACCATCCCCAGATGGATGGCCTAGTGGAGCGCTATAATCAAACTTTAAAAGCCATGATGCGTAGCTGTCTACAGAAGGATGCGGGTAATTGGGATCAGCTCGTCCCCGTTTTGTTATTTGCCACCAGGGAGGTACCACAAGCCTCCACAGGGTTTTCCCCATTCAAATTGGTTTTTGGGCGGCAACCACGGGGTTTGCTAGATGTCCTTTGTGAGCAGTGGAGCGGGGTAGAGGCAGACCTGCAAGACATCATAAGCTATATTGGGGAGATGAGACAGCACACTGAAACAGCATTAAGGATGGCCCGAGAAAATCTGACCCAAGAAGCAACGTGGAAGCCAATCCAGTTAGCTGTGTAGCAGTGAAGAAAATGAGAATTGGATGATGGAAAAAACCCTTTATTGAAATATGCCCGACTCTGGCCGAGTTTCGCTCTTTTATATAGAGCTGCCTCAGGGGCAATCAAATTAAGCAGGACTGAGGATATGCCTGCAGGGCCAATGTTACAGTGTCATACATAGGCTGAAACTTGTGCCTGTAGTATCTTGAAACTCTACTTTGATCATTTTGTTATACCACGAAGCAACATTAGTGAAGACGACTTCAGTCAGTCCGTATCAACAACATAGATTGAAAACATAGTGGCGGAGTCTGCCAACAACAGTTCATGTGAAGTCGTCTCCACTAATGTTGCTTCATGGTATAACAAAACGATCAAAGTAGAGTTTCAAGATACTACAGGCACAAGTTTCAGCCTATGTATGACACTGTGACATTGGCCCTGCAGGCATATCCTCAGTCCCGAGAAAATCTGAGGCAGGCTCAGGAACGCCAAAAGAGGTATTACAACCAAGGGGCTAGAGATAGGGAGTTTCAGGAAGGAGACCAAGTCCTGATACTCGTGCCTACGTCACCCAATAAACTTCTAGCCAAATGGAAAGGTCCTGGAAAGATATTAAAACATCTAGGACCCCTAAATTATCAGGTTAAAGTGGGTGTTAAACGCCCCCAGGTATATCACGTGAATTTGCTCAAGCCCTGGGTAGAAAGGCAGGGCATGACCGCGGGCATAGTACCAGAAGAGGAGGTGGATTTGGGCCCCCAAATACTAGAAATGAATCGAAAGGAAGGAGTATGAATAGGAGAAGAGCTAACTCCTATTCAGAAAGCACAGATAGAAAAGGTGATCAGGCAAGCCAGAGATGTGTTCTCTCCACTGCCTGGACATACAAAGTTAATCACACACTCTAGTCACTATACTAGGGGAGGTAGTTAGGAGGAGGCCTTATCGATTGCCAGAGGCAATGCAAGCTGAAGTTACTAGACAGATTGAAGAGATGTTACAGTTAGGGGTCATTGAAGAATCCAATAGTGCCTGGTGCAGCCCCATTGTTCTAGTACCAAAGGCGGATGGGACCCTACATTTCTGTATTGATTTTTGGATGGTGAATGCTATTTCTAGCTTCGATGCCTACCCTATGCCAAGAGTGGAAAGCTAGTAGAAAAACTAGGCACTGCACAGTACTTGACCACGTTAGACCTTACGAAAGGGTATTGGCAGATTCCCCTGGATAAAAGTTCCCGGGAGAAGACGGCATTCGCGGCCCCAGGGGGTTTGTATCAATTCATTTGCATGCCCTTCAGCTTGCAAGGGGCTGCCGCCACCTGTCAACGCCTCCTAAACTTGGTATTATGCCCACATATAGGCTATGCGGCGGCCTATATGGATGATGTCATAATCTATTCAACAGTCTGGGAGTCCCACTTAGTAAAGGTTAAGGTGGTATTAAAATCCCTAAGAGAGGCAGGGTTAACTGCTAACCCAGCAAAATGCTGTGTGGTGCAAAGAGAAGTCAAATACTTAGGGCATCTCGTGGGGAAAGGAGTGGGGAAGCCCCCGATAGATAAGATTAAGTGTACATTCGCAACCAGGGACCCAGAAGCAGTTGCGAACCATCTTGGGTTTAATTGGATATTATTGAAGATTCATACCCCACTTTGAGGACCTAGCAAGTCCCTTAAATGATATGCTGAGGAAAGGGTCACCGAACAAGCTACGGTGGGGGGATGGCTTTGAACTACTGAAGCGGGCCTTATGTCAGGACCCAGTGTTAAAAGCGGAGGACTTGTGCTTCAAACCGATGCATCAGAAAGAGGGTTAGGAGCAGTCTTCTCTCAAGTCGACAGGAGTGAGGAACACCCGGTGCTGTATCTCAACCGTAGGCTTCACCCTAATGAGGAGAAATATGCCACCATTGAAAAAGAGTGTCTGGCCGTTAAGTGGGCCATTGAGTCCTACGATACTACTTAGCAGGGTGCCCCTTTCTGTTGGTCACGGATCATGCGCCTCTGAAATGGCTAAATGTCATGAAAGACTTGAATGCTCAGCTAACGAGGTGGTATCTCGCCTTACAGGCATACTGTTTTGAGGTGAGCATAGGGCCGGCAAAGACCATATTAATGCAGACTCTCTCCTTCCCCTTTTGGGGGAGGAAATGGGAACCCTTAGTTCAAGGAGTTCCAGTGTTTTCAAAAGGGGTGTGTGTGTGATGCAGCACAACCCAGCCAGGGGCGAGAAAAATCCTGGGTGCAGTAAGAAAAAGCCAAGCTGTACCAGAGACAAACAGCAGAGGGTGATACAAAAGGCAGGGAGAACTACAACTCCCAGGTTTCTAGAGCCACCACCTGACCCATGGCCTGAGCAGGAGCTGGAACAGGTGTCAGAATTGAGAGGTAACAATTCTGATACAGCTGAATCCATGGAATTAGAAGAGGAGGGTGTGCCAGCGTGGTGGCAGTGGCCAGATAAATAGCCCCTCAGAACAGGAGGAGGAGATGGAGATAGGCTCTGCGATGCAGCAGTCCTCCAGCTTGGGGATGGACACAGTTGAGGAGGTAGGCCTTGTGCTCTCCTTGAGAGAAATCTCAAGCCCTAATAGGGGGCAGCAGGGCTGAGCCCAGCCCTGGGCAGCCTGGTGGACAGCAGGACAGCGTGGAGAAGGCGGTGTGACTCAAGTGAGAGGCGTCTTGGGATCGGGATGAGCAGCAGATTGGCGGAGCAGGGGCGAAGGGCCCTTACAGTATGCACACATCTCCTGCTGCATGCACAAATGAAAAGTTCCAAAAAAGGGGTGGGGAATTAGCATGGTCTGGTGGGGCATGGGCATTCCTGCATTACAACTTCAAATTAACACGTAAATACTTGTGCGCACAGGCATGCGCCAGAGTTAACTGCCGCGTAACTTTACTTCTGCTATGGAAGATGGGTAAGTAATAAAATAAAGATAGATAGCTGGGGGTTTAAGGGTCGGGGCTAAAAGGGGAGAAGGGAGACTATTAAACTAGGGGTGTTTGGAAGTCCTATCCCTTACCTGGCCAAACTGGGAAAGAACTGGGAAAACACGTAATGGCGTCAGTGCACGTGTCTATTAAAATCCCCCCACTTACATAGTATAAGCAGCATTTGCGCACATATGCATGCATCCACATAAAATTGCTTACACATGTACATGCAGTCAGGCTATTTTATAACATGTACACATATATGTACGTAAGTTATAAAATGGCCACGTCCCTGGGCACAGGCCAACAAACACATGTACATGTATACCCATGTGCCTGTTTAAAAGTTACCATCATAGAGCAGATATAAGTTCAGGCTTTATTTTTTTTTTAGATTTCAAATAATTTTATTGAATAAAAACAAGAATAATACAAACACAAAAGGAGCAAGTACAATGATTAGAAAAAAACAAATATAGAAAATACAAAATATTAATACAAAAGAAAGCAATATCATTAAAATAGAAAAAAGAACTACTCCCATAAAAAGGGGGAAATACCTCCAAACTCCTTTATTCATCCACTAAATCCATGTAAGAGACTGTGTCCTACTCCAAATCAGAAAAAGGAACAAAAAAAACCAGAATAAGCAATACATAATGAAACTATCAGTTCAAGGTTAAAATACACCCCTATCACTGAATAATCCCATCTTTTTGATTGATTGATGGATTGATACTAAGAAAGGTCTCCAAATTTTTGCAATGTAGGGGTAAGAATCCCTCACCGGATGTGTCAATTGTTCCATAGTATTAATATGCTAAAGAGTTTGAAACCATAAGGCCAAAGGAGGCACAGATACCTTGTGCCACTAACAATTAGCATCAGTATCAACACTATACCCTGCTAAATTATAACTAAATAATGCTACCACAGGGTTCTTGTGGATTCTTACCTTAATAATCTTTATTTATAAATTCTTGTTGATCACTTATTACAAATCAATTGATCTACAACTAGAAAATCATAACAGGATACTCCCACCAAACATGAAAATAAGAGCCCATCTCCCCATGTTCTCCCCAGCAGAAAAGATCCTTTTTAATATCCAAGAAGGATAACTTTCAAATAAGTGCATGCATAGGACAGTGGCATAACCAGAATTGATTTTTTGGGTGGGCACAAGTTTAACATGGGTGGGCTGTAGGCATGCAGATCTGAGACCTACTAGTTACATAAGAACATAAGAAATGCCATACTGGGTCAGACCAAGGGTCCATCAAGCCCAGCATCCTGTGTCCACCAGTGGCCAAACCAAGTCACAAGTACCTGACAAGTACCCAAACATTAGATAGATCACAAGCTACTATTGCTTATTAATTACCGTAATAGCAGTTTATGGATTTAACCTCTAGGAACTTATTCAAACCTTTTTTAAACCCAGTAACACTAACTGCTGAAACCATATCCCCTGGCAATGAACTCCAGAGTTTTACTATGCGCTGAGTGAAAAAATAATTTTCTTTGATTTGTTTTAAAGGAGCTACTTGCTAACTTCATGGAGTGCCCCCTGGTCCTTCTATTATCTGAGAGAGTAAATAACCAATTTATATTAACTTGTTCAAGTCCTTTCATGATTTATCTATTCTCCAAACTGAATAGCCCTAGCTTCTTTAGCCTTTCCTCATAGAGCAGCTGTTCTATGCCCCATATCATTTGGGTCGCCCTTCTCTGCACTTTATCCAGTGCAGCTATATCCTTTTTGAGATGCGGTGACCAGAATTGCAGAGTATTCAAGGTGTAGTTTCACCATGGAGCTATAGAGAGACATTATGACATCCTCCATTTTATTTTCCATTCCCTGCCTAATAATTCCTAACATTTTGTTTGCTTTTTTGATTACCACAGCACACTGGGCCAAAAATTTCAACGTATTATCCACTATGACACCTAGATCGCTTTCCTGGGTGGTAACTTTTTTTTTTTTATTTGTAATTTTCAATAATAGAAACAAATCAAAAGTTTGTAACAACAAAATCATGGAATGGTATAATCTTTCATAAAATACATATTGTATCTCTTTAAATCTTTTAACTTAATTTCTTAATTAACCATTACCATTTATTATATCAATCAAAATTTAGAGATTCTGCATGGTGGCACAGAGAAGCCAAGGGGAGAAATTAATAATAATATTATCATAACGATCATGCATAGATAATATACTATCTTTTCTTTTAATCTCTAGACAGTTGGGGGAAGAGGTAGCTAGTTTTCACTGTTCTACAAAATCCTTTAACTGGTCAGGCATAAAAAAATATATATAGATCATTTTGGTTTTTTTTATCAAGCATTTACATGGGAAACGGAGTGCAAAAGTGTAACCCAATGTGATTACTTCTTCACGGAATGTTAAAAAACCTGTCTGTCTTTCCTGTGTGGCTATTGCAAGATCTGGAAATATCTTAACAACTTTCTCATGAAATGTAATGGGATATTTATTGAAATATTTTTTCATTATTAAATTCAAGTCATTAAGACATGAAAAAGTTACTAACAAAGTACCCCATTCAATTACTTGAGCAGAAGAGTCTTCTAAAAAGTTTGTTAAATTTCCTTGAAACACCATTTCAATTCTATTATTTAAATTCTTTGGTTTTGGTAAAAAATAACGATTGGTGAGTCTTCTAAAGTGAAGCCAAGCGTCTCAATTAGAAATTTTTTAACAGTAATTAAAGGTGTTTCCCCAACTATTCTGGGGAAATTTAGAAATCTTAAATTGAATCACTTGGCTTTATTTTCAAGAGACTCAATTCTTCTAGACAAAGTTTCCCTGTCCTTTACAACAGCCACTTTAAATTCTAAAGACTTTTTCTCACTATCTTCAAGACTTTTTATTCTATCTACTAAATCTTTTATTTGTTTTTGTGTAGAAATATAATCCTGTTGATATCTATCATTTACCAAATCTAATTTCCTTTCCAGACCTTTGATATTTTCCCACATACCAGCCATCATTTCCCACAAGCTTTCTAGAGTGACCACAGCAGGACGTGCTAGAGATCCCATATCCTTGCTGCCAATAAGATGTTTCTCCTCCTTACTAGGAAGAATCATTGATCCCAGACCTCCCCTCTCTTTTTCTCGAGTCATGTCACTGGCAGCAATAACTGCGGCAGCTTCATCTCCAGGTCTCTCATCTTGGGGTTGTAACTCCCTAGATTCAAGACCTGAGACTGTGATATCCAACGAAGCGCCTCCTGGGGTTCCCTCACTACTTCTCTGCACTGCTGGTAACCCGATGTTAGGGTTAAGGGGAGCCTCCTCTGCCGGCATGGACTGTCCTCCCAAACTGCCTGGCACATCAGAGTCCTCGGTGCCCAAATTTCTTAGTATAGGTGAAAGCATGAAACGGCTTATCTCCTGTTGGAAAGGTGATGGTAATGGCAGGGAAGGATAAACTTTCACCTTCCCTTTTCATTTTGCTGGCATATTATTTATAGGGTATAAACTAATAATCTAAACAAGAGGAGACAAAACCGCACCAGCCCCAAACTATGCAAGAATTTTGCTATGCCTTACCATGTCTCAGTTGGCTCTTGGAGAAAGAGTGGACAATTCCAATATATTTGTAAGCAGAAAAAGAAAAAACCTTTAGCAATAATTCATACAAGATCCGCACAAAATCCGGGCAAAGCCGTGCGCCCCTTAGGCACGCACGACTTTGGCGGCGCGCTGGCATCTTTGCAAGCCGCTAATAGCCCGATGATAAGGTCTACTTCCAGGTCCAGCCTCCGGGACCCTCCCCCCCACATCAGAAATTGCAGCTGAAAGGAGTTACCATTGAGGTAGCAGAACAGCTCACCCCCGGGGCTCAAGCAGCTTTTTTTTTTTTCCAGGTAATGGGGCTTCAGAAGCTCTTTCTCCGCCAGCCTCCTGGGTGGTAACTCTTAAGATAGAACCTAACATTGTGTAACTACAGCAAGGGTTATTTTTCCCTATATGCATCACTTTGCACTTGTCCATGTTAAACTTCATCTGCAATTTGGAAGCCCAATCTTCCAGTCTCTCAGGGTCCTCCTGCATTTCATCACAATATGCTTGAGATTTAACTACTCTGTATAATTTTATGTCATCCGCAAATTTGATCACCTCACTCGTCGTATCTCTTTCCAGATCATTTATAAATATTTTAAAAAGGACAGGTCTAAGCACAGATCCCTGAGGCACTCCACTGTTTATCTTTTTCCACCGTGAAATCTGACCATTTAATCCTACTCTCTGTTTCCTGTCTTTTAACCAACTTGCAATCCACAAAAGGACATCGCCTCCTAGCCCATAACTTTTTAGTTTTCTTAGAAGCCTCTCATGTGGGACTTTGTCAAATGCCTTCTGGAAAGCAAATGTTGCTTACCTGTAACAGGTGTTCTCACAGGACAGCAGGATGTTAGTCCTCACATATCGGTGTCATCACAGGATGGAGCCCAATCATAGAACACTTTTTTCAAAGTTTCTAGAACTTTGACTGGCCCCTACTGGGCATGTCCAGCATGGCACTAACCCTGCAGCCAGCAGTGGTCCCCCTTCAGGCTTCTTTAAAAAGCTACAGGAAGTGCCAAAAAATAAAATAAGAAATGTAACAAACCCAACACCGTGGGGTGGCAGGAGAGTTTCGTGAGGACTAACATCCTGCTGTCCTGTGAGAACACCTGTTACAGGTAAGCAACATTTGCTTTCTCACAGGACAAGCAGGATGGTAGTCCTCACATATGGGTGAGTACCGAGCTGAGGATGTCCGAGTATGCACCAAATGTACCCAAAGACATGCAACAAGCACAACAACTGGGGTAGAATTTGGTAGAGGGCATCCTGAACTCTAACGGGCAGGCGGAAGGATGTTGGTACGTCAAGTTGTGAATAGGTTACGCAGGACAGATTGGCCGAAGATGGAATCTTGCCTTCCGGCCTTGTCCAAGCAATAGTGGTCTGTAAAGGTATGGAGAGAACTCCAGGTGGCAGCCCTGCAAATGTCAGGAAGCGGCACTGATCATAGGTGTGCTACTGAAGTCACCATGGCCCTCACAGAGTGTGCTTTAACATGGTCTTGAAGTGGAATGCCTGCTTGCTGATAGCAAAAGGATATGCAGTCCACTAACCAGGAGGAGAGAGTCTGCTTACCCACAGGCTGCCCCAATTTGATGGAATGGAAAGAGACAAACAATTGAGTACATTTCCTGTGGGCAGCTGTACAGTCTAAGTAGAATGCTAGATCCCGTTTACAGTCAAGAGTATGCAGAGCCTGCTCTCCTGGATTGGAATGGGGCCTGGGAAGTAAGGTAGGTAGTATAATGGATTGATTGAGATGAAACTCTGATACTACCTTAGGCAAGAACTTAGGGTGAGTGCGGAGTACTGCTCGGTCCTGCAGAAGTTTAGTATAAGGCGGATAGGTAACTAGGGCCTGTAACTCACTAACTCTGCGAGCCGAAGTGATTGACAAAAGGAAGATCACTTTCCATGTGAGATAGCGAAGTTCACAGGATTGGAGAGGCTCGAATGGTGGTTTCATGAGCCTTCCTAAAACCAGGTTGAGGTCCCAAGAAGGGGCCGGAGGACACAGTGGAGGCTTGAGGTGAAGCAAGCCCTTCAGAAAACGTATTACAAGTGGTTGTACTGATATGGGAACATCCCCAACACCTTTATGGAAGGCCACTGCACTAACATGCATTCTGATGGAGGAAGTTTTTAGACCTGACTCCGACAAGTGCCAGAGATAGTCCAGAAACTTTGTGATTGGACAGGTAAAGGGGTCAAGGGATTGAGAAGAGCACCATGACTGAAACCTGTTCCATTTGTAAGAATAAGATTTTCTCGTGGAAGGCTTCCATGAAGCAATCAGGACATGGGAAACTGATTTAGAAAGGTTAAGTGGCTGAAGGATTAACCTTTCAACATCCATGCCGTCAGGGACAAGGCTTGAAGATTGGGGTGGCGCAGGCACCCGTCGTTTTGCGTAATCAGAAGTGGGTCCTTTCCCAAGGGAATGTGCCTGCAAATGGAGAGATCCTGAAGTATTGGAAACCACACGGCGAGGCCAGTGAGGTGCTATCAGGATCATGGTTCCCTTGTCCTGACATAACTTCACGAGAGTCTTTGAGAGAAGTGGAAGTGGAGGGAATGTATATAGGAGACCTGTCACCCACGAGAGGGAGAATGCATCTCTTGGTTGTGAGTGTTGGCTGCGAGTGAGAGAGCAAAGGTTCTCTACTTTGCGGTTTTGACATGTCGCAAAGAGATCTATATGAGGGTAACACCATTGTTGGAAGATCGAGTCCGCCACTAAGGGGTTGAGAGACCACTCGTGCGGTTGAAAGGCGCGACTTAGCTTGTCTGCCAACACATTGTCCACTCCCGGCAAGTAGGTGGCCCTGAGGTACATTGAATGGGAGAGGGCCTCCGCCCATATCTGCGCAGCTTCCTGGCATAGTAGGTAGGAGCCCATCCCTACCTGTTTGTTGATGTACCACATGGCCACCTGGTTGTCCATCTGAATCAGGATGACTTGGTTGGAGAGGCGATCCTGAAATACCCTGAAAGCATATCTGATTGCTCGAAGCTCCAGGAAATTGATTTGGTGTTTGGCTTCCTCTGGAGACCAATTTCCTTGCGTCTGCAGATTGGCCACATGGGCTCCCCAGCTGAGATTGGAAGCATCGATGGTGAGAATTATTTGAGGGTCTGGATCCTGGAAGGGCAAGCTTTGGAGGAGATTGATCTGATTTTTCCACCAGTCGAGAGACTGACGGAGTGAGTCGGTGATGTGGACAATGATCAACAGGGGCTGAATGCATTGAGTCCATTGTGACCTTAGAGTCCACTACATGACTCTCATGGCTAGGTGGGCCATTGGAGTGACCTGAACTGAGGACGCCATGTGTCCCAGTAGGATGAGAAAGTGGCGTGCAGTCATGTAGTGCTGAGACTGCAGCTAGCGTGCAAGAGAGACGAGAGTGAGAGCTCGTTGTAGAGGTAGAAAAGCTTTTGCCTGCAAGGTGTCCAAGTCTGCCCCAATGAATGATAAGGTTTGATATGGGACTAAGTAGGATTTGTCATAGTTGACGAGAAATCCTAGTGAAATCAGGGTGTGAAAGTTAAGATGTAGGGACGACAGAGCAGTTTGCTGAGTAGGAGCCCTGATCAACCAATCGTCTAGATAGGGGTAGACATGAACACCTTGGGTCCTGAGGAAGGCTGCAACTACTACGAGACATTTCGCGAAGACTCGTGGTGCAGACATGACACCGAATGGAAGCACTCGGTACTGATAGTTCTTGGGGCCTACCAGAAATCTCAGGTATTTGCGATGAGATGGAGTTATCGCAATATGAGTGTATGCATCCTGGAGGTCTAGAGAGCAGAGCCAGTCTCCTTTTTGCAGAAGAGGAAGGAGGGAATACAAGGTTACCATCTTGAACTTTTCTCGTTGGAGGTACTTGTTGAGGGCACATAGGTCCAGAATTAGACGAATACCATCTGAATTTTTGGGGATTAGAAAGTACCAGGAATAGAATCCTAGGCCTTGTTGGGAATAAGGCACTGGTTCTATTGCTCTGGACTGGAGAAGGAGGGAGACCTCCTGTTTCAGAAGTGGTGAGTGGTTGGATGTTCCCCACATCAGCAGAGGTGGGGAGTCTGGTGAGATGGAGAGAAAATTCAGGTGATAACCCTGAGAGATTATGGCGAGGACCCACTGGTTTGAGGTGATTGTGTGCCACTTGTTGTGGAAATGGCACAAACGACCTCCCACTGGTATCTGAGGCAGTGGAAGCTGGCTGCTGCTCTCTATGCAGGAGTCAAAAACCGGAAGCAGGGCCTGGCTTAGGAGCTGCTTGTGGCTTTTGTTTTCGTATCTGACGAGACTGGGCTTTTTGGAAAGGTCTCATGGAACGAGTCCAAGACGGTGGTGGATAGGACTTCTTGGGATAGAAGAATGACCTTTTAGTATCCTTCCTGAATGGATGCTAGGAGGCATACTCAGAAGGCATCAGAGAGAGCTGTCTCAGGGTCCCTCATGATGGTCCTTGAGTTCCGCCACCGTTCGTTGAATCCGTTCGCTGAACAGATTGTCTCCTACCAGGGCAGGTCAGACAATCTGTCCTGCACTTCAGGGAGAAGGTCCGAAGACTTGAGTCAGGCCCATCTTCTCGCCGAGATAGCAGTTGCAGATAGCCTGGTAGCAGTGTCAAAGATATCGTAAGATGATCTTATCTCATGCTTGCCCGCCTCAAAACCCTTGTTTACTAGGGTTTGGAGCTGATCTTGAAATTGCTGAGGCAGGGAGTCTGTCAAGTCTTGTATCTGCTTAAATAAGACCCTGTTGCATTGGGTCATATAGAGCTGATAAGAGGCGATTCAAGAGATGAGCATTGAGCCCTGGAAGACCCGGCGACCAATGGCATCTAGAATTTTTTGCTCCTTGCCTGGGGGAAAGGAAGTGTGAGGTTTTGATCTCTTTGCCCTCTTTTGGGCAGATTCCACGACGACAGAGTGGTGATCCAATTGAGATTTTTGAAAACCTGGGGCTGACTGTACCAAATAAGTGGTATCAGCCTTCCTGTTGACTGGAGCAACAGAGCCAGGGTGTTCCCAGTTCTTTTTGAGGAGATCTAGAAGAACTTGGTGAATAGGGATGGAGGTTATTTCCTTGGGAGCATCCAGGAATTGCAACAGCTCCATCATTTGGTGCCTGTCATCGTGTTTGGTCTGTAATTGGAAGGGAACCAATTCAGATATCTCCTTCACAAAGTTTATGAAGGAAAGGTCCTCTGGAGGAGAATGCTTTCTGCTTTCAGAAGGAGAAGGTGGTCAAGGCAGGAAATCGGTGTCTGGTGAAGAATCATCTGTCCAGGTATCATAGGGATCGGCATCTTCCCCTCTAGGGGCCCTAGGGGGATGGGATGGTGGAATCCCTGAAGGTCCTGGTCTAGGCTCCGAATGAATCAAAGGAATAATTGGAGGCATCAATGAAGGCATCAAAGGCACCAGTGCAGGCATCAAGGGCATCGATGAATGGATCAGTGGCACGAATGGATGTATCGGCATCGATGGCTGAGGCATCGGTAGGACTCCCGATGGAGGGATGCGGAACAGTGTTTCCCCTCCCGATGACAAGGTAAGTGGAGAGGGCACCGGAGCCATCAATGACCCAGGATCCATCGGTGGAAAAGCGGCGATGAGCGCTTCATTTTTCAAGAGCAACAGTGCCAATGCTGCTGGAATTGGGTCAGCGGTCAGTTCCATGATCAGTACCGGTGTCTGTGCCGGAGGAACTTGGATTCGATGCATTGCCTTGTCGATGGCCTCCTGAACCAGCCGGTCCAGTTCTTCTTGGAGACCTGGAGCAAGCAGCCCCGGCTCCGGAACAGAAAAAGGAGGCAGAGGCATAGCCAGAGGGACCACTGTTAAAGGCGAAGTCGTGGCTCCCAATCCCCTTTTGGGTGAGGTTGCCTCGGTGACCTGGTCGCCGAAAAGGTCGGTGCCTTTTCTGGACGGGGTTTCTTCGATGGCAGCTCAGACAATGGTGAGGTCGATGATTTCACTCTCTCGATGGTCCGAGACTTTCGATGTCGGTGGCGATGTTTTTCTCTACGATCCCCTCGGTCCTGAGGGGCAGTAGAGGTGGTTGAAGGCCGAGAAGTTATCGATGCTGGACGATCACGGGCCGGTGATTGATACTGGCATGAAGTTGATGGTGCCGGTTCTGATGATGTCAATGTAATAGATGGCGTCAGGGTTTGAGCATGGAAGAGAAGTTCCATCTTCTCCATTCTGGCCTTGCGACCTTTTGGTGTCATTAGGGCACATTTGGTGCAGGTCAGGACATCGTGCTCACATCCGAGACACATTACACAGACCTAATGAGGATCTGTTATAGACATGGTGCGACTGCAGTCCGGGCACAGACGGAACCCCGGCACCATGGCCATGAAAAACTTGAGCCGCGGTACGGTCGATGGCCAGTAGGCCGCGAGGGCCAAACTCGACAGGAATCAACCGAAAATGAGAAAAAACTTACCGGAGTACCGCGGAGTCAAAAATTTTAAGGAGGGACCCCTGTGGGGTATGAAACTTTTTAATAATTCCGTGAGGAAAATTCCTGTCAGGAATCTCTATGGAGCTCCTTAACCACGTGGCTACTGCTGCGCGGAAAAAAGAAGACTGAAGGGGGACCCCTGCTGGCTACAGGGTTAGTGCCATGCTGGGCATGCCCAGTAGGGGCCAGTCAAAGTTCTAGAAACTTTGACAAAAGTTTTCCGTAATTGGGCTCCATACTGTGATGTCACCCATATGTGAGGACTACCATCCTACTTGCCTGTGAGAAATCCAAATATACCACAACTAACGGTTCAACTTTGTCCACCTGTATTCTTATTGATAAATAATGCCATATACTGCACCCTACAATGGCTTTCTAAGTAGTTTGCAACAGTCATTATGCATCATCTAAAAAGCAAAGAAAACAATCAGATCCAATCAATAATGTAGTAAAGCAAAAATTAATGTATTCTTTCATGAATCCTCTTTGCAGAAAGCCAGAAATCTTCATAACTACAATAAGACATCATTAATCATCAGAACAAATGCAGAGCTAGGACAATTCACTTTATAACTAGCATGAAAAAAAAAAATTCAAATTCTGGTGTCACCTCAGCAAGAAATATCCCTCCACTGCTATTTTGTGAAGTAACACAAACTCCTGCAAAGAAAGAGACATCTAGAACCCTGCCACACCATATAGTAACACCACTGACTCTCAGGATTCAAATAGCATCCTTATGAAAAAGCAGCAATGCAAATTCTCCATCAGGACATAGAACATTAATACATCACCTAATGGAATAACAAAACAAGCTGGACTACTATATAGAAACTACATGCGAGCAGAATTCAGTCATACACACGCAGCCAAAATAGAGACCGACCTTTACCTAATACAGAAATAAGAGACTACAAATTAGAAACAGAAACATGCAGACAAAACAAAAATAGAAAGCCTGAAAAACTAGACTCTGAACAGTGGAATACTGAAGAAAGAGAAAAATATAAAAATATAAGAAATGCACATTCCCAAATATGGCATATTCAAATTGCTAAAATCTCAAAATAATGTTTTGTTTTGTTTTTACCTTTGTTGTCTGTATTTTTCTAATCAGTTGATCCTGGTCTTGTTCCCCCATTTTTCCCTTGTATCTCATTTCCTAATTTCTTTTCAGTGTCTCTCTTCTCCTACTGTCTTCTTCCCTTCCTCCCGGCTCCCCACACACACACGCGCTCTCTCTCACAGACTCCTTTACACACACATGTTCTCACTCTCTCAATATTTCAGCTTGCTGGAAAAATTCTTCTTTCTTGCTACATAAGCGTCTTAACCACAAGAATTGCCCAATAGGTAAGTTCTTGCATTGATGATGGGGATGGAAACTAGTATAGTGAAGCAAAGTATTTTTTTCACGTCTTCCTAAATAGACTTGTAGCAATTCTTCCTCCATCTTTCTTTATATGTATATCTAAAAAATCAATTTGAGACGAATGATATGACATAGTAAATTGTAAGTTGTTATCTAATGTCGCTGATCTGAGAGTATAGAGTTGGTCGGTGAAATATATTTAACATGCATGAATAATCATTTAAGTTTCATTTGTCGCAGGGATATTACCCTTGAGAAAGGAATTGCCGAATTGCCAGCAGTCCAAAACATGGAACCGTGTCAGGTTACTTGTCCTAAGCTGAGACCGCAAGGACCGTCATGAATTTGCTTAAATATTAAGTTAAGTACTTCATAATTTTAATAGCATATAAAAAACTTAAAAAAAAGGACTGTATGGGATTTTCCAACTAAATGACCTATGATTAAATATAAGGCAGAGTGTTCAAAGCGATAGCTTAAAACGATGATCCCTAGTATGATGGTCATAAGATAACGTGCAGTACACGTCTTAACTTTTTTCAATGATAGATTTATGTTGGTATAGCCATTAGTGGATCATCATATTCACCAACAAATCTGACTGTGCAACGTTTTACCTCATTTACTAGTTACATTGTAGTCAACAATAGAAGAGGTGTTAATAAATAAAAGAACAATGTGGACCAATGTATATAGCTGCTCTGAACAACAGATTACAGCGGCACTTCATGGAGTGCTATTGTTGGATGATACAGGTACTTCAGCTGAAGGTTAGACGTGGGATCAATTACAAAATCTACAGAAGAGACTGATTAGGTCTGAATTACATTCAGCAATTTGGTTGGAATATATCAAATCAGAACGAATTCCTCGAGGATTGAGGATAAACTTGGAACCTTCCATCTATCCGGATAATGATGATTTTGTTCAGAAGTGGATCGCCATTCTGAACAAATGTTAGATTTGATGTTATTGGTAGTGGAAACTACAAATCAATTGGCTGAATCCATCCGACCAGAATGTGAGTCTATTAAGACAGCATTATCACAGCAAGGACGTTTAGAAGAATGTGATCATAAATTGCATGAATCTAATCTTGCTATTGAAAAATTCAAGATGGAGTTAAAAAGTAATAAAATTACGAAGTTTAAGCGTGATGAGAAAGATTATAATACTGGCAGTATATACCCGTGGTAGCAACGAGCAAATTCTAATCAGCCGAGAAAAGTTGATATTGCTGGCTCCTCTGACGATTCGTCTGGCTCTGATGAAGATGTACCTCAAAGTGTGAGTACCGGCTATCAGCATACAGGGAGAGGTAATTTTAGATCAACATATCGTGGCCAGAATAGACGGTTTTTTCAACATCCACGACAGCCTATGGGACCGAACTTAGAGCAGAGGCCATTTACCCGGTCACAGAGCCGGAATGTAATGTCATAAATCTTTCATCTATACAGCTTTCTCGTGAACAGATTAACCTCCTGCATAAAGGATTATTTTTCATTCCATACCATCGATATGATCCTTTTTTTTTTTTTGCAGATGTGCCTTATATAAATTTTTCTGTAAGTTACAATTAAAATTGTATTTTGCACATAATATTCCTGCTATTGATGCTTCTATAGTTCATCCTAAATCTAACTGGATGCCTGGTGGCATTATTGATCCCCATATTAAAACCTACATCGACCTGGTATTAATGGATTTAGAAGAAGTGGAAGCTATGCAAATTAGACCTAGGTTTAATCTGTCCAAATCTGAATTTTAGGTACTACTTGCATTAAAACATGAGGAAACTAGGAGGAGGAGGTAAGAGGGAGCTCTGTTGAGGGGCTAATAATTACCTGTTGCTTCGATTTCTTCATCTTCAACAATTAATAGCCCTAACTTGATCTCGTGAAGCTCCTTCCTGGATTGCTGACATCAACGGAGGCGGGACTTCCGGGACTAATAAAATCGGATGCCCAGCAGAGCTTCCCTTGAGGACGTGGTGAAAGGGAGCTCTGTTGAGGGGCTAATAATTACCTGTTGCTTCGATTTCTTCATCTTCAACAATTAATAGCCCTAACTTGATCTCGTGAAGCTCCTTACTGGATTGCTGATGTCAACGGAGGCGGGACTTCCGGGACTAATAAAATCGGATGCCCTGCGGCGTGTCAACATGGCCGGCGCGTTACCAAAGCCGCGCGCGCCAAAGGGGCGTGCGGCTTTGCCCAGAAAAACGCCAGGAAAATTATGTCACTTGGCAAAGTTTTTGCGAATATTTGGACATTAATAAGTGAGAACCAACAGAACTACCCTCTCTCTTATTCCTCCAATTCATGAAGTTATAAGTGATTAAATTGAGTATTGGGTAAGGAAGGTAATAAAGGGGAGTTAATTGTCAGTTTATAAATGCCTCATACCAAACGTAAGGCCAAAATCAGGGAGATGTTGACATCATCCCCTGTATCCTCGGCCTTACAATCTCGGATACCTTCCTTTTTTGCCCCTTCAGCAGGAATGGAACTGGTGAGACAGGTCGCTGGAAGTGACACGGAGCAAGTGTCACCTTCCCTGACCGAAACATCTCTAAGTCCAGGTGCCCCTACTATTCCTCCCCCACCAGTGCACATTTCTTTTCAAGCTGTGGGAATTCAAGACTCTTCCCAGGTAAATGGAGAAGGAACCCTAGCCACAACGAGGGAAACTGAATCAAGAGAACCCGAGACTTATTTACAGTTGGATAAACCTGCAACAATCACCATGGACACACTTTGGGATGCTATTAAAGCGTTAGAGCTTGCAGTAATTAATCTCTCCAGAATAACATCTGACTCAAATCAGAGATTTAAAAATATTGAAACATTTATGTCCAATTCTGAAGCTAAAAATCAACAATTGGAAAAGTGTCTCGATAAATTGGAAATATGGCAACAGAAGTTTGACAGAGCTGAAATAATTTACCACAAGAAATTGGAAGCTTTGGAAAATTCTTTTAAATATTTGAATTTATGGATAATACATTTTCCAAAACTGGAAATAATTTCTCCACGTGAAATGTTAAAAGAATATTTGGTAGAAATTTTAAAGATACCTGTATCTACTCTTCCTACTTTCTCGAAGGTATATTACGTAAATCCAAAAAGAGCTACTGTACAGAATGCCGGAGAAAGACAGGTATCTTTAAACTTAACAGATGTACTAGAATCTAACATAGATATAGTAATAACTAGTAGAGCTGTGTTTCATGTAGCATTTGCCTTTTCTATAGATAGAGATTTTATATTTAAAGCATATATGAGAAATAGGATGGCTTCTTTTCATGGTGGAAGAATTTGGATGTACCCCGATTTATCGAAGCAATCTCAAGACAGGAGAAAAAGATTCTTAGCTTTAAGATCAGAATTAAAAAAAAAAGGTGGTAGAATGTTACTAAAATATCCCTGTAAATGTGAAGTCCAATTTCAGCAACAGAAGTATATCTTCTTTGAGGTTTCACAGTTAAGGGTTTTTCTTGATTCACACCCTCAAGAGGTTGTGTCAGGGGAAGTAGAGGCTAGTTAGAGAGATTCCTGCTATAATACTCAGTATCAGTTGTTTGCCTGGAAGAAGAATTTTTTCTTTTCAGGTATTGTCTTCTAAGATGGCTCTACTAGTATTAACTTCATGAAGTATTACTTTTATTCACTTTTGTGAGTACAGGATAAGAATATTGTTGGAAGATAGAACCTAATTGCTTAAATATTGTATGTATCTTTGGCCTGTATTCACGTTAATGGATTGATGTTTGGAAATGGAAATGCATAAATAAAAAATTAAAAAAAAAATATCATCATCAAAAAGGGTTCTGTAGTAGTGCAGAATAAAGAGGATTATATCTCTAAAGTTCTGTTGCATATTCAAAATCTTATGAACTATCAAATTCTCAATGAAGATCCTACAGTAGGATTTCAGAAAAAAATTAAAAAATTGGTAGACGACATGGTTTTGTTGGGATGCCTTACTATGAGAGAAGCATGATTTTTATGAGTTGATCATCCAATGGCCCCCACAATATATATGGTCCCTAAGGTCCATAAGGATCTTGTAGATCCTCCTGGCCACCCTATCATTACCACAATTGGATCCTTGCTTGAGCCATTGTCTATATTTGTAGACTCCTTTTTACAACCTTTTGTGTCTGAAGCCCAGTCGTTTTGCAAAGATACCAACCATATATTAGCAAAATTAGATTCTTTAGACAATGTGACTGATGTGCTGTTTGTCACAATGGATATCAAGGCACTCTACACTAGTATCCCCCAAAATGAAGCTTTAGCGATTATTCAGACAAATTTGGAGAAACGCATCCATCCTCATAGGATCCCTACTGAATTTCTTATGATGTTTACAGAAATGGCATTGTGCCATAATTTTTTCATTTTCCAAAACATTTGGTATCAGCAAATCCATGGAACTGCGATGGGGGCTAGTATGGCCCCCAGTCTAGCGAACTTATATGTTACATCATTTGAAGAGCATCATCTTTATAATGCTGTTGAATTTTTTCCTGTATCAGAGTGGACAAGATATATCGACGTTTTTTTTTCCTCTGGCGTGGTAATGAGGTAACCCTGCAAGCTTTTCATTGATGGATCAACATATTAGATAACAACTTACAATTTACTATGTCATATCATTCGTCTCAAATTGATTTTTTAGATATACATATAAAAAAAGATGGAGGAAAAATTGCTACAAGTCTATTTAGGAAGACATGTGAAAAAAATACTTTGCTTCACTATACTAGTTTCCATCCCCATCATCAACGCAAGAACTTACCTATTGGGCAATTCTTGCGGTTAAGACACTTATGTAGCAAGAAAGAAGATTTTTTCCAGCAAGCTGAAATATTGGCAAGCAGGCTATTGCAGCGAGGCTATTCCATTCATTATATCAAAAAAAGCCTTAAAAAGAGCTTCTAATGTGGAACATTATTGGCTTCTATTAGATAAAGTACTTGATGAAAGCCAGTCTCCTTTAGTTTGCACAATACCATTTTCAGATCAAGCAGTGTTGATAGCATCTCTCATTACACATTATTGGACAGTCTTACGACCACATTTGGAGGTCTTTGAAGAATGCCCCCTTATTACCTACAGTTGGGGACGTAATATTGGTGACACCCTGGTACATTCTGTTTTGAAAGAACCAATAATCGCAGACCCTAGATTCCCCCGGGGACATTGGTCTTGTCAAAGTTGTTTGGTATGCGAACAAGCAATTACGGGGAAAATTTGGGAAGATTCCTATGGATTTGTCCATCGAGCTTTTCAATACTCAGACTGGTCCTCAATGCATGTAATATATCTGATTCAATGTCCATGTCAATTATATTACATAGGTAGAACCAAGAGGATGGTGCGTACTAGATTGATAGAGCACAGAAGTTGTATTTCTACAGAAAAACTCACAGCTCCGATGGTCATACATTGTAAAGAATTCCATCATAAATTTGATGATCTTCGCTGGCGAGTTTTGGAGAGAATACAAATTCATCCGTGAGGGGGAGATATCAATAAGATCTTGAATTTAAAAGAGCAACAATGGATCTTTAAATTGCGAACTGTAGCACCTGGAGGTTTAAATGCCTCCGTTGAGTGGTATTCCCTCATTTAGGGGAGGCGGAGACTAATGATGTCACTTGGTCAGTATTTAAGTCAGTTCCTGAGGTTCCCAGAAACGACAATTATTTGAACTGAAACACTGGATCGCCATCTTTCAATATGAACTGTGAGTACTTTGGAAATGTCGCTGATCTGAAAGTATAGAGTTGGTCGGTGAAATATATTTAACATGCATGAATAATTATTTAAGTTTCATTTGATGCAGGAATATTACCCTTGAGAAAGGACTTGCCAAATTGCTAGCAGTCCGAAACATGGAACCGTGTCGTGTTACTTGTCCTAAGCTGAGACCGCAAGGACCGTCACGAATTTGCTTAAATATTAAGTTAAGTCATAATTTTAATAGCATATAAAAAACTTAAAAAAAAGGACTGTATGGGATTTTCCAACTAAATGACCTATGATTAACTATAAGGCAGAGTGTTCAAAGCGATAGCTTAAAACGATGCTGCCTAGTCCCATATCACTTGAAGTCTACATTATAATGGAGCCTTAATGGGTAACAAAATCCAGCATCCTGTTTCCAACAGTGGCCAAGCCAGTGTTTTTTCAAGATACATACACTCAAAAAACTTAAACCTCTACTTCACTTTTCTGACTTCCGCACTGTTCTACAAGTCATGGTTTTTTCCAAAATTGACTATTGTAACGCACTTCTATTAGGCCTACCCAAAAACTCCATCCACCCTTTACAAATCCTGCAAAATACTGCAGCTCGTATCCTCACCAACACTACCTCAAAGGAACATATTACCCCTATTTTAAAGGGATTACATTGGCTCCCTATTCACTTTCGCGTACAATACAAGACAATATCACTCATCCATAAAGCCCTCCACAATCCCGAAATGAAATGGCTCACTAACTCATTACAATTTCATACATCTAACAGACCAACTAGAAATCCATACCTTGCCACTTTGCAGACCCCCTCTCCCAAACTATTTAACTATGCATCTACTAAAGCCCGGGCCCTTTCCTTAGCTGGCCCCACGTTATGGAATACCATGCCCACGGAATTACGTCTTGAATTGTCTCCTAAGATATTCAAACAAAAACTCAAGACATGGTTATTCTCTCAAGCCTACACATGATACCTACATGTTCTTCTACACCCTACATCTGTCCCTCTACCCCCCCCCCCCTCATAATAAATATTCTCTTATAATGTGCCACTTCTGTCTCGCTCCTCATAACTACCTTGTACCTTTAGATAAACCTTTATGTAATCGCTATTCTGTTTTTTTTTTCCTTTCACTCCGTTCCTATGCTATCTCTAAGTTTCAACGCCATTCTTCACTTCTCATTCCCAAATTATATTTTTTCATCCCAGTTTCCCCATGTTTTCTGTTAATTTAAGTTTTATTTGTTACCATTATAAGTTTGCTTTATTTAAATTATATCGCTGTATTTATTTTTTATTTGCTTTATGTAAAAGACTTCATCTATTATTATCATGTTCAATGTATAACACTCCAGCGTATGTTTAAATAAATAGTATGATGGTCATAAGATAACGTGCAGTACGCGTCTTAACTTTTTTCAATGATAGATTTATGTTGGTATAGCCATTAGTGGATCAGTAAATGAAGTTAACCATTTTACCAATTAGTCTACCAGTTTCCTCGATCCTTCTCCAAGTCATTTAGACCTTCCTAGGTCTTTAGCCTGAATTCCCATTTCACCCAGACCTCCCACCTAGTTAGTACTATACAATAAACATGTTTAATATAACTTGCACCAGATAATTAGCAGGTGTAAAAAATGCATGTTGGCAAATATATGCATGTATCTTTTAAAATATCAACTTATGTGTGTATGTGTTGGCCCTCCTCCAAAAGCCACCAGACCACCAATTTTAAAAACACTTATATGTGCATGTGAAAGTGAAAATATGCACATATTTTCCACTTTTAGAAAATTAAGAATATGAGTACAAGCTACTTACACTTGTATATCTTAATTTTTACAAGTGTAAAGTTAAAAATTCACCCTATACTTTACAATTTCAAAGGGGGTGTAGTATGAATGATAAAAAATTGTATACCCAATCTCTTGAGTAGAGGCACTAATAGAATTCCCTTTACATAATATAAGAATAATTTCATCCAATTATTTCTCAGACAAATTATAAACCAAAGTAATTTTTCCAAATCTACTTAAGTTTATCAAAAATCTCAGAATCATCATTCAATTAAATTTTATAAATGAAAAAAAATCAAGTCTTTAATCTTAAAGGTAGATAAGATAAAGTTTTCAAAATTGGTAAGACTCCTATCACAATGTGATTTCACTGGCTCTTTGAGAGCTTTTCCCTTAATCTACAAAAAACTTGAAAAACAGAGTTATGAATTCAAAACTTCTCCTGAATACCATGCAAAGGATAAGCCATCAAAAAGTTCACCAAGACTACATAAACCAACAGTGACCCATGCTGGAAAATTCACCTTTGAATAATGATCCAGAAAAATTAGGATTATTCTATAATGGGCAAAGAGAAGATGGAAAATATGATAACTTCATTTTAACAGAAATTTTATACCAAGCATCCAAAATCAAACATATAATTGCTTGAAATATTTTAGATAGATTTCTCACCTTATTTGAGGCCCAAAGAGGCATAGCAATGTTCTTGTCAAAACCTAACTCTCTTTCCAATATTATTCAGTGTTTATCAAGGAACTTATTCAGCCAGAAAATAATTCTCTTCAACAATGCTGCCCAGTAATACACTTAGGGGCGGATTTTCAGCGCCCTGCTCGCCTAAATCCGCCCAAAACCGGGCGGATTTAGGTGAGCAGGGTCCTGCGCGCCGGTAAGCCTATTTTACATAGGCCTACCGGCGCGCGCAGACCCCAGGACTCGCGTACGTCCCGGGGTTTTCGGAGGGGGGCGTGTCGGGGGCGTGTCGGGGGCGGGCCCGGTCGACGCGGCGTTTCGGGGGCGTGTCGGCCGCGTTTTGGGGGCGGGTACGGGGCGTGGCTACGGCCCGGGGGCGTGGCCGCGCCCTCCGTACCCGCCCCCAGGTCGCGGCCCGGCGCGCAGCAGACCCGCTGGCGCGCGGGGATTTACGTCTCCCTCCGGGAGGCGTAAATCCCCCGACAACGGTAAGGGGGGGGGTGTAGACAGGGCCGGGTGGGTGGGTTAGGTAGGGGAAGGGAGGGTAAGGTGAGGGGAGGGCAAAGGAAAGTTCCCTCCGAGGCCGCTCCGATTTCGGAGCGGCCTTGGAGGGAACGGGGGGAGGCAGCGCGGCTCGGCGCGCGCAGGCTATACAAAATCGATAGCCTTGCGCGCGCCGATTCAGGATTTTAGTGGATACGCGCGGCTCCGCGCGTATCTACTAAAATCCAGCGTACTTTTGCTTGAGTCTGATGCGCAAGCAAAAGTAGGCTGTTCGCGCGCCTCTTAAAATCTACCCCTTAAAGTCTGGAAGCCCATGTCCACCTATATCTTTGTGCATTAACCTGAAATCCAACTCTAGGTTTCTTTTTTTTTTTTTTTAATTTATTCTTTAAACGTATTTAAACAAAACATTGCATAAAGATCAAGATGAGAAAATGAGAAACATAATATCTTCATTTCCTCTGTAATTTCATCATATCTCTGAGCAATTATTCTCCCATGCCTTGCTAATATGTAAATAATCGTTCATCACCTATATACCATGTTATACAGATTTCCATATTTATTCAACTATGTACACAGTTCCACCCTTATATTTAATCAACCCCCCTCTTGTTGTTTATTTTGTTTTCAGTGCTGTTCATTGTAAAGCCTTTACGCTGTAGTTATGTTTTATGTAAACCGATATGATATTCCCAACGAATGTTGTTCTAGAAAAACCTTAAATAAATAAATACATTAATTAATTAAAGAAAATCATATAGTCTCATATCCCTTGAAGTCTACATTATAATGGAGCCTTAATGGGTAACAAAATCCAGCATCCTGTTTCCAACAGTGGCCAATCCAGGCTACAAGTACCAGGCAAGAACCCAAACTCTATTAGCCCCAACCATTCAAACCCCACTGACTAGCCCTGATTTTTTTATTTTAAAACTTACACACCATCCATAGCAGAGATTAAGTTACATGGTAGGATACCCCGGCGTGCGCTTGTGTGAGTAAATACTTTCCCAAAATGCCCATGTTTCGCCCAGACCCCACCCCTTTTCTGCACTTCTTGATTTGTGTACATACCAGGAGATACGCATGTACTCAGGCGCTTCTTAAAATCCATGCAGCATGCGCCAGACTGCGACACACATGTCTTTCCCAGCTTTGGCATGTATAGGGCTTTTAAAAATCACCTTTTAGGTAATATGAGGTAATCCACAAAAACAGAAATCTCACATTCAATGGCTGCAAGTTCCAAGCTACACAGGGACATATAATATTCTCTAAAAGCAACACAAATTTCCCCAAAGTCACACACAACCTCTTCAGATGTTTCCCTTGTCTGCTTGTCTAAGTCCAGCCCTTGTCTTATTTCTGTTCCAGTTTGTCTTATCCTGTCTGTTCCAGTTATCCAGTCTTGCTTGTATCAACGACCCGTCATTGCCTTGTCTCATCCATGCCTTGTCTAGTTCCAAGTCCTGCTTAATATATTTATACACACACACACACACATACATATACACCTATACATACATACTATAAACCCTGTGGGATATAGCACTAATACATAATGCTGAAAAGCAATCAATTGTATGCAAGTTTTATTTAATTATTCAATTATAAAATACATTTGGGACATTTCATGTCAAGTGGACCGATTTAGAAAATCATCCACAATCAACCTCCTTCAAATTGAATAAAATTTTCTGTGGATGTGCACTAGGGCCTCAGCCAAAACTATGCACAATTTTCTGGCTGGATCTTTATTGGTTCAAGAGCTAGAGGCAGCTGAATGAAGGTCACTCAGAGTAATGTGCTCTGCACAACACAAAAAGGCCACTTTGTCCAGCCACTGCAGTCAAACAATCCCTGTGTGGATTATTACAACCTCTGATGCTAAGTTCCTATGCACAATCTGGAACCTAACATGAGCTTGCCACCCTTTTTATGGGCCAGCATACCACTTGAAACAGTTTACAAAAGAAAGGCCTACTTTGACTCCTTATTGCCATGACTGGATTAGTAGTCATGTCCCATGACGTATATCTAGAATTTGCACTAGGAGGCTTTGCAGCCAACTGGAAGCAAAGATATAGTTACAAAAAGACATGTTGTCACCTTTTTATGAAAATGTTTGCCATTTTTTGGATGCAGATATCTATACTGTGTATTTTTTTTCTTTCTAATGTCATTTGAAAGAGCACCTTGTTTTGCTACAAAAGACCCTATTTCATTTTGGACCCAGCCTGGCTTTGGTCAGAATTACAGTCCCAAATGCAAGCATCATTTGCTTGTGTGAATACTCTCATGTTAAAAAGAGCTATGTAAAGCATGCAAATGAGCTAGAGATGTGAAATTTTACAATGCAGCTCAGTTTACTGTGCTTACACTTTTAGCTTTTGACACATATTTGTTTAGACATATTTTCATAAATTAGTCATCAAAGTCAGTGTAAAACTTTGTATGCTGATTAGTTACCTTGCATTGGTCAATGGTGGCTGAGCCACTGCCAATTCAGAAAAATTGACAACCCCATCACCTAGGAGCCACTCCAGACAGCCAGACAAGATACCAGCCACAGGTTTCCAAGCTTTTATTTAAGCACAAAACAAGAAAAGGCAAGACACTACATACGACAACTGCTTAAACTGCAGATTTCAAAAAAATGTACTTAGTGATTTTTCCTGTCTTGCAAATGCTTCTGAATGTCCATCAATGTGTGACAAAGTGGCTTGTGAATACATGTACTGCCTTGCCTGATGAAGTTGTTATGGGTGCATCAAGGGTAGCAATAATGTGCTCTTCTGGAACCCAACAGGGCAGCCAGTAGAATGATCTGGCAGGACCTTAGGGGAGCAAGAAATTGACCAAGACATCATGTTCCTTAGTTGAGACTTTGCATATATAGCCAATCTTCCAGGAGTTATCATAGATGCAAGCTGAATAATGACCAGGTTGGAAGCCGGATACTTGAAGGGCGTGAAAATATTCACGTTCATGTTCTAGAACTCTTACAATGAATGAGGTGACATCATTTGAAAGTTTGCTAATGCAAATTTTAGTTGGATCAATGGACTTGAATTGATGATTTTCCCTTGTGCCAGCAATTGTATGACTTTGGCTAAATCTTTCATCCTTAAGAGGTCTGATTGCTTCAATGTCCTTCTTTGGCACAAAGAAAAATTTGATACCAGGAACACAAAGAGCACAATGGTATCACAGGCCAGAACATGTTCCCAAAATCTCTGCCCCAACACATTGCTAACATAACATTACCATAGTCCCTGTAGAGATGATACTTTTGCATGTAGCACATAATACAGCACAATAAAATATCCATTTTGAGGGGTCATTTATAAAAGTATGTTGAAGCAAGATATATCATAAGCTACAGTGAAACACCGCATTGTAGAATTTCACATCTCTAGCTTATTTGTGTTATACAGCAAGGCACCAAAGATGCCTCATTTTAATATAGCATGCCCATGCATGCAAATGACTTGCCACTATATCTAACCATGCTCCAGTATAACTTGAGGTGCGTGTCTTGCCCCAGGGTCACGCTGGAAATTGGTACTGTAACTGAGGTGTCACTAGTTATAAGCCTAACCGACCCTCCCCCTATAATTTTTTTTTTTTTTATATATATATCAGCTTTGAGGGCCATACTTCCTCCTTGCCAGTGCCTGCTGCCCTATCGTGCTCTAGAAGGTTATTCACAACCTTTTTTTTTATATAATTTTCCTAGGTGGGGTGGAGCCCTGTCTTCCCTGGTATGGAGTGCGTTGCTCTGACCGCTAGGTGGCTACTACAACTGGGATGGGTGGTATTATTTTATTTATTTATTTTAATACCAGTGCCCCTGCAAGGAGGGCATCCTCCCTGGGGGGGGACCAGGACTCGGCGGGCCGAGGGCAGGGTGGGAAGATTCCTGCACCCCTCCCTGAGGGGGGGAGCCAGTGGGTCCCCCCTCACTTCCCCCGCTGGAGGGCCTTGGCTGGCTTTGGTGGGAACAGGGCTAGCTGGGGGTAAGGGCTCCCAGCTGCCCTTCCAGTCCGGGGGCTGGGTATTCAATACCTCCCCCCGATGGAGGGCCTTGGCTGGCTGTTGTGGGAACAAGCCTGGCTAGGGGTATGGGCTCCCACTTGCCCTGCCAGTCCGGGGGCTGGAGCTGCAAGAGGGGGGTTAAAACACATTTTTTTTTATAAATCAGTACTTGCGGTTATTCTATTGGTCGGATGGGGTTTTTGCCGAGTGGTCCATCTGTCTTTGATGCCACGTGGTGTGTTTCAGTTGTGGGCCCACATGTGGCTTCAGTCCCACATGGATGCTGCTGGATTCCCCAGCCATGTGGAGATGTTTGGGTGCTGGAGGAACTCAGCAAGTTGGAGATGGCGGAAATGCCATAGATTCACCACCTGGGCTGCCTGCTATCTCCGGTCCTAATATTTTTCGGCTCAATCTTCGGCGCGATCCTATTTTTTCTTTGGAGGGATCCAAAAGAGATTGCCTCCCATCCATCGTGGCCTTTTAAAGGCCTGTGACATCATTCCCATGCGCCATCGCTCCCCTATGCATCATAGCCGGGGGCGGGACTATGGCTCAACATCATTCTTTTGCGCTGCTCGAGGGGGGGGGGGGGAGTGCCCGTGACACTTAAAATGTGCATGCCGGCACTCCGCATCTTTGTGCACCACCTCTCCTGCCCCCTCCTATCGTGGGGGGTTGCACCACGGTTAAGTGTGGGCTCTGGCCATTAGGCTCAGGCCCACTTATTTCTGTGAAGAAATGCTTTCTTATTTTATCCTGAATCTATCACCTGCAGCTTCACATCATGATCCCTTTTTCTAAAACTTACCTCTGAAAAAATGTTTGACAGTGCTGCATCATTTATCCCTCTGAAGTATCTGAATATACATCCTTCTTGTTTCTCTCCTGACTGGATTATACATATTAAAGCCCTTACGTATCTGGTGTGAATTCAGGACCATTATGATAGCTCTCCTGTGCACTGCCTCTACTCTGTCTACAAGTTTTTAGAAATATGGCCTGCAAAACTGGAAAAATTATTCAGCATGAAGTCTCACCAATGATAGGTACAGAATTATTACTGCCATCTTTGTTCCGTAGGTTTTCCCTCTTCATATGAACATTAGAATTCCATCGCCCTCCCTATTGCTTTGCTGCACTTAGCAAACTTGAGGGCATCAAAGATAATCATCCCCCCACCCACTAGCACTCTGTCTTCTGTTTGGTGCTCATTGGTACCTCATTCCCTAACATTTACTGATCTCCAGGGTTTTGCAGCTGAAGTGCGTAATTATGTATTTCTGCAGCAAACGTGTCTACTGATCTAAGCCAGATTTGAAACAAGAAACATCTATTAATTGATGTTTCTTGTTTCTTGTTAAAAACAATCTGATGAATTATCCTGTTCCCCCTTAGTATACACACAGACCAGTTGTTATTTATTTATCTATTAGGCTTTAACAATACATAGATGCCATCTATGGTATACTATATATCATTTTCTTAAGCATCTAAATTTCCATCTATTTTTGCACTAGGGTAGGCAACTGATACCATGTAGGGATCCCTTGCTCTTTAGCCATGTCATTCCTAGCTGAAGCCCTAAATAAGGAATTAGGTAGGAGGAAGGAGTTGGCAGATCATCCCTTGTAGGCACCTCCCTTGAGTATGCCTTGGATTGGTCATCCAGTCTGCTTAAAAGCAGGCTAAGCATGAAGAGTGGTGTGGCAGGTTTTGGAGAGTAAAGAGAGTGGCTGAAGTGATTCCCTATTCTAGGCCTCACAGCCTGCTACCTGGGGAAAGAGGCATATTCATAGAATAGCATCCCATGGTCTGGCAGGATGTGTCTCTGGGTGTTGGACATATTCTGGGAGAAATTGTTTTAGCAGAGTCTTTGTTTTTTTTTGTCTGGATGCTGGTCCCGGTTCTGGGACACTATTTCTCTTGCCTGGCAGAGGTCAGGAAAAAGAGCTATATTTCTCTGCCTGAACAACTAGGTGGATAGCAGTGTCTTTGGTAGCAGAGAACCCAAGATTATTTTTTTGGAGAAGAAAGTTTTGTTCCTGTTTTGGGAGGAATTTTTGCCACCAATTCCTGACCAGAAGAGGGAGAAAAGATTTTTAGATTTAACAATTTTTGGGACTCTCTAACCCAGAGGTCCCCAATAACATCAGAAAAGCAGGAGATCCCAGACCACACTAGGAGCCCCTTCCCACTATCTGGAGGAAAAAGTCATTTTCTTAGTGCTTGCAACCAAAAAGGACACTGACTCAACAATGCAGGTCTGAGGCCATCAGAAAGTTTTGGGCTTTGTTCTTATGAGCACTGATTGATTTGGTTGTTGATTGGACTTGAAGTATTTTTTGGTTATGGTAAATTCATTTCTGAACATCTCATTTGAGTATCTCTTCATTCAGAGACAGAGGTGCCCTAAAGCAAGGACAACCTAAGTGTGATTATTGAAGAGAAAGAAAACCCAAACAAATTGAGAGACTGTGTGTTGGTACTCACCCATGTGAGCCTAAGAGCCTGGAGGTTGAATCCTCTTTGCCGAATAGAATCCTTGCCTCCTGGACCCTGCAGTGGACTTAGGAGATCAAGATAGAGAAAAGTAGCCCCAGAAACTACCATGTGCCCCTGCATTCCAGGAGGTACCTGAAGAGGTAATTACATCCATTTTTTTTTTTACAACAGATTAATATAGTCCTGCATGCAAGGATTGTATTTCTGATTTCCTTAAGAAAAGCAGACTTTAAAGTTAGACTTGCAGTGGAATTAAACCAGAGTAAGATTAACCTGATCTGAAGAAATGTAGTCAGCTGGTAACTCAACTTGCACATGCTTTAATTTGTAAATATCTCATAAAGTGAAAGCTGGAATAATATTAATTTAATCCAACACAAGTTCTGTAAAATCATTCACAATTTTATCTGCTGAATTTACTATATATGCAGATTTTGGAAGGTCTAAGATTATGGAATTATAATTGAATAATAAAAATAGTCCATATTCCAGGCTAGAAATTGAGATGTAAAAATGAAAGTCAGTGATAATGGCCATTCATTAACTTAAGGCCTATTGAATTCCTCAAAAGTCTGTTAAACTACAATTATGTCAATAAATATCTGACATTATTTAACCAGTAAGTGAACCCAAGTAAACTGACAATAAAAATGAAGTTTTACAGTAAATCTACAGTACAATATTACACATATCAATACAGTAGTGACAATGTAATAACTACACCACACATTGACACAAACACAATGTAAAGATTAAAAGTGAAGCTGTCAGCTACAAATAGCCTCTGTCCACTAGACTATGCAATTTCCCAATATAGCTTTTAATAGCAGAATCCATGAAACACAGATTAATGTCTGCTAATGGAGCTTTTAAAAAGGCCACAAGAAAAATTGTGCTTACTCAACATTAAAACAGAATAAACATATAAAACATTTTTACAAAGAAACTGAAATAAGCACTGCTTGAGAGCTGAGACTTCAGAGACTACAATTCACTTTCCTCCATTACCAGCCTGAGAATTGCCGTCTTTGCAATGGTAAGCTTGTAAGTCTGAATGATTCAGATGATGGCAGTTTGCTGCTTGGGACAATTGCCCCCTTTGCAGGAGGTTTAAACACTTTAGGGAAAACACTTATCTGACCTCAGTTCAAGCAACACTCAGTGTTAAAATAATGGTTGGAGAACTGGCTAAAAAAAATAAAGTGATATTATTACTGCCTACCAATAACATGTTCCAAAGAGGTAAAAAAAAAAATCAAAAAAGGTAAAAACAAAAATTCAGAGACAAAAAAAATAAAACAAATAGAATTGAGGGGAAATGATTGGCCAGCACAGATGAAACTTTAGATTTGGGTGCTATATTCATTCATTACTGGTAGACCAAGTCTACTTTAAATGTCACAAGAAAACTGCACTTTTAAATTGTATCCTTATTTATACTGGAAGTTTTGTTGTTATTGTATAAATAAAACATAATGGACTGTTCCTTCAAAAGTTAAACTATATCCTTAGGCAGTCAGCTGAAATCACTCTTAATCGTGTGCATACTTGATATTTACTAAATATGCATCTGCTTAATTTAGAAATTGTGTATGTCTTTATCAAAAATAAATACACAATTGACCAAGATAAAAGTCCGGTTTGAACAGCTACCAAACAATTTGTTTTACTCATTCTTTTTCACCTTGGATCAATGCAAAGGCTTATCAGATGGTAAAATGTCCGTGTTTCACGTTATGTGTCCCTTCCACCCTCAGCCACCTATAAATTAAATTTGGAATGGTTAGACCAGGCTCTACCAAACCTTGTGGAGGTAGGTCATTGGGGTGGGGGGCATCTGACATTTTCACTTTTCATAGTTGAGAAGTGATTTGGAAAAACATGGAACAGAGACAAAGTTGGCAATTGTCTCATGAGAAATGCATTCAGTTTGTATGTGGTGTGACCATCTCCCCCCCCCCCCCCCCCACACACACACACACCAATAACTGAAATAGATGGACTTAGCGCTACTAAACTGTGTGTGTGTCAGGGTTGACACACACACAATTTATAGCTGTATAACTAATTGGGGATATTCAGTGGAAGATAACATGTCCTGGATATTCAATGGGGTAATCTGGCTAACTCTAGCTGGATAAAGTCCACTAAACAGCCAACTGAATATCAGCCTCAGAATGTCTGAGTTCTGCTCTGCACCCATTATTGGGGGTTGGAGGATTCCTGTAGATTCAAAGTATATGTTTGCATTTAGCCTTATGATGGTCATGTGTTCAGTAAGTTTCCCGTCGATAGCAGGGCTGAATTAGCCATGCTGTCATGGGATCTGTCAATCAGGCCCGGGAGGCGGAGCTTGTCAAAGCAGAGAACAGAGCTTTGCTCCCTGCGGCTGCGCGTATGTTCCCGCGCAGGAAAGTAACGGACTCTCCTCAGTCTGTTTTTTCCGCGAGCGGGAACGCACGCGGAGCTGTTATTCTCCTCAGTTTTAAAAACAGAAATAAAATGTCTAAACCCGGGTTTAAACCCTGTGCCTGTGGAAAACGGATGTCGGTAACGGATGGACATGATCGCTGTTATCAGTGTCTCGGGCCGCATCACCGAACAGAAAATTGTGAGTTTTGCTCAAAAATGTCACCACGGGCATTAAAACAGAGGGCCTATAGGCTTCAGGAAATTTTTGCCTCCCGCGATCCATCAGAGGCTCATTCTTCGCCTGGCCCGTTCACTTCATCGGCTCCGTCAAGAAAGAAATCTTTGCCGTTTAATCCTAAGTCCTCCACTATAGGAGGTAAGAGGAAAGCAAAAAATCAAAGGCCAGTGGGTTCTCATAAATCCCCAGTGCCTGTAGAGCCGCAACGTACCTCATTGGAGGAGGAATCCTCCGCGCCGAAGACTTCTGCACCTATGGCGCCAAATGCGCATATACCGGCGCCAAAGTCAGAGTCTGCGCACAACTTAGCGGTTCCGGCGCGCATGGCGCAGAAGAAACTACCGCGCCGACTAGTTATGCGCACGGCGCCAGAAACACCTGTGCGCACGGCGCCGAAGACATTTGAGCGCATGGCGCCGGAAACACTTAAGCGCATGGCGCCGGGAACACCTGCACGCACGGCGCCGAAAACATTTGAGCGCATGGCGCCGAATACAAAGAAACTTATGCGCACGGCGCCGAAAAACCCTGTGCGCTTGGAATCAAAGAAACATGCGCATAAAACTACAACCGCGCACAATTCTACTTCCGCGCACAGACATTCAAGTGCGCATGAGTCTACAGTCGCGCATACACGCATATCCCCGCATACCTATACATCTGCGCATAAAAACATATCTGCGCATAAATCTAATTCGGAGCATATATCAAGATCTGGGCGTAGAGACCAAAATTACTCGCCTCAAAAATTAAAGAGAAAGTTGAAGCGAAAACGATATACTTCACATACCTCTTCTTCCGAGGCGGAAGTTACAGATACGGAGTCTTCATCTGAAGACTATCATAAGTACTCACATCACTCCCATTCTAAAAGATTAAAAAAGAGGAGTGCGACATGGGAGATGAGTCCTTCGACTTCTAAATCATCTCATAAAGTTCCGTCGACTACCGGCTCATTAAGAAAACCGGTACAAATTATTTCCTCTACCACTTCTTCAGATTCAGAAGTTTTTAAAACTACTCCAGACAAAACGACACGGAGAGATAGGGAGGTTCCTACAACGTCACCTCCAACAATTATTCCAAAACAACAAGACAATCGTATGATAATGCCCTCTCATGCAAGAGAAGCATTTTTTCAATTGTCGCAGTCTCTAGAAGGATTTTACGAGACGCTTCAATCATCATTTAAAATGACTAATACTTCTGAGGACAGTGCTACAAAACATAAAGCACAGTCAAATGTAGAGCAGTCGGCAGAACCACCGACGTCTCCCAGGAAAAACCAACCAACTTCACCTACTCATCTACAGGATACATATTTTGATTCTCCTTCAATACAAACATCCCCATCATCATCGGTGGGATGTCTGTCAGACACACAGGACCAACTACAGGAGCCACATTCTCCTCCTGAAGACCTTACATACCCAAAATTCATAGAAAAAATGGGTACAATTCTACATTTAGAGGTCCAAAAAGAAGCAGACCCTAGAGCAGAAACTCTTGGGCTTCTAAAGATATTTGATACTCAGGTGGAACCAACATCTCTTCCACCACAAGAAATCCTGCACTCCGTATTACAAAAATCCTGGGAAACGCCTTATACAACTGCAGCTGTTTCCAAGAAAACAGACATTAAATTTCGTATGAAGAAAGCATCACTATACACTCTACCACAATTGCCTCACGCATCAGTCGTAGTAGAGTCGGCGTTGCAAAGGTTCAAGAAAACAAAATTGCACACTGCTTTTCCCCCAGGGAAAGACAATAAATATTTGGATGAATTTGGTAGGAAAATATACCATAATTCAATGTTAACGGCAAGAATTATGCAACATCAGTTCTACATGGTGCAATATCTGTATGAGTGTATGCAAGCTATGAAAGGTATACATTCCTCAGTAGCGGAACAAATACCTCAGCCTCTTCATGATATGGAAGAATGTTCTCGACATCTATTGAGATCAATCTATGAAGCACATGAAACGTCATCCAGAGCGTCTGCTGCAGCTATTGCAGCCCGCAGACTAGCATGGTTACGTTCAAGTTCCATAAGAGATGACTTGCATGTAAAACTAATGAACCTCCCATGCACGGGAGATAATTTGTTTGGAGAAAAGTTCCAGGACGCAGTAAGTAAATTAAAAGAGGAAGCTCTAGCAGTACAATCTCTAACATCAAATCCTATTTACTCGACTACACGTCGTTATGTGGGGTCTACCCGTAGACAATCATATGGCAGAAGACCCTATAGATCGTATCAATCTTTTCGTACGCAGCCATACCCTGCCTACCAACGTCCTGCTCCACAAAACAATACCTCAAATCAACGAAGAGGTAAACCACGTAACCAAAGGCAACAGGCACAACAGCAGACTACTGCTGCAAAGCCAACCTCATCTTTTTAGTTATTCAGCCGCCACCACAACATCAAGCTCCTCCAGGCAGAATTTGTGTTTGCCTGAAAGTCTGGGAAACAATAACATCAGATCAATGGGTACTGGAGATAGTACGTCAAGGCTACCAACTCCAATTTGTAACAAAACCCATCTTGCCTCATCTTTCCACACTCAAGATTTACAATTCCCATCCACAACTGGGGGAGGAAATTGCTTTACTTCGCAAACAACAAGCAATTCGACAAATCCACCCACACCCCAAACTAGCAGCATTTTATTCCCCGTACTTCCTCATACCCAAGAAGTCTGGAGGCCTTCGCCCCATACTAGACCTAAGGGAGTTGAACAAATTTCTCACCAAGGAGAAATTCAAAATGGTATCGTTGAAGTCAATTCTTCCTCTCATTCAAACCAACGATTGGATGTGCTCCATCGATCTGAAGGATGCTTACACACACATTCCAATCCATCCATCCTCGTGGCGTTACCTGTGCTTTCGCTACAGACATCAACACTACCAGTACAAAGTTCTTCCCTTTGGACTATCAGCTGCACCCAGAGTTTTCACCAAATGCATGATAGTGGTGGTGGCTCATCTCAGGAAACAAGGTATAACCATCTTTCCATACCTGGACGATTGGCTAATAATAGCCTCAACTCCGAATATCTTACAAGATCACCTCAATCGTGTGATACTTTGCTTACAACAACTAGGGTTGGTGATAAATTTTCAGAAATCACATCTACAACCAACACAGCAGTTACAGTTCATAGGCGCATGCCTGGACACTACGTGCAACAGGGCATACCTCCCAGACGACAGAATATCACATTTCCGTCAACTTCTGCACAACTTGAAACATACTCAGAGGCCGTCAGCAAGACAAGTCCTGGTAATTTTGGGCCACATGGCAGCGGCGAATTTCATGGTGCCCAACACCAGGCTACACATGAGACGCCTACAATGGGGTCTGAAACGACAGTGGAAACAGCATTCACAACCATTGACGCAAAAAGTATTGCTGACTGCAGAAATGAAAAAAGATATAGCATGGTGGCTCCTAGACTCCACCATGTCCAAGGGAGCACTGTTCAGCCCCCCTCCTCACAATGCAGTCCTAACCACAGATGCATCTCGCAAGGGATGGGGTGCACACCTCGAGACTTACGAAACCCAAGGGTTATGGACACTCTCAGAACAGAATCTACAAATAAATCTACTGGAACTCAGAGCGATTCGCAATGCATTGCGAGTCTTCCAAGACCACCTGAAGGGACGCAGGGTCATGATCTACACAGACAACCAAGTAGCGATGTTTTACATCAACAAACAAGGAGGGTCCGGTTCATGGCCCCTCTGCAAAGAGACCCTGACAATCTTCGAACATGCTCACAAAAATTGCATACACCTACAGGCAACTTACCTACCAGGAGTTGCAAACACAAGAGCGGACAGGCTAAGCCGCATCTTTCATCCCCACGAATGGACACTCAACTCAGAAGTAGTCCAGGACATATTTCTACAGTGGGGGACACCTTCCATAGATCTCTTTGCAACAGAGATCAATTCTCAAGTTTCCCAATTCTGCTCGATAAGGCCAAGCCAATTCAGGATTGCTCAAGATGCCTTCCTCATTCCGTGGACTACAGGCCTTCTGTATGCCTTTCCTCCCATACCTCTCATAACAAGAACAATTCAGAAGTGCATAGCGGACAAAGCTCAACTGATACTCATAGCCCCAGCATGGCCGAGGCAACCATGGTACAGTTTCCTACTTCGACTATCCATCAAGGATCCAATTCTATTACCGAATCGTCAAAATCTTCTCAGCCAAGATCAAGGAACACTTCTACACCCGCTACACTCATCTCTACACTTAACAGCTTGGAGATTGAGAGGCTCCTCCTGACAGAACAAGGAGTTTCCACTTCAGCACAATTCATCTTGTTACAATCAAGAAAATTCTCAACCAGGAAAAATTATAGCTATAAATGGAAACGCTACTCTACCTGGTGCACTTCCAAAGGTGTACCGCCATTGGACTGCTCCCCGGAATTGCTCATTGATTATCTTCATTCTCTATATGTAGTTGGACTAGCAACATCATCCATCAGAGTTCATCTCAGCGCCATAGGCGCCTATCATAGACCAATCAATGACATTCCTATATCCAATCACCCATTACTGACTCGTTTCATAAAGGGTCTAACACACATTCGTCCTCCGGTATCCAAACCCCCAGTTCCATGGAACCTCAATATAGTTCTGGAACAGCTCATGCTTTCTCCATTTGAACCTATGGACTCAGTACACATGAAATACCTCACTTGGAAGGTAGTATTCCTGGTTGCGGTAACATCAGCACGAAGAGTTAGTGAATTACAAGCTTTGGTTCACTATCCTCCATACTTGCAATTTCATCAGCAGAAGGTAGTTCTACGAACTCACCCATCCTTCCTACCAAAGGTAGTTACCCCATTCCATCTCAATCAGACAATGGAATTACCAATATTTTTCCCTGAACCTCATGCAAACGATAGGGAAAAGCGACTGCACACACTGGATTGTAAAAGAGCTTTAACACACTACAAAGAAAGGACGAACTCGGACTCCCGTGTTTCCCAGCTCTTTGTTTCCTACGACCCTAAGGCTCCTGGACTGCCAGTAGCCAAACGCACCATCTCCAGTTGGATAGCGCAATGCATCAAATTCTGCTATGACAAACAGAATTTACATTTACAATCTACTCCTAAAGCTCACCAAGTCAGAGCGGTAGCAACATCCTTAGCACACCTGAAGAATGTGCAACCCATAGACATTTGCAAGGCAGCTACATGGTCATCACTTCATACCTTCACATCTCATTACTGCCTTGACCAGCAAGCAACCACGGATGCGAAGATAGGGCAAGCAATTCTGCAATCTCTATCCTCCTGTCCACGGTGACTGCCACACTGTCAAGGATCACGTCTAACCATATATGTCATAAATGACGTGATCGGGAGCTTTGGACTCCCATGACAGCATGGCTAATTCAGCCCTGCTATCGACGGGAAAAAGCAAGTTTGCTTACCGTAAACGATGTTTCCGTAGATAGCAGGATGAATTAGCCATGCTGACCCACCCTCCTCCCTGGCACTCACCAAGTCTTCGACTACACTACAGCTTAATTACAGACTGAGGAGAGTCCGTTACTTTCCTGCGCGGGAACATACGCGCAGCCGCAGGGAGCAAAGCTCTGTTCTCTGCTTTGACAAGCTCCGCCTCCCGGGCCTGATTGACAGATCCCATGACAGCATGGCTAATTCATCCTGCTATCTACGGAAACATCGTTTACGGTAAGCAAACTTGCTTTTATGCCCCGACAGAAAAAGGTTGAGAACCGCTGCTATAGGGCACTCTAATGCATGGCCCCAAGCTGAAGATTGTTGCTGCAAAAACTGGGCTAAGTAAGCTGAAGTAGATAGCTGCAAATGAAGTCTAATGGATCCAATAATCACCAGTTCCTATTGAGCTAGAAGCCAAAAGGCTCATGAGGAAACTGACAAAAAACCCCCAGTAGAAAGTATTCTAAGCAACCTTCTCAGCATCACACTGTGGAAGCACTATCCATGTGGCCTCTAATCCTAACCCTGTTTCCAGTATTCCTGTCTAGTGATCCTGTTTCAGTGTTCCTGCACTCCTGGCTCCTGTCTAGCCCCTAGGCGCCATCATTGTGACTCAGTCTTACCTCTCCAGGTACTACTGCAGAAGTGTATTTAGTTCTCCATTGTATAGAAAGTAAAAGTGCTAGGCTCTCTAATGAACCTGTATCCTCTGCAGCACCACGGCAGGTTCAAAAGATATCTGATTAAATGACAAACATAATGGGAAAAAAAAGCAAAAACATGAGCCTACAGGCCCTGGCTAAATCCTCCACCCCCATTTTCCTCTCTCAATCCAAACTTCATGGTGTGACCTTGTGGCTTCCTCCCCAAAGAGCCCAGGGGTCAGCACCAGTCTCTCCCCTCCCCCCACTCAAGTTCTCGCCTTGCTTTTTCAAATTCATAAAATCTGCGGTCCCCCTCCTTCCCCTGACTCCTACCCTTAGCCTCCCCATACCTTCGAGAGTACTTTATCTTCAGCTCAGATCACAACTTCCTCCTCCCATGACCTGGGCCCTTGCATCTGGTGTAGCTAAGGAAGTGTGGTGGAAGGGTACCCTTCCAGTATAGCTCCTAAATATGCTACGGTAGAAATCTGTTAGCTATGCCATTTTGATGGATAACAGGTTATCCATCTAAATGGCTTTTGAATATGGACCCTTCTTTGTACAACTCACCATAAAAAATTCTGATTCTGGTGTCATCTCAGTAACAGCTACACAAACTTCCTCTACTACCAGGCACAATAGCCCTATACTTATGAAAAGGAAGTCGTTTACTACCAATGCATGTCATATTGAGAAAACACAACAAATAAGACTGATATAAATTGCCTACATGCTAGTAAAATACTTTCACCTCAGTCATATACACAGAACCAACCTTCACCAAATAAAAAGATCACAAATTACAAATATGGAGACAGAAACTGGAATGGAAACCCAAAAAAGTCACTGTTCATACAATGCAAAATTGGAGAAATGGAAACATAAATATAGCTCATAACATACTCCCAAGATCTGCAATAATGCATACAATCTAATCCGCACAAAGTTACACCTGTATTATGGAATGCACTCAAACAGTAGCAACTATATTTATGAAAAGGCAACACTACAAATATTAAACCAGGTCCTAAACAACAATACGTCTCCTATTAGGAAAACAGAACAAGCCAAGCTGCTATAGATCCCTACACAGTAACTACAAGCTTGCAGAATACTCTTACCTTGTTCACACATGCAGAACACAGACAGACCCTCATCAAGTACAGAATAAAGTGATCATAAAGTTAATTTTTTAAATTTTCCATTGTTGCACTACATACAGAATAAAATAAAATCAAGAAATGTAAAACAATAATAATTGTAACACTGTACTAAAAGACTGATGGTACATGCTTGTCATGCACCACAGGTAATAACATGGGAAAAAGTACGCAAAGGCTTAGGTTGGTTAAAATGAGGGGGGGGGGGGGGGGGGGAGGGACTAGGGAACATGTAAGAAAGGTTTAGAGAAGAGCAGGAAGGGGGGGCGCGGGTAGAGGAATTTGAATCCTCGATAATTGATTGGTAGGATTAGGCGGGCTGGTGAGGCGGCAGTACAGCCAGACAGAACCTCATGGGGCTTGTTGCAGCAGGGCACTTTGGCTTGTGTCCCTCCCACCCTCCATTGCGGGGATGTTGTACGGGTGGGTTTTCTTTTGTCATTTGTGGGGTATTGTCGCAGTGGAGGCGGAAAACCTGAGCCCAAGTTGTATTGGAATGCACTGGATAAATGGAGTGTGTGTGTGGGGGGGAAGTATCTCATGTATTTGGGGGGGCTGCTGCACAGGATGGCCTGGTAACTGAGGGGCTAAAGTTCAAGGCCAAAGCCTGCTCTCACCGGGACAAGGTGGGGTGGGCGGGAATGGGGGGAGGGTTAGGGCTTTACCACTGGGATGAGGTGGTAGAGCAAAGGGAAGAAAGGGGGGGGGGTGTTAATGATGTTAAGAATTGTTATAAGACTATGGGCTCAGATTAAGGTTAATAAACTGCGGCCTGTTTTATAATGCCAAGAATTGTGTGATGTGTTTTTTGTGGGGGTTGGAGGGCGAACTGAGTGCAGGTATTGTCTCCCTATGTAATAAACAGAATAAATATTTCAAAACAGCTGATAAACAGAATGACATCCAATAATTAAAAATTATTAAAAATTCTGCAAATACCATTAAAATATTTCAAAACAGCAGACACGTCACACAATCCCCAATAATTAAAACAGAAGTAAATCAAGAAAAATAAACTTTAAAAAGCCACCTTTACTTACCTTCTCCAGCAACTCTCCTACTCCTTTCTGTTGCAGGCTAGTAGCACACACCAGAAGCAGCAGTGGCTGCTGAAGCTCTCTCCTCTTGATCCCTTTTCTTAGGACCTATGGCCAGTTTCTCTCTCTCACATACATGCCTACATAGTACATACCAGTCATAACTCACGACCGATCTCTCTCTCTCACACATCAGTCACTCCTGACCAGTCTCTGTCTCTCACACACACTCACACACGTGTCCTCCATTACCAGCTTATCTCTCATACACCAATCACCTACCTGACTAGTCTCTCTCTCTCTCACTCACACACACACACACACACACACACACACACACACGTCACCTCTTCAATCAGTCTCTCTCTCTGACACCCCCACCCCCACACACCAGTCGCCTCCCTGACCAGTCTCTCTCATGCACACATACACATATGCACACTGGCTTCTCACTCCCGTAATAACTCTTACATACACAGAGACAGACATAGGCTTTTCACTCCCATGCTCGCTCTCATACATACACACACACAGGCTTCTCACTCCCAAAATAACTCTTACACACAGACAGAGCCTCCTCATTCCCATGCTCTCTCTCTCACAGAAAGTTTTTACTCTCATGCTCTCTCTCACACATACAGGTTTCTCTTTCCCATGCTTTTTCTCTCCCTCACATACACAAAGGCTTATTTCTATGTTCTCTGTCTCTCTCTCATACACACACGAATTACCTCCCCAAACAGTTTTTCTCTCAATCACATACACATGCTCTCTCTCACTTACACACACACTCTCAATCATATACATGCTCTCTCTTATACACACACACACACACTCTCAATCACATATATGCTTTTTCACTCACATGCTTTCTCTCTTACACACATACTTTCTCCGTCACTCATACATGTTGTTTCTCGCACTTACACACCTGCTCTCAATCATACACATATGCACTCTCTTTCACACATATGCTCTCAAACACACAATGTTCTCTCTCACTTACGCACACACTTGCATGCTGTCTCACTCACTCTCTCCCTTCCTCCCCCTCCCTGAAGCACAAATGGTAGCTACAAAAGCCTCCTCCTCAGCCCATGAAAGCATAATCCCATCAGCCGTAGGAGCTAATGCTGCTCTGTCTCCTGTTGCTGATTGGCTGCTCCTCATTTTGCTCTGGGTCTGTGCTACTCCTCCTGTTGCTTGGGGGCCAATGCTGCCATGTCTTCTGAATGCAGCATGGTCTTTTCTTATTCCCACATGCCCCACTGCACAACACTTTGTCTTCCAGGTTGCTAGGGCAGAAAGAAGAATAGGCCATACTGCAATGTCTCAAACTTCCACCAGCATTGTTGCTGTTCCCACCTGATTTGAAAGTGCTGATAGCCCAGGCTGGAAAGGCAGCAGTGTTAGTGGAAGAATTGCCTGTGTTTTGCTAGAGCAGAGGAGGGGAGGAAAGAAGAGCCAGGCCAGCCGGATACCAGGAAACATGTGACACACTGCTGGTGCTTAGTGATACCCTGGTTTGTCATGGCACACTGGTTGAGAATGGAAACCTGCAGTTGTGAGTCTCAGGTCTAGTTAATGGGAGCTGCTATTGTGCGATTAATGGGGCTGACTCTTCACAGGGGCTGTGAATGATATCTCTGCAGTATCTCCAGCCATGGCTGATGTGGAGAACAGATGACCTGACCCAGGAATCAAATCCAATTCCTTCACATGGCAGGACAGACACTAAACTGGACCAATAATTTGTTTTGCTCATTTTGGGTAATAGAGTTTTGCTAGCACATCTTCTATTTTTCAAGAAAAAAAGAAACAAAATATATAAAACAAAAGTATTCTATGCAATAACCTTTAGTGACCAACGTGCTGTAGAGGTTTATTCCTCTAGCTTTCAAGCCTTCAGACAAAGGGATGTATTTACTACATTGCATTAGCACAAATGCAGACAATGATGTGTATTAAAACAACATTAAAGCACTTGCATTATATTAACTTGAAATTTTATGAAAAAAAGGTAATGAGATATAAAACTGTATAACACCCTCATGATTTACTGCAGGAAATTCAGACACAAGTTACACAGCTCACAAATGTTTACACAGATTAATGAATGTCAAAAACTTAACTATACCTCAAGAGAAGTAACTGCATTTTTTGAATAATAGTAATATTTATTGTATTTTCATAGACCGATTTTTGTAATCAAATCAAAATGGTTTTGGGTTAACACATAAGTTAATTAGCATGTTCTGGCAGGTTTTGTAAAGAAATATTTTGTGAAAACCACAATAATGTCAGCATACTCATTTAAGACTTTGAACAGAACCCTGAAATAAAGACATCAGGTTTAACAGAACTGTCTGATTCAACTTGGAATAGTTTTGAGCTAAGTTTTATGGTTTAAAAGTGTCTAACCATCTAACTGTTGTGCAAGGTTCAATTGAAGTTGTGCTTATGATTTAATATCCAGATTTGTGCATTAGGCACCAAGAGTCTGTGTAGAGAAGGTTTGTTTTTTTATTTTTTAACATAAGAAGACTATATCTGATATGCAAATGATGAGACTGATTTAAATCTCAACCAACCTGTCTCATCCACCCACCCTACTTCCTATTTTTCTTTTATGAATTCTATGGAGGCAGAAACTTTATTCTATTATTTAAGTAATCCATTTTCTCAATTAAATCCCATCAAATCTTGTTAATCTTTACCCATGGCTCTTGTTGTCTGTGTGTAGCTTGTAACCTACATGGAGTTGAGACAGTTTCTTATATACTGTATATCTGTATAAAGCTACATGTGACTGGTAATACTTTATAAATAACTAATAGAAGTAATTAACACATGCATTAAAATTGCATACTAATACTCCAATTTGGATACACTTTGATAATCAGTCTACAAAGTCCTCTATTATGTGTATTTCTTTAGGAAAAGAAAAAAGCATACTCATAGTACAAATTTTCCTAATTTTCTGCAATTAAAGCTAAAAACATTATGGTATCTCTCACCCCATTTCTGGCTTATTCCAGGGTGGAGGGGCTCTCACTCAGTACTGTGAAGAAGTCTTTGACTCAGTCTGTTACAACTCTAGTATAGGTTTTCCATGGGGGAAGGCTAAGGACCTAAGTGTTAACTATGTTATTATCTTCTAAGCATCAATGAAGAAGATAGACACATTTGTGTTATTCCACCATAAAACTTTATTAAAGAATTGTTTGACATTAAAAATATGGCACTTGATACAAGCTTCTCAGGTAATATCCATAATGTAACTGAAACAATAAATCTGAGGATCTGTGTTCCCTTAATCTCTCCCTCAGAATCCCTTCTTTCTCCTTGAATGGAATGTGTTCTGAAAAAAGTGGAAAGGTTTCTTAAAATACCTTTTAAGGAGGATTCCCTTAAAATACCTTTCATCCATTGCTTCATCTTGAACTTTCCAATTTTATTCTGTCTTCCTTTTCATACCTAGTGGCACCTCCTTTGTAGTCTCCACTGGGTGAACATCAAAATGGAAGTTTTTCTCCTTCTCTCTCCACCCAGTTATGGTACCAGATGGGTATCCATACCTCTAATTGTTCACTGGATGGGCAACTCTCAGATTGAGGGATACAGGGGTGACTAAAGAGTTCCAAAAACCCCAGAATAACCTTATCAGGTTCAAGGGAGTGAGCCTCTAGGGCTGCTGTCAGATTAGTATAACCAAGCCAGGCGGCAGCTGACTTGCCATGAACAGAGCCGAGACACCAGAGACCAGGGCAGGTGGGGATCATGCAAAGTCATGGAGCAGGCAAGGTCATGGCTGGCAGAGACCAAGCAGAATCGAGGAGCAGGCAAAGGTCAGGGCTGGTAGAGGTAAAGCAGGGTCAAGGAGCAAGCAAAGGTGAGCAACAGAGGAACTGTCCAAGGAAAGGTTGATGGGGAGGCAGAGGCAAGGCAAAGCAATGCATTAGAACAATGTAGGATTGAGATGCAAGGCAGGACAAAGTAGAAAATGGAACAAGGCTGGACAAAGGATGTACAGGAGCAACATAGCACCAACTGAGGGCTTCCTTTTATATGTGTTCAGGACATGATGGAATCAGCCAGTGCCACAATAAGTCCCAGCTATAGGACCTATAAAAAGGGCTCAGGAGTGCAGGAAGATCTAGACAAGGCCCTTGGTTGTAGCACCATGTGGGATGTTATAGCAGAGGTGCTTAAAGGTAAGGAATATTACAAACCTTCAACCAAACAGACACAATTTCTTTTCTTCTGAAATACTGGTGGAACATAAGGGTAGACACAATTTCCTTCCAAACAATAATCACAAAAACAGAGAATCAGCTAACTAGTCATTGGACATGAACTAGCAGCAAATCTCTCTTCCAATGCTCAGGTTCCTCACTAACAGGTACATTTTTAAAGAAGCATGCATGCGCCCAAAAAGACATGTATTGGGAACACAAACAATGATGCACATAATTTTAAATCATGTGTGCAAGTACACACATATCATTTAAAATATCCCTGTCGCATGTATGCGTGCAGCCTTTATGCGTGTACTTGTTCAAGTGACCATATGAAGAGAGAGAGCACCTCTGTTAGAAAGACAATCTGGCACTTTATATATCTCCCACTGTAAGAGGGGCACTCTCAACTCAGAGTGGGTTTTGGGGTGGGGGCATGTTACAAGGGTCTACAGACCCTTGTACCCTAGGCAGACCAATGTAACACCGCCCCCCAAAATCTACCTTGAGTTGAATGTACCCTTCTGACAGTGGTAAATATATAGAGGTGTGGTCACCCTCTTATAAGTGCGCATTGTCTCTCTCCTCCCCCCCCCCCCCCCCCCCCCCCGTGTTCAGGACCCAAATATTCAGACTTGTGTTTCATCAGGATCAGTAGTAAACTTAGGCAGGTAACATGGTCCACGTTTCCATGTTTAGCCTGAAAGTCTTGGCCATCCTGGAACACCTATTCCCACCCCTTTTCTGCCTCTTTATTCTTTTTTGCACACAGGAATGTGCGAGCGGACTTCCCGCCTTCTTAAAAATTGCGTTGATCACGTGCGGACCACATACGCATGTATGGGGCCATTTTTGCTCGAGCAATGCTTTTAAAATCTACCTGTAAGGCTTTAGGCCTACCAAAATCAAATAATGAGAAACAGGAGAAAAGACTCCCTTGCTCCAAAATTTCAACTAAAAGTCCACACAGACATTTGGGGTCACCCTATGGTATATAAACAGAAATAAACAATTACAGCAGTCTCCACTGGCAAATATGGTACATTCTTTTTATCTGTGCTGTACAACATGACCTTGATACTAGACTACACTCCTTAGACAGGATCACACTGGGGAACTCTATAGGAAATATTATAATAGTTGCACTGGAAATCACCACAACAGATGAAAGCCATTGTGTTGAGTCTGAAAGCTGAGGTACTGAAATGTGCATTGTGATTCATAGAAAAAATCAGCTACATTTTTGGTATTGTTATAAAGCATTTAAATCAGCCCAAACTAATTTTTGCTGAGTAATGCTAGAGTCACATACTAGTATGTGAAATATTAATAGTCACACATTAATATTTCACATACTTCCTTCTCTTTCAAGAAGCAACATCATTACAGATTATAAATGTTTCCCTTTTCTGTTCTATTAAATAACTTGATTGTTGACTTACTTATGAATTGGGATTTTGTTTTGTTGACTTAATTTTCAAGTTCAAGAAAACACCTTTTCAATTGGCTGGTCCTATGCTACATGTCAAAATATTTGTCTGTATGTGTAATGAATTCTTGTTGGAGTTCTTACTCCATGTCAATGTCACAGGAGATGCATGAGTTGCTAAGAATTTGTCATGTTTAAGGTACTATCCTAGATTTTATTTTTGTGCTGGCAAATTATAATTGTGAGGTTTCTTCTTGACATACAAACACCAGCAATTATTATTTAACACTTGGATTTGCTAAAGGTGAGTGTATTTTGACCTAAGCCTAGCTATTACTGCTTGATATTCCCCAAGCCCCCACTGCTGGGCTCTGGGATGCTATATTATTATGATTTGTTTTTATCTCCAGCTATATGGTTCTGTATGCTCTAAGACTGACCCTGACTCCAATGGAGAGCTCTTATCTAACCAGTATATAGAATAAAACAATAGCCATTCAAGTAAGCTTATGAATTTGATTCACCTAAAATCGTCATCATTGTTTGTTTATATCATGCCTTTCCAACCCAGGAGTTCAAGGCATGTTACAAATAATTCAGTTGGAATTGTATAATAAAGTAATTATGGTACAATCTGCAGGAAAAAGTGGGTTATTATTAAATAAAAAAAACCGATGGTTTCAAGACATGTAAATAAACATAAGCTAAAAAAGAGAGAAATGTCATTAGATATAGAAGTTTGGTTACATGGTTATAAAGCTACCATGGTTTTTTAATATGGATAGAAAGATATAATATATTATATACCAGAAATACAGTACTACATAGGTTACATAATAATATTATCTGATACATCGTTTAGCTAATATAGTGTAGTTTCGGTATGAATACTGAAGGATCTATAGGAAGCAAAGGGTCAATTTAAAGAGTTATTTGCAGTTATCATAAAGATTACAGAAAGGATTATGTCAGTTATAGCTAGTAAAAAGTCTTATGTCATACTCTGGGGTTATGTGCCAAGTCTTTAGTAGAGTTAGTCATTGGTTAATGACAAAAACTGCTTCAAAGATGCAGATATTTACCATTTTCCTAACGGATTGGAAATCTTGAACAAATCAGATGTAGATCACAACAGAATTCTTTAGTATTGGATCTGCACCTGTGAAGGCTTTCTTCCAATTGTCTATGAGAATATGAGCCTCATAGTTTTGGGTGACATTGTAAACAATTGGAGAAGATACACTATCTGGCACAGATAGATAACAATGCACCCAAGTTATATTAGCAGAGTTTTCCTGATAATAAATGGTATATAAAGTTGCATTTCTAATCATTTTCCTGTTTAATTATTCTAGTACGAGCAAGTAAAACTGGTAATGTCACTGAAACCAGTTGAAGCTGTACTTCTTTGCTATGACAGTGCTTGGGATGGAAGAATATTATAAGTAGGTAAGAAAAGTTTGGGAAAACTGAAGAGAAATGTTCTATGAGCCTACCAAAATAAACCTCTCAGAGTGGACATTAAAGAACAAAAATACAGATGCATCGTAGGGACTTTCTACTAGAATAAACAGGTTGGTTGTGTAAAATTTACAGTTTTCGAAAAAAGCCAAAAAAATGTATGGGAATGGGCCAGTAATGTCAACATGAACACAGAAACATTGAAACTGCAATATCAGAACTTTTCCCAGACACAAGGGCTGGGACACCAAGGTGTTCCAATGGAGCACATCAATTAGAGAAAGCTTTAAGATGTGTCCAAAGGCCCTGTACCAAACAAAGTGGAGAAGCAACATATGATAGAACACCCCTACCTTCTGCACCCAAAGATGGACAAAAACAAGGGTACACAATTGGGTCCAACCAATGAACTGTAATCCTATGGGCTAGAGTTCTATAAAAGAAGGGGTCTGACAGTAGAATCTTGGCACACCTAGCCCCAGTGCACATGAGATCAGAAGAGGAGGCCAATCTAAGCAGAGGTGGACCCTAGTCTTTGGAAAGCCATCCAGAGGAGTCTTGGACCACTAGCCACAATATAGAACACCTCACTTCAAGAGTGGTAAGAGGGAGTAAACTGTGGACATTCAGATAAGCACCATAATTGCAAATTTATTTAATTATTTATTTAAAAGTGTTTGTATACCGTCTTTACAAACAGTGTTTAATCAAAACGGTTTACATAACTAAATAAAAAACAAATGTAAATAAAGATTTAAATTTAAAAGAACATAAAGATTATCAAATTATAAAAGCTCAAAATTACAAAAATATATAATAAAAATAAAAATCTAAAACAATGAATAGTTTACATAAAAAATAAATCAATATATAATAATGTTGTGCCCTGTGTGATGGAGAAGTAGTTATGTTATTTAGTGTGTGATATATGGAAAGCAGATTTTTTATTATGTTATGAGGAACTAAACACTGACATTCCATATAAACTAGTAATAAAATGATTTACACACTATTCCAGAGACTTAGATTTATGCCAAAGTGCCAGTGTGAGTGTATATTGTCCGGTGGTAGGTATACAATGCCCATTCTCCTGCTTTCCAAATGGGCTTCACCACAGGGCATGTGAATTATACATTTATCAGGCAATAGGTAGGTGTCCAACACTTGCCATCATTATAAACTTCCCTTAACAATTTGGTGGCAGTGCTAGAGAATATGGGTATTGATCCCATTACCTCTCATTGAATAAAAGCCATTGAAAATAAATGTTATTCTGTGAGTTTAATAAATTGTATACTTCCCCTTATCTTATAAGCATCAAAAATGTTATCACTTTCCTCAGCTGTTTGTTGGAAAGGCTCTTTATCATTGGTCTATCCAGTGTTGACCATTAATTTTCCTTTCTCTCCCAAACAACATTTGCAAACATGCCATTCTAAGAATACAGGAATAAATATAGGGAACACAAATGAGATGATACAAAATTGTTCAGAGTAGTTAAATCACAAGCAGATTGTGATAAATTGCAGGAAGACCTTATGAGACTGGAAAATTGGGTATCCAAATGGCAGATGAAATTTAATGTGGATAAGTGCAAGGTGATACATATAGGGAAAAATAACTCATGCTATAGTTACACAATGTTAGGTTCCATATTAGGAGCTACCACCCAAAAAAGAGATCTAGGCATCATAGTGGATAACACATTGAAATCATTGGTTCCGTGTACTGCGGCAGTCAAAAAAGCAAACAGAATATTAGGAATTATTAGAAAGGGAATGTTGAATAAAATGGAAAATGTCACAATGCCTCCTTATCGCTCCATGGTGAGACCACACCTTGAATACTGTGTACAATTCTGGTCGCCACATCTCAAAAAAGATATAGTTGCGATGGAGAAGGTACAGAGAAGGGCAACCAAAATGATAAAGGTAATGGAACAGCTCCTCTATGAGGAAAAACTAAAGAGGTTAGGACTTTTTAGCTTGGAGATGAGACAGCTGAGGGGGGATATGATAGAGGTGTTTAAAATCACGAGAGGTTTAGAATGGGTAAATGTGAATCGGTTATTTACTCTTTCAGATAATAGAAAAACTAGGGGGCATTCCATGAAGTTAGCATGTGGCACATTTAAAACTAATCGGAGAAAGGTCTTTTTCACTCAACGCACAATTAAACTCTGGAATTTGTTGCCAGAGGATGTGGTTAGTGCAGTTAGTGTAGCTGTGTTTAAAAAAGGATTGGATAAGATCTTGGAGGAGAAGTCTATTACCTGCTATTAATTAAGTTGACTTAGAAAATAGCCACTGCTATTACTAGCAACAGCAAAATGGAATAGACTTAATTTTTGGGTACTTGCCAGGTTCTTATGGCCTGGATTGGCCACTGTTGGAAACAGGATGCTGGGCTTGATGGACCCTTGGACTGACCCAGTATGGCATGTTCTTATGTTCTTAATATCAAAATCTTGGATTCATATTATCCCAAATTAATCTCTAGGCTAATTGGCTATAATTGTAATGTATGAATGAGTCAACCCTTAGTGGATTCCTCTACCTCCCAGGCTCTGTGACCAAGTAAAAAAATAAAAAAGGCTATGTGGCAACACCCTTTCCAACAACCCAACCAGCTCTAGGTTATCCCTTAAAGTAGGAATTCACCCCAAATTTATTAACAAAGATTACTATCTAAAGTTGTTACCCTGTAAGGCTCAACAGATACATCTAACCCCCATCTAAAATGTATATCACATTAAGTTTAGCTGCTTCAGAAGTCTGACCAAACTGAAGTCTTTAGCAAGCCATATCTCTGTGCTGCCCGGACCCCTACAATGTCTTATGCTCCCAACACTTTCTGTTGTCCGTTGTGATCTTCTTGATTTAGACTTCTGTGTTGACAGTTTTGTATGCAGTCATCATAGGCAGAGCTTAGCTGTCATATCAGTATCTGGCTCATAAGTGGCCATCTGGAGATACACCTTTTTCATTGGTTAGCCAGTTCCTAGACATTGGATGACAAGCCTGTCAATGTCAGACCTTAATTGGTAACCATGGCAGCAGAAGAAGACCAGAAGGCTCATCTGCATATTTTATCCAGTAGCCCCTGGAAGACGATCCCAGAGGTCACCATCAGCAAATTCAGGCTTCAGGTTCAACAGCCCCAGTTTCCAGAGGTCCTGCATCCCTTGCAGCAGAAGAGGACTGGAAGGCACATATATCTACTCCCCCAGCATCCCCTGGGAGAAGACTCTAGAGGTCACCATGAGTGACTCCAGGCTTCAAGCTCCACATCCCTATCTTCCAGAGGTCCCACATTTCTTGTAGTACAAGAGGACCAGAAGTGCACAAACCCCCTCAAAACTCCTTACTATAAATTTACCTACATACTTTATACAGAAGGAATTTAATTCAAAACAAGAGTCAACAAGGTGGGTAATTAGATATATATAAGTAGATTAATTGTAGTGTTTTGAGCATCATTGATAGTCAAATATAAATCAATAAATTAAAAGTACTTTATATTAGCTTTACATCCTTACTCTCGTATAAATTTTAACTCGATAACAACAAAATTACCATGGAGACAGTAGTCCAGCAGGCTTTCTAGTCTTTTTCACTAAGAGGTAGATCTTAAAAAAGTACACCGGATTTTATAAGATACGCGTGGCTACTGGGGTCGGCACGTGCAAGGCTGCACAAAATCGGCAGCCTGCGTGTGCCAAGCCACGCAGCCTGCTTCCGTTCCCTCCGAGGCCGCTCCGAAATCGGAAAGGCCTCGGAGGGAACTTTCCTTCCGCGTCCCCCCACCTTCCCCTCCCTTCCCCTATCTAACCCACACCCCAGCCCTACCTAACTCCCCCCCCTACCTTTGTTGTGCAAGTTACGCCTCCTTGAGGCAGGTGTAACTTGTGTGCGTCGCCTCGGCATCCCCCGGCACAGGCCGCACTGCTGGGGGATGGTTAGATCAGCCCGTGAGGAGAGACAGTTTGGAGAAATTTCCTACAAGTAAAGCTGTTTGCACATGGATATTTGGTGAAGATTTGGAGGCTTGGGAAACATCGGGTTTAAGCTTTGTCTGCGCATTCTCGTGTTCAAAAAGATACAGAAGCATTTCAAAAAATTGGTGGTAAAGTTGGAATGGAGTTGGATGAAGTGGTTTGAATAGTGAAATTATGAGAGACAGATTTGATGGGGATTTGTGGATATACACGAGATCTTTTGAAGTTAATATTCGGTTGTGAATAGGAATATCTTCCCCCGAGGAGATTAAATGTGTTAAAGATTTCCCCTGAAGAAGCCCTGGTAGGGTGAAACAAGGCACCTTTGTTGGGGTGAACTTCGTTGGAACGGCGTTTGGCGTCACGACATGTGACGTCACATCTTGAGCGGTCCAATTGCACACACAGGGGCCGCTTTCACCTGTGCAGGCATCCATCTTTGCCGGGAGGCAGGGGAGCCGCGATCCGTCTCCGCCGATGTCCGTCTCTGGAGGAGGGCTGCGAAAAAAGTAAGTCGTTGCTTTACACTGCCAGTCCTCTCTCCCCTCCTCCCGAAGCAAGGCTGCTTTTTGCGCCTTGCTTCAGGAGGAGGGGAGAGAGGACTGGCAATCTTGAGCGTAGGAGAACCGTCCCCTTCCTGGTACCTGTCATTTCAAATGTCATTTGAAATGACATCTGAAATGACAGATACCAGCGTGTCCGTGAAGCGTTAGGCCAGTGCACCCAGGATACTGTATAGCGCTCTATACAGTAAAATGGGTTGTGCAGGCCTAACGCTTCTCGGACGCTTCTTGGACGCGGCTTGCATTTGCAAGCAATTTAAATACAGTGTGGAGCGGTAGGTGAGCCGGACTGTGAGTGCGGCAACCGCGGGTGCGCCCGGCACTAACGCAGCTCTTCCTACCGCTCCTTACTGTATCGGCCTGATAGATAGGATTTTAGATAGTGCTGGGGAGGGTACAAATGACTTAGGAAGGTACAGGAGAAAGGTTCTTGAAGTCACATTTAAGATTTTAGTTATAAAGTTGAAATCCAGAACCTCCAGGATAGCATTCTCAGAACTGCTCCCTGTTCCATGTGCAGAACCTTCTTCATGGGGCCAATGATATGTTTTGAGCTTCAGCGAGTGTTTGTCATCCTTCCAACACATATCATTGGCCCCATGAAGAAGGTACGGTTTTAAAGCCATAAATAACTACACCTTTTTTCCTGGTGTTAAGCTCTGTGATATGCCCGAAACTGAGGAGAAGATTTGATGTCAATTGGAGTGAGGAAAATCTCACAAAGATGAGATTTCTACTTTGTTCTCTGTCCTAGCTTGATGGTACCCTGTTATAGAGTCCATCAAGCTAGGGTGAGAGAACACTGTAGAAATCTTATCTTTGTAAAATTTTCCTCACACCAAAGGACGTCAAAATATCACCTTGGTGTACTGTGCTGTTTGTATGTCTCACTTCACATCTAAAACTGGCCCCCTAAACCATCACTAACACAACACCTCGAGCTATTAGATGGCCCTACTACAGAGAAATAAAATAGTTGACTACTAAATAGACGCTCACTCTCTCGGCATTTCATGAGCTGAGAAATAGAAGTATCATGGGGTGTGAAAACTTTACCACACCATGCATTACTACCAATGTGAAGTGGTATGATAGCGCATGGTATGGTAACTCTAAAATTACCATAAACATGTCCCTTTTTCTTACTGTGAGCATTACCCATGCATTATTATAGCATTTTGATGAATCTAGGAGTAAAATTGTTAATTTCTGTTTATTACCCGAAAATAAGCCCTGACTTTAGAACATTTTTTGAGTTTGACTTTTCTTATTGTATGTGTTTTTATTATGTATGTGGACACTGGAAAGTGCTTTTAGTCTACATGTACTAGTTATACAGCATATAATTTGAGGGGGCAATTATATAGCAGCCCACATAAATTACTTTCAAAAATTACTAGGAATATCCTTTTATTTGAAATGACAAAGTCAAGCTGTTTTAAAACTAAGAAATAAAAAAACCCAAAATGTTATGTTTTATTTTCTATTGTTTTTAGTGTACACTATTTGCAAACAATATATGCCAGTTCCCCCTGACAAATATCCTAACCCAGATGGGTCTCTAGAGTCCCTCCATCTCTCACAACCTCTACCCCTCAACACCCCTGGAGGTGGCTGAAATTCCCCCAGAAAATGTTATAGCTGTGAGTCACCTCGGTCACAGGTCCCACCCCAATACCCCACACCCTTCCCTTTGTTAATAAATATTCACCCCAAGAACCGGTCCCCCTCCCCCCATCCTAGGCCTGCTCATAATCCCCACCGACTGCCATGGTGGTCTATTGGGGGCCCAGAGTAAACCAAATAGTCCTGACCCAGTAGTTTCCATTTTCCAAAAATGGCACCAGCCAGCCCTTTGACCTATCACTATTTTGGAAAATGGTGGGTTCCGAGTCTGGAGTCCCAGTCTGCCACTAGACTATCAGGCAGATTTGGTAAGTCTGGAGGCTAGGCTGGGGAAGAAGCCCAGCTCCTAGGTGGAGGTGTATTTTTTAACAAAAGGGAGGGGTTGGAGATGGGACCCCATGACCAAGATTTATCACAACTATAAACATTTCTGAGGGAATTTTGGCTGCCTTCAAGGGCAGGGAGAGGGTTGAATAGAGGTCTCCAGAGATCCCCAGGATTTGAAATACTTGCAATAGGATATTTGTTGGGGTGACATTTTCCCCCCATTTTTGTTAACTTTATTTAAGTATCATAAAACAGAGCTGACTATTTTCAAATCTGCATACTATTTTCTAAAACCAAAGGAAAAAAGTGGAAAAAAAAAACCTGAATGACAGAGAAATTGGCCACCAAATGATACAAAACCAAACAATACAAAAAATTTTGGCCTGTATACTCCTACAAATCACACCAATTTTCAAAGGAAATTTACACGTGGAAGTTCTCTTTGAAAATTATCCAGAGAAAATTCCCTGCACAGGTTACACCTGCTGATTTTCAAATATGAGAAGTATGCAGATTAATTTCCTCAGAAAAATTTGAAAAGTATGCCTATAAATCCAAACTTGGCTCAGATTTTTCCTACCACCTCTCAAAATGCCCTTCTCCTAGTGCATAACATTGCATGCATGTGCATTTTTTACACATATATTGGATTGGCTATTTTCAAAAGGGTCATTTCTGCAGGCAAAGCACCATTTTACCCAAATAAATCCATTTGAAAAGTAATATTTCTATTAGAAATCATATCATCAAATAAGAATGTAAGAAAATTGTCATTTGCCCATATAGTCTCCAAAAATTGCCACATACATTTATTATGAGGGCACAAAAGGAAAAATGATACAGTGTTGCTAATTCTACTGCTTTAGTTTAGTTTTAAAAAATAAAAGAAAGAAAAAAGGATGACAGAATTGCAAATACTGCAAAAGGGAAAGTTGTGGGGTTTTTTTTATTTTACTAAAAAATCTTTTCATTAAATTCTACAGTGAAAATATTGTAAAAGCAGACATTTTTAGTATTGCTACAATTATCAATGAAATATCAAATTAATGTTGGTATTACAAGGATATCAATTTGTTTGTTAAATGTCAATCTGAGCCTTCTTACTGTGTTTTTTTGTGAAGCAGAAAGTAAATTAAATGAAAGAAATCATGCATATCACTAATATTGATATTTAAATCAATTCGGTTAACAAGCAGTCAAATAAGAACATAAGAATTTGCCATGCTGGGTCAGACCAAGGGTCCATCAAGCCCAGCATCCTGTTTCCAACAGAGGCCAAAACCAGGCCACAAGAACCTGGTAATTACCCAAACACTAAGAAGAACCCATGCTACTGATGCAATTAATAGCAATGGCTATTCCCTAAGTATAATTGATTAATAGCCATTAATGGACTTCTCCTCCAAGAACTTATCCAAACCTTTTTTGAACCCAGCTACACTAACTGCACTAACCACCTCCTCTGGCAACAAATTCCAGAGCTTTATTGTGCGTTGAGTGAAAAAGAATTTTCTCCGATTAGTCTTAAATGTGTTACTTGCTAACTTCATGGAATGCCCCCTAGTCCTTCTATTATTCGAAAGTGTAAATATTCGAGTCACATCTACTCGTTCAAGACCTCTCATGATCTTAAAGACCTCTATCATATCCCCCCTCAGCAGTCTCTTCTCCAAGCTGAACAATATATCCTTATCTACTGGGATTATCCACATTTACTAAAATGTATTATCCGGACAAATAAGAAGAGATATGAAAATAAACTGGTTTAATTTTGATAGACCAGGAGTGTTGGCCACTAATCCTGGTTCCACTACAGCATTGTATATAGGGGAAGAAAAAGGTGGCATTGTGATAAGGGCAGTGGTTCTCAACCCAGTCCTTAGGGCGCACCTAGCCAGTCAGGTTTTCAGGATATCTACAATGAATTTGCATGAGATAGATTTGAACATACTGCCTCTAGTTGTGTCCTGAAGATTGGGTTGAGAACCACTGGATTAGGGTAAATGGCTAAAATCTAAGAGCCCTGAGTTCAAGTCCTGTTTCTGACACATGTATTTTTTTAAAGCTTATAGTTCATTTATATCGGATCAATCATGCAAAGCAGAGAGCAATAAAAACATATTTATTTATAAACATTTGATATTCTGCATTTACTGAGTCAGTCTCAAGGTAGATTACAATTATATTATCAGTAAATTAATTACAATAGTTTCACAATTTACAAACCACATAGGGAAAAACATGAAAGAAAGGGAATTGATAACATGAAGGAATGATGGGATTGAGCTAGTAGGATTGAAAGTATAGATGCTCCACTTAGATTGCAAGCAGGGAAAAAAGTCATTATACCTGAACTGTAGATTATTTACAGTAAGGTGCCAGGTCAATGTTCTAGCTGAATTTTTAATATGATTTCTTCTCTCCTCTGCTTTGAGTGAGACTATTGTTTTTATACCATATTCCAACATAAACATACTGAGCACTAAAGTGTTAATCAAATGGAATAAAACGCTGTAAATAGACCATGGTATCAAATACATAAACCAGTTCCTTTCATAACCTTCATGCTATGGTTGATCAGCTTCTTACATAAAATATGTTATTTTCTGGCCTTGATTACTGCAAAGCTAACTTAACTGATTAAATTTAATCTTTACTCTTTTCTTGCCATATATAATCACCAGCAGACAGCATTCAAAGATCTGAATCAGTTTCTTCTGTTTCATGTATGAAAGGAAAAGACAATTTTAGCTCCCCTTGACTTCCTCAATTATATCTGCACATATTTTCATTAGTAATCTGAGCAAAGATGAAAAGACAGAGATCATTTCTGTATTATAGTAATGTGACCATAATTTTATAGCATGGCTTATTTTACAGGATGAATAGTTTAGTTACTCTACCATAAACAACTGTCAATAATTATATAATGTGATACACAAAACTATAAAGTGTGAGAGTAATTTTTAAAGCAATGCTACAGATTTTAATATGTTATGAGTAAACTTGTCTATTGGTCAAAGGCTTGGGGAATAAGGCAGGTTGGAAGATTCAAAAGAGGGAAAAGTGAGAAAGTGATGTGTGTGCGCTGTACAAACTGGGACTCAGCTATCCATGCCCTGCATGCTACCCACTGATTACCAAACTCTAAGGCTTATGTTGTAGCTAAGAAAAAGAAGAGGAATGTATGATTGCACATGTTTTCAGAAAGGATCTCCTACATGTTTAAGAGCTACTGCTGGGTGACTTTTGTTGATGTGGGGTGCTGCTGAGAGCAGAGCCCAGGTCTGGATCTGAGCATCAGGCAGTGGTGACCTTTTCATGGCATTACCTGAACAGGTCTAAAGGCACATCAGCTGGGAAACAGTACATTAAATGAAAAGCTAAGATGGAATGTTGCAGAATATTCTTTGACACAACAATTAAAGTGCCCTACCTGAACCTGTGACTTTCCATAGAAAACAAATGCTGGCTGTGTTAAAACTGCAACAGAGTCTGCTAAGTTCAACATAATGAGAGTAATTGTATAGTTGTGTATGCATATCTTTTTATGTGCAACGCTACCTGAATTTTCAAAGCAAATTTATGCTCAGAAGTTTATTTTGAAAATTAATGGGTGATAGTGACTTGGTACATGCACAGATTAACTCACACAAAGATGCATTTCCTCATCAGAGGGCATACCTGGTGCGGGTTAAATGACATGCATACTTTTTAAATAAAAAAGTAGGCATGTAAGATCCATCTCTTCCCCTCAAACTCCTCTCCTCAGTTTTTTTTTTATGTCTGCATGTAACCATGTCATGTGTGTACTCTTACATGTACTCAGGCCTGAACTAATTTTAAACAGTCATTGTTATATATATAAAATAGTTTTATCGCACTCGTAGTCTCGTTTAAATGATTGACTTGATGATTCCGGATAGCTGAGTGCCATGCTTCGGAAGAATACCTTATGCTTCGAATTCAATCCACTTCTTGGGTGGGATGAGGGTAGGAGGAGGGATGGAAATTGAAGTGTGTGTGGGGGGGGGTGCGTTGAGGAGGAGGGTAGAAGGCAGTGGATTATGCTGTATGTGAATGTCAAAGTTTGGTTGTAAACTGAAGGAAGGTCAGAACCACACCTTTCTTCTTTTTGTATTAACAATATGGAAAACTCCAATAAAATCGTTGACACATAAAATAGTTTTATGCACATAAATGGCTTTAAAAATCAGCCAAATAGTTACAGGTTTTTTTTTATTAATGTACATCATTTTTGCACTGCTGACAGCAATTGAAGCTACGCAAGTTAATGCAGAAAGTGCTGCTTTCACAAAAGGTGCTACATATGAAAAAAATAGATTTAAAAAAGTTGTTCTTTGTATGATGGAAAATAGGTTAGGTAGTGAGAGGCCAAATTATTTCTTAGCCAGAAAGGATTTGGTTCTTCCACAATGAACTGGAACAAATGAGCTAGAAGGGTAGCAAGCAGGAACAAAATAATCCGAATCAGTTTATTCAGCAGTAACTTCAAACCCTGGTACACATGGTGGAGGACTTTAGGATTAGAGAAAATGTGAATCTGAGTGATAATCAATGGGTCAGCTGATAACAAAAACTAAGATTTTGGTAAACTAAACTAATGTGACATTAAATATATTGCATTGCCATGAAGTTCTAAAAATAATTATAGGCTACTCTTGGCAGATAACTATTTCTTTTATGTTTAATGCCCTGAATCCTTTGAATATTTTTTCTAATCTGACCTGAAAAAAAAAAGGTATCCTGAGAAAGCTAAAGAAAACCATTTCAGATTTTTCCTCTACTCTTATCTCAAAATGGCCCATTTGATTCATGAGCATCTCTAATGTATATCATCAGTGACTTGAAGGTGTTTTTTTATATGATTTTTGACAATTTAACAAGTCCTCCTGACAAATTAAATGGTTGTGTTGACAACTTAACTGTACTGCCAATCAATATTTTCAATTACTTTCATTGTCATTCAGAAAAAATACAACACGGGGTCACACAGTGGTAAAACCAAGGAAAGAGGAGAAAACGCTGTGCAGTGGCTGAAAAACAGTACTCAAAACTTCAAAGAAAAGGATGCTGCTTTAGCACCTATTGGCTTTTCTTTCTGATTCTTGAACAGCGTTTCTAAGTTTACATCTCAGATGATGTATTTGCTCTTGCATTAAGCAACTACTTCAGTGATCTCCCAACTTCATTGGATTTACAAAAACAATGACCTGCAAAATATCCCAAATAAAGAAATAACTTTCTATTAGACTATATATATGTATGAGAAACTATTGCACATTTCATGAGAGACAGAGTTTGAGTGCCTTGATCTAACTGTCCAAGAGATCCATAATTCATAAGAAATGCATGCACCTTCAGTATTTAGTTATATTTTGAAAGACTTAAAAGAGAACAAAAGGTCCAGATATTTACCTGAGCATATATACAATAGGTTCGATTTGAGCATGCTTATAGAATTCAAAAGGAGCAAGCAATAGAAATCACACACACAAAAAATTCCAAGCATATAAACATTTATGTCTCTAGCACTGCAGACATAAAGGCAAATTTTAAAAGCCCTACGTGTGCCCAAACTGGGAGATACACGCACAAGTTGTGTCAATGTGCACCAAGTGGATTATATAAACCACCTGTGTAAGCTTGTATCTCCTGCTATGTACACTCATCAAGAGTTTTGAAAAAGGGGCGGGGAATGGGTGTGGTCTGGGCAGGGTGTGGGCCTCTAGGGGGAAGGCCAAGAGATGTGAGTGTAAATATTTACACTAACAGGCGCGCGCTGGAGTCTCCTGCCGCGTAATTTTTCTACTGCTAAGGATGACATGTAAGTAATAACGTAAAAAAATTCTAGGCTAGTCAGTGGGGTTTTAAGAGTTGGCACTAACAGGGGGAAAGGGAGGCTATTAAATTAGGGGGGCATTGCAAGTTCTATCCCTAAACTAGGCAAACTGCGAAAATGGCTAATGGTGTTGATGGGCGTCACTGTTGGAAAAGTGGACCCTTGAGCTGAGATGAGGTTGTTGCTACCTCCATGGGGTGGCCCCTGGAGGTCCTCGTCATCGGGCGGTGGTTCTGGGAGAGAAGACCCAACAGGACCTTCACCTATACCAGCCCTCGTTCCCTGCAGGTTGAGCCCTTGGGTACTGGGGCCAGCAGGACCTAAGCACGGGTCTTCCCAGGTGTGGATCCAGTAGGTAAGGAGAGGTGTCGGAGGAGTCCAGGTGTAGAGGCCAGTGGCGATCAAGCAGCATCAAGTACCGGGCAAGGAGGCAGGGCTGGCGGAGATCAAGCAGAGCCAAGTATCAGGCAAGGAGTCAGAACCGAGAAAGCAATCCAAGGGATGAGGAGCAAGGCAGGGACCGGAGGCAAGAAATAGGAATGCTGGAACCAGGGATCAGCAAGTAAGCAAGGCTGAGTCAGGAACACAGGGATCAGGAACGCAGACAACTCACACTCTTCAGGAGAGCAGGACCCATTGCTGAGGCGAATTGGGAGCAGTGAGGCAGGGTATAAATACCCACCTAGCCTGATGTCATTAGCCTGAGCCGCGGGGAACTTTCCCGCCACTGGCCCTTTAAATCCTGTGACTCGGTGTGCGCGTGCGCCTAGAGAGGAGACCACGAGAAGCTGGAGTCGGCAGTGTTCAGGGCACTGCAAGAGCAGGTCGCGGGCGAAGTTGGTGGCCGGGAGCAGCAGTGGCAGAGCTGGGCCTCCAGCTGGCACAGGTAAGGGGACCCGGTTGCAGGCCAGCACGGCCGAGGTTCCTAACAGCCACTTATAAAATTTTCCTACTTGTGCAGTAGAAGCAGCATTTGACAAAAATGTATGCACATGCAGGATATTTTATATCACTCGCGCATATATGTGCGTATGTTATAAAATGGATGCATCTCTGGACACAAGTTGGCAAATGTACATACACGTGCACCTGCATGCCTGTTTAAAAGTTACCGTAATAGTATTCACCTTGCTTCAAAATGAGCTGCAGAAGTATCACGTGCATATAGGTAGCCAAAAATAGATGTTCAAAATAATCCATTGTGTAAAGCAGAGGTTTTCAGTGCTGGTGTTTGAGAGCTGAAATCAAATCCTGTTTTCAGGATAACCACAATAAATATGCATAGAGAGGGTAATTTTCAATGCCATTTCTCTGGGAAAAAATATTTTTTCCCTCCCTATATCCAAGATAACTTATGCATGCAGGGTCTCTATGCATCTAAATGTACCCACATTGACAAGAGGTGTTCCTGGTGAAGGGGATGGGGATGTTTGAAACTATACACACACTTTTAATTCTCAGAAGTATTTTTTCTCTAGAAAATTACCTGTGCAAGTTAGGAGACAGAAAATTGTGCAAGTAACTTTTCTGGAATACTATTCAAAGGGAAAGTATGCACATAATTTTACTTTGAAAATTAGTGCAAACTATGCAAGTAAAATGCAAACTTGGCATTTAAGAACATAAGAACTTGCCATGCTGGGTCAGACCAAAGGTCTTTAAAGTTCAGCATCCTCTTTCCAACACAGGCCAAACCAGGTCACAAGAACTTGGCAAGTACCCAAACACCAAGAAGATCCCATGCTACTGATGCAATTAATAACAGTGGCTATTCCCTAAGTCAACTTGATTAATAGCAGTTAATGGACTTCTCCTCCAAGAACTTATCCAAACCTTTTTTGAACCCTGCTACACTAACTGCACTAACCATATCCTCTGGCAACAAATTCTAGAGTTAATTGTGCATTGAGTAAAAAAGAATTTTCTCTGATTAGTCTTAAATGTGCTACTTGCTAACTTAATGGAGTGCCCCCTAGTCCTTCTATTATCCGAAAGTGTAAATAAGCAATTCACGTCTACTCATTCAAGACCTCTCATGATCTTAAAGACCTCTATCATATCCCCTCTCAGCCATCTCTTCCCCAAGCTGAACAGCCCTAACATCTTCAGCCTTTCCTCATAGGGGAGCTGTTCCATCCCCTTTATCATTTTGGTTGCTCTTCTCTATACCTTCTCCGTTGCAACTATATCTTTTTTGAGATGCGGCGACCAGAATTGTACACAGAATTCAAGGTGCGGTCTAACCATGGAGAGATATGGAGGCATTATGATATTTTCCATTTTATTAACCATTCCCTTCCTAATAATTCCTAACATTCTGTTTGCTTTTTTTGACTGCTACAGCACACTAAGCCAACGATTTCAAAGTATTATCCACTGTGATGCTCCTAATATGGAACCTAACATCGTGTAACTACAGCAAGGGTTATTTTTCTGTATATGCAACACCTTGCACTTGTCCACATTAAATTTCATCTGCCATTTGAATACCCAATCTTCCAGTTTTGCAAGGTCCTCCCGTAATGAATCATAATCCGCTTGTGATTTAACTACTCTGAATAATTTTCTATTATCTGCAAATTTGAAAACCTCGTTGAATTCCTTTCCAAATCATTTATAAATCTATTGAAAGGCACCGGTCTAAGTACAGATCCCTGAGGCACTCTTTACCCTTTTCCACTGAGAAAATTGACCATTTAATCCTACTCTCTGTTTCCTGTCTTTTAACCAGTTTGTTATCCATGACTATCCCACGACTTTTTAGTTTTCTTAGAAGCCTCTCATAAGGGACTTTGTCAAACACCTTCTGAAAATCCAAATATACTACATCTACCAGTTCACCTATATCCACATGTTTATTAACCCCTTCAAAAAACTGAAGCAGATTTGTTAGGCAAGACTTTCCTTGGGTAAATCCATGTTGACTGTGTTCCATTAAACCATGTATATCTATATGCTCTATGATTTTCATCTTTAGAATAGTTTCCACTATTTTTCCCAGCACTGAAGTCAGGCTCACTGGTCTATAGTTTCCCGGATCGCCCCTGGAGCCCTTTTTAAATATTGGGGTTACATTGCCCACCCTCTAGTCTTCAGGAAAAATGGATGATTTTAATGATAGGTTATAAATTTTAACTAATAGATCAGAAATTTCATTTTTGAGTTCCTTCAGTATCCTAGGATTCATACCATCCAGTCTAGGTGATTTGCTACTCTTTAGTTTCTCAATCTGGCCTACTACAACTTCCAGGTTCACAGTGATTTGGTTCAGTTTGTTTGACTCATCACCCTTGAAAACCATCTCCAGAACAGGTATCTCCCCAACATCCTCATTAGTAAACATGGAAGCAAAGAATTAATTTAGTCTTTCTGCAATGGCCTTAAATGTCCCTAAGAACCCCTTTAACCCCTCGATCATCTAATGGTCCAACCAACTCCCTTACAGGTTTCTTGCTTTGGATATATTGTGAAAAGTTTTTATTGTTTGTTTTTGCCTTTATGGCCAACTTCATTTCAAATTATCTCTTCGCCTGTCTTCTCAATATTTTACACTTAACTTGACAATGCTTATGCTTTATCCTATTTTCTTCAGATGGAGCCGTTTATAAATTATTGAAGGATTTTTTTTTGGCTAAAATAGCCTCTTTCACCTCACTTTTTCATCATGCCAGTAATTATTTTGCCTTCCTTCCACCTTTCTTAATATGTGGAATACATCTGGACTGTGCATCTAGGATTGTATTTTTAAACAATGTCCATGCCTGTTGAAGCTTTTAACCTTTGCAGCTGCACCTTTCAGTTTTTTCTATTTTCCTCATTTTATCAAAGTTTCCCTTTTGAAAATTTAGTGTTAGAGCTGCAGATTTACTTATTGTCCCCCTTCCAGTTATTAGCTTAAATTTCATCATGTTATGATTATTATTGCCAAGTGGCCCCACCACCATTACCTCTCTTACCAAATCCTGCATTCCACTAAGAATTAAATCTAAAATAGCTCTCTTTCTCATTGGTTCCTGAACAAATTGCTCCATGAAGCAGTCATTTATTACATCCAGGAACTTTATGTCTCTAGCAAGTCCTGATGTTACATTTACCCAGTCCATATTGGGGTAATTGAAATCTCCCATTGTTATTGCACTGCCAAATTGGTTTGCTTCCCTAATTTCTCTTAGCATTCCATGATCTGTCTGACCTTTTTGTCCAGTATACTCCTATCACTGTACTCTTACCCAACACATGGGATTTCTACCCATATAGATTCAACTGAGCAATTAGTCTGTTGTATGATCTTTATCCTGTTGGACTCTATACCCTCCCGGACATAAAGTGACACACCCCCACCAAGTTGATCCTTCCTACTATTGCGATATAATTTGTACCCTGATATAGCACTGTCCCATTGGTTATGTATCAATTCTTATATAACACTCAGGAAAACGCCTGGCCAGTACAGTGTACAACATATAAAAATACAATCCAAAAGAGATAAAGCTATTACATTAAAATAAAATCTTAACAAAAAATAAAATCTAAAATTAAATATTAAATTATAATAAAAAATAATTAAAATAAAACCAGCCTCCCTATATAGAGCTGAAAAATGCCACCTGAATTGACTAACTCCTCTCTAAATGGCTAAGATGGAAATAACTAAACTTTTACTCTCTTTCGAAAAAGCAAATTATTTAGTTCCATCTTTACTTCCCTTGCAGCCAAATTGCAGAGCCCAGGGCCTATTATATTTATATTAATTATGCAGCAAGTCTTAAAATTAGCCCCCAAATAGATTAGCTTTTACATGGTCAAAAAATAAGGCTAATTTAATAGCATGGCCACTGTGAAAACAAAACTATTTTAAAGTCCTCAAAGGCTAGATAGAGTTGAGAGCCCTGGTATATTTGGAGTCAATTAATATTACATTTCCAGTTCTTGAATATCCGCATTGTACAGAGTTACTGAATTTGACAGAATTCTTAAGTCATTTATATGCAATTTCTTCAACAGACAACTTGCAGATCCCTATTTCAATATAACCAATGAAAAAATCAGTTAAAATGTTATGCTCTTCTGCAAGCTTATAGTTGCATTATATAGTGTTACACAGACAAGGGAAAAAGAATAAAAAGAATAGTTTTTGCTTTATATTTTTTGTTTTTTCTTTTAGACACTGCATTCCCAGCCAACCTGTAATTCCTTGCTGGTACTTCTAGTAAACAAAGACTATATATTTATTTATAGATGGTCAGATTACAACCTGCTAGGGAACAGATAACGCACACACAACCCTAAAAATTGTAGTGCATATACTTATAAAATATTACAGTATTTGCTCCTTGTAGGAATATATAGCATTTTCCAATATGTATAATGCTTTTATTGGACATGCTGAAATTCTGCTTTTTAGGAACGATTTTTATAAAAGATTTTGTTTTTTTTAGAAAAATGCTAAAAATAAACTCAAGAGAAGTCAGGGAAGAGAGCATGAGTAGTCTAGTGGTTAGAGAAGTAAGCTGAGAACCAGCAAAGTCAGAGTTAAAATCCTGCTGCTGTTCCTTTTGATCTTAAGCAAGTTACTTCATCTGCACTTCTGGTGCAAACTTAGGTCCTGATTTACTAAGGCTTTTCTTCCATTCTAAGGGTAAAATGCTTAGATTGTAAGCCCTCTGGTTTCAGGGAAATACCTACTGTACCTGACTGTAACCCACTTGGAGCTACCAATGAAAAGGCATGAATTAAATCTAAAGAGATAAGATAAATAACTATCAGGCCAATACAGTAAAAAACGAGGGAGATCCGCCTGGATCTACAAGTGTAGGACTTTGAAAATCTGCCCCTATATGTGCTTTGTCTGTCTGCACACATTCTCTCTGAAACCATTCATCCTACAGCAACCAAATTTTCATGATAGATATATCTATATAAAAGCTAGAAACCAAAATGGATCTAGCTCAAAATTGAAAAAACATTGATTAAAATTTATGAACTATATCTTTTACTATCTTCTATTTTATATGTATTGTCATAGGGATGAATTCTTTATTACATAGCATATAATTTTCTTTTTGTAATCTTAAATGTTAGAGTCAGCTGCAAACTTTAGGTCAGGGCTTCAAAAACCTGTCCTGGGGACCCAACAGCCAGTTAGATTTTCAAGATATCCACAATGAATATACATAAGGTAAATGTGCATATACTGAGTTTCCAGTGTATACAAATTTACCTCATGCATATTCATTGTGGACATCCTGAAAACCCAACTGGCTGGGTCCACCCTGGCCTAAATGATATATAGTACCATATAAGATATCAAGCTTCAGTTCCACAGTGGAAACCAATACTAATTAAATTGTGCATATCAGCAATTTACTAATCCATGTTTCATTCAGTTTTTACAATGACCTTTAGTATTATACCTACTATGCTTATACTATAAAATGTGTAAACAAACAAACAAACAAACAAATAAATAAATAAATAAAAAACAACTAGAAGGCAGGCTTCAATTGCTCCAGTAGTCAAAGAGATTTATTCTTGGAATAGCTACTTTTGTTAATAACAAATACAAATTGAATTCTGGTGTCAACACTGTTTTTTGTATTGAACATAAAAGCTAATACATGTTTATTCCAGAAATATAGTACTTTTGTGCTATTAACGGATTGGAGAGTAGGCCTGAGTTACCTTATTCTCTAGTGGAATATGTGTGAATATCAAAGGTTTTCTCATATACTTAGAATATGCTTAGAATATGCGAAAACATTCGATAAATCTGGCCTAAATATGTGTATGTCATGTACCCCTCAATAACACAATTGCAGTATTTATTCATATAGGTAAATTCCTACATTAACAAACAATAACACACTTAGGTTTACCATAAAACAAATGCTTCCTTATGGAAAAACTGCTAGGGGAAGTTCAGACAAAAAGAGAGAAACTTCACCAAGCTGATTCCACAGCATTTGCTTGTGTTGCTACAAAACCAATGGATTCTGCACAGTTCTGTTAACCATCAGCAATTATCTTCCTGTCAAAGCTAAAGGTAACAAATTTCCCCATATCCAGCAAGGCTATATCATCAACTGGACACCAACATCATTTGATGGAAACTAAATCACCACACCAGCCAAGGGCTCTGACAGACAAATGTGCTGCCTTGGAAAATCTAGGCCTATCAGTCAGAAGGGGGAAAAAGGTTCTCTCAGTTGCTCTTTCTGCACAGAGATTAAACACCACCGATTCTGTAAGTACAGTGGAAATCCTAAATATGAGAATTATTAATGGACTTTATGTGGACCTTTTTAATCTGTTGCCAGCATATGCTCATCTGTTCTAACTTTGTCCTGTCTTGTTTCCTGATGGGCATAAAAGGCAGGAACTGTGTTTTATCCGACCTTTAATCAGAGCCAGCAGCACAAGAACAATGTACCACTAACTATCAAATAGATAACATTCTAGCAATAGCTGTTCTTTTATAATGAACACTATGTAATAAAAGATATCACTAATATGTGCTGTCCTTATGCTTAACAATAGCATTCATTGTTGTATGATACACTACATAATGGAAATATCAGTGCTTACACCCGCTCCGTAACAAAGTACTGCATTATCACAAAGCAATTGTAACTTGGTCGGGATTCCCAGATAATCTGTAGCCGAACTTGCATTTTTTTTCTTTGAAATTTCTTGCAGTGCTGTATATCAAGTTGTCACTGAGAGACTTAAATGTGAATAAAGCTATCTTCAACCAGAGCACAGTAATACCAAAGACATAAAAAGGGAACACTTGTTAAACAGAGCTGCCTATATTAACTATAGAATGAAGAGATATTTTTACTCTATAAAGGAAATGGCAATTTTCATTGTCATTGCAGTTCAATTTGGCAAAAAACTATAAAACAGAAGCATTAGTTTTTTCAAAATATCCAAAATGCTTGTTTCTTAGCTCCAGCACTCCCTTTATTGATCTTATACTGCATCTGTTTCTTTTTTTTTATTATTTCTTTCCACAGTTATTTTAATTCATATATTTTATTTATTACTAGAAAAAACATATATGCACCTCAAATTATGGCAATCCACTTGGTTTTATAGCATTTCCATATAAGGTCACTTTTTAACAGTTTATACTATACTTACATTTCACATAAGTTAGGATGGAGCTAGTACGATTGATTAAAAGTTCAGTACAACAGATTAATAATGCAAAGAATATAACAGAGGAGGCACTTTCAAATATGTCAAACACTGCCTGTAATTTATTTCTGTCTCATAAAAGCAATAAACAAAAAGATAAACACATTATGGCATTATAGCAATTAACTATATTCTATAATGTATATACATTTTAAAAAACTCATGAAAGCTGGTATACATAACAGACTGTTAGATCAAATTGGAACCTTCTCCAATCCCATATAACACAATTCTGATGGGCAACGTATAATGCTAAGAAGGTATGATCATTCATTTGTAGCTGTCTGTTTTTTGTCTAGTTTAGTAGTTCTCAAAACATTCTTTGGGGACCATTTCTTTTTCAGGATATCCATACTGAATATCTATGAAATATAGCTGCATACAGTGGAGACAGTACATGCAAATATAATGTATGCATATTCATTGCAGAGATTCTGAAAATAAGACTGATCTGGAGGTCATCAAGGACAAGGCTGGATCTAGGGCAAATGGCACAATGGGTGAAAATGTCAATGGCGGCCCCCGCCATGCATTCTCTCCCTCTTTTTCCATTTCCTTCTGTCCATTCTCTCTGCTTTCTCCCTCCCTCCAGGCAATTTCTTCTTCCCAGCATGCTCTCTCTCCTCCAGATATTTTGCCTCTTCCAAGAGAAAATCTCTCCTCCACCCCTCCCTCTAGGCATTTCCTCCCTATTCTCTTCCCCACTTCGTGGTACTCACTTTCCCCACTTCCACGCCCCTCCAGGCACTCTCTCCACTTTCACCCCACTACTTCCAGATATTCTCTCAACTGGAGATTTTAACTGTGCATTGCTTTGGGTGGTCTGTTATTGACTAGGGAGATAAATATGAAATTATTTAAAATAAATATAATAAATGTAAATAATATGCAATTCTGACTTTGCCTCAGCAAAAGCAACAAAGGCTTTCCACTAGCAGGCTCTTTGGAAATAACACAAAACCCAATTTAAAAAACATTGCAAATATGTAAAGTAAAATTGCTATACCAAAACAGCACTAATTTCTGGGACTCGAACAGCAAAAATCCAACCCATGACAGGCCCCACTGCCATATTTTTCTGGGCTCCAGAACATCAATACACCTACTGAGAAAACAGAATGCAGAACTGCTACTGAACCCTACCCACAACTCACCAGTTTGGGGGCTCCCATATGTAGCAATCTTGCTCCTCACTCTCTTTCAAACATAGCACAGAGGCTTCATATTATGAGTAAGTACATGGCTGCAAGTTTTAACCACATAAAAAATTATCTTCTCATTCTCCAAATGAGGTTCATCCAGGCTTATTATTAGGTTTTGAATTATTTGATTATTTTCTTGGCTACTATCTTACCATGGGATGTGCCTTCTCAACCTACCAAGGCACAAGGAACAAGACTGACCTCCCTTCGCTTTTGTGCAGGTGGCATTACTTTGTGGATCAGGAGGCCCATCTAGCCATGTGAGCTGTGATTGGCCCGAACTCCCCTTTTTACTTCTATATAGGCATGAAGGCCCAACTCCTGCTGTAACAGCAAGAGGTGGCCAAACATTCTGCCAAAAATGAAAATTGTTTCTTGTTCACTTCAGTGGGCCACAGAGACGTGTCCCTGCCATAAGAGCACATGAGCAGGCCACCACAGCCATATGTCATCATAAGTAAATTGTAACAATTTTATTTGGATCTTAACAGATTAGCAAACAATAAGTATACATACCCGGATGAACCCCCAACACCCTCCTTTGTCCCTTCCAACCAATCCTGACATAGTTGTCCTAGCAGGGTTGAGTGGGTGGGACACACTGGTGGTGAGGAGATAAGGGCCAGATCAGGAACCCCAGTCCTGCCCAGATCCACCCTAACCTCCCCAGTGACCAATGGTTGCCCTGGGCAGCCTGCCCCAATCACTCTGGCCAAGGATCAGGCCACTATTCTGCATCCAGGGGAGTTCCCTAGACCATGTGGCTGGTATCCAAATCAGACTTTGCATGCAGTGCAACACGGAACAGAGAGAAACAGAAATGCATTGCATTTATTTGCACTATTTTGTTCTGCTATATTCTAATAAAACAACAGCAGATTACAATACAAATGTTCACAATTTTAAAAAATATAGATAAATCAGGATGATACAATTTGATAATCCACAAAAGTCAAATTTACTGTAGATAGAAAAATAAATGGCCAACTGAACTTTGAGACTTTTTAAAGAGAAAGCTCTTCCTTTCAGCTGTCAAGTTCATAGTCTGAGATTTATGCTAGACTCCAAGTTTACTGTCGAAGTTCAAATCTTGATGGTATTCAGCTATGCCAACCACATCATCTTTGCTTCTTTGATAGCCTTGTGTTTGCTAGAATCATCCAAAATTGTATGATCTCTTACCTGGATTACAGCAACTCACTCACAATTGGGGTTCCAAAAAAATCTAAACCGGTGCCTGTAATTTATACAGAATGCTGGAGCCAGCTGATGCTAAATGCAAATAAATTCAAGTGGATTACTCCTATTCTACAATCCCTGCACTGCCTTCTGTTACTCTATAGGGCCAAATTCAAAATCTTGGTTCTAATCTTCAAGGGCTTTGTACGCGAGATTAGGGGTTTGAGAACCCGTCTGCTCCTGTGCACATCATATTCCCCTCTTCCACACCTACCACAGTGGCAGTGATACAGACAGTTCTTCTCTATTACTTCCTATACCCACAACAATCTGAATCATTCAGGAATGACAACATGTTTTATCCACAGGATTAAACTTTTATTTGTCAGACATTACAGACTTAGCATCTAGAAAAAGATAAACAGTACATATTGCTAACATCCTTGCTACTATGCACCAGTTTATCCTAAAGAAATATCTGCCTCATTAGTGGCTTTAAACATGCCCAAAACCTTAGCCTGCATAATATATATTAAGACCAACAGTTAGCTTACTATCCCCAATAACTTCAGGAGATTCCATCTATTCACATCTAGAGCCATCTCTGGCTGGAGATCTTGGGGATCGTGTTGAGGGACAGGCTTGCTTCCTGGGTTTGGGTACTGGCAGGGAAGAGGTGTCTCTCTCTGCTCCGGACTGTCCTGGATTTTGGGGCAGGGCTTCCTGAACCAAGGTAGGGCTTCCCTTTCATCGGTCTCCCAGACACTTTACCGGCTGTCAGATACCAGGCAAGGCTTTCCTCTCTTGTCAGTTTCTCAGCCACACCCGATCCTCTCCTTCATCAATAAGGGGAGTTGCAAGGGATCCTTCGTGTCATCTCCTTCCTTCGGGTGGTCAGCTCCTCCTCTCTGTTTGCCCCTTCTTATACTAGCCAGAAGTGAGTGGAGGGTGTCTTCTTTGCACTGCAGGTCTAGGCCCTCCATCTTAAGCTCTTGGGGGGAACTGCCATGTCTGGTCATGCCCGCAATTCCTTCTTCATCCCTGGATAGGGGTACAGCCCTGTCCTATGGACTCTCCTTGGGTGACTCTGACCTCTGCTCTTAGGGAGAAGTTGTTTTTCTCCTCTCTGCCTTGGTTTACTTATACAGTGGCTTACAGTCAATAGGCAAACAGCCATTACAGTTGTCATCTGTTTTTTTTCTTTTTCAGGTCAGACAGCGTCTTGGCAGGAAGATACCTGTCTGAATCCATCTTTTGCAATCTCTGTCCCTCTGTGGCTGAAATTCATCTTTGGGGCCTCCAGTGGTAAAATATTGGGTATCCCGCTACAGCTTAAATGTTTTTGAACTGATCTACCTCAGTTGCTGATTCATCTCACATGTATCTTCTACCCCCTGAATGCCTGGTTGCAAGCCCACCTACAAGTGCTCACATCTAAGGAACTGTATCTGGCAACCAGACAGCTTTCTCTGGTTTATTCCCAACCCTTTGCCAGGCCCTGTCACTCAGCATGAAATTAGCACCTAATCTGCTAGTTTTCAGAAAACTACTAAAACCATGGCTCTCTGAATTAGATTTTGGAACAAAAAACTAATATGACCCCTTTACTAAGCCCCTTTTAAGAGCCTGCAGAACAAGCGTGAGCAATCATCCTAATAACTAAAACCTGAGCCATATATTGCCTTAACTGCCTTAACATTACAGTGTTTTATTCTAAACTGCTTCTCTGATGTTTTTATCTGACTTAGCTAATTTTGGTGTATTTATGATATATCCCTTTAATGTCTTCATGCTCACCTTGCTGTGCATTTATTTATTTATTTATATGACCCTAACATTCAGATCAATGCAATATCAGTGAGTAGAAAGTGGGTGCTCAATGTTGAGTACCTACTTTCCTAATGTGAACCCAACTACTTCTCCTGGGTACTCAATATCATATTTAAATGACCTGTCACACTAAAAAAGGTGCATTAGGAGAAAGCATGCCTGCCCAGTGTGTCCTTGGCATTGGATGTATAGGAGACATGGCTGGGCTCCCAGCAGCTGACCACACTTAAGCTCCCTCCACCCAAGGTCTGGCCCAATGGACCAAGTAGTCCGGATCTGACCCAGGGTCCAGTACCTGAATTCAGGAATCTGAGGTCCTTACCATAAAACTGCCATTGCCAGACTACAAATTTTTTCCCTCCCGGCTAGAAACCCTTGTCAGAGACCCTCCTCCGGCAGGGCTGTTCCAGACTGGTCATTTTCACCAACATTTAATATTAATTTATTCACTCTATCACTTATTGCTGATTGGTCTTTTCACTGTCACATGTCAGTGAAAGGACCAATCACCTTTCAGAAGGCTGTCCTGAAAGGGGATTGGTCTTTTTCACTGACATATGTCAGAGAAAAGGAAAATCAGGAACAGTCCTGCCGGAGGAGGACTTTTTATGGCAGTTTTATGGTAAGGATCTCGGCTGCATGAATTCAAATACTGGATTCCTGAGTCTGACTTGGACTGCTTGGCCCATTGGGCCAAACCTTGGAGGTGGTCAAACCATTTTATTTTTATTTTTTACCTTTCTCCTTTTTCTGTTTCTCCAAGTTAATATCGCCATGATATTAAGTCAGAGGAAGTACAGAAAAGCAGTATTGTCTGCTTTTCTGTACACTTTTTGGGCTTCTCCAAAATTTACTCCTGTTCAGGGCAGGCATTAATTTTGGAGAGTAAAAATGTGTACATCAGGTGCACATTTTTTTTTGAATTGGGGGAAATAGCTAATAGCTCTCATGAACATCAATTTACATGTCATGACACTATTAGCTACACGTGCATTTTGGATGTCTTAACCCCCATTTTGCATCGGGGTTATGGACGTGCATCTAGTCATACATTGAGCCATGCGCTGTGGCCAGCGCACAATACTACATCATCCTGAGTGATCTGCTATAAAACACTTTGAACTCTCTAGTTGGAAAATCATGAAGTAAATCAATAATGATGATTTACTCTGATTTTGTCTTAAGGTTAACTGTTTAAGAAAATATCTTATTGGTCTTGTAAGAAGCAAACTTGAAGATGGAAATGAATATGGTTTTGCAATTTATAGGTAATTGAGTCCATCACTCCAACAGGTTTTAGGCATGCTTGGGGCAGATATGGATGGCAGTGGTAGGGAAAGGATTGAGAGGTCAGGTAAAGAAACAAGGAAGAGGGTGGATATGATGTTGGGTTGTAAAAGGAAATTTATTCACTCATCTCACTAAAATGAATGAATCTTTACTGGGTAGACTGGATGGGTTATTTTGGTTTTTATCTGCCATCATATATCGTATGAATATTTGTTGTTTAAATGTACTTGTCATTATTTCTTTCCTGTCCATACTTCTTCACAGTCATGCAAAGATGTTCACATTTCTAATAGCATAAGTTATACAATCTATGTTAGAAAAGATGGAAGGAAGGCCAAACGATTGCTGGCATGGTTAAAAGTAAGGTGAAAGGGGTTATTTTAGTCAAAAGAACTTCTTTAAAAATTGGAAAAAAGATCCAACTGAAGAAAATAGGAAAAAGCATAAGCATTGGTAAGTTAGATATAAAACATTGATAAGGCAGGCAAACAAGATAATTTGAGAAAAGCTAGCTGTAGAGACAAAAGCTAATAATAAAAACTTTAAAAAAATATTAGAAACAGGAAACATTGGGACATTAGATGATTGAAGAGCTAAATAGGCACTTACAGGATTCAAGGCCATAGCTGAAAGATTAAATTAATTCTTTGCTTCAGTGTTTACTGAAGAGGATGTTAGGAAGATACTATGCCAGAAGAGATACTTAATAGTGATGATTTGGAAGAATTACAACAAATCACAGTGAACCTGACTGATGTACTAGGGCATATTTACAAACTAAAGAGTAGCAAATCACCTGGACCATATGGTTTACACCCCAGAGTTATGAAAGAACTAAAAAATAAAATTTCAGATTCATTACTAGTAATTTGTAAGCTATCATTAAAATTGTCTATTGTACCTGAATATCAAAGGGCAGCCAATGCAATGTCAATCTTTAAAAAGGAATCCAGGAGGTGATCTTGTAAACTTTAGAGTAGAAAGGGAGACTTCAGTACTGGGAAAAATCAAAGAAATTATTCTAAAGAACAAAATCACAAAACATGTAGAAAGACATCGATTAATGGGACAAAACCAGAATGGATTTACACAAGGGAGGTCTTGCCTCACCAATCTGCTATATTTTTTGACCAAAATGAAAAAGGAAACGGAATGGCTCCCCTATGAAGAAAAGTTAAAGAAATTAGTAGGGATGTGAATCGTTTTAGGACGATTAAAATTATCGTCCGATAATTTTAATATCGTCTTAAACCGTTATGGAACACAATACAATAGAGATTCTAACGATTTATCGTTATAAATCGTTAGAATCGTGAGCCGGCACACTAAAACCCCCTAAAACCCACCCCCGACCCTTTAAATTAAATCCCCCACCCTCCCGAACCCCCCCCCCCAATGACTTAAATAACCTGCGGGTCCAGCGGCGGTCCGGAACGGCAGCGGTCCGGAACGGGCTCCTGCTCCTGAATCTTGTCTTCAGCCGGTGCCATTTTCCAAAATGGCGCCGAAAAATGGCGGCGGCCATAGACGAACACGATTGGACGGCAGGAGGTCCTTCCGGACCCCCGCTGGACTTTTGGCAAGTCTCGTGGGGGTCAGGAGGCCCCCCACAAGCTGGCCAAAAGTTCCTGGAGGTCCAGCGGGGGTCAGGGAGCGATTTCCCGCCGCAAATCGTTTTCGTACGGAAAATGGTGCCGGCAGGAGATCGACTGCAGGAGGTTGTTCAGCGAGGCGCCGGAACCCTCGCTGAACGACCTCCTGCAGGCGCTATTTTCCGTACGAAAATGATTCGCGGCGGGAAATCGCTCCCTGACCCCCGCTGGACCTCCAGGAACTTTTGGCCAGCTTGTGGGGGGCCTCCTGACCCCCACGAGACTTGCCAAAAGTCCAGCGGGGATCCGGAAGGACCTCCTGCCGTCCAATCGTGTTCGTCTATGGCCGCCGCCATTTTTTGGCGCCATTTTGGAAAATGGCGCCGGCTGAAGACAACAAGATTCAGGAGCAGGAGCCCGTTCCGGACCGCTGCCGTTCCGGACCGCCGCTGGACCCGCAGGTTATTTAAGTCATTTGGGGGGGGGTTCGGGAGGGTGGGGGATTTAATTTAAAGGGTCGGGGGTGGGTTTTAGGGGGTTTTAATGTGCCGGTTTTGCGATTTTTCGATTTTTCGATTTTTCACGATTTTTCACGATTTTTCACGATATTTTACCCCCCCAAACGGCAACAATACGATTCCCTCCCCCTCCCAGCCGAAATCGATCATTAAGACGATCGAGGACACGATTCACATCCCTAGAAATTAGGGCTGTTCAACTGCAGAAGAGATGACTGAAGGGATGATATGATATAGTCTATAAAATCATGAGTGGAATAGAATGGGTAAATGTGAATTGGTTATATACGCTTTCAAAAAATTCAAAAACTAGGGAACACTACATGGTTAGTAAGCATAAATGTTTCTGTCTAAGATGGGATATTTGAGCACATAATAGTGTTTATATGGTTTTTCCTCTAATTTGGTGCGTTTAGTACATTGGAAAAACAGGAGCTCTTGTTTATAATTCAGAGCCTTAAATAGGCCAGGGCTGCTGACATCATCTCCTGAAACCGGCGGTGATTTCCCACCATTGGCCTTTATTTTTATTTTTTAGAATTTTTAGAATTTTTACCAGAATTACAGGTAACTTCAAAGCAAAATACAAATAGGAATTGCAGTTTACATTTCAAATAAGCATAAGCAGAAAATAAAATGATTATAATTAATATAGTTTTACTAACTGCTAGATTTTCTTCTCCTATATAATATTAAAGAAATTAGGAAATTCCTAGAAATATTTAAGCGGAGTCTAATAAATTAATAAAATTTGCAGAAATTTAGAGGCTATCGTGAAATTGTTTTTCATTACATACCGTAATCAAAAAAATACATATTAATCTGGAGATATCGAGGTATGTGCATCTAAGAAATTATGCGTCCCTAAGCGCCTCCTTTTTGACAGAAGCGGCGGCTGACAGCGGGTTTGACAGCCTACACTCAATTTTACCAGCGTCAGTTCTCAAACCCGCTGACAGCCAAGGGTTCAGAAAATGGACACCAGCTACATTGAGTGTCCGTCTTCCAACCCACGGGCAGATTTAAATTTTTTTTTAAAATTTTTGATTTTTTTTTTAAATTTTGGGGCCTCCAACTTAATATCGCTATGATATTAAGTCAGAGGGTGTACAGAAAAGCAGTTTTTTCTGCTTTTCTGTACACTTTTCCGGTGCTGGCCAAAATTAACGCCCCACCAAAGGCGGGTGTTAATTTCTGAAAGTAAAATATGTGGCTTGGCTGCACATTTTACTTTCTGTATCATGCAGGAATAACTAATAGGCCCATTAAAATGCATTTGCATGTTGTGGGCGCTATTAGTTTCGGGGGGGGGGGGGGGGGGTGGTGGCAGCACGTTTTCTACACGCTATTACCCCTTACTGTATAAGGGGTAAAAACATAGAAACATAGAAATGACGGCAGAAGAAGACCAAATGGCCCATCCAGTCTGCCCAGCAAGCTACGCACTTTATCCTTTTTTTTTCCCCCTTTTTCTCTCTCTATTGGTTTCCAGTACCCTCTCTCTCTATTGGTTTCCAGTACCCTCCAGCCCTAATTCCCCTCCACCCCACCACCAATTTAGAGAGCAGCGCCGTATCTGCATCCAAGTGATATCCAGCTCAATTAGGGGTAGCAACCGCTGTAACAAGCAGGCCACACCCTTGCCCAATACTCTTTCCCACCCCTGTTTTTATTTTTTTGTTTGTTTTATTTATTTATTTATTTTTTGGGGGGAGATAGCAGCCCTATCAATTATCTGAAAGTCTGAATCATATCACCCCTGCTCCTCCTTTCCTCCAGGGAGTACATATTTAGATTCTTCAATCTCTCCTCGTATGTCATCCGATGAAGACCCTCCACCTTCCTGGTCGCCCTTCTCTGTACCGCTTCCATCTTGTCCTTGTCTCTTTGTAGATACGGTCTCCAGTACTGAACACAGTACTCCAGGTGAGGCCTCACCAAGGACCTGTACAAGGGGAGAATCACTTCCCTTTTCTTACTCGATATTCCTCTCTCTATGCATCCCAGCATTCTTCTGGCTTTTGCTGTCGCCTTCTCGCATTGTTTCGCAGACTTCAAATCATTAGACACTATCACCCCAAGGTCTCTCTCCTGCTCCATGCACATCAGCCTTTCCCCCCCATCGAATACAGTTCATTCAGATTTCCACTCCCCATATGCATGACTTTGCACTTCTTGGCATTGAATCTCAGCTGCCATATCTTCAACCACTCTTCCAGTTTCCTTAAATCCCATCTCATTCTCTCCACTCCTTCCGGCGTGTCCACTCTGTTGCAGATCATAGTGTCGTCTGCAAAAAGACAAACCTTACCTTCTATCCCATCCGCAATGCCGCTCACAAAGATATTGAACAGGACCGGTCCCAACACCGATCCTTGCGGTACACCACTTAAAACCGCTCTCTCTTCAGAGAAAGTTCCATTTACCATCACACATTGTCTTCTGTCCGTCAACCAGTTTTCAATCCAGGTCACCACCTCGGCACTCACTCCTAAGCTTCTCATTTTGTTCACCAGTCTCCTGTGCGGAACCGTATCAAAAGTTTTGCTGAAATCCAAGTAGATGACATTGAGCGCTCTTCCTCGATCCAATTCCTTGGTTACCCAGTCAAAAAAGTCAATCAGATTTGTCTGACAGGACCTTCCTCTGGTGAATCCATGCTGCCTCTGGTCCATCAATTCTCCGGACTGTAGATAGTTCACTATTCTCTCTTTCAACAGTGACTCCATTACTTTTCCCACCACCGAAGTGAGGCTAACCGGTCTGTAGTTACCAGTAGGGATGTGAATCGTTTTTTGACGATTTAAAATATCGTCCGATATATTTTAAATCGTCAAAAATCGTTAGAGGCGCGATACAATAGGAATCCCCCCTGATTTATCGTCAAAAATCGTAAATCGGGGGAGGGGAAGCGGGAGGGCGGGAAAACCAGCACACTAAAACAACCCTAAAACCCACCCCGACCCTTTAAAATAAATCTCCACCCTCCTGAACCCCCCCAAAATGTTTTAAATTACCAGGGGTCCAGTGGGGGGTCCCGGTGTCATATGACAGGGCAAAGGTAGCACTGGCACCATTTCTATTAACGCAGCCGTGGCCCGAGAGTGGAAGATCACACCGGGACTCCCCACTGGACCCCAGATAATTTAAAACATTTTGGGGGGGGGTTCGGGAGGGTGGGGGATTTATTTTAAAGGGTCGGGGTGGGGTTTAGGGTTGTTTTAGTGTGCCGGTTTTCCCGCCCTCCCCCGATTTAAGATTTAAACGATTTTTAAAAAAACAAAACCGCGACGATCAGATTCCCTCCCCCCTCCAGCCAAAATCAATCATTAAGACAATCGATCACACAATTCACATCTCTAGTTACCAGCCTCCTCTCTGTTCCCACTCTTGTGAAGCGGGACCACCACCGCTCTTCTCCAATCACTCGGCACCACTCCCGTTTCTAGGGATCTATTGAACAGGTCGCACAGAGGACCCGCCAGCACATCTCTGAGCTCCCTCAGTATCCTTGGATGAATCCCATCAGGCCCCATGGCTTTGTCCACTTTCAGATTCTTTAGCTCTTCCCATACATTTTCTACTGTAAAAGGATTTTCATCTATTCCACTTCCCTCCAGTTTCTTGTTGTGTAGAGATGGTTCTTCTCCAGGGTCTTCTTTAGTGAACACAGAGATGAAGTATTCATTTAATATTTCCGCCATTTCTTCGTCTCTCTCCACACATTGATCATTTCCACCTTTCAATTTCACTATACCACTTTGGACTTTTCTCTTTTCGCTGATGTATCTGAAAAATGTTTTGTCACCATTTTTTATCTCCTTGGCAATCCTCTCTTCCACTTGACTTTTTGCCAACTTGATTAATTTCTTCGTCTCCCTCAGTTGAATCAAATATTCTTCTTTGTGCTCCTCCCTTTGGGATCTTTTATATTTCTTGAATGCTGTTCTTTTAGCTTTAATTTTGTCAGCCACCTCCTTTGAGAACCAGATAGGTTTCATTTTTCTTTTGCTTTTCTTTACATTTCTAACATATAGAGCAGTTGCCTTGGTGATTGCTCCTTTTAGGTTGGTCCACTGCTGATCCACATCTCTCATTCTCCAATCCATTTAGTTCTTCATCTAGGTACTTCCCCATTTCCTCAAAGTCCGTGTTTTTGAACTGTAAAACTCTGGTCTTTGTGCTTCTTTTCCATATTCTTTTAGTGATATTAAACCATAACGTTTGATGATCACTGGTGCTGAGGTGGGCGCCCACCTTGACATCAGAGACATTATCTCCATTAGTGAGCACTAAGTCGAGTATAGTTCCTTCTCTCGTGGGTTCCAATACCATTTGTTTGAACAAAGTTACTTGCATGGCATCCACTATCGCTCTACTATTTTTAGATTCTCCAGATGGGATTTTCCAGTCTACATCTGGCATATTAAAGTCACCAACGATCACCACTTCCCCCTTCTTACCTATCTTATGGATGTCTTCAACCAGATCTCTGTCCAGCTCTTCCTTTTGGTTTGGAGGCCTGTAAACCACTCCAATATAAATGGACGCTCCATCATCTTTTTTTAGGTTGACCCATAGTGCTTCTTCCTTGCCCCAACGTCCTTGTAGCTCAGATGCTTTGATATTATTTCTGACATAAAGAGCCACACCTCCCCCTTTTCTATCCACTCTGTCCTTCCTTAACAAGTTATAGCCTGGTATTGCTGTATCCCAATCATGAGATTCTGTGAACCATGTCTCTGTGATAGCAACAATGTCCAATTCTGCCTCCGTCATTAGGGCCTGCAGATCTGGGATTTTATTTCCCAAACTATGAGCATTTGTGGTCATAGCTTTCCAGGTACTCTCTTTAAGGTTATTGCTTTTCCTGTACTCCTTATGAGACTTTAGTTGAGATTTGTTATTCACTTCCCTCTTTCCTTTTGCAGTTGTGCCACTGATGCCAGTTATCCATCTCAATTAGCTTTTTCTTTTGGTTATGGATCTTGAAATTCTGCATGCATTGGTTTTTTCTCTTTTCTGGTAACACTTCAATGTTTTTCTCTAGAACTTCTTCAGTTATTAATATAGGGAAGGCTTTTTGTTCTTGTTGTATTTGATACTGTGTGTGTCTTTGTTACAGGTCTAATTTTACCAGAGCCCACCGTAATACTGGTTTTTAATGATTTACTAAATGACCTGTTTGAGTGGGGGGGGGGGGTATACTCCTTGGCTTCCCATCTGTCATGAATGGGTGACTGTGGGACACATGTGTTATCCTACCTGAGTCTACTGTATTTCTTTTTCTTGACTCCTGGTTATTCTTTGGTATTGGGGAATTATTTTCTGAGTAATGCAATGTGGGTGTAATTCTTGTAATTGAAGCTAATTGAGCTTTAACCTCCGTCAGCTCCTTTTTCAAAGAAGAGAGCTGTGTACAGATCGGGCAAGCTCCAAGTCTCCAGATGCTTTCCCTCAGAATAAAGGCTCCACAACAGTTGCATTGGATAGTTCTCATATTGGAAAATTTTTGGATTGGTATTTCCTTAGCTGTTAACAATTTACTAATGTATCTTGTTGCTAATGCTAATTTAGTCAGTCTATATTAGAAATCTAACTCCAGGGGTGGGTGGGTAGTGGGGTAGGGTAGGAGGGAATCAAACAGTTTAACCTGGGACAAGCTGGGTAGAGCAAGACACTTTCTGGAACTTTAATAGTCCTTTAGCTATTAAATGATCCCTCAGCACTTCTGTGCCAATATTAACCAGATTATTAAAGAACAGCTATACAATAATAGAAATGCAGGTATACTGGATCTTAAAAACAAACAGTTTACAAGGAACCAATTACAATTATTATATAATAACAGACCTAGAGAAAGGTATAAACAGAGCAGTTCTACTGCACAGAGAGCCCAGATATTAATGGAGCACAGAGCAATGATTAGACAGAATAGTGAAAGAAAACCAGCAGGTTTGGTTGTTTTTGGATTTTTTTTTTCACCCCAGAAAGAGCACCACAGAAATTAAGAGTCAGAGCGCTTGAAAGAAGGGAAATTGAGAGACTTTCCTATTACACAGAGTTCAGAGGCTAAGAATCAAAGCACTAGTAGAGGAATATTAGAAACACAGAGATCTATTATGCACAGATTCTCTACTATATAGTAATTCAAATTTAAGACAGCCTTATCTGCACAGGAACAGAAGAATCCTCTCTGGGGCTGCCACAAGCAGTCTGCAATGCTCCAGCCAGTGCACTAGTTAGCTTCTCTGAGTTTGCCACACCCAATTTGGTTTTAACTGGACACCTTAGGAACCTTCCAGTTCTTAGCTATTAAATGATCCCTCAGCACTTCTGTGCCAATATTAACCAGATTATTAAAGAACAGCTATACAATAATAGGAATGCAGGTATACTGGATTTTAAAAACAAACAGTTTGCAAAGAACCAATTACAATTATTATATAATAACAGACCTAGAGAAAGGTATAAACAGAGCAGTTCTACTGCACAGAGAGCCCAGATATTAATGGAGCACAGAGCAATGATTAGAAGGAATAGTGAAAGAAAACCAGCAGGTTTGGTTGTTTTTGCATTGAAAGCGCGCGGCCAAATGTGGGCTATCAGTGCGCTCCGCTGGAGCACACTTTACTCTATCGGCCTGATAGAGCTGTAACAAAGCTTTATGAGTATTGAGGGAAGTGATACTGAACTGTGAGTAATTGGAATACACTGTCCTGAAGGTAAAGGCAGTCTACTAATATTTATGTGTTAAAATGGCAAATAAAGATAAAGTGTTTTAAGAAAGGCTGGAGTCAGTCTAGGTTTAGTGTCAGGGAATCACCTCTTATTCCCATAGAATAATAAAGCAGTTACTGTAATCAAAAATGGTAATATGGTATGAATATTCTATTGATATTTATTTTAGATTAGATATAAATGAAATGTTGAGATATGCCTGGCTGCTCTGTTTTGAATGGATGCACCATATTTTTGACCAAAATGTTATATTTCCCATTTTTCCACCCTGAAAGTTATCTTATTTATTTAATTATGGCTTAACAAATCTTTCACTTTTGTCCTACAAATCTCATTTGTTAGAACTTACAAATGTTGGCATGTTTTAAAAATAATGGTGGTAATTTTCAAAGGAGTTACGCATGTAAATGTGACATACTATCGTAGCAATTTTCAAAAGCTATTTACTCGAGTAAAGTGCACTTACTTGAGTAAATCCTATGGACAATTCAATGGCATATATTGTAGCAATTTTGAAAAGCCCACTTACTTGAGTAAAGTGTATTTACTTGAGCAAAAACCAGTTTTGCTCGAGTAAATGCTTTTTAAAATCAGGCCCAATATCTTAGAAATTAGTGTTAAAGGCTGGTTCAGTTGACATGGAGCTTTGATAATGAGCTCTAATTCCTGTTCCTTGCTACCTTGTAAATGTAAGGCTCACAGATCTTGAAGAAGAGATAAACTTTGTCAGGGGGCATAACGTTAAAATTTATTTGCTACTTCAAGATTGTTCTGGACAATGAAATCTAAAGGCACTGTTGGTGTTTAGCTCTGATAAGCTTCATGCCTGAAACTATGGTAAGGAGTAGACTAAACCACTGACCAGTGGTTCTCAACTTGGGGGCAAGATGGACAGTCACCCAGGATGCCATGAAATGAGGGGCACTTTGGATGCTGCTAGAATCACCCATTGGACTGGTCAGCTAGTGGGCAAAGCAAGAGCAGTGATCATAGGTGCCTAATATAAGACAATGCTGGAGAAGGCTAAGCATTCCCAAAGCCTCCATACCCCCCACCTTCCAATGTGTGTGAATAGCGGAATGATGTTTAATAGCATGTCAGTTTCTCAATTTATTATATTTAGTTTATTACATTTTCTTAATCACCATTCTTTTTCAGAAAATCAAAATGTTGGGGCAGTCTCACAGTATAAGAAGCAAAATTATGGGACAGCTCACCTCAAATCACAAGGCTAGCCTAGAGCAGTAGAGAAAGTAGAAGGGCTATTAAGTGTAATTCCTACTGGTGGTAGGGCACTGAAATAATAGCTGGGGGGACACATCCACAGAGGCAGGACCATGCAAGGATATTAGGTGCCCTAGGAGAAACTTACAACCTTGTTGGCCCTCTCCCTTCACACACTCCCCATGCACAATTAAAAATAATGTTTTTTCATAAACAAGAACATCTATAGATCCTCTAACATACGTTTACACTTCCAGCACTGTCTGTTTTAGAGCAGTTCAGATGGAGGAGCAGGGTGAAGGGTCCCTTGCTCCTGGAAATCTTATTAAAGGTAATGGGAGGGATCGGGAAGTTGGGAGAAGGGTATGGGGGCCCAGCTGTTTAGTAGAACTTTGCAGATGGGTGGGAAGGGAGGGAGGCCACCAGATGTTATCATTGCGATAACACCAAGACAGGTGGGGGGCGGCTACTGGCTATGAGGAGTGAGAGGGTGAAGAAGGCATGGCTCGATAGGGATTTTAAGATATTTGGTGGGGGAGGGGGGGTCAGCGAGGGATGTGATCTCTCACTCTCTTTGTTTAATACTTTTCCTTTTGAAAGTGCTACATAGCTGGATATTCTTAAAGATATCCAGTTAAGTAGCATGTTATCTGGCCACACAAGGCTGGATAACTTTATCACCTAAGTCGGTATATTCAAACATAGCCGGTTAGGTTTCAAAGTTATCCGGCTACATATAGCTACATATAGCTGGATAACCTCAAGGACAGTAATCTGAGCTAAAAATATCACATGTATTATATTTACATGCAGTGTTGTAAAACCCTGTAAGAAAGTAAAAAAGACCCTTGGAATTGATAATGTGTTTTGGGTATGGGCTTAAGAAGATATAAGAACATAAGAAAATGCCATACTGGGTCAGACCAAGGGTCCATCAAGCCCAGCATCCTGTTTCCAACAGTGGCCAATCCAGGCCATAAGAACCTGGCAAGTACCCAAAAACTAAGTCTATTCCATGTTACCATTGCTAATGGCAGTGGCTATTCTCTTCAGAAAGCCACAAGTAAAGCCACAAGTAAATAGAATTACAATTTCAATATAGTAAATCTCCCATACCAAAATTGCATTAACTTCCAGCACTCAAGCACTAATAACCCTACTAATGAAAAAGCAACACTGAAATTATTACACCAAGCCCTAAAATACCAATACATCTACTATTAGGAATATAGAAAAAGTCAAGCTCCTATAGATCCCTACACAGAACCTACACATTAGTAGAATATGTCTACTCAGTTACACATGCAAAATACAAACAGACCCTCATCAAATGCAGAAAAAAGTGACTTTAAAGTATAATACAAACATGCACACAAAAACTTAACTGTAAACCACAACAAGCCAAACTATGTATGCATAAAACATCAAAGAATAAAATCAGGAAATATAAATTATCAATAGAAGTAAAACCATACTAATAAAAAAATACTTCAAAACAACGGACAAATATAATAACATACAATAATTTAAAACTCGTATATATTTTCCAAAGACCAATAAAATATTTCAAAACAGCAGACACAAACATCACTCAATATTTAAAACTTAAAAAGGATAAAACCCCTGCTGTCCAAACCTGGGATCTTTTGATTTCCAATGCCTTGAGATTGTCAAGGATTAGCAAGGGAGAGAAGAGGGGCTGTTACTCACAGTCTATTTCCTCTTCTCTCTCATATATACCCAGAACATGCTCTCACACATACACACATGCAGACATGTTCTCACACACACAGACATGCTTTTACACACCCAGATATAGACATGCACACACAGACATGCTCACTTCTTCCCCCTCCTCATAAGACATACTCAGTTCCTGCCCTTCCCCATCAGAAGCACAAGTCCAGTGACAGCCTCTTCCTTCAGCTCCCCCACAAAAGACTGGACTCTTCTTTTTAATTCAGACTGCGGGGGCTGATGCACATGTTTCCTGCACCTTTAGGGGGGAGGTGATGTTGCTCCTCCTGTGCTCCAACTTCACGCAGGCCTGGGGCTGATGCTGCCTCGTCCTGCAACGTCCTGAGCTATGTACTGTTCGTTTTTTTGTTTCAGGCTACGACTGCATGGCCTCTCCTCACTCCCTCCCATGTGGGCCCACCACTTTCCCCTTCCGAGCCACATGGGTGGGAAGAAGGAGAGACCATCTTGTTGCTGCCACTAGACTGGTGATGTTATATTCAGCCACCTAGTCCACCTAGTGCTTCCACCGGCACTGTGTGGAGGTGGAGAGAGAAACAAAAAGGACTGGAAATTGTGGGCACAGAGTAGAGGACCTGCATCATATGGAGCAAGGGAATAAGATGGGGTGGTGGGGGGAGGGAGGGGGAGATCAACATGGGGCAATGAGAGTGGTGATAGTAGAGGTACAGACATTGTGCATGGGATGGTGGAGGTGCAGGGAAAAGGAGGGAGAACTCAAGTTGTGGACGTGAAGTGGAAAAGAGATTCCAGGATAGAGGGATAAGATCCAAATGGGGAAGGAGGTAAAGGGGGATAGAGGACCACAAACAGAGGGCTGAGACTGGTGGAAGAGAGGGAAGATTGAGAGTGTACAGGAGATTGGAGGTAGGTAAACCAAATCTGAGAATAAAGTTGGAGGGGATTGCAGAGAGAGAGAGAGAGAGAGAGAGAGAGAGAGAGAGAGAGAGAGGTTTGGAATGGGGGGAGCTAGAGAGAGGTTTGGAATGGGGGGAGCTAGAGAGAGGTTTGGAATGGGGAGAGCTAGAAAGGGGATTAGGGATGGGAAGATGAATATAGGGTCCAGCATGGCAGAAGAAAGGGACAAGAGCTATGGGGAAAAGTGACTTAAAGAGCTTCAGTTTATAAAGGGAAGAGGGACAGAAGAAAGTAGATGAGGGCTGTGGTTTGGTTGAGTACAGAGGGCGGAGATGGAGGACAAATGAGTAGATAAAAGACAGAGAAAACAGGGGAATGGAGAGGAGATGCGTGTATGTGATAGAGAGAGGAAGAAGGGTTAAGTAGGGGTGAGAATGAGAGATAGAACATTAGTTGTTAGGCAAGAGATGAAAATAGGGAGATAATTATGGTACATTTTGCAATATTTTTCTTTAGAACTCTGATATTTCTGATATAAACCACTGAATAGTTTTTATACAGTATATTTAGTTGTATGTTAAAATACCAATCACACCAAAGAAATCACTTACTTCAAAGTTAATAACTGGTTTGTAAAATTGTTAACTGTCCATAACTTTCCATTAGTAGTTAACTAACAAACCAGGCATTAACTACTTTATAGGGGAATAGAGGTTAAACGCAAACTTGATTATAGGCTATAAAGATAACTAATTTGAAATGTTATTGGTTATTACAACAATATATGGTAATCATTTCTTCTTCGATGGAATATAGTATGTTTCAATGATCCCTAGAGTCTTCCTTAGACTCAGTAAATGAGATCATTGTTTGATTAAAAAGTAGTCTTAGGATAGATACCTGGTCTACGCTGATTAAATTAATGGATACAAGTCAGCATAGTCATTAAAATGAAAAATGCCATTGCGTATGTCTGGTAAACACATTAAGTTATGACCTTTATTTTCTGTTATAAAATACTGATAACTCAGCAGGTTTTCATGCCAATAAATCAAAAAGTAGAATTTGAAGTATTTGTTTCAGTTACACTAATAATACTTCTCTATGGTCCTATAAGAGTAGTACATGATAGTTTGGCATATTTTTAGCAGAGTACACAATCTAGTTTAGACAAACTTTAGCAGTACAACAGAAGTCTTGTAAGAATTTTAAAATAGTCCCTACTCTCTAACAGGCCCTCTATCCCAAATCTATGAAGAAGAGATGGACCAGCAAAAAATCTATCTTGATTCACATATCCCTGAGCTCTGCAATTCCTCTGGTACGCCACAAATTTACCCAGATCTAAACACAAATGAAAGGAGAAAAATCAAAGTGCTATCATCATGAATATTGAACTATTTTACAATATTTGCATATCTTACTGAGTAGTAACTAAGAGAAACAGAAAGTCAGACTTTTGACAACACAAAACAACTTTACTGGAGTAAAAAAATGAGAAAAAAAGCAATAGCTAAATTTAAAGAAACAGTAACTTTTTACTGGCATATATCAGTGAATTTATCTATTTATAGACATTTGATATTCTACCTTTTTACCAAAACAATGGTCACATAGCAGACTACAATCAAAGAAAATTACAATTACAACTGAATTATAGTTTATAATCATTACAAGATTAAGGATCACTGGGGGCATAGCCTGAAACGAGACATAAGGTAGAATGTCATGGTTGCTTGGAATGTAGCAATGCTTGTTTTAGGAGGTTGATTGCCAGATGCATTAAAGATAAAGGAGGTAATTTTCAAAAAGATCTACATACATAAAACTGGGTTTTATGTGCATAACTGGGCTTTTGAAAATTGCTTCAATATAAGCTACTTTTACGTGTTCTAAGAGTAGAACATATATGACAGATGGGAGAATAATGAAGGAAATAGATGTTAAATACAGATGCTAGATTAGGAAAGTCCTTGGGTCTTGATGAGATGGTCTTGAGATAGTTCTGGTAGTCCTTGTAAGGAGGATAGACTTTGTCATAGTGTTTATGAGAAGGCCTGGATGAATAGCCATCCCTTGATTAGTTTCCTGAAGTATAAACAAGCCTTAACCATTGTAATACCAGCTTATAGGTTAAGCTCTCTCTGAAGTGTTTTTGATGGCTCCTGGAAACTACTTCAAATAAGTCATTTAAAACATCCATTTATCTATGACTAACATGAATGCCTTCCCCCTGCACACTGAAGAAAGGTTCATGTAGAGATGCTGGTAGTCTGAATATGAGTTGGTAAAAAAAAAAAAAAAAAGACTAGCTTTAGAAGTGAGGCTGCTGAAACAAGTCAAACACATATCTCTATAGTGAAACATAAACCATGGTATATCTTTTGATTTACTGGTTCCTGGAGGAGTCATGAACTATGAAAGACTTCACTAGAACTACAGACCAGAACACATCATGTGCCCAGTACTGGAAATATCACTAAGCTTAAAAATAGAGGCCAATAAATTCAGGTAACAATTTAACTGTCAAATAGGTTATGTTATTAGAACTCTAGATTATTGCTGAATGCTAACAAAAATATTAGATAAAGGTAATATAACATTGCTTTACTAATGACATGAAAACCAATTCTTGTGTTAAAGACCATAAATAACTACAAAACAAAAATAAATATCACAATATATATGATACATCCTGAAATGTTCACTATATAAAAGGATATATTTATGCAAATGTAAACAGTTCACAGCATAAAACTTATTAGCTTTCTAGCCTTTTAAGAGCTTGCAAACAAATCAAAGCATTTGGGTATGCTTTTATTTGTCAGGGGCTTTGGCAGTATTCCAAAGAAACATTGGGTTTCTAGAAAGAATCAGCAACAAAGATGTAATATCACAAGCAGTGCAATGCACAAAATATGGAATGAAGAGATAACTGAATCTGCTATTGGTCATGGATGAGCTTTCACAAGTCACTTGTGATTTTGCTTTACCATGTGAGCAGTGATGGATTTCAACAAACCCTGCCCCTAGGTATTACTGGTGCCACTACTACCACCCATACCCTCACTCTCAGATAGCCGAATCTCTGTAACTTTTCCTTCAATCATCACCCCCACCATTCCTCAGGAGCTCTACTTCAGCAATGCACAATATGCTTTGATTGTGTGTGGGGGGACTAAGTCAACATATGCTCAAAGGCCCCATCCCCTACACAGAAGCCTGGAGAAGGCAAGGCCACTATAAATCCTATGATTGTGATCTGACTAAATCCCCACGCATGCTCGTTACTGTAGGAAGATTCATTACTAGAGATCAAGGAGGCATGTCGTGGTGGTAGTGGTGGGGGGGGGGGGGGGCGGCTTGGACGGGTAAGATTCCAAGCAAGATTTGCAGGATCGAAGGTCAGTAGGGTTATGAACTTTGCTACCCCAGGCACAGGCCTAGTAGAAGGGTTTATACATCTAGGTCTACTTGTGAGATGGGTCATCAATGACTCAGTGAAAAAGTCATGCATAACTAGTTATCATTACCTCTCCTTTACATACATACTGAAAGTACAAATAAGAGAAAAACATACAGTAAGAAAGATAATACCACTTTAAATTGAGTTAAAATGAGGTCAGATCAAAGAACTGCAAGAATATGGACTTAAGATATAACATTGTGAGATAGCTGTCTGGTAACGAAGACGTAAATTTTCAGTTAGGAATGGGTTAGCAATCAATATAAGATGCTTAAAGGCCCAACTCAATATCAAGATATAAATCATTTAGGAGGTAATTTTGCAATTGCTCACACTGGTGTAAAACTGCATGTTTTACCTGCATATTTTAATAATTTTCAATATGCATGCTGTCTCTTTGCAAATTAGCTAACTAAAACTACCTACATATAGTTTCACCTGTTAATGTGTGTGAACAGTAGGGTTCTGTTTTTTGAAAAATACATTATTTTTGAAAATACAAAAGTCTGCATGTCTGTGTAAATCCTTTCCCAATCCAAACCCTGGGAATGCATCTGCTGAATGCTGATAAACTTCTGTGCATACATACCATATCAAACTGAAAGTGGACAAGGCCATGGGGCCAGATGAAGTACATCCCAGGATATTGAAGGAGCAGACATGTGCTGGCAGTTCTGCAGAAAGACCTGTTCCATAGATCCCTGGAAACATGAGTGGTGCTATGGGATAGGAGAAGAGTGGTGGTGGTCTTGCTTCATAGACTGGGAGCAGAAACTACAGACCAGTTAGCCTCACCTCAGTGGTTGGAAAATTAATGGAGACTCTGCTGAAGGAAACGATAGTGATCTATTTACAATCTGGTGGATTGCTCGATCAGAGGCAGCATAGATTCACCAGGAGTAGGTCCTGTCAGACAAATCAAATTTATTTTTTTGATTGAGTGACTAGAGTATTGGACCAGGGAAGAGCACTGAATGAGAGTTTCTTGAACAGAAAAGCTTTTGATATGGTCCCACATAGGAGACTCATAAACAAAACGAGAAGCTTGGGGATGGGTGCCAAGGTAGTAGTATGGATTGCAAACTGGTTGACTGACAGGAGAAAGCATGTAATAGTAAATGGAATCTACTCTGAAGATTCTACGGTGTTAATTGCAGTGCCACAGGGATGTTTTTTGGAACAGCTCTGTTCAATATCTTTGTGAACAATATTGCGGAAGGGATAGAAGATAAAGTATGTCTATTTGTGAATGATACTAAGATCTGCAACAGAATGAACATACCTGAAGGATCAATGAAAAGTGATTTAAGAAAGCTTGAAAGACTGGTCAACAATTTGGTAGCTGGTATTCGATGCCAAGAAGTACAGTGTCATGCATCTGGGGTGCGGTAATCCAAAACAGCTGTATGAGATGGGTGGTAAAAGACTAAAGCGCATGGACTGAGAGAGTGACCTTAGGGTGATAGTGTCTGGTGATCTGCAGGCAGCAAAGCAATGTGACAATGCAATAGCTAAATCTAGAAGAATACTGGGCTGCACATAGAGAGGAATAACCCAGTAAGGAAAAAGGAGGTAGTGATGCCCTGGTACAGGTCCTTGGTGAGGTCTTAGCTGGAGTACTGCGTTCAGTACTAGAGCCCATAACTCAAAAAGTATAGAGACAGGATAGAGACAGTGCAAAGAAGGGTGACCAAAATGGTGTAGGGCCATTTTCCGTTGTGCCAGCGGATCACGTGCTGGCAGTTGGCGGCCCAAGGTAGGCGCAACAAGGTAGGACAACGTTTTTGGGGGGTTTAGCTTAGGGCTGGGGGAGTTAGGGGAAGAAAAGGGAAGGTGGGGTGGGGGGGTAGGGAAGTTACCTCCAAGGCCGCTCCGATTTTGGAGCAGCCTGGGAGGGAACGGGGAAAGGCAGTGCAGCTCAGTGCGAGCTTGGCATGTGCAAGATGCACAATTGTGCATCCCCTTGTGCAAACCTACCTCCGATTTTATAACATGCGCGCGCATGTTGTAAAATTGTGTGTCCATGTGTGCGCATCGTGTAGTGCGCGCACAGGTCTTAAAATCTACCCCTCTATGTGTAAGTCTGGTCAGAGAAATCAGAGTCCTACATATATCCTAATAAAGTTACACACATATTTTTATCCACAGATATTCAGAAAGGAATTTATATATTTAAGCCCCATTGAATATCTGGGCAAGTTACATGCAAAACATTCTTCTGGACAAATTTCTCACTCACCTTTTCATTGAATGTTGACCTCCATAAATTTAATTTGTTTGATTTTATACTAGAAAAATTGTCAGATTTCTTATCTGTGTAAGTGATCAATTTTTTTTAAAGCAGTTTCTACAAAACAACAAAAACCTCAATTTTTATTAGTGTATCAGAAACATATTGATTAGTTCTCTTAAGAATAGCGTAAATAAATTAGTTTATGCAGTTATAGGTGATGAAATGGTCAAATGTGTTATATCATCTGGATGGATAGGAGGGAGGTGAAGAGATAGTAAGGATAAATTGAAATTTAAATAAAACGACTTAAAAAAATTGTAATCAAAAGTGCTGCAACTAAGAGGATAAGCTTCCACACAAATATAAGTGAAGGAGGCTGATGGAGGTGTGTGTCAGCCTGCTTCATTTAACTCTGCAGAGGGGAGCAGAGAGTAACTTTCACTTCCCCTTGAATGTTTTCTCCTTTTGTATTCACTGAGGCTTTCTTCATCCTGGACTAGTAGAATTCAGACACCAAGCCACCTTATCCGGATAACACCACTTCTGGGCTGATTCAAGTGAAAATGCCAGCTGGCCTGAGGCAGTGTGTTCAGCGTCGGTAGGTTCATCACAAAAGTGGATAAGGTCTAAGGGCGTTTGTCCTTTATGAGCTGCTTTGCATGGCCTTGTAGTGGGATTGAATTTCTGCTCCTACATATTTGCTGAATGCCTAGTTTTAACTTAGCCTATTCTGGCCATTTTTGAAAATCTACTCTGATGATGTATCTAGGCAAAGGATCAACTTCTTATATAAAGGTACTTCCTGGCATGGATAAGAATGCTTCTAATTTCCAGGCTCAGAAATCTAGGTTTAAGTATTTACTTTTGTTTTCAGATTTTGTTTTAACTGGGAATTTCAATGTTACAAAAAAATGACTGTTATACAGAAGAAAAATTAGTGGAAGTGTCATTTTTTTTCAACTGATTTTTTTGTTTGTTTGTTTTAACATTGAAATTCCCAGGAAAAAATCCTAAAGTAACTATGAGGAATGATTCCTTCTTAGCTCAAGTTCCATTACATAAAACATATGGCTTCCACCAGAGCATCAGGGTTATGTTAATTTAAGATTTTTCTTAGTAAATGCCCAAGCTATTTGCTCCAAAGTAGCTACCATTCACGATCTCATCTTGGGGAATAAAAAAGAGAAGATATCTTCTGTGCGATGGAGTCATGTCTTAATGCTAATGATACCACCAACCCAAATGAGGTCTATCTCTTGAGTCACACTATATTTTCTTATCCTAGATTACAAGGTAAGGGTATGAATTTTTTAAATCGCTTACAGTAATTTTTTAATTTCTGAATTGACTACCAATGTAAAGCAGGGTGTAAAGTATCTTTTTTTTTTAAAGACAGGTGGTATTTCAAAGTTGGCTATCTTGTTAATTTATCACTCTCCCCAGCAATCTATCTTGTGTTTGGATAAACTAATCTAACTATTCTCTGAGATTTGTTACAATTTTCAAACATATTAATGTTATGGAATTTTAGACTTCAAACTGATAGGGTTGTTAAAGAGAATATTTTTTTAATCAGCACTAGATTTTACTCAATGGGTAGATACCTGTACTTGTACAAAAGGTTAAAGATTGTATTTTGTACTTTTACGTAATTTGAGGAATATGGACTTTATTGTAAAGAATACATAAAATTCCTGTTATATGGACAGATCTGTTGGAATTTTTTTTTGTATTAACTGGTAGTTTATCTTTGGTGCCCTCTTGCAGGATTCAGCAAAAGTCTACATTCACGACAAATCTTGCTGTGCAACAATTAATGGATATTGATGTTTTAGCTTTTTCAGATGGCAAAGTAAATAATGATGTAGAATTGTGGTCAGGGCCGGTTCAAGGGGACTAAGCAACCTAGGTACCTTCTGCCTTGCTGCCACCCACTCAGTTACGCCACCCCCCTGGTCATGCCACCACCCCCATTGGGGGCATGAGCCATGTAGAGCCATGAGTGGCAGAGCTGCAGTGACAAAGAGGAGTGCCACCCCCCCCCCCCCCAGTCATGCCACCACCCCAATTAGGGAGTACGAGCCATGTGGGGCTGCGAGTGGTGGCAAAGAGGAGTGGAGATTGCTGAATCTCCGCTGCTCGCACCCCCTAATGGTCAGCACCGAAGGCCCAGGCCTAATTCGCCTAGTGCTTCCACTAGCCTGGTATGGTGTTTTGACTCAAGGATTAAATTTAATTGTCCCGATCAGAATAGAAAAAAGTTGTTACCCATGAAAGAACCACATGGTTAATTGATGAACTAAGAGGGTTAAAACAACAGAACAAGAAGCTAGAGAGAACAGGTTAAAACACAGCAGGCCTCAGGATAGTAAATAATATAAAAGGCATGTTAAAATATGTATAATAAAAAGGTGAGAGTGGTAAAGGAAAACTGTTTTTGAGCATTTTCAAATAATATCTCATCTTGTCTCAGCCTTCCTGCTCCTCATAAGCGGATGCCCAATTCTATAAAGAATAGTTCTAGTTTCTTAGCAGACAATTTAGCAATTATTTAACCAAAAAGATTGATATTAGGAATTGATTAATTGTTACATCTTTAATGTTGACTCCATCAACTCTTTACCGGCTCATTACTATACCAGTGCTATTAGGGAATAACGCTTGTATAGCACAGGTATTTACCGCATGATAAACACCTAACATGGCTTAATAAATATACCCCTTTATTTGTACCCTAGGTAGGCAATGAAGGATGAAAAGACTTGCCCAAGGTTACAAGGGATGTCAGTGGGATTTAAACCTTGGCTTACCTGGTTTGCAGCCTGTTGCTCTAACTCCTAGGTTACTCTTATACTCCATGTGGAAAATTTGTTTTTGCAACCATATCACCTTGGACTTTGATTCTATAATATATTAAAGGCAAAGCTGCATTAGTCTTAGTTGGTACGTCGACAAAAGAGGGCTGCAAGAAGTTGCATGGGTGAACCAGTAGGAGCTGAATAAGATAAAATCCTATCTTGGTATATGGTAATATTGTACTGCTAAGAATGCTAGTATTCATATTAGATCTTAAACTGTGGTCTGGTAGTGATAATCTGAATTTTGCCATGAAGAATATAACTATTGCATTAACTACAAAAGAGTAACAGAAATTGATTTGAGCATTAAAAAATGTGTTGGAACAAGTTAACATTAAGGCAATTGATAATTGAAATCCCCTGAAGAGAAAGGTAAGAAAAACAAAACTGGATCTACTTCACAGCATTACTTAAAAAAGATATAATCAGTGAACAATAAAATGTGTTCTGGCTTTCTACTGGAGATCATATATATATATATATATACACACACACACGTAAATTCACTTGAACTGGCTAGACCATTTTATTATCAGAAATAAGGATCTAAAAAAAGTGTAAGTGTGTGTGTGTATGTGTGTGCGCATTTATGGAAAAGGGCAAAATGCATAATTGAGACAAAAAGCTAGCCTAGCATGAATTTGGGGCTATTTCTAAAAAGCCTAATCATGGATAATTCACAGTTTGTGAGCGTGGTGGGATTTCATGCAGAGCGTAAGCTTCACTAAGGTAATTGGTGCTATTGAAACAACACTGGCTCAGCAGCATGCTGCTTTTTTTCCCTCGCCTCTGGGCACAGGAAGGATCAATATTTGTTAGGATTGCTTCTTGTTCCAACAATGTAAGATTTACAATACTTGCTAGGATTCTCACTTTGTCTTCACACAACTCATCAGTGGAACCCAATTACTAACCCCAGACAAACAACATTAACATGAGCCTCTATGCTTCTTTATTGCCCTTCATCCTAGTCTCATTTCAGGGTCTTCAGGCAGTGCCACTATAACAGATACTACACTTTAAAGTGTGCTCCAAGGAATAAATTTTCAGTCTTTCATTACTCGTACCTTGATTTACTTCATATCATCTTGCCGCTATAGACAAAGATAACACACTGTAAATTACAGCCATCCTGTCTTGTGGTTTCATAGATAGGGGGAAGGCAGGGAGTGATGTTTTAGTTCTACAATTAGCACTGGACACCAATACCACATTTATAAAATCAGCAGTGACAAATATATGGTCATTGAGACCATCCAAAAGTATACGTCACACTAAACAATAGCTTACAGTGCTCTCTGAAGTGTTTTATTTTCAAATGTATTATTCGATTATAACAAAATTAAACAATATGCATTTTAAATACTTTATGTCTATCATCCTGTGATAGTTAATCTTTTCTAGAGTGTTCTCATGAGCAAATTGTATATTGACTAATTTTTCAGTCCTGAAGGATTTCAATAGTCTTCAACTTTATTTAGCTTTTAAGGATCAGTTTAATCTGATTCAAGATTTAAGAAAATTTAAAACTATTATGTCTGTGATAAATATTTTATTACTTGGTATATTCCTAGCAATAAAGATCTTTGAGAAGAGTCATTGGAAAGATACTCCCTAGTCAGCTGTTACAGTACCCCCTTATTTGTCCTACAATTTCCTCCATCCTATTCCAGTGGCTGATAACTAAGAACATTAGTTTTATGCGACTTGTCAAGCTCAAATGAAAAGAGAGCTAACTTTAATGACACTGCAATTAATCGCCTCAATAGACAGACAGCTAAAAGACAAGATATTGACTTCATTAAGGATAATGTATTATGCCATTAACTTGGTAGGGTCACCTTGTGTATCATACATGCCTGCTAATATATTGGCATTTTCCTCAAATAAGATAAATTCAGATATGAATGATAAAGCTGATTAGAAAATGTTTAATCTAAAGAGGCTAGTTTTCCCATATGTCTGCTTTTGCAGCCCTAGGAGTAAATGGAGTTGTGAGAAGCCATTAGATACAGAATTATCTCAATAGTGATTCTTCTTGTTCATGTATAACCCAGATATATTTTTATTCTATTTGCTTAGCCAGAAAGATGTCAGAACAGATGAAACTCTGACATACTTGATAGCATACTGTATTTTATAATCAGTTACACAATTTTTAGATGCATTCAGGTTAAACTGTACTACACAAGACAAATACAAAAGGAATGTTGTATGTTGGATTAATACCAGCAGTGCAAGTGTTACACCTTTAAAGAGCAAAAAGGCTGAAATCAACTTAATTTGAAAAAAAAAACAAAACAGTAGTCTCATAATGAGCCATTCATGGAGTTGCTCATTCTTTGTTTGAAATCTCTTATTCTAATGGCAGTTTGTTGGCTTAAAATAAAATCATTTTTCATTTACTAAGCTTGATATTTACAAATGATGATACATTTGCAAGAATGTTTCTTTCATAAGTGACCAGAATAGACCAAGATGAATTGAGCCTTTAGCAAATCTGGTCAGAGCAATAATTGTTATTTTTGTTTTGCTATGAATTTCAGGGTGTGTGTTCTATGGTTATTGTTATGGCATTACTGTGGTGCATGTTGTTAGAGTGAGTGAAGGAGGACTGTGTACCTTATTACTGGAGCCTACCTGTTGCAATGTCAGAGAGGGATAGAAATGTCCTGGATGCCCTAAAGGAGGCTTTTTTTGGGCAATTAGTGCTTTGGATCTGGTTCTGACTAAAGGAGGCTGTGTCATGGTAAGGGAAAATTCAGGGCCCAGAAACACTGTACAGTATGATTCAATATCGAACTCCAACCTGAGGAAAATCATTCTAATCAGAAAAAAAAGAGTCCAATGATCCATCGTGTCTATATACGTATCTCAAACAATACAAACTTAGGCAACCATTAACTGTACTGCAAAGTTTGAACATTTAAACATATGAAAAAGATGCCTTCATACACAAATCCACCACCACACCGAGAAAATTATGCGTGGGAGCAGGAAACATTAATCATTAGGCAACAAAAAACAGTTGTGTAATGAAGAATTATATGTATAGTTTACTTTTTTTTTTTCCTAAAGTCTTTTATATACTCCCAGACAGCAACGTGAAAAAAACTTTATCAAATCTGTGCTTCAAAGTAACATAATAATGATGGCAGAAAAGGACCAAATGGTCCATTTAATCTGCCCAGCAAGCTTCTTTTGGTAGCATCTGCTGTGCAGGTTACCCATGTTTCTCTTAAGGGGAGCAACTGCCGCTCCAGGCAGTTACTGGATGAGCTTTCTTAAAAATTAAGACAGTGCTAATGTGTTTTGCTTTTGGACTTGGCCTTAGAAGCAGTCCTGTATGTTTTCACTTATGTCTGCATATCAGTACCCCAGGACCTGTGTGGCAGGGGCAGCTCAAGGCAATCTGCTGTTTGAGGCGAGGGATGAGATGGTACTCCCCCCTCTACCCAAAGCACAGTACAGGTCAAATCATCAAGAGGGGCAAGGGGGGCAGGATCTCTTTATAGTCTGGTCCTTTAGGTGATTTGAAATGATGCAGAATGAGGAAAACAGGGGCCAGAGGAGCAGCAGAGTGTCTGTGATAATTCAGTATTTCTAGGAAGCTGACAACCCTGCCATACTTCTAGGAACCCTACAACCTGTCTCCCATGTTTCCCAAGCATTTGCCCATGGAGAAGTGAGGGATGGGTGAATGATAGGGCTCTGTGTGTGGAAAATTCTCTTCCGGCTTAGTGAAGAGTATCAGGTGCTCTAGGTGAACCTTAGAGCCTTGCTCCCCCTCCTTCCCAGCCCTCACCACACACAATAAAATAAAGTATTCATTTATAATAACCAATTTTACATGAAAAGACATTCAAAGTATAGTTTTCTGAGATAAAAATATCACAACATGCATAATATTTTTATGTGCACTACTGTGGGGTCAGCCAGAAAGCTCTACAAAAAAAGCAAAATTAAACACTTGGCATGCATATGGTATTAGGCCTAAGGTAATGGATGTTGGGTGTGGGCTTTGCTTCAAGAAAGCCATAAGTAAACTGAATTACAATTACAGTAGTATACCTCCCATACTACACTAGCTGCCATCACTGAAACAATAAAAACCTTAACTGTGAAAAGGCAACACTGCAGATATTACACCAGGTCCTAAAAACCAATACTCCTCCTATTAGTAAAACAGAAAAAACCAGCCTGCTATAGACCTTAAAATAGAAACTTCACATTAGCAGGATATTTCACCTCAGTTGCACATGCAGACCACATATAGACGCTCACCAAATACAAAATAGAGACAATACAATATAAACAGAAACATGTAGACAAAAACTGAACTGAAAACTGCAACAAGCCTCAACTCATGCAATGCAACAATGGAAAAACAGAAATGCCATTCCTCAAAATAATAAAATCAAGAAATATGAAACAATCATAATAGTAAAACCATACTAATAAAAAGAAAAATATTTCAAAACAGCTGATGAACCAATAATTAAAATCTCATGTAAAAATTATAAAAATATTCCCAAACATTAATAAAATATTTCCAAATAGCAGACACATGAAGTAATACCCAATGATTAAACCTAGTAAGAATAAAAAAAAATCCATACCTGGGAACTTTTGATTTCCAGTAATCCTGGGATTTCTGTGGATTAGTGGGAGAGGGGGACATGGAAGCAGGAAAAGGGAACACGCTTTTCCCTCTCTCTCTCTCTCTCACACACACACGTTTATTCACACTCAAGTACACAGATGCTCTCACACAAACACAGGTACTCACTCTCCATGCATGCTCGCACACACACATGTTCTCGCTTGCTTATACACACACACACACACACACACACAAATGCTTTCATACACACATTCATATACACACATGCTCTTCAAATGCATACCCACTCCCCTCTACTTCACTCACCTACTGTCACAGACTGTTGGCAGATGAGCTCCGCAGTCAGCTATAGACTCATGTTTTCTTCTGCCGCTATTAAGCCTAGTCTCTTTATTTGCCACCGGTAGGTCATACTTTGCTTCTGGGCAGGCAGAGCTATAGCCAGGCAATTTGACGCCTATGGCCAAATGAAAAACTGTACCCTTACCCATTACGCAACACATGACACCATGAGTTCAATGTTTGTATAGCAATGCCCATAGCCAGTGCAAGGTGCTCTAGGAAACCTTTAGAGCCTTGCACCTCCCACCCCATGATACCCTCCTCACACACAATTAAAAATTATGCATTTATAATAACAGAATTAAATGAAATAGAATATTCAATGTACATTCTGAGGTAAAAATATCACTTGCAATATGTATATTATATTTACGTGCACTGCTGAGAAGCCAACCAGAAAACCCTGCAAATAAGCAAGAAATACTTGGAATCTATATGGTATTAGGCCTACTGTAATGCATCTTGGGCATGGGCAAGGACATGATCCTCAGAGAGCCACTCAAAGAGCAACAACCCTACCTATGAAAGTTAATACTCTAAAAATTACACAAGGCCTAGAATAGTAATAAACCCTCTATTAGGAAAACAGAACAATCCAAGCTGCTATAGATCCCTACATAGAAACTACACACTCGAGGGCTAATTTTAAAAGCCCTATGCGTGGCAAAACCGGGAGATACGCGCATGACTCGGCAGCATAGATTTTAAAAGACCTGTGGTCACAATCGTATCTCCTGGTATTCGGATAAAAAATATTTGACAAAAAAGGGGCAGGATGTGGGTGTCTGGGTGGGGCATAGGCGGGCTGCGACTGCATCCATGAAGTCACTTACTCGCTCTAGACAGCGTGTAAGTAGTGAAATAAAAACAAACGGTAGTCAGTGGGGTGTTAGGGGTCGGGGTTAGTAGGGAAAAAGGGAGGCAAGTTAAGTAGGGGTTTAGGAAGCCTGCTCCTTTACTGGGGTGAACTAGAAGGGAACTGGGAAATAGCCCTATTGCATCACCATGGTACCTACTAAAATCCTCCCCTTATGTGCTCGGGATGGGATTCACGCGCACGTGGATATAAAAGCTTGTGCGCATATTATGTGTGGCTAGCCAATTTTATAACATGCATGCATTTATTTATTTATTTGTTTTTATATACCGACGTTCAATTTGACATATCACACCGGTTTACAGAGTAACAGAGGATTCTATAAGAAATAGGCTTCTTATTTTACATTGTAACTTCGTAACATCTGTAAGAACAAATTTAGAAGGAAAAGTAGGCAATGATATAGATTATAATAAGAGAGGATTAACTTTGATTTAACTGTATAATACTTGATGAGTAAAATATGGTGCATAAACGCGCGCATGTTATAAAATTGGTGCATCCATGTGCGCACATTTGTGCCCATGCACGGCTCTTCAAATCTATCTTTAATGGATTAACTCACTTTAGTTACACATGTAAAACACTGATAGACCCTCAGATACAGAATAAAGAGACCATACAGTCTAAATAGAAATGTACAGAGAAAAACTGAACTGGAAACCGCAACAAGCCAAATTCTGTATGCAATGCAAAATGTAAAAAACAGAAAAACCATTCCTCATAAAACAAAATTAGTAAAACCATACCAAGAAAAAGAATAATTCAAAACAGTTAATGAACAGAATAACATTCAATTATTAAAAACTCATAAAAATGTTACAAACATCAATAAAATATTTCAAAACAGACACCATCAAATAACACCCAATAATTACAATAAGGATTTTAAAAAATTCCCAGTTATCCATACCTTGGAACTTTTGATTTTCATATGCCCTGAAATTGTCATGGATTAGCAGGCAGAGAGAAACTGAAGTAGTTGTCCACACACACATGCTCTCTCACTTTCCCACACACATGCATACATGCTCTCTCTTCCACACACAAGCACACATGATCTCTCACTCTGTCACACACGTTATCTCTCACTCACTTCCTCCTTGACTTAGCAGGCAGCACAGACTCCTTCTTCAGCCCCTGTGGCCAAGGGAATGATATCCAGCCATGGGGCATTGGACTACTTCTGGAAGGGTGCGCTCCTCCTCCTCCTCAGAAGCAGCACAGCCCCACCAAAATCGACAGCATCATAAGCACTGCCTTAGTAAGTGGAAAAGCAGTGTGGCCCCGCTAGAATCAGCAGCATTCCAGCAGGGCCATGCCGTTTTTTTTCTTACTAAGGCTGCGCTGACCACACTGTTGATTTTGATGGGGCTGCCCTGCTTTCTCTTTTACTGAGGACCTGCCGCCGCGCTGCTCTTGTCGGCACATGACAGCGGTAGTAGCGCCTATGGCCATGGCCATATTGGCTATAGGAATGCTACGGCTACCAGCTAGTTGAGCTTCATCGGAGGCCTAGGGGTCATTTGTTTTTCAGCTGCCAGCAGGTTGGGCTCTGTTGGTGGCACATGAGGCATTTGCTTGTTCTTCGGCTACTGCTGGGTCTATTCTTTGCAGCTGGTCAGATTGGGCTCTGCCAGTGGCCCACCGGGCCTTTGCTTATTCTTTGCCACCTGCAGGTTCAGTTTCACCGGCAGCCACTGAGTCTTTTCTTTTCTTTGCTGCCAGGCAGATTGGTATCTGCCAGCATCCTATGGGGCCTTTGATTATTTTTTTGCCATCGACAGGTTGAGTTCCGCCAGAAGTCACTGAGCCTCTTGTTTTCTTCGCTTCCACCAGAAGCCCATGGGTCTTTTGTTGTTTTGGCGGCAGGGTGAGGCCTGCCGCCAAAACTGCATGGGAGCTGAAAATTGAGATCTGATCCAGCTCTTCCTAATGACTCACAACTATGTGAGAAACTTAGCTTTGCAATGTGATGACTCTTGGTTATAAGTATAGAATAGTAGCATAGCAAATCAAGGCAGACCAAGACTAATTGGCTCATACATTCTACCCATATTGGGACTATTTCGCTTTTCTACTCCACCACTTTGGGTAGATGAACACCAGGGGCAGTTCTATAATGAGGCAGAGTGAGACAGCTGCTAGAGGAGTTGGGGGGGGGGGGGGGCAGTTTTTGCTGCTTCCAAATTTTGCCATCTGAAACAGCCACTCACATGCTCCATCTCTGCTCTTTCTTTTCCCGAAGCTCCACCCCTGCACAACGGAACTACGGCATCATGGATAAAGAACTGTTGGACTCTTATAACCACTACAGTTACTACAAAATGCCTCTGTTAGACTCTTATTAGGGACAAGGAAATTTGACCACATCACCTCCTTGCTAATAGCACTGCACTGGCTTCCTATACAATAGGGATGTGAATCATTTTTTGACGATTTAAAATATCGTCCGATATATTTTAAATCGTCAAAAATCGTTAGAAGCGCGATACAATAGGAATTTCCCCGATTTATTGTCAAAAATCGTAAATCGGGGGAAGGGGGAGGGGAAGGGGGAGGGCAGAAAAACCGGCACACTAAAACAACCCTAAAACCCACCCCGACCCTTTAAAATAAATCCCCCACCCTCCCGAACCCCCCCAAAATGCCTTAAATTACCTGGGGTCCAGAGCGGGGGTCCCGGTGTGATCTTTTACTCTCGGGCCTGCGGTGCGTTGTAGAAATGGCGCCGGCGCTACCTTTGCCCTGTCATATGACAGGTCAAAGGTAGCGCCGGCGCCATTTTGTTTTTTGTCCCCCGACATCAGGAGCGTAGGAGATCGCTCCCGGACCCCCGCTGGACCCCCAGGGACTTTTGGCCAGCTTGGGGGGGCCTCCTGACCCCCACAAGACTTGCCTACTCCAGTAGGACAGCCCTGGGAGGCAGAGCTGCAGCATAGTGGGCGTAGACGAGAGTGAAGGCAAACCCGCAATGCGGGAAGCCCGAGCCCAAGAGCAGTAGCTGACGTAGACAAGTAGCTGGGACTGGAGGTGACTGGCTGAGCCGTAGAAAGGAGGCCCGCGGAGCGGAACTGCTGTCAATGATAGAATATCCAGGAGCAAGCCCCGAGGAGCGGGGAAGCTCAGGGTGATCTCAGGATTGATGAGCGCGGAGTGGGGAGCGTGGACAGTCTTGAAATAATATGGTGCAACCCCGAGAAGTGGGGAAGGCCAACTGAGGACTCACAAGATACTGCAGTAGTTCCCAGGGAGAGCCGAGAGATAGAGCAGATAGCCATTTGGGACCCAGGAGTTGTGGGGTCAGCCCGAGGAGTGGGGTAGGCCAGGGAGCAAGTCCCCGAAGCGCATATAGACCCCCGAAGAGCGGGTGTCAGGCAAGGTCCACGTAGCGAACAGGAACAGCGTCTCAGGAACAAGAGGCAGGCAAGGACTCGTACGGAACTTGTTGCCAAGTCAGCTTGGTGGGGGCGAAGCAGGAGCTTAAATACAAGAGTATGATGACATCATCAAGCGGGGATATTTATTTATTTATTTGAAGTCTTTTATATACTGAAGTATAGCAAGCTGCCTTCACTCCGGTTTACATTTTAACAACTTAATACAGATAATGGACAATATAACCAATTGACTTATTAACTGAAATCCTTATTACAAACTATGAACAAGCAGCAAAACAGGGGTTTTGCTGCTTGTGTACCCGCACATTGCATAACATAGGTTATGCAATGTGCGGGTACACAATGTTATGCAATGTGTATGTAACAAATAACATGAGTGGTTTGGGATTCTCTTTCTAGGGTGGGGTTGGGGAGGGGCGTGAGGAATATATATAGGGGATACCCCCAAGGTTCCCGCCGAAGCAGCTTCAAAGGCAGGGCTTGTGACATGCGTGCATGCCTAGGAGGGCCCAACATCAGAGCAGGACGTAATGGCATCCATGCTTCCGCGAGGAGGCCCGAGGAACGTGTTGATGCAGGCAGGCCCGTGCAGCGAGCAGACCCGGGGAGAGTAGAAGTGTGGAACAAGCAGTGAGTACTCACGGTCGTAGCCATCTGCAACCGACAGGCATAACAATTCACCCCATCTTATATTCTTCTATTCCCTCTAGTCTGACTCTCTCTCATCTAAGTATCTTCTTTCATGATCCTTCCATCACCCTTTCTGATTCTTTTTCATCCCTAGTCATTCCTGTGCATGCTGTCACCTTACTGTTAATATTCTTTCTGGTTCTAATTCCCTATCACTTCTTCTGGCTCTCAACTTACACACATTCCCCAGCCCACAAATTGTTCCTGATGTTTGCCAGACACTGATCTCTGGCTTCATGCTGCCCATCGCACAGAGTCCACTGCTGTGTTGGAAACAGAGAATATGCTCTCTAGCTCTGGGACTGACATCTCAATAAGAACATACCCATGCTTTACTCGTGGAGGGAGGAAAGATGTGTCAAGCTCCGTTTTGATGGTGACTTCGGCTGCAGGAGCAGCATCTGATGGGGGATCTTGAGCACAAGACATGGCAAGAACAGAGTACAGAATGAGATGGAGGGAAGAACCCTGCCGTCACTGCAAGAGCAGGACAGAAATGCTGGAATTGGAGTAGAAGGGGGAAACAAGAATTGATTCTCAGGCAGAGGTATCTATCATGGGGTTAGTGGTTCTTCGCCTTACTCAATTTTCCCAGGGGATATTAAAATTCCTGCTATCCCTCCCTTGGTAGAGCCGAAGGTAGTCACGTTGGATGCTATCTGGACTGCAGTATCTTCCTTGCAACAAGGGGTTTCTTCATTAACAGTATTGATTTCACAACTTAGTTTATGGATCCAGATGTATAAGGAGAAAATAGGGGTCAAACATAGGATATTGTACAGATTTTTGGGCAGAAGGGCCAGCTCTCTGCTGTCCAGTCGTCCTTAGTCCAAAACAAGAATGTGATTGCCAAAAATTAGGAGAATTTGGAGAACTTTAAAAGATCTTTGAATTTAAGATTAATTAATTTTTCAAGAACTCCTACAGTGTCTCCACTAGAAATGTTTAAGATATAGCTTAAAGAAAATGTAAAGATTCCTCACAACACCAAACCTCACCTAAATAATATTTATTATCTGTTGTGGGGGGAAAAAGGTAGATAATCAAAGAGGAGATCAAGATTATGAGGGAAGGGACTTATTGGACAGCCTGCACTTGACTACTCTGTTATAGAGATCTATTGAAAAAGAGCACAAGAGAGGAACATAATATTAATACCTTTTGTTTTTGCTCAGGATAAACAATCTATCATGCATCTTTATTTTTGTAATCATGAGAATTTTTTCTTGGTTGGGAAAGTTTGGATATTTCCAGATATATTTAAAAAGATATGAGTGTAGGAGGGAACTTTTAGAAAGGTATCAGGAGATTGTATCCCCAGGCACACAAATTCTTATATCTGATATATTTTTTGATCCTACACCGTTACTCCTTTTTATTGAAAACAGAAAGACTGCTGGTCTAGGCATGCCAGGTAGCACTTGAGACTTTGAACCCATCTTAACAAAATAGGTGAATGAACAGGGCTTGGCTGGTTAAACAGTTGTCTTTTATTTTTTTTTCTCCTTTTTACCAAACCCTCATTGGTTGTTTGAATCCTCCCCCTTCAACTTGTGGGCTATTAGGAATGACTGTGATACAATATATTAAATAATACTTAAATGTCAATGAGGTGTACTTGTTCTCTTGACATCTTGCATAACCAATTCAAGTTATCTTGATATATTTTGTTCAAAATGACTACATATAATTAAAAAAAATAAAATAACCCCACCAAAGCACCCCTTCCTTGAAAAAGTAAAACCCTTCCCTCAAGGCATATTCCCCCACAAAAGTAACACTCACTCCCCCCCCCCCCAAAAAAAAAAAAAAAAAAAAAAAGAGAGAGAACATCTCTTCCTCTCTGGTCTCATCTCCCAGCAGCTTTGACTCATTTCCAAAGTACGTTTTCCTCCCCAAAACTTAAAAAAAGTATCACCACTCAATGCAATCCTCCCATCATCCCAGACCACTCTTACCCCAAGGAGCTTGTGGGTCTGGGACTGGTCAGTGTCAAAATGGTGCCAGCTGACTGATGGCTCATATGGGATTAACTGTCCCTTTAAGAATAATATTCTGGGGTGGCTGAGCATTGGTATGCACATTAGCATTGCTTGTGCATTATTAACATGGTTTATGTAAGCCATGTTAACATACCAATGAGCTCATCTGCAGGCTTTTGCATCTTAATGAGTTTGATTTTTAGCACGTAAATCTATGTTAGTGCTTTAACTTGATTCACTAAACCACGTTACTGCTTGTAACACTCATTAACACTAGTGCAGTTTAGTAAATAGGCCTCAATATCATACTGTAATCTTGAAAAGCTAATACTTTTCTAGTTTACATCAGAATTTATAATATATTTTATTCTTCAGGTCATAACATGGAGAAATGCTTGATTAGTGTTTGATGTGCACTTAAAGGTTATCTAAAACACATCACTTATCAATTTTTTTTTTTTGTAGTTGTTCTTTGAATGTGTCAGTTGCATGTAGAAGTATATGGACTTTCTTTTCAAAAGTGAGCAGAAAGATTGCTTGAGTAATTAGCTCAGCTGTGCACCTATTGTTTTGGTCATCTGCCACTTATTTGTCATAACTACACATTTTCTAAATGCAGGCAGGTACATATACCAATTGAATTGTGCACTTACAGAAAATAACTGGAAAAATGGACCATACTTGAGTATCTGTTTTGTTCCCATTTGAAAATGGAGCTTTTAAAATTAAAATAATCAAAAAAAGGGGTAGCTCATCCACTTGATTATATATTGTACCATAGTAAAGTAATCTGTTTATTTTTTTAATTTTCATCAGATTGGGACTCCTGGAAACCAATACCTTTCAGGACCTCATTTGATTTAAGTGCATTTTATCAATAATCTTTTCTTGCATAAGATTTCCTGACATGAGCTTAACAAGTTTTAGAAACAATTGTACACGCTAGCTTCATATATGGACTAAAACTAAATAAGGACTCTGTACTACACTATACAGTTTGCAAATGATAGCAAATTTTCACAAGAATCAGGGTATAAAACAGGTAACCTCCATGAAAGAATAGAAGCTAATTAGCATCACCTACCATCTCTTGCTCAAAGCCAATCGGTTTAACCTGTACCCTATCTTTTCCAATATTTCCATTAGGATTGTCAAAAGCAGAAGTTTGGGATCCTATCTCTGTGACCTTGGCATTTCATCTCATGCTTAAAGTATTGGCATTTTTTTTTCCTCTGACTGAATCTCTTCTCATTTGTCATGATTATTGTTGAATTTTTCACTTGTCATTCCCGAACGTAAATCAATGGTTGTCGACTTCTCCTTTGTCATATCTGCACTGCAAACAGCCTTTCCTTTCTAAATGAGGCCTCCTCTCCTTCCATCCATTAAAAAAGGCCTGTCTTTTGGAGAAGTCAATCCTTTGTTAGGTCAGTCCATTTATCATTCTTCCAATCAGTACCTGACATACTTATTCAGCCAGGTCTTCAACCACACAATCATTGTTCTTCTGTTTATATATATATTCATTGCATTTTTGCCATCTGTCTTAACCAGTTTTAAACTTCCAATACCCCTGAATCATTAAGACTTTTATCTGCATACAGGAAAGGATAAGACAGCAAGTTCAAAAGATTAAAAAAAAAGAGGGATGGTGAAAATAATCTTAAAATGACCAAATCAAAAGAGCTTCCTATTATTTAGGACTGTTACAAAGGAGTATCAGCAGCAATGAGGAATGGATATATCGTATAATATTAATTCAGTAGTTGGGACTTGGACAGATAAATTCTAAGTCATAAATGATTATAAATCTAATGTGAGGGTCATGAACAATGAAAAGGAAATCACTCTGTTGCCAGAAAATATCTGCAAGCAAATAAATTGTAATCATCTTGGGATCCATATAGAGCCACTGTGCGGCTTGGCACATTAGCTATATACCACTTATCTGACTTACAGGGTCATTTATCAAATCACGTTAGGGCACTAACGCCCGCAATACACCATAATGCATGCAATAAATAATGCATAGCGAGATGTGAATGCAAATTCTAAAAATTTAGTCAAAAGGGAGGAGTTTGGGTGGAGTTTATAAAAATGAGGGGTTTTAACATTGTATGCAATAGTGTACATGCACACTATTGAATAATTTAATACTGGAAATAACTACACCATTTTTCAGGGCGTTATGCTATGCATTATGCCTAAAACAGGATTTACAATAAATATCACAAATCCCATTTCGGGCAAGGAGGGGGGAGAGGGGAGGAAAAAGAGAGAAGAGAGCTTCTGGGGAGGCACATACATTAGTCAACTTTTTATACCACTGTAAGAGGGCAACTAGTAACTCGGGGTGAGGTTTTGGGTGGTGGCCTAGGTTTTGGGGGACAGTTTTACATGCCCTTTTACAGTGTTAAAAATAGTTTACTTATATGAGAGCCTTATAAAGAGGTGTGATCTCTCTCTCTCATGTGAAAATATCACAGGTGTGAAAAAATAGTGACTATTTCAAGTTTATCTCACTAACTTTAGGACAGCCCGACCAGAGTTAGCTGGATAATTTATCTGGCTAACTCTGAATATTTGAATTAGCTGGATAACTTATCCAGCTAATTCGAGTCCTTCCCAATCCACCCACCCCCGATTTATCTGGCTAAAAAATTGGCTGGATAATTCATTTATCCAACTAAATGGCACCCGCTGACTATAGCCAGATATTCAGCAATGCCACTTAGCTGGATAAGTCCAACTTATTCAGTTAAGTTATTTTTGAATATCGGGTTCGTTGTTTATTAATAAATTATGCCTAAGACTCTTCGACTGGGGATCTAGCCTACCAGCAAATTCCTTTGGTGAGGATCTGCTTCTGATTTCATCTCTGGCCTGCAGGTGATGCTGTGAACTGCTAGGAAAAAACTATCCAGTTCTCCCAGCTCTGTGCCCATCACTTTCATTCAGTGTCCATTTTGTTTCCTGTTTAGACATGTATTTATATGGCTTTTTTGTCAATTGCCAGAGCTTGGTCCTACTTTCCAGTCCATGTACTCTGTCTCCATCCTTGTTATTTCAATCAAGATTTGTTTGTTTCCAGTTTCTACTTTCAGGATTCCTGCCTGATTTCCTTCCTGTTCCTGGTTTTCTGGTGTTCTCCAGATCCTTGATCTGATCTAAGCTTCAAAGTCCTTGCTTGTATTGGGATTACCCCCATTCCTCTTGCCTCACCGGTCATCAGCACCTGAGGACTGAACCTGAAGGGAAAGTTATTGTCATAGGCGGAAGACACCTAGCTTTCCTGCTTTCACGTTCATTGAGCTGGCTTTTCCTCTTCAGATGTTAGGCCGTTTGTTCCTGAAGCAACCCACAGATGACTGCTATTACATCAAGCTCTGGCTTTTATGGACCCCATCCAGTTGGCCATGTGTCTGACAGCCTAGGGTAAGCTTCTGAGAAAGCTGAATAAATACAGGGTAAGCTTCTTGGGTGAGCAGAATAAATACCAGGTAGGTCTACAGAATCAAGTTAATACAGTTGACCAAACCTCTACCCTGGGGCTTCTGGATCACAACTGCAGTAAGTGCTTTCTTCCACTACTATACCTTCTGCAGTTGTGAAACATCTGCTTAAGGAGCCCTGGATGGAAACCCCTCTGCGCTTTTCTGGAAATCCAAAAACCTGTTTGGGCTTCCTGAATCAGTACTATATAGTCTTTATCCTGAAGGCCTCCCATTTTCCTGACCATAAGTCAAGAGAGGCATACATAATATCATTACTGACAGGCGATTCCCCACTCTGTGAAAAACAGGACCCCTTGATTTCAGACAGGGATGCCTTTGTCATGGCGTTTAAACATTTTTTACTTTACCCTCTACCTCCCTTCTCCTTATTAAGCAAGGAATCCATAAGAGACAGGAATAATTAAAAATAATAATAAAAGTAATAATTGGAATAATGAGGCCTTTGATGCAGCCTTCTGGAATTGATTAGTGGATCAGATCAATGATGAGCTAACTTGTCGGGAATTGCCTTTAGAACTGGATACCTAGATTCTCTTGTGCTTGCACCTGGACACCTGTCTTCAAGAATGAAAATCAGAGCTCCAGCCTTCAACCATGGGCTCTTATGATCCATGCAGTGCCCACAGGCCAAACGTTTTCTGCCATTCTAAGAGGCTATGGAACTGGGCTGTATTGGCTTTCACCTTTCCCAAATGGAGTAAGAGTGCAGGAAGTGACTGGGGCTTTGTTTCTATAGGGCTGGCCTCGGACACTTGGCCAAAAATTATCCATGTAAACCTAGGTCTGACCAACATTCATTACAAGCATCACAGGAGCAGATTGCTTTTAACCTTGATGATGTTTCCCTCAGTCATGTGGTCTAGGATCTCTCAGTTTGAGTCTCCTTGTATTGGCCTAGATTTTCTCTGCCTGTATATAAATTCTACCTGACCCAATCCTGTACCAGTCTCTGTTGTTGCCATTGATGGTCAACCCTTGAACTAATGGGTCACAGTGGACCTGAATCTACTACTGGGTACATGGCACTATGAAATTATTTAGTTCAGTATCCTCAAATCGCCTTCCAGTACAGATTTCCTGGGGTTGGCATGACTGCAGTTGCAAAACACACTCATTGTCAGGTATTCAGGCCATATTGTCTCTTGGTCTGCTTGAATCTCTTTTTGGGTTCCAGACCAAGGGTCTGTAGCTTCCACTCATTTTTATTTATTTATATATTATGCTTTTCGGCACTTCAAAGCAGATTACATTCAGGTACTGTAGGGTATTTCCCTATCCCCAGAGGGCTTATATCTACTCATGTGGCCTTTGTAGTGGAATTACCCCTGGGCTTTCCGACGCTGCACCATACTTTTGCAGACTATTTTGGCAAAAAGCCAGCACATATACACCCTAGGCATCAAGAATATGACTGCATCACTGAACTATTTCCTGGAACAATACCTCCATGTAGCTGGACATACCCCTTGTCAACCTCACAATTTAAGGCCATATCTGAATATATTCAGGAAAATCTGGCTTGAGGCTTAATTCAACCATCAAAATCCTCTGCCAACACAGTATCCTTCTTTGTTCAATAGAAGGATAGATCTCTTAGCCCTTTATTCATTACCAGGACCTCAACAAGATCACAGTTAAGGATAATTGTTTCCTGCCACTAATGCCTGAACTCTGATACACTATGGGGTGCCCAGATATCTACCAAGCTAAACTTATGGGGGCCTATAACTTCATTTGGATAACAGAGATGGGCAATATGAGTATACAGTCATAGCCTTTGGACTTTGTAATCCTAGTGCTTTATTCCAAGCGTCCTCTCTAAATATGTAGTGGTCTACTATGATGATATCTTAATCTTTTTCTCAGACCTGGCCACCCATAGGCAATGTGTAGTGATGGTCCTTTCTCATCTTCACCAGCAGCAGTTTTTCGCCAAGCTTAAGTATTAGGGATATGAATCGTTTTTTGAGGATTTAAAAAAATTGTCATATATTTTAAATCGTCAAAAATCATTAAGAGTTGCGATACAATAGAAATTCCCCCGATTTATCATGAAAAATCGTAAATCGGGGGAGGGCGGGGAAAACCGGTACACCAAAACAACCCCTAAACCCACACCTACTCTATAAAATGAATCCCTTACCTTCCCCCACCCTCCCGAACCCCCCCAAAACTTTTTACGAGTACCTGTGGTCCAGTGGGGGCGCGGGGACCGATCTCCCGCTCTCGGTCCATCGGCGCCATTTTGGCTTCCACTCAAAAATGGCGCCGATGGCCCGATAAAAAAAAAACCCCACCCGACCCTTTAAAAACGACCCCTTAGCTTCCCCCACCCTCCCGATCCCCCCAAAACATTTTAAAATTACCTGGTGGTCTAGTGGTGGTCCCGGGAGCGATCTCCCGTTCTCAGGTCGTCGGCTGCCACTCATAAAGATGGCGCCGATGGCCCTTTGCCCTTACCATATGACAGGGAATCCGTGCCATTGGCCGGCCCCTGTCACATGGTAGGAGCACTGGCTGGCCGGCGCCATCTTTAAAGATGGCCGCTGCCATATTTAAAGATGGCCACTGCCATATTTAAAGATGGCCACCGCTGTATTTAAAGATGGCCACCGCCATCGTAAAGATGGCCGCCGCCATCTTTAAAGATGGTGCCGGCCATCCAGTGCTCCTACCAAGTGACAGGAGCCGGCCAATGGCATGGATACCCTGTCACATGGTAAGGGCCATTGGCACCATCTTTATGAGTGGCATCCGACAGCCCGAGAACGGGAGATCGCTCCCGGGACCACCAGGTAATTTTAAAATGTTTTGGGGGGCTCGGGAGGGTGGGGGAAGCTAAGGGGTCATTTTTAAAGGGTCAGGTGGGTTTTTTTTTTATTGGGCCATCGGCGCCATTTTTGAGTGGCAGCCAAAATGGCGCCGATGGCCCGAGAGCAGGAGATCGGTCCCCGCGCCCCCACTGGACCACCAGGTAATCGTAAAACATTTTAGGGGGGTTCGGGAGGGTGGGGGAAGGTAAGGGGTTAATTTTAAAGGGTCGGGCCTCACTTTAAAAAAAAATAACGATGTGAATCGGAACCAATTCTGATTCACATCACCCCAGATCAGATTTTTTCCCCCCTCTAGCCGAACCCGATCATTAAGATGATCGGGCACATGATTCACATCTCTATTAAGTATGCATTTGAACAGAATCAAGTCTACTTCTTGGGATATGAGAAGGACTTGGATGAGGTAACCACACTATTTAACTGGCTAGTACCTTAAAGTCACAAAACTCTCCATCATTTTCTGGGCTTTGTTAACTATTATTGGCACTTCATTCAAAACTTCTCCTAAAGTAGTGGCTCCATTTACAGTGCCTACAGGTAAGAGCAAGCCAAAGAATTATTGGAATCCCCAAGCTCAGTGGCCCTTTGAAGAACTGAAGCAACTCTGCATTAGCTCCTATCCTGCATCACCTTGAACTAGTCAAACCTTTTGTCTTAGAAGTAGATGCCTCCAAGGTTGGTGTAGGTGCAGTCTTGTAACAAAGACCCAAGCTAGATTCTCAACTCCAACCATGTGGTTACCTTTCCCAAAAGCTCTCTTCTGCGAAATGCAAATATTATGTGGGAAACCAAGAACTGTTTACTATGAAATAGGCTTTGGAAGAATGGAAACATCTGCTGGAAGGTGCTGCCTTTCGGATTACAATCCTTATATATCATAAAAATGTACTATATATTGATTGTAATGCTTGGCCGGTTGCAGGGAAATTCTACAGCCAGCTGCACTCACCTAGGCTTTCACCAGCCTACCCAGATGCTAGGGGTGTGCATTTATTTCCAACGTATTGGTAATCCACAACGTATAGGGCCATATTCGTTGTATTCGTGGGGAAGCGAAACGTATTGTGATTCCCCACGAATACAACGAATCTTCGCAGAATTATTCGGCCGTCTATAGGAGCGAATTTAAACAAACCCACTACCCTCCTGACGCCCCCCCCCCCCCCCCCGAAGACTTACCAAAACTCCCTGGTGGTCCAGCGGGGGGTCTGGGAGCCATCTCCTGCACTTACGCCCTCAGCTGCCGGTATTCAAAATGGTGCCAATAGCCTTTGACCTTACTATGTCATAGGGGCTACCGGTGACATTGGTTGGCCCCTGGTATCTGTCTCTTGGCCTGCACCTGGTATCTGTCTCTTCACTGCCTGCCATCTCAGCTGGATCTGGATATTCTCTTTCTGACTGCCTCTAGGGACACTCGCCTAAGTCCTGCCGGCCCCTGGAACCCAAGGGCTCGATTTGCGGGAAAAAGCTCTTGTATAGGTGAAGGTCCACCTCAGTTCCATCAAAGGGTGTGCTGCCAGCTGTTGGCATGGGCCTAGTAGGTTCACCTGCTAGGCTGCGTCAACCAAACCACAGCATAAGGGCTCACGACCACAACATTGATGCTGCAAAATATCTGAATTCCTGGCAAGCCAGTGGACTATATTCTTTGCTCATTTTCAGTTATTAACTTCTTTCAAACTGGTTCAAAGAATGTTAAGGCTAATGCATTGTCACTAAAGGTTTCCCCTGTATCTTATGATAAAGGCCCCATTATACCAACCTCCAGGATTGTTGCTAACAGTCAAGACTGATCTGATTGAGGAAATCCATCTGGAATCTTCAGTCCAGGAACCTCAAGTAGGGGTTACCTCAGTGTACTTTTGTTCTAGATACTTGTTTGCCCAGATGTTTTGAAATGGTGCCATGATTCTAAACTCTCTGGACATCCAGCGATTAAGAAAACTTTAGAACTGATTTCCAGGGTTTTTTGTTGGCGTTTCCTAAGCAAGGATTGCACAACTTATAAATTGGCCTGTCCAGAATGTGTTAGAATCAAGGTCCTTCACACCAAACATTCAGGTGAATTGCACCCAATTCCTTCTGCACCATGGACTCATCTCTCTGCAGATTTCATCATGGACCTTCCAATTTCTATTGACTGTACTACTATCTTAATGGCAGAGGGCAGCCCATTTTTCCCAAATGGCACACTTGGTTCCCATCTCAAAGCTGCCTTCAGCCCCTCAACTGGCCATCATCTTCGTTAGGAAGATGGTCTAGTTACATGAAATTTTGACAACTCTCATATCGGATCGAGGTCCCAATTTGCAGCCAGGTTCTGTAGAGCCTATTGTAAAGGTTTTGCACCAACTTACCATTTTCATCAATATACCATTCTCAGACTAATGGCCTTACAGAGAGAATCAACCAAGATCTTGAAAAGTTCCTTAAATATTTTGTCTCTGCTCATTAGAATGATTGGGCCAGATTACTCCTTTGGGCCAAGTTTGCTCACAACAATCATGTCAAAAACACAGGGATTTTTCCATTCTTCACAGTCTACAATATATATCTTGTTTGTCTACCTCCTTTTGCTCCAAAGACTGAAATTCCTGTAGTTGACGACTTGGTGTGACACTTCCAGAAAATCTGGAAAAAACTTGCTGACCATCAATGTAGACATGAACCCCAGTTTTAAGTTGGCTATAAGATCTGGCTGTCTATAAAGAATCAATAGCTGAGCTTTTCTGTGCTTCAGTAACAAAGATTATTTTTTTACTGTATGCAACTACTAAGTATCAATTGAGTCTTAGACATCAGACCTGGGCTTTGACCAGGCACACCTCTCTCAATTTCCTAAACTAATATATCAAAAAGTCACTATGTATAAAACATATGCCAGTGTTAATGATAATGAAAGATTCTAAAGAATGTTCATAAAAGGAAAACAATGTTTTCAAACCATCATGTCTATTTTTAATTATACTTGCCAAAAATTATGACACTTGCTATTTATTAGTAAACATTACAAAACATGTCAGTACATGTTAACTATTTTTACTAATTAAAATACTATACTAATTTTCCAGACAATCTGAAACTAAAGGCCTGATTCACTAAGGATTTTCTCCCATTCTATGCCTATAGAGAAAAAGCTTATTGAATCTAACCCTAGGTTTGTCTAATTCTGTTGTACAAAAATAACATGAATTTTCTAAATATATTTTTAGACAAAAAATATCTTAACACTGCTAAGTTTGGTTTCCAAATGATGCCCTTCCATTCTGTATCTTTTTATTTTTCATGGGGAGGGAGGGTAGAGAGGGAAAAAACTTTTAAAATTAGAGCCTTTAAGACAGGAAAGTTCTTATTTGGTGCTTTCAGAAGACAACCTGAAATTAGGAAAACACCTTAGACATGATTTTGAGTTTGTACCTTGTCTTTGATTTTCTGTGTGCCAGTGGTAGTAATAGTAGCAGTAAAAATATTGGCAGGATACCCTATCCTGAGATGGAAACAGGTAGCATTCCTACCAATAACCAATAGATAACTCCTCTTCTCCCTCCCCATTACATTTAGATATATTTCATATACAACCTTCTTCTCCAACATCCCTTACTTTTCAATATATTTATAAATGATCTGGAAAGAAATACGACTAGTGAAATAATCAAATTTGCAGATGATACAAAATTGTTCAGAGTAGTTAAATCACAAGCAGATTGTGATAAATTGCAGGAAGACCTTTTGAGACTGGAAATTGGGCATCAAAATGGCAGATGAAATTTAATGTGGATAAGTGCAAGGTGATGCATATAGGGGAAAAATAACCCATGCTATAGTTACACAATGTTAGGTTCCATATTAGGTGCTACTACCCAAGAAAGAGATCTAGGCATCATAGTGGATAACACATTGAAATCGTTGGTTCAGTGTGCTGTGGCAGTCAAAAAAGCAAACAGAATGTTGGGAATTATTAGAAAGGGAATGGTGAATAAAACGGAAAATGTCATAATGCCTCTGTATCGCTCCATGGTGAGACCGCACCTTGAATACTGTGTACAATTCTGGTCGCCGCATCGTGATGGAGAAGGTACAGAGAAGGGCTACCAAAATGATAAGGAGAATGGAACAGCTCGCCTATGAGGAAAGACTAAAGAGGTTAGGACTTTTCAGCTTGGAGAAGAGATGGCTGAGGGGGGATATGATAGAGGTGTTTAAAATCATGAGAGGTCTAGAACGGGTAGGTGTGAATCGATGTTTTACTCTTTCGGATAATAGAACGACTAGGGGACATTCCATGAAGTTAGCATGTGGCACATTTAAAACTAATCGGAGAAAGTTCTTTTTTCACTCAACGCACAAACTCTGGAATTTGTTGCTAGAGGATCTGGTTAGTGCAGTTAGTATAGCTGTGTTTAAAAAAGGATTGGATAAGTTCTTGGAGGAGAAGTCCATTACCTGCTATTAATTAAGTTGACTTAGATAATAACCACCACTATTACTATCAACGGTAACATGGAATAGATTTAGTTTCTGGGTACTTGACAGGTTCTTATGGCCTGGATTGGCCACTGTTGGAAACAGGATGCTGGGCTTGATGGACCCTTGATCTGACCTAGTATGGCATGTTCTTATGGGATATAACAACTAAAACTCCTCCTTGCCAACACCAAACTGACAGCCATGCCGTGGAACCAGAAATGAGGCACCATATCTATGTGTATGTGTGTGTGTGTGTATATATATATATATATATATATATATAACCAAGTTGCTTTAACAATTAACCTACTAAACACCCAGTCCATCTGCAGGTAATTGAGCTTCCTGGCTCTTTAGCCTCAACTCCTCCCATTTAACCCAGACTCCTCACCTACAGGCCGATTCAGTAAAGTCCGTGGGAGAGCGGGCGTTCGTCCGGTGCATGTGATTCAGTATGCAAATTAGGTGGTGCGGTAGAAACAGGCAAAAGGACGCGCTAGGGACACAAGCGTGTCCCTAGCGCCTCCTTTTAGCCCGGAGCGGCGGCTGTCAGCGGGTTTGACAGCCGACGCTCAATTTTGCCGGCGTCAGTTCTCGAGCCCGCTGACAACCATGAGCTCGGAAACCGGACGCAGGCAAAATTGTGCGTCCGGTTTTTGGCCCGACAGCCGCTGGCCCATTTAATTTTTTTTTCTTTTTTTTAAATTTTTTTTTACACTTTTGGACCTACGACTTAATATTGCCATGATATTAAGTCGGAAGGTGCACAGAAAAGCAGTTTTTACTGCTTTTCTGTGCACTTTGCCGGTGCCAGCAGAAACTAGCGCCTACCTTTGGGTAGGCGCTAATTTCTTAAAGTAAAATGTGCGGCTTGGCTGCACATTTTGCTTACTGTATCACGCGGGCATACCTAATAGGGCCATCAACATGCATTTGCATGTTGAGGGCACTATTAGGTGCCATGGGTTGGACGTGCATTTTCCTCACCTTACTAAATAAGGGGTAAAGGAAAACGCGCATCCAAGGGTAGGTTAACAGTGCGCTCCGACAGAGTGCACTGTACTGTATTGTCCTGCTAGTCAGTATTTCACTTTTAAGACTAACTATCCCTTACTTCATTTTTAGAGCAGTTCTATATATACACGACTAAGCTGCCAAATCTACATGTGTAAATTGCTTATAACATTGCGATTTATTCATGTACATTTTGTACCCACTCCAGAAAGCCTCTGGTCCACCCCTTTTTTTTACACATGCAAATTTACTCATGTATCCCTACTTACATGTATATTTTGAGGTTTATAAAATAGTATATACATGAGTACATGTATGTACTGAATTTTATGCACAATTCTTTGAAAATTCACCCCTCTTGCACATAAATGATTTCCGCACTGTTCTCCAAGTAGTAATCTTCTCCAAGATAGATTACTGCAACACACTCCTTCTTGGCCTTCCTGCTTCCTCTCTCAAACCTCTGCAGTTGCTCCAAAACTCCATTGCCCGTATTCTCACTAACTCTAGAAAATGCGATCAAATCACATTCATCCTAAAAGACTTACATTAGTTCCCCATTTCCTCCAGAGTGCTATACAAGACCCTCACCTTAATCCACAAATCCCTCTACAACCCAGAAATGCAATGGCTAAACACATCCCTATACTTCCACACCCCCACCAGACTCACCAGATCCTCTTACACCAGCACACTATTTGTTCCCCCCGCCAAACTCTCACACCTCAACTCCACAAAAAACTGTGCTCTATCCATTGCCAGCCCCCATCACTGGAACTTAATGCCCCCTGATATTCGACTTGAGCCTTGCACCCAGACCTTCAAAAAGAAATTAAAAACATGGCTCTTTAAACAGGCCTTCACATAACACCCTACCACTTTTATATGACATCTCCCTCCCTTCCACTGTACATATTCCCCCCTTGAGTTTATTCTTTGTTTTGTTCAACCAGTTACCTGTTCCTCTAACCTCTCCCCCTTCTTCTTTCTGCTTTACTCTATCTTTTTCTCTACTCCTCCTTTATTTATTCGGTTATTCGTTATAATGTAATTTCCTTACTCAGATTTCTTTTCCTCCTCTTCACTTTTGTTTTATGTAACCCGATGTGATGTCCATACGGTATAAACATGTTTAAATAAATAAATAAATGTTAATAGCTGACTTCAGCCACCTTAATAGTACTGATGATCTAAATGTGTGTTACTGTAAACTCTGAAGCCATATGTAGTTATTCCAGTTATGAGCCAACATCTATATTTTCAAGAAAAGACAGGGCCGGCACTAATTGAGTTAACCTAGGGTAAAAAAGCAATATGGTACATCTAGGACAGTTGTTGGACATAATTGCATCCTTTCAGCAGAGCACTCCTTCCCTTTTATGGTCACAACGCAAAAAAACAATATTACAGTACTAAAATAGAAAAATTTGCAAAAAAACCAAGAACACTATTCAGCATTGTAAATAATCTCATCAATGATAAAACGGATACTCCTCAAAACTTATCAGAAAATAAATGTAATGAAATAGCCACTTTCTTCAATGAGAAAATTATGAACCTAAAAAACAAGTTTCCTAACACAACCAAACAAATCATTAAAATGCAAAAACGAGATATTAATCAATGGTCAGAATTCAATGAGATTTCGGAACTAGAAGTCGAAACCATGCTAAAAAGAAATAACCCTGCCCCACATGCCGTTGATACTATACCAACCATAGAAATAAAAAAAATAGTCAACACAGTATCACCGATACTAACAAAGATTATCAATCTATCCTTGACAGAAGCAAACATGCCAGACTCACTAAAAGGGGCAATTGTAAAACCAATTTTAAAGAAAAAAAACAGTGATCCAAACATTCTGAACAATTATAGGCCAGTATCAAACTTACCACTAATCACAAAATTAATAGAAAAATCCATACAAAAACAGCTCGCTGAACATTTAGAGAATAACAATATCCTATATCCATCACAACATGGCTTTCGCAAAAACTACAGTACTGAAACGCTACTGCTTGCCCTAACAGATAACATCATGAGAGGCTTTGACAGCGGGAAGCGGTACATCCTAATGATGCTTGACCTATCAGCAGCATTTGATACTGTAAATCACAACATCCTACTAAATAGATTAGAAGAAATAGGCTTAAGTAATAAAACAATCAAATGGTTCCAATCATACCTAGACAACAGATACTACCAAGTGCAGATAAAAGATGTAATGTCAAATAAAATAAAACTTCAAACTGGAGTCCCACAGAGATCAGCTTTATCAGCCACCCTATTCAACATATACCTACTACCACTTTGTCACCTTCTAGCTGGTCTAAACATCTCACACTACATTTACACTGATGATATCCAAATAATCTTACCCATTGATGATACAATCGAAAAGACCCTGAACATAGCTAATATGTATCTGGATATCATCAAACAATTACTGAAGCAGATGGAACTAGTGATTAACATAGAGAAAACAGAATTCCTACTCTTGGAACGTAAAAACATTGAAATCATCCAAAACCATATCACACTCAAAAACAACCAAAAAATTAAACTAACTGAGAAAGTGAGAAACCTCGGAGTAATAATTGACACAGAACTGAACCTAAACCAACACATATCATTAAAAGTAAGGGAAGGATATGCCAAACTCATGACCCTCAGAAGACTAAAACCTCTACTGACAACAAGTAACTTCCGTTCAGTGTTACAAGCTCATATTTTCGCTAGCACGGATTACTGTAATGCCAGATATCCAGATACATATTAGCTATGTTCAGGGTCTTTTCGATTGTATCGTCAATGGGTAAGATTATTTGGATATCATCAGCGTAAATGTAGTGTGAGATGTTTAGACCAGCTAGAAGGTGACAAAGTGGTAGTAGGTATATGTTGAATAGGGTGGCCGATAAAGCTGATCCCTGTGGGACTCCAGTTTGAAGTTTTATTTTATTTGACATATCTTTTATCTGCACTTGGTAGTATCTGTTGTCTAGGTATGATTGGAACCATTTGATTGTTTTATTACCTAAGCATATTTCTTCTAATCTATTTAGTAGGATGTTATGATTTACAGTATCAAATGCTGCTGATAGGTCAAGCATCATTAGGATGTACCGCTTCCCGCTGTCAAAGCCTCTCATGATGTTATCTGTTAGGGCAAGCAGTAGCATTTGTACAATACATAAGCTAATACATAATGAAAATGCTGATTGGCTGAATACAGCCCTCCACGTACACGTCCCTAACAGAAACCTGAGATCAGCTAATAAAGGTTTACTGTCCATCACCTCAATCAAAACAGCCAAACTAACCCAAATAAGGGAAAGAGCGCTCTCCTTAGCAGGTCCTATGCTATGGAACTCCATGCCCGTCAAGATATGCTTACAAAGAGACATCAAAACCTTCAGAAAACATTTAAAAACATGGTTATTCAAACAGGCATACAACAAAGAGAAAGGAGAGGAGAACACTGGGAAAAAGAAAAGCGATTGGCAGCACACCCTAAACACACTACCCAAATCAACACGGGTACATATTCTATTTTAATCTTTAATCTCAAATTTCTAGAATAAGATGACATAGATTCTCTTTTATTCCCGCTCAAAATAAACGGACATAACATAACACATCCAATTATGAGTTTTTATAACTACTTTGTTACCGTAAAGTCTTGGCACATGTATAGTGATAGAATTCATAATCTGTTCCAATATTAATATTTGTGCCTTATTGTAAACCGTTATGATGGTACCTAACTTAGTGATGGTATAGAAAAGTTTCTAAATAAATAAACATGCGCAAAGATTTAAACAAAAGGGTATTGTGCAGCTCAGAGTGGTCACCCTTCTCCCTACTCCTTGTGACAGCCTTTGGTATACCCAGGGAATTTATTTCAGTTGGTCCAATTGAAAAATTCCATGGGTGTACCATACTTTGTTTTCCCATTCTAGATTATCTGCCATCACCAGCAGCTGATTTCTTGTCTATTCTCTTTGAGCTTCCCTGCTCCATTCAGCCTTTTCTACACATCTACAGCTTCAAGTATAGGCCTATAACATATTCCTAACAGTTGCAGTCAAATGGGCTTTTTCTGAAACCCCCTGCCAATACTATAGCTTTAGGTTCAGGCCTACATGTGGTACCACCCCATGACAACCTCTGCCATTCCATGTTCCCCATCCCATCTTCCATGTGCCACCATCATTACAAATTCAAACCAGAGAGCGAGTAGATACAGTTACTAACAGTTTTAGGGGGAAGAGGTGGCTAAAGGAGCAGTATTGGGGCATTTGCACATTTTTTAATCTGCCAAAGATGGAAAAGAGTCTTGTACTGACATTGAGTAAGAATAATATAGTAATACCACATAATCAATCATATATACAAATATAGTGGAAAAGGAGTTTTATACCTTGCATGGTACAGTGTATTGAAATATATTGAAAATATGTAATATATTACTGTCTATTGAGTTTTAGAAAACTTTTTCAATAAAAGTTTATATTATCAGTGACAGGCCTCACCAAACAATGAAATATTTTAATCTGAAAGTAATATACATCGCAATTGTTACATGTAAATATACATATATACATCAAATGTGTATGTGTGCAACAAATATTTTGTGTGTGTGTGTATCTATTTATATATATATATATACACATATGTATACATATATACACACACACACACACACACACACACATATATATATATATATATATATATATATATATATATATATATATATATATATATATATATATATATATATATATATATATATATATGAGTTTTTTTCCTACCATCTCTGTGGCTTCTCTTTTTCCCATTTAATGTCTCTAACTTTATGCCATGTTCTTTCTTCTTTCAGCACGGCTGAGCAAGGCTGACAGGCGGATTCCTTTGCTTTTCAGGGTATTAAAGCCACTTTCCCGCTCTGACAGCCTGTTCTACTCTGCCACCTTATAGCTCTGGCTTCACACTTCTCTGGGCAGCCACTGCTTCTTGACAGACCACTGTCACTTCCCATCATCCTCTCTGTATATCCTGTTCTCTCCCCCTCAGCACGCATCCCGACTTTCCAACCAATGCAATTATTTTTTTTGACAAGCCATCCATCAGCTTTAACTTTAAAAGCACTTTCCACTGATATTCATTGTTAAATCCTTTGCTTTTTATGGAGCTTGCATGAGAGAATATGATATCAGACATTCAAACTACCAAACCATGTAAATTTACTTTGTTCTCAGCTATGTTTCCAATTTCACGTCCAATTTTTCGGTACATTATGCGTAGTTGTTGTGCTTAATATGATGTTGTCAAATCCCATTAAAGTTCACTGCATTGCATGGCTTTAAAAACAGGTTACAATTTGCATTCTATAAAGAAAGGAAGGAGTGCAGTCTGAAGTCAAGCTGAATCTTATTAAAATTATCTGTTCAATTGTTACATTTGTAGATGGAGTAATTTTGAGGCATTAGCAGAGACACATATGAAAATGTCAGTGTGCCAACTAATGACAATGAAAGCAAAAGGAATATATCTGTGAAACTCAATAAAGCTCCTTTGCTGGTGACATAAATTTGATGATAATCCAAGGAAATGAATAAGGACCATACAGTTTGAATAGGAATTACCTATTCTATTAAATCACTTTGGTGTATTTCCACATGGTCTACATCTTAGTCCTATGGCACAATGAGTATCTTTTCATGAACTAAAATATCCCTACAGGAAAATATTCTCTGGAGGAGAATCATTCATACAGGGCTTATACAACGCAGCTTTGATTATACACATATGCATAGAAATAAATAAAAATTAGCCAATTTGTCTCTGATTTCTAAAAGGTATTTTTCCCCCACACTGGCATATAAAAAGAGAAAATCGTTATCAATCAGGCCCTAGTGGGAATATAAGCATGAATATGTGTACACATACACACACACACATCCATACATCTGTATCTATTTAGACAAATATATATAGTGCCATACTTTTTTGGGAAAAAAAAAAGGTGCCAGTACTTTCATGCAGGATGATTTTTTTTTTCTGGGACTACAGGGCAAATCAAACAGATTGAGGAAGAATGTGCTGTTACTACTGGCACATACCCCGGAAAAAAAGCCCTGGTTATACAGATATAAACAAACTCAGAACTTTTAGAATTGCCTCAGGCAGGTTTAGCATCAACATAAATACACTGATCAATGAAATCAGTTAAGATCACCTTAAAAGTGTAAAAATTCCTTAGTTTTCTACAAAAGACCTAAGAACATAAACGTACAAGGCAGCAGAAGGAAAACTGTATTTAAAATTAAGCTCTGTTAAATATATGCATTCCACACAAAAAAATGACAAAACTTCTTCCTTGCCCCAGATGGGATCCTTAGTGTTGCTTCTAAGAACCCAATACAGAAACTCATCTCCTCCCTTTCTTGAAGGTGTAATATGGTGTTTTGTAAAAGTGTAGATAGATGACCACTTGGCCATTCTGAAAATGTCCCTAGGCATAACTGCTCTATATTCTTCCCAAGATGCTTCTTGTGCTCTTGTGAAATGCGCCCTTAGCCCTTCCAGCACTGGTTTGTTCTTCATTATATAGGCTGTTGCCATTATCCCCTTAATTCATCTTGCAATTGAGGCTTTTGAGGCTGCCTGGCCTTTTCTGGGTCCTGTGAACAAGATAGTCTGTCTGACTTCCTAAAGTCATTGGTCACTTCCAGGTTCTTTAAGAGGCACGTGTGAACATCTAGGAACCTCAAATCTCTGTGTTTCCCTAAGCATTCTGCCTTCCTAAATCCAGGAACAGAGATGGGCTAATTTAGATGAAATTCTGATATCACCTTGGGTAGAAAGGTGGGTACTAGTCTGATTGTCCCTTTTTCCTTTAAAAAGAATAAGTACGTATCCCTGCAGGACAGTGCTTGCAACTCAGAGTTCCTTCTGGCCAAACACAGGGCCACTAACATCACTGTCTTTAGTGTTAGGTCTTTCAAGGAAACCTCCCTGATGAGCTCAAAAGGTGCTCTGACTAGCATCTTCAGTACCAAGTTCAGGTCCCATGGTGGTACCGTGACCTTCCGAGGAGGTCTCACCCGCTTTGCTCCCCTGAGAAGGCATACCACATCTGTGTTAGCAGCCACCAATTTCCTCTGCATGGCCCTCTGAAACAGGCAATCGCTGCTACTTGCACCCTAAATGTGTTAACTTCTAGATCTGTGTCTAGCACTTCCTGTAGAAACTTCAGGATTGAAGAAATCCCTGCTTTCATTGGGGTCAACCCTTTTACTTTTATACCAGGCTTCAAAAACTGTGCAAATGCAACCATATGTGAAGGAGGTGGACTTCTTTCTGGCCTTTAGTAGGATCACGATTACTTGGGCTGATTATCCTCTTCTGTTAAACCTTCTCCTTTCAATAGCCAGGCCGTAAGAGAGAATATTTCCAAATTTGCCATTACTATTGGCCCCTGCTTAAGGAGTGCTTCTATCCCTTTGATTGAGATCAGCTTTGCCTTCTTCAATCTGACCACATATGCATACCAGGAATGTCTTGACCACCCACCCATCCAGTTGAGAAATCTTCCTGACCACCTTCCTATCATCGGCCAGGGGGGAAATGTATGACATTTGATTTGCCGGCCAGGGTTGGGACAGTGCATCCACTCCCCTGCATCCTTGTTCTTTCCTTCGGCTGAATAACTGACTAGCCTTGAAATTCTTTTTTGTTCCCATTAAATCTGACAGCTCCCATTCTCCCGGGTCTAGCTTCCATTGACTGAGGAAATCCACCCGTAAATTGTCCACTCCTGCTATTTGCACTGCAGAGAGATCCATGAAATACCTCTCTACTATCTCCATGATGAGGCGTGCCTCTCTTGCTAGGGCTGCACTCTTTGTGCCCCCCTGCTTGTTCACATAGGCCACTGCTGTGGTATTGACCGAGCAGACTGGGATTGAAAATGGCCAAAGACCAACCTGATTGCTCTTCATTCTAATAGGTTTATGGAACTGTTTGGTGTGGCCAGGGCCAGGGTTTATGTGAGCTGTTTGGCCCTGAGTGTGTGCTCCCCACCCCCAATAACACATGTCTGTGGTTGCTATTATCTACTGTGTGGATTCTAGAAGGGCTCTTCTGGAAAGGTTGTTCATGTCTAGCCACCACTGCAGACTATGCCTCCTTTGGTATGTCAGTGGCAGACATTTGTCATACTGCTGACTTTGTGGTGACCAGTTATACAATAGGTGCACCTGAAGAGGGCGCATGTGCACTCTCGCCCATGGCAGTACCCTGGTTACTGCTGCCATGGAGCATGTTAACATGCGTCCGTAGGAAGTGGATATTCATAATGCTTCTGGGTCGACTTTATTGAGAACTGGTCTCCGACAACACTTTGCAATTGGGAGGACCTGATAGAGGACTTGCCTCCACGCTGCATTTGATTGACATTGGCCTGACGTCATGTCCATAGGAAGTGGATATATACCCTGCATTTTCGCCATTTTGAATTAGCAGGTCTGAAGACAGACAGCCAATGAAAAGACTTTGGAAGACGCCAGTTTAGTTGCCAGTTTGGGAAGATTTTTCAATAATTGATTGATGCTCTTCATTGAAGGATTTGGAAGATTCGACCCCTGAAGCAGGACCTGGGTGGTCTGAAACGTGATCACGTTGGGACTTCATTTATAATCCCGGTTTGAGCTAAGTATTTTAACTAACTGTGAGGGACTTTACCGATGGCTAAGAGCTTTTTGATGTTCGTTTGAATTTTCAGTTTTCAGAGAATTCTCTGTTGAGATACTTTTCCCGTGGCAATATTTATTGTTTATCAGAAAAACTACAAGTAATAGAGTTAATAATAAAGTAATGCAACCCCCTCCACGTTGGGTCTGATTGATATACAGACTCGGTTGGTAGTGGTCCTACAAAATTGTTTCAATAAAAATCTGTATGCATGTGGCATGCTAAAATAGAGAAAAAGATTTACCTAGAAACCCTTGTTATATTATCCTGTACTTATACATCAAATACAGTCATCAGAGCACATCAGAGACATATCTACATAATGGAGCCCAAAACTTCTGCAACCATTTTAGATGCTCAGCACATTCAGCTGCTACAGCTTCGTATTGGTGAGATTGAGATACCATATTCCACATGTTCCCAATGGAACATATGTAAATGTAAGGCAACAGAAAGTAAAAAAAAAATCAAGCAATGTACTTTCCCATTTGGATAGCGATTGAGATTATGCCATAGACCTCAAACACACAAGGGGAAAAGAACCAAAAATCATGTAAATTCTTATAGTAAAATAAAAAATGCAAGAATGTATCCTTTTACAACTTACATGACCAACTTACAAGTTGTAAAAGAATGTATCCTTTAACAACTCACATGTCATCCTCCCTGCCAGCTAGCTTTCCCACCTTAACTGGGGCCAACCCACCTGACAGGCTATAAAAAATAATAGGATAATAAAGGCAGACAAAAAGACCCTCAAAGATTTATGCCAAAAGAAAGATCTCTGTCTCTCCTCTAGCTCCATAGAAAACTCACTTTTCCAGACTCTCTTAGTGCGCAAACACCACTGGCTAGATTTTCCCTTCATCAATTTATAAAAATGTGCCACCTGCTTGGAGGAGCCAGAGTCAGCACTACATATCTGGCTTAGTATGGATTCCTCACCTAACTGAAGAAGCTTCATAACATTAGATCTAATACAATGTCTCAACTGCAACCACTTGAAATAATGGTTATCCGGAATATGGAAAAACTACTGAAGAGACCCAAAAATACCAACTTTCCATCCTTTATTATTATACCTAGATACCATATTCCTGCCAATGAACCAATTGAGAATACCCTTATTAATTTTCAAAACTGAGTTAAATCAAAGGGGCATTCTCTGACATGAACTAACAGTAACTTCTAGCTTCTATCCCAATATATGAAATGCTTCTATAGTGGCCCGAAAACCAGTTATACAGTTTTTTGGGGATAATCATCTCTGGCAAAGAGGATATAGGGATCAAGGCCACCAGAGCTTTCTCCAAAGAAAGCCAACCCGGCAAGTCCTCCACTTCCACTGCATCCAAACACCGAGCCTCTTATCTCCAAGATAAATGCCACATGATATGCCTCTAAATCCAGAAAGTTCACCCCTCCCATGTCTCTTGAAAGCTTCAGTTTATAAAAGACAATTCTTAGTAATTTGTCTTTTAAATACAGAAACAGAATTGTCGGCAGAAAAGGACCAATTGTTCCATCCAGTCTGCCAAGTAAGCTTATGGTAGTATCTGCTGCCCCATACTTATCAATTTCCCAAACCATAAAAGTCAAGGCCCTCATTGGTTGCTGTTTGAATTAAATTCCCTGTTATGCCTTGCTGTTGAAGTAGAGAGCAATGTTTGAGTTCCATCAAAGTATCAGTCTTATTGGTTAAGAGTAGTAACCGCTGCATAAGCAAATTTCCCCCATACTTGTTTCCGAAGACTGTAAAAGTCGGGGCCCTCAGTGATTGCTGTATGAATCCAAGTCCACTTTCCCCCTGCTGTTGAAGCAGAGAGCAATTATGGAATTGCATCAACAGTATCAAGGCTTGTTGGTCAAGGGTAGTAAACGCCGCACCAGCAAGATACTCCATGACCTCTTTTCTTCATTTCCATCCTTTAACCTTTAGGGATCCATGGGATTTAGCCCATGCCTTTTTTAATTCTTTCACTCTTTTGGTTTTTATCACCTCCTCTGCGAAGATAATTCCAGGTATCACCACCCTCTCCGTGAAGAAATATTTTCTGACAGAAAACCAGAGCAGTATAGTATAAAAACTAGATAACAACAAAAACAACAATGGAAGGACAAAACTAATAAAAACTAAAATTAATATCCAGTCTTAGTATTCAGAATAGCAAACCACAAATATTGTTAAAAGAAGTAGCTGGAGAATGAGGGAGGATGATAGTCAAGGGTGATAAAGTGTGTTCTGATGCAAAAGTCTCAAAAGCTAATTGAAATGGGTAAGTTTTTAATGATTTCTTCAACTGTTGTGAGTTTGAAATTTGACGAAAACAGATTTAAAATAGGTCCAAAAATCCATCTATGTCCTGCAAAACAGGATCCTTGCATTCCCACAGTGTAGAGGCCCAAGACAAGGCCCTTCCATCAAGATAAGATAGAATGTAAGTAGTCTTGGAAAAAGCTGTGGGAACTGAGATAGCTGTAATGCAAAATGCATGCAGCACTGGTTTAAAAAGCCCCTGGTCATCTGAATCTCTCCCGAGAAATGAACTGGAGCAGCCAGAGGTACAGCAGTCTTTAAAGTTACTTCATGTAACTGACCTTCATTGCTGGAATTAGCACCTTGGGTCTTCTGTATGTGCAGCTGATGAAACGCTGAAGTGAGTTTCTCCAATGCATCTTGCTGTTCAGAAATGCTCAGGGCCAGGCCCAGAACGGCCTGCAGGGCATTGAGCTGTGCCAGATCCATGGAGTTAGCAATCTGTTATTGTTTGTAAGGTTTTGGGTGGACCCTTGGACACTGTGGCTGCTGACCACGCCCACGGGGGGAAGTCCCGTGAGGGGCCACAGGTCAGGCTCAGCTTAGGACACACGACACAGATAGATCTTTTATTAACAGTATTGAGGAGCCATCAGAGGTGGCAGTAGTGAGCAGAGATGAAGCCTGGCTGGGCTTGTAGTCCCTCAGGCTCTAGAACAGCGATCCTATAATGGCTGTGCTGTAGTGAAGAGAAACTGAGATAGTGAGTACAATGAAGTATATGCAGGGTTCTAGAATAGAGCCTAGTTGGTTGAGTTCTCACACAATGGTTTCTCTCGGTAGGAATCACAGGAGCTGGAATAGAGGCAGGCCCTTGAGGAGTGAGTACTGGTTCCAAGGAACAGCTCTGAGAGAAGTAGATAGTAACTACTGATGATGTAGGCAGCGTGAAGAATAGGCCGAGCAGATAACCAAGAATTCCCAGATGCCTTTGCGGTATTGTAGCCTGTCAAAGGTGAATGAACTTTGAGTGTTTTTCTGAGCATGACTTGCAGAATATCCCTGAGATCGACCTACTGGCAGGCTCTGCAAAGCCTATAATTACAGGCCAGGAAGGCATCAATGACAATATCTGCACCACAATACATGGAAACTTATTTTGCAGGAAATCAGGATGCAAGCTTTTGTCTTGCAGATGCCTCTTTCAAAGAACAGAAATCAGTTGAAAAGAAGATCCTGTGAGGTTACAGTTTTCAAGTAAACCCTGGTGCCAAGAAATGGAATTCATGCTGAGCTTCTATTCAAACACCAGACTTGTTACCTGTTTATACAACAAAGAATATCAAGAGAAGAACAGAAGAACAAAGCCAGCAAAGTCATTGATAAAGGAATTTTTTTATGGTGGGAGGAGGAACAGGGTTAGAAGAATTCTTAGTTGAGGGAGGTCCTCACAAGCATTTCCTATACAGGATAGATTGTCATGACAACAGTATCATGTGTTTGTGGGCGGTTACACCTTTCTGGAAGTTTCGGCAATACTGTATGTTTTAATTATAAAAGAAGGCTCTCTTCCTGTGTTGGAGGAGATGCTACTTATTACAGATAGAGGGCATATTGCATCTCACAAGAACACTTGTCTTTGCCTCTTCTTTAAAAAAGCCAAATAAACTAAATTTTAAAACCTCTTGCTGAATCGCAGTGTTCTTGTGCCCTAAGCTTTAAGTCCAGAAAAAATTAGACAAGCGGTATCTTCCAGACAAAAGTGAAGTCCAGGCAGCGAGTCCGGGAACATGGGCCTTCGAGGTTCAAGTATTGGTTCCAGACAGCGACCTGAAAGAGAAGAGAGAGGCCCACGAAGAGCGGTACCCCAAATGATGGAGTGGCAGAGTAGCTAGGCATGGAGAGCGAATCCCATCCGTAAGGAGTTCCAGTATGAATACCTGACCTTGCTAACTCAATTAGCTAGCAGTAGTGTAGGCTTTTTGTATCCGGGATGCATGACATCATCACAGGAGGATGCCCCTGAGGTTCGCGCCAAAGAAAGTATTTGAAGCAGGGCCACGCGGCACACGCGCCCTATGGCAGCTGGACAGCATGGCGGGAGGCAGCACCCAAGCCGGACCGGGGATGCCGGAGAGGACGGCAGGCAGACGCTGCGGCAGCCAAACGTCCATCAACCGCGGGAGGAGTCGCCAGAGAGGTAAGGAGGGTGGAGTGGAGACGTCGGGCAGCGACAGTCATAACAGTGACGTACCTAAAGTATGTAACACTGGAGCAGATATTTCCTTTGGTACCACCCCAAGGTTCACTCCTTCATCTCCCCCCCCCCCAATGATCTCAGGTTCTCCTCTCCCTCACATAAGCTCCCTCTCTCTCTCTCTTTCTCACACACACAAAACCCATCATACAGGCTTTCTATCTCTCACACACATCCCTCTTCTCACAGGCTCCCTTCTCTCTCTCTTGCACACACTCTTACACACCCCTGCATACAGGCTCCCCCCATTTTTCTCTCTCAAATATACACACTGTTTCACACAGGATCTCTCTCTCACACACACAAACACACACCTTCACTCCCATACACACTCCCACCCTCACTACAGTACCTGAATGTAATTCGCTTCGGTGTCAAACAGCGGAATATAAAAATTAAAATAAATAAAAATAAATATACACACACAGTTCCAGTCTCTTACTCACATAGATATACCCTCACTCCCATATACATACTCTCACTCCCATACACACAAGCTCCCAATCTCTTACTCACATACAAATACTGTATATACACACACACGTGCACGTGTTCCTCTCTAAATCACAGAGGCTCACGTGTGGGCATTATGGGACTCTCCCTCTTCAGCTGCAGACAGGATGGATTCCTCTTGCTGTAATATGGGCTCTCTCTTTCCTGTCTTCTACCCTGAGCAGAATGGGCTCTGCTTGCAGTCCACTGGGCCTCTATCTTCTGCTGTGAATGGGATGGGCTATGCTTGTGGCCTGCTAGATGTTGCCAGTGGCCTCAGGTCGGAGCCTCTTGATGGCACCCCCTTCCTGATTGCCACCCTCGGCAGACTGCCCTCTCATGCCTCCTCCTCCCACCCCCCCCCCCCACCCCCTTAATCTGCCATTGACCAAACCATCTGGGCTCAGGGCCTTTTTTGTCAGCAATGGCTTAATGACCTGTGCAACTTCCTTCACAGTAATATCCCTATCCAGGAACTCTTTGCCTCTGAAAGAGAGGGGTGTTTCAAAATGTGCAAAAAATCCAGCATTGTTTCTAGTAGAAAGCAATTTTAGAGGAATAAAGGGAAGACTAATATTCCTTAAATTTCTGCAAAATATCGTGATCCACATACAAATTACCTCAAGGGGAATAGATCTCTTTGATCCTTTTCCCTGATTTCCTGTATCTCAGATGTTGTGCTAGCACATGGCCAGACCTATATAATACTTAGCCCTCTGTGTAGAAAATAAATCAGCTTGCTGACTCAAGAAAGAGTTATATTCAAACTTCAGTTTTTGTAAAGGCAGTAACAGAAAATTATCTTGTCTCTGTATATGCTGCAACTCCAGACTTTTACAATTTCTACAGGTTCCAATGAAAAATGTCTCTTTTTACTCTTCCATACAGAATATGTGATAATGACACCTCTTAAAACTGCCTTAAAAGTATCCCCCCATACAGAGTGAAAAGTATCCTCTATGTGATTTAACTGAAAATACTCCTCACAAGTATGTTAACAAACCAACAAATTCAATATACTCAATGAGACCAGTTTTAAAACTTCATTGAGAATTAGGGCTTGAGGCAATGCCAATTCAAGAGTTAGCTCAGCTGATGCATGATCAGATATCACAATGCAACATGTACTAAAGAATCATGCATTCCTGGCAATAAAATATAGGAAATAAGAAAATAATCTATTCTCAAGTGAGATTAATGGGATAATGAAAAAAATATGAATTCTGTATCTGTGGGATGCTGAAGTCTCCTTGGATCTGAAAGGTCAGGTGCATCAATTAGGGAGTGAAGAAAATCACGTGACAGGTTGTCTCATACAGACTCTCAGTGGCTTATTCAAAAGAGGGTCCAGAGTTAAATTAAAATAACTTCCTGCCACAAGTAGCACATCTTGCTTTTCAGTAATCATCTCAGCAAAAGTATTAAAAGAATGTGGCACATCACTATTGGGAACATAAACATTAAGCAACAAAAAAGGGTTCACCATTAATTTCACTTTAAATCTTAACCTATCTTCCTTCTGAGACAGATGCTTGTGATGGAATATGTACACTTAAGGATATATTGCATAGTATGGCTACCCCATTTATTTCTTGGCTAATGCCACAGAGAGTGCTAACACCTTGAACCCATGGCATGTTAACATGCTCGATTCCTTCAAATTGAGATGAGTTTCTTGTAGATATATTATATCCAGGCTGAAGTGCTTCAGGTGTGATAGCACTTTTCTATCATTTTATAAGGTTCCTGCAAACTTTCACATTTAAAGAAAGGAATTTCAATAACTTGCCCATTGCATACAAATCATAAGGTTATATATAAATTAAAGATGATTTGGGAGCAACATACTGAAGACTGACAGGAAGAACAGTAAGGTACAAAGTACACTACTACACAATAGCCTTCCATAAAACTCCCAACAACAGCAAGGAACTGCATTTCTCCAACACCAGTATACCCAAGTCCCAATAAGCAGCACGAAGGCACTGACCCCCTACCTGCCAAAAATAATAAACCCACTGCTAAATTAAGTAGCCTCAAAAATCTAAGGAAAGAACCATCCCCCCACATGTTCCCTGTTAATCATCATCACACCACCTTCAACCCAGACTCCATTAAACAGGTCTACCTGACAACCATGTTTTAACTCAATCCTCAATGCCATTCCCTCAAACTCTTTTTAGCTCACTCATTTTTTTACTCCATATTAAGTAATCACTTTGCTGCAAAACACAGTGCCTTCATGTGAAAAGACAATGCTGTCTTACTATTACTAGCTGTTCAGTGGAGAAGTAACCTAGTGATCAGAGCGCAGCAGGATGAGAACCACTGAAATCAGGATTCAAAAGCTGCTTCTCCCACTGAAGTTCCTTGTGACCTTGGATAAGTCACTTTACCTTCCACTGTCTCAGGTACAAACTTAGGGAGTCGTTTACTAAGCTGTAATATTTTCCTTGAAGGAGGAAAATACATGGAGTTTATTAAGCTGCAGTTTAGGGGAAACTAGTGGTATTTACCCACATGGGAAAATATCACAGGAAAAAATGCCATGGCTTCACTGAGCCCTACCAAAATCATGTAATGGTGGCCGCAGGATGTGGAGCTGCCATGAATTAAATAGGCCAGTTGGCCCAGACTACCCCACAAGTGTCTAAAATGCCTCATAGGTTTTGCAAACCCCCCTTCACTGCCACCCTTTGAGGTGGCTAAAGTTCAAAAAATAAATTTTAACCCTCTGAAATAGCAGCACAGGCTCTGCACCCTATCACCTCGATTTCTCAACCTATCCTCCGGAAGCTGCAGTGGTAACTACACTCCCCACCGTAGCCCATCCTTAAAATCCCCCCAAACTTACCTTGGTAGTCTAGTGGGGGCTTAGAATGCCCCCTAGACTCTGGACTCAGCAGCGGCCCCTTTTCAAAATGGTGCCAGTTGGTTGATATCTTGCCTTTGCGGGAAGGGCCTGCATTTCTACTTCAGGAGGTTAAATTTTAATTTCTGGCCAATTCGAAAGGTGGGAAGGGGTGAGAAGGGGGTCTTTGAGGCACTTAGGGTAGAGGGGAGTAATCTGGGCTGATTGGCCTCTAGTTCACTGCCCCAGAGGCATTGGAACCCATGTTAGTAACCCAATACTCCTGGAGAAAGTTAGGTACAACTCCTGAGCTATAGCTAACTTTCATTAATATAAAAGAGTTTATGATTTTTTGTGCAAGCCACAATATTTTATTTACATAAAATTAGCTAGTAATGAGTTGCTTTGAATGCAAAGCAGCTTATTATTTTTGCATTATTAGGGAGAAAACAATGTGTGGTATTTAAAAAGCTGTACATTATTGCTACCTCTATGCATTTACCAACCTAACACTGCTTGGTAAATAACCCCCTTAGATTTTACATTAGATTGTAAACCCTTTTGGGACAGGGGAATTCCTACTGCACCTAAAATATAACTCATCTTGAACTTGGATTTGGAAAGGTAAATAATCAAATCTGTAACCCCACAATAGGCTGCACTCACCGCTGACCCACCCATCATTCTTGCCTCCCTTGTGGCTGAAACGCCACCATCTTTACTCATGCTCTTGTTCATTAAGAAGGTCCCGCATCAGAATGGCTCCAGCGGTGCTACCTGATGACATCATGGGAGACTACCTCTTAAGTTCAGCTTTCCCATTCCTCTATGCCTCAACAACTGCTCTCCTGCCTTGTTTGCAGTGTGTATTGTTGGAGTGTTCCTGTTTCCAGCCTGCTTCTTGTCCTACCTGTCTTGCCTTGTCCAAACTTCCCTGCCCTGCTCCTGCCCTGGACTGACTTTTCTGATTTGACCTCTGCCTGGCTCTGAACTACCCTTCTGCCTGCCATTGACCACTGTCTGGACCTGGACTACCTTCCTGACTACTGCCCGGAACTGGACTACATTTTGCTCGCTGCCTACCCTGACCCTTGGCCTGTCCCTCTTGTCTCTTTGATTGCCATCTGCACAGACCTCAGTTTGGCCGAGGACTTTCTCCTATTCCCTGGTCTGTGGGACCATCGCCTAAACTCTGCCAGTCCCCAGAACCCAAAGGCTCAACCTACGTTTGCCAGCTGTCGATGTGTGCCCAGGGGGTTTGCTCATTAGGCTGTGCCAACCACACCACAGCACAACAGTCTGCTTCCCTTGCAAAATCCATATCAAAATATCACTGAACCCAAGGCTATATGTTTGTGGCACTTCATTTGTAACAGTTTTGTCTATGGAGTGAACTTTGTCTACTGCTGTCTATTTCTCATCTACTTTCTAACTCAGTTTATCATTTTATGACCCAACTTAAGGCTGCTCAATTTATTATTGAGCCTTTTGTGTGGAAACCATAGCAGTCCTTCCTGAAATTCAAGTTTATAACATTGAGCATTCTTTTAAATTTAATTCCCTGATCACTTAACTAAAGAAAAACTGAACTCATTTGTTTGAAATCACCACCTTCTACTAAAATCTACGCTGTGCACTACTAGATTCCAGATACTCCATTGCTTTGTCTTCCAGAAGTTCTGTCTTCTCCGCCACTGCATAAGGCTCCTCCCTATTTCTGTTTTTGTCATGTGGGATAATGTTTGCCTGTCTGTCTCCAGTCTCATGGAACCACAGCAATCAGCATCAGCAATAGCCAGCAAGAACAAGTGATCACAAAGTAATAGAAATAAAATAGGGAGAAAACACATAACAGACTTAAAATATTCCACATATTGTATGAAAATAGTTATTTAGAACTGAAATATTTGAATTGTATTTTTGTCAGTTTTTTTTAAATATCTGTGCAATTTATGAGTTAGAACAGTATTTTACATGCACTATAACATAATGCAAACTCATTGATGTTTTTTCATATGAAACCTTGCAATTCCCAAAATAATACATGTTCATATTAGAAATTGATGGTTAGAAATTGGTTTCAGTGCAATAACTCAATGCAAAGAGAAAAGTAACTCTCTCATAAACTGGATACCAGAGAGCATGTATACATATGCAACCCATATAGAAAGAAATAGTGACATCACTAGAGAAACACTCAAGAAAACCTTAAAGAGCACTGTTTGCTTTCAGTAAATTTGATCTGCATATAAAATAAGTACAACCTTTTCTGTTATATTTGTGCTATGTTGACTGATAATGGTTTTAAAGGAAAAGATCATGATGTACCAATAAATCCAAAGTGTTATTTGCTAAGTTTACATAACTGCCATGGCAACTGCAGCCATAATATTGAAAGCTTCAAAAAAAGGCAACTTCACAGAAGGTTAGTAACTCCCCTGATAACATTTTTTCTACAGAATACTCAATCTTAAAAAATATAGGCAAAACTTTGTGCTCTTCATAGCCCTTAGGCTAAAAAAGGCTAATGAAAACCACAGAAAACATATTAAATGATAGTACTTTCAAACAGCCTGAATTTCAATCCATAAATAATTTTAAAACTATTAGCCAATAATGTATTGCAATAAAAGGGCTGGCAGGGCCTTGCTCAACAAGCGATCACTTGTATGCTTTTGCACCTAGAGATTGAAAACTATCTTATTATATGCTGGTGGTGCTCTTTAAGTGTTCCTATAAAACAGTTGGCATTATTTATCAGCTTCAGGTGATCCCACTTACATGAAAGTTCATAAAAACTTAGTTTTTTTTTTCTTTTTTACAATTGAGACGAGGAAACTAGGCTTCAGCAGAATCTTTAATGCAATATTTTATGTATCCTTTTTAGGGATGATCAAAATTAGTTTTTATGAAATAGGAGAAAAATAGTGGCAAAAAGGCCCAACTCAAGTCAGAGGTAAAGCAAAATGCTTCTAGCATCAATAAGGCAAGACAGGAAAAGTGGACCAGACAACCAATTTCTCTGCCATATTTGGGCAATAATTAAATGTATCCTCTTGTGATCTTTTCCCCTACTTTTCCTTTAAAAAATGGCAAGAGTTAAAGGGGGTCCAGGTTTAATTTCTTTTTAAAGGACATGTGTTGAATTTCCAGGACAGTTGCAAATTCAGGGCTTGGGAAGTTTATACAGACAGAGATGTTTGAAGCAGGGATGGGAGGATAGGATTCAGAGGATTGGCTAGAACAGGGGTGGGCAAACTATGGCCCATGGGCCAAACCCAACCAGATGACAGATTTTTTCTGGATTTTCGCCTCTTCAATTTTCCCCATTATCTCCAGACTGCTCGCTTTTTGCAATGATATTATTAGCAATGGCCTGAAACTGCAGGCCTATGTTGATGATTTTGCCTGTATGTCTGTGGCTGGAGGTGATGTCAGCAGCATAGAGAAAGCAACGGGGCCCCAGAATCCACCAATTAAAGGGGGAGCAGTGGGGCAGGAAGAGAAGGAGCATTGCCCAACTAGAATTAGCTGTGCACTGATAGACAAAATAGAGAGCCCATGTGGCTGCCGTCCATTGGCAGCAAAGAGGAGAAGAGGCCCGAAAGGCCACTGGTGGGATGAGGTCCACCGGCGGTGAAGATGAGATAGGACCGAGATGCCGCCAGTGAACCTTATCCCACCAGTGACGAAGATGAGGACAGGCCGCCATGGAGCTGATCCCATGGACGGCAAAGAGGAAAAGAGGCCTGAGAGGCCACCAGTTGACCTCATCCCACTGGCGGCAAAGATGAGGAGAGGCCCTTGGTAGACTTCATCCCACTGGTGGTGAAGATGAGGAGATGCCTGCTTTTCAGTTTGCCCGGCAGTGCAGAAGCTGTGCATCTGCATCGCTGGATGAACTGAGCCCATCTGTCGTCGCTGTAGGCCTCAGGGTAGCACTTTCTCCTGCTGATCTCATGATACACAAGATCAGCATGCAGAAACTGCTACACCTGCAAATGTTTTATACTACGGGACTTGCAGAGAGAAGGAGAGAAGGAGCAGCAGAGCAGCGGGCTTCTGGAGGGACAATGGATCGGCATGCAGCAATGGATGAGTATAAGAGGCTCTAGTCTGCCTTATGTGTGTGTGAGAGAAAGAGAATGAATGAGTGCCTGTCTGGGGGTCTCTCTGTATGTGAGAATTAATGGGCATATGCCTGGGGGGGGGATATATGATTGTTTATGTATAAGAATGAATGGGTGCCTTCCTGGGGGTCTGGGTGTGTATGTGTGTGAGAAAGAATGAATGGTTGTCTCCCTAGGGATCTGTGTGTATGAAAGAATTAATAGGTGCTTGCCTGGGGGTTCAGTGCGTGGGTGAGAGAAAGAGAGCACATGTGTGTACAGCAACCGCCCCTGCCCGCTAATGCAATTCCATTACAATCTCGGGGCATCTGGAAATCAAAAGTTCCCAGATATGGAGAGTGGGAAATGAATTACAATTCTTACTAATTTTAATTATTATTGGGTATTATTTAATGTGTCTACTTTTAAATATTGTATGGGTGTTTGGAACATTTTTATGAGTGTTTCGTTATTTGATGTTATTCTATTTGCTAATTCTGTTTAATTATTCTTTTGATTGGTAAGGTTGCTGCTTTGGTCCACTCACTGTGGGATATACTTGCCACTATACCCCTACCCCCCACTCATGGAGTTCTAAGGAGGTTGCTCTGATTAGTACTAGTAATGAGGCCCTCTTTAAAAAAAATGTTTGCCCACCTCTGGGCTAGAAGATGGGCAAACAGGATTGGAAGGAGGGTCAGAATACTCTAAGGGCCAGATTTTCAAAGGGATACGCGCATATCCCCTAAAAACCTGCCCGAAGATCCCCCTGAGCGCACCGAGCCTATGTTGAGTAGGCTCGGCGGCGCGCACAAGCCCCGGGACATGCGTAAGTCTCGAGGCTTTCCTGGGGGGGCGTGCCGGGGGCGTGTCACGATGGTGCATCATTTGGGGGTGGGGCCGCAGGCATGGTTCTGGCTCGGGGGTGTTGCCGAGGCCTCCGAAATGGCTCCCGGGCCTGGGAATCGTGCGCCGGTGGCTGGCCCAGCACGCGCAAGTTACGCCTGCCTCAGGCAGAGTATTCTGGCCCTCCTTCTAATCCTGTGCAACAAAGGTAGGGGGGGTTTAGGTAGGGCTGGGGGGGGGGGGGTTGGGTAGGGGAAGGGAGGAGAAGGTGCGGGGGGGTGGAAGGAAAGTTCCCTCCGAGGAAGGCTGTGCGGCTCGGCACGCGCAGGCTGCCGGTTTTGCACAGCCTTGCGCGCGCTGATTCCGGATTTTAACAGATATGCACGTATTTATTAAAATCCCGTATACTCTTGTTTGTGCCTGGTGTGCAAACAAAAGTACGCTTGTGCGCAAATTTGTAAAATCTACCCTTTAGAATATCAACCCTGTCTGAAACTGTAGACTAAACATTGCAGCAATACAATATGGAAGAAATTTTCAAAAGGTTTTATGTATGTAAATGTTCCCTTTTGAAAGTTCCCTGAATTTTCAAAAGGTTTTACATATGTAAATGGGCTTTTAAAAATTACTAGATATATGCTGCTTTTATGCACGTAAATCCTCTAATGTAGAGATCTGCTACTGAAAGTGAAGCAGCTCATTATCATGAAAGAACTTACAGTCTATAGTAATGAGCCTTCTCTCATGTCTTGCAAGTAGTGTGGGAAAAAGAAGCAGCAAACTTGAGCAGGCTTTCCCACCGAAGAAGAAAAGGAATACAGATGGCCTAGATTGTAGAGGCTAAGGCCCCATAACATGAATAAAGTCAAGTAATGTCCAGAATGTTTTAAATTTAGGTGGGGAGGAAGATGTGTTGAGACAGGAGGAATGCAGCTCCAGATACCAGAGAGGTGTATATAGATGAGACCTTCAGGGACATAGTAGCCAAGTCCCAACTTCAGATTGGCAGCCCTGGTGCTGCCTTGGAGGAAGAAGGTCTCATGATTGGAGAGCATCAACCTGGTGTAGCAGGAAAGGATCCTGTAGCAAGGACCTGCTCTCCAGGTGATGCACTGTCCTTTTGTACTGAGGATATCTCCCCAAAGCCTACTGCCAAGGAGGAAAGGGTTAGGTTGACCGTCATAGTTGGTGTTTCAATTATTAGGAATGTAGACAGCTGGGTGGCTGGTGGGCATGAGGATCGCCTGGTAACATGCCTACCTGGTGCAAAGATGGCGGACCTCACGCAACACCTAGATAGAATTTTAGACAGTGCTGGGGAGGAGCCGGCTGTCGTGGAACATGTGGGCACCAATGACGTAGGAAAATGTGGAAGGGAGGTTCTGGAAGCCAAATTTAGGCTCTTAGGTAGACAACTTAAATCCAGAACCTCCAGGGTAGCATTCTCTGAAATGCTCCCTGATCCACGTGCAGGTCACCAGAGGCAGGCAGAGTTCCAGAGTCTCAATGTGTGAATGAGACGATGGTGCAAGGAAGAGGGATTCAGTTTTGTTAGGAACTGGGGAACCTTTTGGGGAAGGGGGAGTCTCTTCCAAAGGGATGGGCTCCACCTTAACCAGGGTGGAACCAGACTGCTGGTGCTAACCTTTAAAAAGGAGATCGAGCAGCTTTTAAACTAGAACAAAGGGGAAAACCAACAGTGCTCAGCAGCTTATGGTTCGGAGAGCGGTATCTTCAAAGGATACTAATGATGCATTAGAATTAGGGCATCCCAACAGAGAGGTTCCAATAATAAGAAAAGTAGTCCAAGTGCCTGTAACTAAAAACTCACCTGAGCTAAAAAAAATTCTAACTTATCCCTATCAATTAAAAAGCAGAATGAAAATACAAACAAAAAACAAACTGAAATGTTTGTATGCTAATGCCAGAAGTCTAAGAAGTAAGATGGGAGAATTAGAATGTATAGCAGTGAATGATGATATAGACTTAATTGGCATCTCAGAGACATGGTGGAAGGAGGACAACCAATGGGACAGTGCTAAACCAGGATACAAATTATATCGCAATGACAGAGAGGAGCACCCGGAAGGCGGTGTGGTGCTTTATGTCCAGGATGGCATAGAGTCCAACAGGATAAACATCCTGCACGAGACTAAATGCACAACTGAATCTTTATGGGTAGAAATCCCTTGTGTGTCGGGGAAGACTATAGTGATAAGAGTATACTACCGTCCACCTGGTAAAGATGGTGAGACTGACAGTGAAATTCTAAGAGAAATTATGGAAGCTAACCAAATTGGTAGTGCGGTAATAATGGGAGACTTCAATTACCCTAATATTGACTTTTTAAATGTATCATCGGGACACACTAGAGAGATAAAGTTCCTGGATGGAATAAATGTTAGCTTTATAGAGCAATTGGATCAGGAACCAACGAGAGAGGGAGCAATTTTAGATATAATTCTCAGTGGAAAACAGGATTTGGTGAGAGAGGTAACAGTGGTGGGGCCACTTGGCAATAGTGATCATAATATGACCAAATTTAATGATTGGAAGGGGGACAGTAAGAAAATCCATGGCTCTTGTGCTAAACTTTCAAAAGAGAAACTTTGATAAAATGAGAAAAATAGAAAAAAAAACTGAAAGGAGCAGCTACGAAAGTAAAAAGTGTGCAAGAGGCGTGGTCATTGTTAAAAAATAACATCCTAGAAGCACAATCCAGATGTATTCCACACATTAAGAAAGGTGGAAAGAAGGCAAAATGATTACTGGCGTGGTTAAAAGGGGAGGTGAAAGAAGCTATTTTAGCCAAAAGATCTTCATTCAAAAATTGGAAGAAGGATCCAACAGAAGAAAATAGGATAATGCATAAACGCTGGCAAGTTAAATGTAAGACATTGATAAGTCAGGCTAAGAGAGAATTTGAAAAGAAGTTGGCTGTAGAGGCAAAAACTCACAGTAAAAACTTTTTTTAAATATATCCGAAGCAGAAAGCCTGTGAGGGAGTCAGTTGGACCGTTAGATGATCGAGGGGTTAAAGGGGCACTTAGAGAAGATAAGGCCATCGGGAAAGATTAAATGATTTCTTTTCTTCAGTGTTTACAGAAGAGGATGTTGGGGAGGTACCCGTACTGGAGAAGGTTTTCATGGGTAATGATTCAGATGGACTGAACCAAATCACAGTGAACCTGGAAGATGTGGTTGACAAACTTAAGAGTAGTAAATCACCTGGTCTGGATGGTATACACTCCAGAGTTCTGAAGGAACTAAAAAATGAAATTTCAGACCTATTAGAAAAAAATTGTAACCTGTCATTAAAATCATCCATTGTACCTGAAGAATGGAGGATAGCTAATGTAACCCCCATATTTAAAAAGGGTTCCAGGGGTGATCCGGGAAACTACAGACCGGTTAGCCTGACTTCAGTGCCAGGAAAAATAGTGAAAAGTATTCTAAACATAAAAATCACAAAACATATAGAAAGACATGGTTTAATGGAACAAAGTCGGTATGGCTTTACCCATGGCAAGTCTTGCCTCACAAATCTGCTTCACTTTTTTGAAGGAGTTAATAAACATGTGGATAAAGCTGAACCTGTAGATGTAGTGTACTTGGATTTTCAGAAGGCATTTGACAAAGTTCCTCATGAGAGGCTTCTAGGAAAAATAAAAAGTCATGGGATAGATGGCGATATCGTTTTGTGGATTACAAACTGGCTAAAAGACAGGAAACAGAGAGTAGGATTAAATGGACAATTTTCTCAGTGGAAGGGTGTGGGCAGTGGAGTACCTCAGGGATCTGTATTGGGACCCTTACTTTTCAATATATTTATAAATGATCTGGAAAGAAATACGACAAGTGAGGTAATCAAATTTTCAGATGATACAAAATTGATCAGAGTAGTTACAAGCAGATTGTGATCAATTGCAGGAAGACCTTGTGAGGCTGGAAAATTGGGCATCAAAATGGCAAATGAAATTTAATGTGGACAAGTGCAAGGTGATGCATATAGGGAAAAGTAACCCATGCTATAGTTACACAATGTTAGGTTCCAGATTAGATGCTACTACCCAAGAAAGAGATCTAGGCGTCATAGTGGATAACACATTGAAATTGTCGGTTCAGTGTCCTGCGGCAGTCAAAAAAGCAAACAGAATGTTGGGAACTATTAGAAAGGGGATGGTGAATAAAACAGAAAATGTCATAATGCCTCTGTATCGCTCCATGGTGAGACCGCACCTTGAATACTGTGTACAATTCTGGTCACCACATCTCAAAAAAGATATAATTGCGATGGAGAAGGTACAGAGAAGGGCGACCAAAATGATAAGGGGAATGGAACAGCTCCCCTATGAGGAAAGACTAAAGAGGTTAGGACCTTACAGCTTGGAGAAGAGACAGCTGAGGGGGGATATGATAGAGGTGTTTAAAATCATGAGAGGTCTAGAACGGGTAGATGTGAATCGGTTTTTTACTCTTTCAGATAATAGAAAGACTAGGGGGCACTCCATGAATTAGCATGTGGCACATTTGAAACTAATCGGAGAAAGTTCTTTTTCACTCAATGCACAATTCAACTCTGGAATTTGTTGCCAGAAGATGTGGTTCGTGCAGTTAGTATAGCTGTGTTTAAAAAAGGATTGGATAAGTTCTTGGAGAAGAAGTCCATTACCTGTTATTAATTAAGTTGATTTGATAATAACCACTGCTATTACTAGCAACGTTAACATGGAATAGACTTAGTTTTTAGGTACTTGCCAGGTTCTTACAGCCTGGATTGGCCACTGTTAGAAACAGGATGCTGGGCTTGATGATGGACCCTTGGTCTGACCTAGTATGGCATGTTCTTATGTTCTTAGATTTCTGTGAAAGAAAATAGTGGGGTGCGGGGAGAGAAGGGGAAGAAGTAAATTAGCCTGATATAAAAGGGTTCAGCAGAGACGGTAAGAGACATTGCAGCCCAGAACATAGGTTCCCACCTATTGGAGGCTATGAGCACAGGAAAGAAGCAGCTGAATGAGAAAGAAGGGCTTCTTCAGCACAACTTTGGTGCCTCGCCAACATAAAAAAGGGGCTACAGCTTTAGCACAGTCATTCAGGTGCAATAGGTAGCAGGATTTTTGATTGTTTGTGATTAACTTAGTTAACCCAGGCCCCTGAAAGTAGGTAATGGTCTGAAGATGGAAAATACTGGATATTGCTTACTCAGACCATGCTAAGGGTGTCTGGGATTCTATTGAGAAGTGATGGCCATTGCTACATCCCTATAAAAACATAAATTGGGGCGAATGATGATGGGCCACGACTGTTTTAGTTAGAAGGGTGATAATGAAGAAAAAGTTGCATGGGAATAACTTGCACGGAATGGCAGTTAATACCCTTAACCAGTCTGTCTTGATGATTTAAACACAACTGCAACTTGGCTGTCCATTTTGATGGCAGGGTAGGTAAAAAAGGGTATTGGATTCTGGGTCCCGCCTTTTTTGGTCTGGTGTACTGATACACTGACATTGGGGATAAAACTTCCATGGCCAAGTCCAAACACAAGAAACATTAAAGCAATATTGTCAGAATTATCAGGAAGGCTGCTCACCATGTAAACATGTTGCAGTAATTTTGTAAGTAAGCTATTCTTAACATAAGGCCTGCACGGAGAAGCAGTTACTGATCTTGGTGGACACTTGGGGGTAACCGGCATGGAACGGCAGTTGCTGCCATGGGAAGCTTGCTGGGCAGACTAAATGGACCATTTGGTCTTTTTCTGACATCATTACTAAGTTACTAGGATGCATAAAATCAAGGGAGAGGTACAATATAGGGCCGTATTCTGCAACCTATGGCTCCAGAGCCACATGTGGCTCTTTGTGTACATACATGCAGTTCTTTGTTGTACCTTCCCAACTAAACCTAGCAGAGGAAACCATTATATTCTACATTCAGCTAACCTCTGATACTGCTCCCTTGTAAAATAAATGTGTCTGCCATCTTAGGCTGCAGTTCAAAGTCCCACAAGATAACCCACAGTTTAACGGGAAACCACAGGGCATTTGTTCGCAGCTCTTGTTTACCCAGTAGCAAATGCTTCACAGATTGTGACTGGAAGTGCAGCTGCTAATCTGCCTACAAAAAGGAACTTGTTTCTCCAGCCACCCTATAGGACAGTTTATCACATCAGTACAAACCACTGTGTCAGCTGGGACCAGGGTGGGGTGGGGGGCCGGGGGCAGCAGATTTTACCTAGAGGAGATGGAAGGAGCTGCGGCTGTGAGCAGGGAAGAATGGTGCTGTAAGAGCTGGGCATGTAAGTGCTGACCCTGTGTTAGAAGGGGGAAGAAGGCTGGGGAAAATTGTTGGGGCTGACAGGGCTGAGTTATGGTGGAAAAGTACTGGACTGTGTGACAAAAGTAGAAGAGTCATCATTGTGAAAGGAATTTTATTCTCCCACATTCCGTTCACTTACATCAGTCACCAATAGTTTGTCATATATTAAATATCTATAAGGTTTCGTGTATCTACATTATGAGTGCAATAATAAACTCCTCACAATGGTGTAAACAGCATGGGTAGTTTTGACTCACAGGGTTTCCACCAATAAAAGCAAAACTAAGGATGCAGTTTTACATTGATTACTGCTGTAGAATTAAGTATTCACAAAGATTTGCACCTGCATGTTCTGTGGATACTTTTTCCAGGACAAACTACATGTTGTTGCCTCCCCCAAGCAAATCCCAACCCAGAGAGCACCTTGGTGTTATGCGGGCATAAGTATGCACATTGTGGGAAAATGTATATACTTTTAACTGCATAGAGGATGTGCAATTTTCTAAAAAAGCCCATTTTTGCAAATAAAATACTTTTACTGAAAGAAACAGCTTTGAAAAGTGCCCACATGAAAACAATTTCAAGGACAGGAAAGTCTGCAGATACTTTTTACCCACAAACATTTCTCAAATTTTCAAAGTGAAATATGCACATATGATTTCCTTCACAGTTACACCTTTATTTTTCAGTTTTTTTAATGCATTGTATATTTAGCTCATGCCTTTTCACTATTAGCTCAAGGTAAGTAAGATTCAGATATTGTAAATATGTGGGCATGGTGTAACTTATGTATTTGTATTCTAAAATCGTAAGTATGTGCATAAATCTAAATTCTGCTTCCCCGGAAAGCTTCTTTTTTTTATTTGCACAAACATACACACAAAATTCATATATTTGCATATGTTTTGCACACAAAGACTGGCAAATATTTAGGCACATAAATGACCCTCCAAATGTATGCATGAAACATGTATTTCTGTGGGGGATCTATTAATATTCATGTGTGAAATGTGGTTCTCTAAATACAGTATTTTGATCAAAGACAAAATTTAAAAAATGCTCTTCTTCTTTGAAAGGCTGCAGATCCCTGATAAAGGGGTTGAAATTCTTCTAAGCATGAAATAAAAGCAGGATCTGGGGGGTGATCTTATTTGATTATCTTAAGGTGGCCAAAAATAGATAAAGGCAATGGCAAAAGCCAGAAAGATGCTTGGCTATATAGGGAGAGCAATGGCCAGCAGAAAAAGGGATGTAATATTGTCCCTGTATAGGTTCCCTGGTGAGATCTAATTTGGAATATTGTGTATAATTCTGGAGACCGCACCTTCAAAAGGATATAAACTGGCTTGAGTCAGTCCGGAGGGTAGCTACTGAAATGGTCAGTTGTCTTTGTTCTAAAGGATAACTGGACAGACTTAAAGATCTAAACATTTATACCCTAGAGGAAAGGCAGAATAGGGAAATATGACAGAGACATTTAAATACCTCCAAAGTTTACATGTAGATGAGGCACATCTCCTTCAATGAAAAGGAGGCTCCAGAACTAGAGGTTGTGGGATGAGGGTTAAAAGGGGTAGACTCACAAGCAATTTTAAGAAATATTTCTTTACAAAGAGGGTAGTAGATGCATGAAACAGTCTCCCCATGGAGATGATGGAATTAAAGCAAGCATGGGTTAAACACAGGGGATCTCTAAGTTAGTGGTACAGATTGGAAAGCTGAATTAGTTGATGTGGTTGGGCAGATAAGATAAACCGTAAGAACTTTTTCTACCATCTCATTTCTGTGATTACTATGGACAAAGTAAGAAGATGATGTGTGATTCCATTCATCAATCTTATATGGTAGAGTATGTACAGTACAGAAAAATAATAGTCAATATGTACACTTTCAATGTATTGTACTTCAAATATTTTAATGTATACAGTGTTGACAGATAAAAGTTGTTTAGCTGAAAAAGAATACTGATTAACAACAACATTTTTTGGATAAATCAGAGTTTGGTGCACTGTGAAAATTTGGTGGGGGAGGAGTTGGGTTACTGATCTTTCGTATTAAGGTACATCACATCAGTATTTTCATGTGCTGCAGTAACATGAATAATTTAGTCAATATTGACTGTAAGCATGTAGAAACCTCCCCTCCACATATGTTTTGACCACACAGGAGATATATGCATTAGTTCCGGCTAAATTCTAATGTTACTCCAAAGTAACATCATGCTGCCATACAATAGCTCTATAATGTCAACCATAACCTTCATAAATGAGTTTGTAATGGAAAACTAGTGTTTATCATATACTCATACAGTAGGTATGATTGATGTCATATATGAGTGAAATGAAGCCACAGTGACCATCTCAATAACAAGAACAGCTGCCAAATATTCATTTAGCGAAATGAGTTTAGAAAACTTTGAGCAGATTGCTTTCACAAGGCTGCTCTCAACAAAAGGAAACATAATTAACGAGCTAATATCAGCATGTGTCTGGCTAAGCTAATGAATATCAAATTACACAGAAACCTGTATAAATCATCATTATCCTGAATTTTAATTGAACTTGCAATTAAACATGACAAATTTTATATACACTAAACCTTTAATTTATACTTTCAAATAAGGAATAATTTATCATTTTTAGTATTACATAGTTAATTTCCCAATATGTGCACTTCTAATTAACAAGGACAGACAGGCATTTAAAAAACTATTGAAGGGCTTTACTGTTTACCACAATTTTGCCTTTTCATTGATGACAAAGGTAAATGTTAGTGTGCAAGAATCAGTGGGTCATACAGTCCTGCTGCCTCCTTTCTTGTAATGCATTAGCAGCTTAGAGGTCCTATATTAACTACATACTTCCTATTTTGGAGGTGCTTTTGTAACATCATGGTTGACTTATGCAGAAGCTATGCGCATGCCTTGAAAAGTATCTAAAATAACATGCCCAAACTCACCATCATAAAGTTATACCTGGTTTTTTTTTGTAGGGCACAACTTGGGCATGCTTTTCAAAATCAAAAGCAGATACCCAACTCCACCCCTTCAGAACACCTATTTTTTATGTGCATAAAAGTATGAGAAAAATGGGATTACACACACACTTGTATGTGCACAAATCCTAGACAATTTTAGAACAAGCCATTTACATATATAATGTTATGTTTTATGCCTGGAATTGGCTATGAAAATTGCACCCATAATGTTAATCTGAGTGAGATCCTATGAGAAGATTGCTTTAACAGTGAACTACAAAAATAATCATGTGCAGTGCATTTAATTAATTATTTTTATGAATTGTGGATGTCCTATAAACTTTGCAAGCATGTAGTCTGTGTTCTTCTGCACATGGTATGTTTCTTACAGTTCTTCATATGTGTGTGTTTAATAGTGACAAGAACATTTCACATTTTCTCATTAATTCAAATTAATCCCAAGGACGGTAACTTTCAAACTGGCATGCTTGAGCACATAAGTCGGCCCGCACTTAGGTACATGGAATTTTAGAACATATGCGTGCATGTTATAAAATATCCTGGCTGCATGCAAATGTGTGCCAAATTTTAAGAGAGTGCATAAATCCCACTTTTACTATGTTAATTGGGGGATTTTAAAAGGGGCGCACACCAATGCCATTCCCACTTTTACCAGTTTTTCCCAAGTTCACTCAGTTAAGAGATAGGTCCTCCAACCCCACTTGGTTTGATAGTCCTCACTCTCCCCAGTTAGGGAGAGTGAGGACTGACCCGTAAAGCCCCTCAGGTCTGCCTACTTTTCTTTAAATTTTAACTTACACAGCATTCACAGCAGAAGTAAAGTTACGCGGCAGGGGGCCTCAGTGTGTGCTAGGTTGCGTTAGCATTTATGCGCATATCTTTGGTTCACACCACAAAATGCCCATGCCCTACCCCTTTATGAAAACATTTGAGATGTGCGTTCTACAGGAGATACATACATATCTAGGTGGCTTTTAAAATCCACTCAGTGTATGAGCCCAGCATTTTTGCACATCCTCTAATTATTAATGTGCTCGTCAGACTTTTAAAATTCACCTCTAAATTTATAGAATACATGCCAGATACACACTACATGAAACAAAAATATACTGAAGCAGCTATATCAGTTCTATTTAATGCTGTTATGATGTTATTGTGAAATATGGTCTCTTTTCCTATTTAGCTATAATGTAATACTGACAAAAAAGTAGAACAATATAGCCAATAAAGAGACAATATACTAAATTTGGATTTTAGATTTATAATACAGGTATTACTTTGAAAGCGTCCCCCGAAATAGACCCAATGTTTCGTCACAAGGCTACATTGGGAGGGACGATGATAAAGAACTGTAATGTCTAAAAGTTAAACAAACAAATTTATTATAGGATGGGACCACAAAACTATGGGACTTAGCTGATACAATGAAAATAAGAGCATACATTAGACAGTTTCAACATTGGTATACAGGGAGCGCAAGGAGTGAGAAAAAATCTGCTGAAAAAAGTAGAATTGAATAAGAAAAAATTCTTTGTGACAGCCAACCGGGTAAAAGAAACTAAAAATTCTGTAGGGACATGAATGGTATCAGTTTGACGGTTAAGTATTTCTTCAACAAGTAACAGTGCATCCTCTTGGGGTATGTTGGAATATAAAGAAACAATATCTAGTATGACCAAAAAGAAAGGGGATAATGGAATAGATAAATTGCGGAGAATAGTGATAAGATGTGCAGAATCACGAACAAACAAATGGCTTAGGGGAACAAATGGTTGAAGGAAATAATCTACGAATTTAGAAAGGGGCTCGAGGAGGGAACCAATCCCAGAGACAATGGGACAGGCAGGTGGATTTTGGAGAGATTTGTGGATTTTAGGCAATACATAAAAAGTGGGTGTAACAGGGAACTCAACAAGTAAGAATTGTGCCTCCCTCGGGTGGTGTTTTGTCTAAGGTCCAAAGTGCACTGTACCAATGTTTTTATAGTGTTTTGTAGATCTGGAGTAGGGTCGGACGAAAGAGGGCAGTAAAAATTGGAATCTTGTAATTGGCGTGTTATTTCTTCGATGTAACTAGATCTATCAAGGATCACAATGCCACCCCTTTTGTCAGCAGGTTTGATAACAATAGTATGATCATTCGCTAAAGATTTGATGGCCAACTTTTCTTCCCTAGTGATGTTGTAAATGCATAGGAAAGGGGAAAGCTCACAATTTATCAATCTCCAATATGAGTTTTTCAAATGTCAGAAGCACTGGGTCAATGGGACCTAGCAGCACCCACCTAGATTTTTTATACAAAATAGAGCCATCTTGTGTTGAGGGAGACCATGAAAAAAACCATTTTAACCTTAACATACAGAAGAACCAATATAGATGAATATTGATATCAAAAGGGTCATATGAAAGCGTGGGTACAAAGGAAAGTCTTCTTTCCAAAACCTTATATTCAGTGTTTGAGACCTCGTGTGATGATAGGTTAAAGACAAGACTTGATGAATGTGGCATCAATGCCAGGGATTGGTTGAGTACTGGTGTTGACGGGTGGTGCGGGTCACGCGTGGGACCTGTGGAGGTAAAGACTGTCTCTGGGATAGGGGATTTCAAGTAATTCTCTGAGTCTGAGCAGGATCTAAAAAAGATGGTGAAGAATGAGAATATGACAGTGATAATGATGAAGTAACTGGAGATGATTTACCATAGGTAACTGAAGAATCTTCCCGACTTATGATGGCATTGTTTCATCGCTAAATGAGTCCTCTGATGAGGATTGAGCAAAAGTTGTTTTTTCTTGCTGGATGAGTAACAAACATCCATGGATATGCATATCCTTTTCAGTAATCCAATTCCTCTCATTGAAACTTCTTAAATTTTACTGTTTTTAAATAACTCTTAAATTTTTCCAAATTAGACTTGAAATCCTGCAATTGTTGATTGAAGGAGTCCAGAGAAGAATTGTTCTTGATAGCCTCAATTTGCTCTGAGAGCTTGACTTGTAGTGAAGATATAAGTTGGTTTGTGGTTTCAATGATTAACAACATTAAGTCAAACGAGCATTTATTAAGAATTTGGTTCCACCGTGTCAGGAATTCTTTGTTCTCGGTATGCAAACGGGGTTCCTTCCGTATTCTTAGTCACCGAGGGATCTTCTTGACATGGCAGTATTCGATCAATGTTGAGAAGTATAGTTCAGTGCGAGTGAGATACTTCTGCAAACTGATAGCATCCAGCCAAGAGGTAGAGGTGTATGATGAAGAAGAGTCAGCAAAAAATGGTGCATCTGTTAGCACTGCTTTAAAGGCATCTTCAGAACAGCTGAAAGAAAGGGAACCCATTCATATAATCTCCAAATAATGGAAACAGTCCACAGACAGAAATGGAGAGCAACTCTGCACTCAGCGTTCAAGCAACAAACAAATTGAGTGCAGAGAGAGTAAGGGTCCACACACATTCCACTTTGTGTTAACAATAGTTTTTACTTGGTATGGTAACTCCACTGTTTTATAATACAGGTATTACTTTGAAAGGGTTCCCAGATATGGACCCTGCATTTCGCTGCAAGGCTGCATCGGGAGGGATGATGATAAAGAAGTGCATGTCTAAAAGTTAAACAAATAAAATTATTATAGGATGGGCCCACAAAACGATGGGATTTAGCTGATAGAATGAAAATAAGAGCAAACCTTAGACAGTTTCAACATCAGTATACAGGGAGAACAAGGATTGAGAAAACAAAGCAGCCATTTAAACACTATTAAAAAGGTACGAAAACAGCCAGTCAATTAGAAGAGTTCAGTAGAAGCGAAGTTGGCCAATAAAATCACATAAAAGAGTGAAGTAAAGTAACTCCACTCAATTTCATTATTTAAACCATTTGGGATAAGGCTGTCAAGGATGTAAATCCATTTGTGCTCTATGACTAGTAGTTAGGCTGTATCCAAGATGAGTGGGCTGATTGGACGAGCCAGATGGAATTTTTCTACCACCATTTATGGCACTATGTAAAATAGTCTATGCTATCCATACATTTTCTCAGTGTAATGAGCTTGCTGGTTTGTATATATGTAAGCGAGTGAATATATCCAAAGTTGAAACAGATACATTTTAGACTGGATCAATTCAACATTTACATTTTTTTTTCACATGGATTTTCTTAAGATTCATGGTAGATCTATGGAAATAGATTTTTTGGATGAACTGTGCTACTTTGTAAAAATAAAATAGGTTTACATACTAATTCAAGATTTGTGGATTTTGTGCCAGTTCATTCAATTAACTTGTAACTTATTTTCAAGATTCACTTATCTCTATTTATTACCTTAAAATGTATCAGTACTTCCTCTTTGGTTCTTGTAAATCAAGATCATGTAAATTATTTCTCTACAAAGTATTCACTAGCATTTATGGTAGCAAATAATTAATGTTACTACATTATTAGACTTTCTTTACCCAGGATGTATTAGAATGGCACCATCCAGCAAATGTAGACTACCATATTTTGTGGATCTATTGAGGCTGCTGTATGAACCATGGATTTCTTTATAGGAAATGGGTTCATTTTACTTTGCATCATACCATATTGCTTGAATCATTGAACCAATACAAAAAAATGAATGTGTATATATATATTTTTTTTCATACATATAGCAAATAAGAACTGTTACTGAAGTAAATAGCTGGAAATATTGATGGCAAGCAAGAGAATAATTACAAATATTAATTTCTTTTGGTTCAGTTAGTTCAAAAGAATTTGAGGTTTATCTGGTTCAACTTTCGGTTGCATTACTTTGTAAAGCTTTAGTGATAGACATATATATATATATATATATATATATATATATATATATATATATGTCTGTGTGTGTGTGTGTATATATATATATATATATATATATATATATATATATATATATATATATATATATACACACACACACACACACATACATATTTATATATATCCATACATACATCTCTCTCTCTCTCCATATATATATGGAAAATGATAATGGGACAATACCTATATATCTTCAAATTAATGTTTCAAGTGTTTATCACACATTTTAATTACAGCTTAATTAATTAAATAATAAACATAATTATTACAGATTAATTAATTAATAATTAAAATAATTATTGCAGTAAATACCACTCACCAAAAAATTCTAAAATCACGTCAGTCATACACATTCATCTATCTCAATCATAAACAATTCAAGAATAGACAATACATAAATGCTTATAATAAAGATACAATATAAATATCACAGGTTCTGTATAAAGAGCACTTAAAGGGCATATTTATTTTATGTATTTATTTAGGGCTCTTATATACCGATATTCTTGTAACAAGTTACAAATCAATTCGGTTTACATTAAACCATAAAACCTGCGCTAACAAGGTATTACATTAAACAAGGAAGCCAAGAACTTGGGTTAATTAACAATGTTAACAGGGTGAATACAAGAGGAACAACTTTAGCCGGTTAGCCAGCTCTTAACTATAGGTAACTGGCTCGATGTCTGAGGGGGGCCGCAGGGCCTCGGTAATACTATGACATTTGTTAGAAAGGATGAATTAAAGAGTTGATTTTTCTGGTGAGTAGCCTCCCGGATTCAAAAGTGATGGGAGCACTGCTGTTCTGCTGCGTCAGGGAATGCTTGGGTGAACAACCAGGTTTTAAGTCTCTTTTTGAATGAGATTGTGCTTCTTTTGAGCCGAAGATCTGGTGGGAGCGAGTTCCACAGGGCTGCGCCAGCAGTGAAAAGAGCTCTCTTTCTTACTGCTGTTTTGATTGAGGGTACTTGTAGAGTGTCTCTGTATGCTGATCTCACCAGTCTGGAGGGTATTCTTGGATGCAGAGGGAACTTGAGGTCCAGTGGGGAGATGTTGTGGATGGCTTTGTGAATGATCATTAGGGTTTTGTATAGGATTCTGAATTTGATTGGTAGCCAGTGCAGTTTCTGCAGGATTGGAGTAATATGTTCTTGTCTGTTCGTCTTGGTCAGAATTCTGGCAGATGCGTTTTGTAGCATCTGTAGTGGTTGAATGGCATTGGAAGGAAGGCCGAGGAGGAGCGAGTTGCAGTAATTGATTTTTGAAAAGATGATTGCCTGGAGAACTGTCCGGTAGTCTTGATGATGGAGGAGGGGTCTCAGCCTTTTTAAGACTTGGAGCTTAAAGAAGCAATCCTTTGTGGTGTTATTGATGAAATTTTTGAGGTTCAGCTGATTATCCAATATGAGTCCTAGGTTTTTTACTTGAGGGGAGAATGCTGGTTGAGAGGCAGGGTGTGTGTTGGACTGTGAATAGTTGCTATCTTGGGTGAGTAGGAGTAGCTCTGTCTTGTCTGTATTTAGGATCAGGTTGAGGTTCGACAGGAGGTTCTTTATGGAATGAAGGCAGGTGTCCCAGAATTCCAAGGTTTTATCCAGAGATTCTGTAATCGGTATAAGAATTTGGACGTCATCTGCGTATAAGTAATGGATTAGGTTTAGTTTAGAGAGGAGCTGGCAAAGTGGGAGCAGGTAGATATTAAAGAGAGTTGGAGATAGTGAGGAACCTTGTGGGACTCCCAATGTAGATCTGATGGGGTGTGACTCTTTGTTGTTGATTTTGACCTTGTAGAAACGGTTTTGAAGGAATGATTTGAACCAGCTGAGGGCGGTGCCTTTGATGCCGATCTCTGATAGTCAATCTATGAGAATGGTGTGATTCATGGTATCAAAAGCCGCTGATAGGTCTAGGAGAATTAGAAGACAAGGTAGTTTTTTGTCGTAGTTCAGGAGAATGGAGTCTGTTAATGAGATTAGGAGGGATTCTATGTTGCGGGATTTCCGGAATCCATACTGTGATGGAGATAGAATTTTATTTTGTTCTAGGAATTCTGAGAGTTGTTTATTCACTATTCTTTCCAAGATTTTAGAGATAAACGGGAGGTTTGCTATCGGACGGAAATTTTGTGGGTTGTCCGGGGATAGATTCGGTTTCTTTAGCAAGGGTTTTAGAATAGGAAGTTTCAAGGGGTCTGGGACTAGACCTTGTGAAAGTGAGCAGTTGATGATCTTAGCAATAGGTTTTGAGATGGCATTTGGGATGGATACGAGAAGGTTGATGGGGATCGCGTCCCAGGGTTGTGACACAAGTGCTCTTTATACAAAAGCTGTGATATTTATATTGTATCTTTGTTATAAGCATGAGAGATGTTACAGAATTACCTTTAAAGAGGCCAATAATCAAGCAAACCAGGGAAACTAAGTTTGGTCAATAACTTCAACCTAAGAATTTTTGGCTGATAATTCACCTAAATTTAGGTACCTACAACATAAGTTCCTAAATTTAGGTCTGCTATTTATTTGGGAAGATTTAGATCCATAAGACCTAGATTTATCATTTTGCTATAAATATAGCAAAAATAGCACCTGTGATAAAAAAAAAAAGGAGCTTTACCCACTTTTTGGGCTGCTACTGGCTAAAGAGGGAGAGAACAGCTGGGTAGAGAGTGCATCAAACTAGGTTGAGAGTACAATGTACAAATCTCATCTTTGAGTACCTGTCATCACTCCAAATTACATCAAATCTTCACTGATGTATTGTGTACTGTGCTGTTTGTACCTCTGACTTTGCATGTAAAACTGCCCCCCCGAAACCTAGTCCACCACCAAAACCTGACCCCGACTTACTAGTTGCCCCTCTTATAGTGGTATAAAAAGTTGACTAATATGTGTGCCTCCCCAGAGGCACTCTCTCTCTCTCCCTCCCTCTCCCTAAATAGTATTTGTGATTTTTAGCACAAGTCCCAATTCAGGCATATTGCACAGCATAACACCAGGAAAAAAGGTATAGTTATTTCCAGCGTTAAAACCCACGATAACGTGTGTTATGCTAAGCACCCCTCATTTTAATTTACTCCATCCAAACTCTTCCCATTTGTGAAAAATTTTAAAATTTTCATACGCATCTCGCAATGCATTATTTATCATGGCGTTATGGCATTATCGTGGGCGTTAGGACCCTAACGCCCTCGATAATGTCCTAACGTGATTTCATAAATGACCCTGTTAGTTAGGTGTCTCTTGCTGAAAATCTGATAAACACCTAATTTTTTTATCCTGTTCTAACTGCTCACTTATAAGTGCCTAAATTTAGGTCCCTAGTGGGAGCCGAAATATAGGCACTCAGATTTTCAAAAGAGTCAATATAGGTGTCTAACTCCGAAATCTAGGAACCTAAATCCTTTGGGGTAGATTTTTAAAAACAGCGCGATCGCGTACTTTTGTTTGCGCAGCAGGCGCAAACAAAAGTACGCTGGATTTTATAAGATACGCGCATAGCCGCGCGTATCCTCTAAAATCCTGGATCGGCGCGCGCAAGGCTGCTGATTTTGGGCAGCCGGCGCGCGCCGAGCCGCGTAGCATGCCTCCGTTCCCTCCGAGGCCGCTCCGAAATCGGAGCGGCCTCGGAGGGAACTCTCTTTCGCCCTCCCCTCACCTTCCCCTCCCTTCCCCACCCCCCCGGCCCTATCTAAACCCCCCCTTACATTTGTCCATAGATTTACGCCTGCGAGAAGCAGACGTAAATCTACACGCGCCAGCGGACTGCTGGCGCGCCGTCCTCCGACCCGGGGGCTGGTCCGGAGGCCTGGACCACACCCTGGGGCTGGCGCCACGCCCCGGCCCCACCCCCGAAACGCCGCGTCCCGCCCCCGAATGCAGCATCATCGGGTCCCGCCCCTGACACGCCCCCGACACGCCCCCTTCCAAAAACCCCGGGACCTGCGCGCGCTGGCGGCCTATGGAAAATAGGCGCACCGGCGAGCAAGGCTTTTAAAATCCGCCCGTTTGTACATTGCCCTCATAGTTAATATTTATTTAATTTGTACTTAGCTCATGCATTTTCATTGGTAGCACAAGATGAGTTACATTCAGGTACAGTAGATAATTATATAAATGCCATTAATTATCATTGATTTTAGAAAAAAATCAGCATTCTTACATTTATTTGATAGGAAACTAAGAACTTTAATTTTTGAGACCTGTTCAAGCAACAGCACAGATATTTTCACACATTATCAGCTGACAGTAGAAAATAAATACCAGAAGAATTTATAACTATAGGCTACAAGAATATACAACTTGTGAAATTCTAGTTGTCTGTATTAGTTTTTTTTTTATTATTATTATCGTACCCTTAGCTTGCTATAGATAGTGTGCACATTTTTTTTCATCTAGTGTCTCACTACTTCCTAGTTAAACCTTGTCTCAAGTTATCAACACTCTCTGGAGAGATAAGCTTCTTCTCACTTACAACCTGTCACTAATAATCGAACTTTCAAGGCTCCTTCTTGAAAAGGGACTACTGGAGCCACACAGGTCACAAGAATTAACTGCCACCAGTCTTTGCAGAAAACTAAGCTCATCAATCTATAGCTTCTCATCATAATTAGAATAACGGCTGTGGAAATTTGGATTGATATTGACTCAGTCTTAAACCAGAAAAAGTGCAGATTAAAATCTTGGTGTGAAAGTTAATGATAAGTGCTGGTGGCGTTGTCATGGAGACAGAGACAAACAATTCCCCAAGCTGTGACATTTTCAATGTTCTGCAGAAGAGAAACGGTGTCCTCTTTAGTGTGGCACCATGTGAAGCTTATTTATGGTTGCAGGGCTTACTGGATTGATGACTGTCGTAATACACTGTCAACTCCTTTAGTGACACATTCATTTTTGAGCCTCTGGTGTGGTAGGAATAAAAGCACAACAGAAATGCTGAATTGTTATCTACTGGCTTTTTTGAACTAAGCAGTAATCTTTTTTTTAAACTTCTGATGGTTTTAGTGTTAATAGTAATAATAATAATAAAAATAATAATAATGAAAGTAGTAGTAAAAACCTGGGTCAAGGTGTGGAGTCACACCTCACATGGTGCCATGCTCTATGCACCAGCCTCCCCCCTTCTTACTTCTCTCCCAGGCTTATGTACCACTGTCTAAAACTTATCTGGTTGGAAAACTTCCTGCCAAGTCCAGGTGAGGGGATGGGCAAGAAGAGGGACAAATAGGGCAAAGACAAAGCTGACACTATCACTCACTGCCCTGAGCAGATTTGAAGCAGTATCAGATTTGTGATCCCATACTTAGCATTTTAGCATATCTGTGACCTAATGTGATTCCTACAGTGTCTGAAGCTTATCCTTCCAGTAGCAGGAGGCAGGGGTTGAGGAGAAGATCCAAAAGTACCAAGCAGTAGGCACAAAACAACCCTGTTGTTTCAATAGCACTCCCTAGTAATTAGTAGCAGGTGCTTCCAGAGGATTAAGACATCAGTGACAAGTGAGTGAAATGCCTCAATGGCTGGGAAGGATGTGTAAAGTACATGCCAGCAGCTCCCAATGGGCATGATCTCAACAGTTCAGGCCAGGTCCACCAACAAGACCACTGTGACAGCCGAATAACTGGAAGTTTAGATGCCCATTAATGATAGCTGATCTCTTAGTTGATAAAAAAAAAAAAATGGTGGACCAGTATGAATCCTGGAGTCTGCATTCAGGAACTTAATCTACAGTTATGCAGAATGCAGCATCAACAGAAGCAGAATAATTAGGTGATGGGAAGAGGTCAATAGTTAAATTCAGAGGAGGCCACAAGGCATCCATTGGTCTGTTGTTATGAGGTGCCACTGATGTAGGAAGTGGAGCAATCGGCCTCCGACAGGTATCTCTGGATTTCGATGTATTGAAGATTGGCAACTGTTCTCTGGAAATATATCAAAATCCAGATGCTGGACCAGACTGTGGGGCTGGTTGCGCTCTGGGTGCTTTGGGCTGGTGTGAATATGCTCTGTGAGGGGTTTCAGTAGACTTCGCTCTAGATTAAGGAGGAAAGTACTTGTGAGAGCGGTAGAACAGTTTCTTGGGGTCCCTTCTCATGCTTCTGCGAAATGTGGAGGGAGCATCAGTGGTTAATGTAGACAATTTGCGCAGTGTTTCATGGTGGTCTTTTAACTGAGTCACTGCGCCTTGAATTTTATCCCCAAAGAGATTATATCCAGTACACAGGAGGTCAGTAAATTTGACCTGGACCTCAGGTCGTAAATCTGAAGCTTTCAGCCAAACCCATCTTCGGGCACTGATTCCTGTTGCTGATAAGCAAAATGGTCAGACAGATGATGAAATGCAAAGAGAAATCAGGGAAGCTAACCAATTTGGCAGTGCAATATAATGGGAGATTTCAATTACCCCAATATTGACTGGGTAAATGTAACATCAGGACTTGCTAGAGACAAAGTTCCTGGATGTAATAAATGACTGATTCATGGAGCAATTCTTTCAGGAACCAACAAGACAGGGAGCTATTTTAGATTTAATTCTTAGTGGAACGCAGGATTTGGTGAGAGAGGTAACGGTTAGGGATGTGAATCGTTTTTTGACGATTTAAAATATCGTCCGATATATTTTAAATCGTTAAAAATCGTTAGAAGCGCGATACAATAGGAATTCCCCCGATTTATCGTCAAAAATCATAAATCGGGGGAAGGGGGAGGGGAAGGGGGAGGGCGGAAAAACCGGCACACTAAAACAACCCTAAAACCCACCCCGACCCTTTAAAACAAATCCCCCACCCTCCAGAACCCCCCAAAATGCCTTAAATTACCTGGGGTCCAGAGCCGGGGTCCCGGTGTGATCTTTTACTCTCGGGCCTGCGGTGCGTTGTAGAAATGGCGCCGGTGCTACCTTTGCCCTGTCATATGACAGGGCAAAGGTAGCTCCGGCGCCATTTTGTTTTTTGTCCCCCGACGTCAGGAGCGTAGGAGATCGCTCCCGGACCACCGCTGGACCCCCAGGGACTTTTGGCCAGCTTGGGGGGGCCTCCTGACCCCCACAAGACTTGCCAAAAGTCCAGCGGGGGTCCGGGAACGACCTCCTGCAGTCGAATCGTGTTGCCGTACGGCCGGCACCATTTTGCGCAAAATGGCGCCGGCCGTACGGCAAAACGATTCAAAGAACTGCGCATTGGAAATTTTTGCTTGTGAGAAATAACCCTTATAATACTGCTTCTCATTATTGTTACAAACCTGCCTTAAGGAAGAAGAATGGATTGGATTATTGGGCATGCTTTCATGTTTTGAGCAGGTAAGACTTATTAGCCACGTCTAGGTTTGGCCACGTGACATGTGTGATGGAAAGATATATGGGACATGCACTGGGAGCAACTGCTTCCTTCTTTCCAATATATGTCATGCACATTGGCAAAGCCAGACGCTTTGTTTGTTCACCTAGGCAGAAATTACTTGGGAAACCCATCCTGCAGACAGCAAATGGCAGTGATAAAAAATTAATTTTGTAGAACTAGCAGCATTTTTATTTAAGGAACAACCTTCCTGTGTCTGTTAGAATACCATCCCAGAGATGGGGAGACAAAGATCGGGACCATGAGACACAAGATAGTTATTCAACAGATTGGAATATGGGTGCTCTGGTGGTGAGGCCAACAGTTCCTATATGAGTATATGCCTGTACAATCTGCAGGGCTTTACAGGTCTGATGACATACATATCTCTGACATTGCTCAAGATTTATTTAATACCACGATCCAGGAGGCCTTTAAAAAGATTTTCAGTTGAGCATGGTGCCAATTTCTCTGTATCAACTCCTTCCCAGGTCTGTATTTCATTGTTTAAACCTGGCCTCGGCAGGAAAGTTCCTGCCAATTCAGGGTAAAATGGGGTTATTTATTTATTTGATTTATATTCCACATTTCAGGATTTAGTTAACTTAGGGCCTGAATTACTAAGGTTTTTCTCCCATTCTATGTCTAAGGGAGAAATGGTTAATAAATGAGGCCCTTAATTTGATGAATCACTTTTCTTTGGTTAAAATCAAAACAGCGGGAGAACATGTGAAGGACAAAGACAATACATCACTCACTGTCATGGGAGCATTCCCCACCCACCCTCCTTTAAGCTCGGATTTTAAAAAGGCTACGCACATAAATTTTGGGGTTTATACGCATGACTGGACCTTGCACGTGCATTTTACAATGGGCCTGGCTATGCGTGTAAATCCCGGTATGCACAGAAGTGCCGGGCCTTTCCAAAGGAGTGGGCCGGGGGGCATGGTCAGAGCAGGGCAGACTGGGACAACGCCATTAGCAATAGCCACTGACCCAGGGAAGTCTGCGCTGGCAGCAGGCCGGCGTGTGGAAGTTTCTTCAACTCGAGTAAAACAGAAAAAAATTAATAGTTACGTTGGGGTCAGGGAGGAGTGGGGAAAAAGAAGGAAGGTTAGATAGGGGTATAGGGAACTTTTTATAACATGCGTGCACCGGCATGTGTGTATTAGAAAATCGGCAAGTCCATGTGCGTGCACCAGGAGCCGCGTGCACATGATTATGCGCGGGTCTTAAAATCGACTCTTTAGCTGATAAGATAGTTACAAAGCAGAAATTAAGATGGCAACTTTCAAACGTGCGCACATTACATCTCTATATGGGCTAGTGACCAGATATGCGGCACATAGTGCGTATATTATAAAATAGCCCTGGCATGCATATATTAGGGGTGTGCATTCATTCTCCATGAATTGGGAATCCGCAACGTATAGGGCCATATTTGTTGTATTCGTGGGGAAGCGAAACGTATCGCGATTCCCCACAAATACAACAAATCTTCACCGAATTATTCGGCCGCCTAAATGAGCCAATTTAAACATACCCCTCACCCTCCTGACCCCCCCTCCAAGACTTACCAAAACTCCCTGGTGGTCCAGCGGGGGGTCCGGGAGCCATCCCCTGCACTCAAAACCCTCGGCTGCCGGTTTCAAAATGGTGCCGATAGCCTTTGCCCTTACTATGTCACAGAGGCTACCGGTGCCATTGGTCAGCCCCTGTCACATGGCCATTGGTGCCATCTTGTGCTCCTACGATGTGACAGGGGCTGACCAATGGCACCGGTAGCCCCTGTGACATAGTAAGGGCAAAGGCTATCGGCGCCATTTTGATTACTGGCAGCCGACGGCCCAAGTGCAGGAGATCACTCCTGGACCCCCGCTGGACCACCAGGGACTTTTGGCAAGTCTTGGGGGACACTCCTGACCCCCACAAGACTTGCCAAAAGTCCAGCGGCCATGGCCATGTGACAGGGGTTGACCAATGGAACCGTAGCCCCTGTGACATAGTAGGTCAAAGGCTATCGGGCCATTTTGGAACCGGCAGCCGAGGGTGTGAGTGCAGGGGATGGTTCCCGGACCCCCCGCTGGACCACCAGGGAGTTTTGGTAAGTCTTAGGGGGGTCAGGAGGGTGGGGGTTGTAGTTAATTTAATTTTAGTGGGGAAACGAATAGGAATTGACGTATAAACGTATCGGGGGGCCCCCTTGCCGAATGCAATGTATCTGCCCCCTAACGAATATGAATCCCAAATACAATGTATGGCGTCCCTCTGCACATTCCTAGCATATATATGCTCCTAATTTTAAGCTTGTTCGTGCACAGCTGCATAAGTAGGATTTGGGAAATGCAAGGGAGATAATTTTATAACAGATGCGCATCTAGCCCATGACCAATTTCACCAGTTCATCCACCAGTTGGCCGAATCTAGAGCTAGGTCCTTCAAAACACTCTGGTTCAAAAGCCTATACTCCCTCAGTTAATCCATACTTTAGCACTTCATAGATGCCTGCAAATAGTTTTACAAAGACTTACACCTCTTCCATAGCAGAAGTAAATTTGTGCTGAAATATACTTGAGTGCGCCTAGGTGTTTAGTTACTTACACGCATATTTCTTGACCTCACTCTGGAACACCCATGCCCCACCCATATTTTGCCCCTTTTTTCTCTGATGCGAGAATGTAGGTGGCTTATAAAATTGGATGGACATAAGCATTTGCTAAATGTGCTGCATCTCCTGATTTTGATGTTCACTTGGCTTTTAAAATTCACTTTGAAATGTTAGTTAGCCCCAAATCCTTAGATTTTTGTAAATTGTATGAAGACTGTTTTGCATGTTACAATTTGGGGGTGAGGGATGTGTGTAGTGTTTTTGAGCCAAGGATTTCACATTAAATTTTGACATAGTAAAGAATCAAGGAGCACCCATGGTAGTTTGCTACCCAAGCAAAGATTGAGGACCCCCTGCTTGGACAGCATAGAGAGCATCAGGAGGTAGCTGGGGTGACAAAACAGATCTGTCTGAATAGTGAGGTTATTGACCCAGAGGGCCCCACAAGGACATATATGAGTGTTGATTGAAGCCAAACCAGTCAGAAGGGCACATTTGCTTGGATTCATGGCTGGGATCTAAGGGAAGAAAACTGTCCTGCTAGCTTCAGGATGGACAAGCTTATGCTAGAATACTTCATTGTGGCTTGGGTAGAAGGTACATTTTAAATATATATTATTTATATATAATAAAGTTGAGCCTAATTTATCTAAATACTGTGTCTAGTGTTAATTGTATTTATTGAGTTGCTATTTTAGGTAGGGGTAACTAGCTTGCCCTGTCTGCTAGCTTTCTCATTAATTTTCTAGGTCACTGTTATTATTCCAAACAATTATTTCACAGTTTCCACATTTTATAAAATAAAATCTTGCTTATGCTATATTTACATAAAAGTTTTTTTCAGGAAACAATTACATTAGCAGGTAGATTTGAAAAGCCCTACGTAAAATACAACCGGGAAATACGTGCAGAGGTTGCGTCCACGTGGGTGCACAGATTTTAAAAGGTGCGTGAGTACGCGCATCTCTCTCAGTACGCGCTCAAATCAAAAAGTCAAAAAAAGGGATGCAGTGTGGGCAAAGTCTGGAACGGGCATGGGCATTTCAGTTGTACCGGGGAAGGGAATCCTGGGACGCCCAAGTTGCCAATTCTCTGTTGAAGCAGTAAGCAACAAAATAAGAAAAAAAAAGGTAAGGGAAAAGGTTTAGGGAGCAAGGAGGAAAAGGGAAGGGGTAGGGAAGTTCCATCCCAGTCGGCTCCTTAATTGGACTGGACGTGCGCACGAATTTATTAAAATCTACCTCATATTATAAAATGGCTGCATCTATTTGTGAGAGCCATCACATGTGTATACATGTGAGTCCGTGTGGCTGCTTAAAAGTTATTGTCTATGACAGTAACTTTAAACAGGCGCGCAGTGCACAGCGCACGTGTGCAGGTGTTTGTTAGTCCGCATTCAGGGATGTGCATGTTATAAAATAGATTCACCACACACACGTGCACAATTCTAAGTGGGTGCATGACTATGCACACAAATGACAGTTCTATCATGTAAGTGGGGGAATTTTAGTAGACATGCGTCAATGCGATTTCCAGTTTTCCCAATTCATTCCCTGTTCACTCAGGCAAGGGACAGGACTTCCAAACCACTCTAGTTTAATAGCCTTTTGTTTCCTTTGTTAGCCCCTACCTTTAAAACTCCACCGATCTATTTGTATTTATTACTTATGAATCCTCCATAGCAGAAGTGAAGTTATACAGCAGGTGCCCTGACATGACTGTGCGCAAATTTGAAGTTTAAATTCAGAAACGCCCATGCCCAGCACAGACCATGCCAAGCCTCGCCCCTTTTTATGGAACTTTTCATGTGTGTGCATAGTGGGAGAAAAGCACGTTCACGGGCGTCTTTTAAAATCTGCTCGTCTCGTGTGGGCCCAACACATTCACGTATCTCCCAGTTTTGACATGCGCCAGTCTTTTAAAATTCACCTTTAAGTGATCTATTTGCTCAGTTTTCAGTACTCAACTGAAAGACTATTATTAATAATAATAATAATAAAACTCAGGAGAGTTGCTGGAATGAATAGCCAGAATACTGATTTATTGATGCCCAATATTTTGTTATTTCAGGAATCCACTATCTCACTGGAAAAGAGGTTAACCATTAAAAATCTTTAAAAATTGTGCGGGCCATCCATTGCTCCTACCATGTGATAGGGGCCGGCCAATGGCACTGATAGCCCCTGTCACATGATAAGGGCAAAAGGCCATCGGTACCATTTTGATTAGTGGTAGCTGATGGCCCGAGAGCAGAAGATCGCTCCCGGGACCCCTCTGGACCACCAGGTACTTTAGGAAAGTTTTTGGGAGTCAGGAGGGTGGGGGTTTGTAAATAATTAGATCTAAAGGGTTGGGGTAGGTTTGGGGTTTGTTTTTTTCTGTGTGCCCTTTCTCACCCCCCAAAAAAACGATAAGAAAACCACACAAAAATTTCGTGGGGTTTTCCTATCATTTTTGGGGACCCCAGATACATGATGGATTAGAAAATATCATACGATATTTTCATCCGTCATAAAAACTATGCACATCCCTACTAAGAATTAAAAAAGGAACAGCCAGTCTCCTTAGCCATTGTTAGTGGGGGTGGGGCTAATTGGATTTGGTTTGCCATCATCTCATATGCTAGGAAAACGGAATCTTTTTGGAGCTGGTATCTTCATGAGCCAAAGCCTTGCTGAAACTAAGTGCAATTTTATTTTGTTATTTACTTGTTCTTAATGTAATAGGGCTTTATATTTACAAAAGATTGTGCCTTGTCTGCTAGAAAGAGGCAGATTTGAAATTGAAACCTGAAAGAGAGCTATTTTGTCTGCTTTGTAGGGCTAAGAATTTAAAAAGGATAGCCAGTCCTCCTAGCTATTGTTTATCTTTAGGGTTTTAATTAATCAGAAAGAATGGTTTTAATTCAATGCAACAATTGTGGTGCTTATGTCCCAAGGCCTATCATTTGGAGAACCAAGGGCTGTCCCTTTTGCCTTTAGCTGTCTAAAATTAAAATGGAGCTGATCCATCTAAGGGAGCAATTGGCCAGGATTCAATTAACCTCCCCTTCCTTGAAACATCCATCTATCACCCATCTCCCGCAATGGTTTCGGAATCCCAGGAAAAAATGTTTTACAGTGGACTCTGGTAGAACTAGACATGTGACAATCAGGCACCCACCTTCCCCAAGTTTACAGCAACCCCACTCCCACAGAGTTATCAGACATCCAGGATTCAAAAACCCAGAATCAACTGGATAACAGTAGGTTCTGGCAGAATAAGACTTGTGACGGACATGCGAAGTGAAAATAACAAAATCAATCAGCTCAAAAAAAAAAAGAAAAAGTTCCTAGGAAGTGCAACATAGCAAGGGAGAAAAATTGGAAAGCTATGACTACAAATGCTCGCAGTTTGGGCAATAAAATCCCAGACCTGCAAGCCTTAATGGTGGAGGGAGACTTGGATGTTGTTGCTGTCACGGAGACATGGTTCACGGATTCTCATGACTGGGATACGGCCATACCGTGCTATAACTTAAGGAATGATAGAAAGGACAAAAAAAGGGGGAGTAGCAGCACTTTATCTCAAAAATAATATTCAAGCAACTGAACTGCAAGGAAAGTGGGGAAGAGAAGAAACATTATGGGCCATCCTGAAAAAAGATGACGGTACATCCATTTTTACTGGACTCGTGTACAGACTCTGACTCAAATGGAAGAACTAGACAGAGATCTGATGAAAGACATTAAAAAGGTGGGAAAGAAGGGTGAAGCATTGATTGTTGGTGATTTTAATCTGCCAGACTTGGACTGGAGTATCCCTTCTGCAGAATCTAACAGAAGTAGGCTCTGTTCAAACAAATGGTAATGGAACCCACGAGGGAGGGAATTATACTTGACCTAGTACTCACTAATGGGGCTAATGTCCGGGTGGGTGCCCACCTCAGCACCAGTGATCATCAAACAGTATGGTTTGATATTGCAAATAAGATCTGGATAAGTGTCACAAAGACCTGAGTTTTGAACTTCAAAAAAACAGACTTTGTAGAAATGGGGAAATATCTGGAGGCAGAAATTGAAGGCTGGGAGAAAATGGGGAGAGGTCCAACAACAGTGGGCCAAACTAAAAGGAGAAATTACAAAAGCAACAAATCTATAAGTTAGAAAAGTAAACAAAAGTAAGAGAAATAAGAATCCAATCTGGTTCACAAAAGAGGTGGCTGATGTAATAAAAGCAAAAAAAGCAGCTATTACGAAATATAAAGAATACCAAAAAGTAGAACATAGGGAGGATTACCTGGCGAAACTGAGGGAGATGAAAAAAGTAATCAAGAAAGCAAAACTCAGGCAGAAGAAAGGATTGCCAAGGAGATAAAGCGAGGTGACAAAACATGTTTCAGATATCAGAGAAAGGTACAAAGTGGTATAGTGAAATTGAAAGGGGATAAGGATCAATGAGTGGAGAGAGATGATGAATTAGCAGAAATATTAAACAAATACTTCAGTTCAGTGTTCACTAAAGAAAACCCTGGAGAAGGACCATCACTTGTTATCCAAACTGTAGAAGGGGGTGGGAGTAGATGAAACTCAATTTACGGAAGATAATGTATGGGAAGAGCTAGGAAAACTGAAAGTGGACAAAGCCATGGGGCCTGATGAGGTTCACCCCAGAATACTGAGGGAACTCAGAGATGTGCTGGTGGGTCCACTGTGTGATCCATTCAATATATCTCTGGAAAAGGGTGTAGTGCCTAATGACGGGAAAAGAGCGGTGGTAGTCCCGCTTCACAAGAGTGGAAGCAGAGAAGAGGCTGGAAACTACAGGCCAGTTAGCTTCACCTCAGCGGTGGGAAAATTAATGGAGACTTTGCTGAAGGAAAGGATAGCGAACTATCCTCAATCCGGTAGGTTGCTCGATCAGATGAATCTAATTGATTTCTTTGACTGGGTGACTAGAGAACTAGATAAGGGAAGCGCTTGATGTAATTTACTTTGATTTTAGTAAAGCTTTTGATACGGTCCCACATAGAAGACTCAACAAAATGAGAAGCTTGGGAGTCAGCTCCAAGGTGTTGGCGTGGATTACAAACTGGTTGCTGGATAGAAGACAACAGGTGATGGTAAATGGAATCTACTCTGAAGAGAGAATGGTGTTAAGTGGAGTGCCACAGGGATCGGTGTTGGACCAGTTCTGTTCAACATCTTCGTGAGCGACATTGCGGAAGGGATAGAAGGAAACATTTGTCTATTTGCGGATTATACTAAGCTTTGCAACAGGGTGGACACGCTGGAAGGAGTAGAGAGAATGAGACGGGATTTAAGGAAGCTGGAAGAGTGGTCAAAGATATGGCAGCTGGGATTCAATGCCAAGAAATGCAGAGTCATGCATCTGGGGTGTGGTAATCCAAAAGAACTATATGTGTTGGGGGGTGAAGGGCTGATGTGCATGGAGCAGGAGAGAGACCTTGGGGTGATAGTGTCTAACGACCTGAAGTCAATAAAGCAGTGTGACATGGCGATAGCCAAAGCCAGAAGAATGCTAGGCTGCATAGAGAGAGGAATATCTAGTAAGAAAAGGGAAGTGATAATCCCCTTGTACAGGTCCTTGGTGAGGCCTCACCTGGAGTACTATGTTCAGTTCTGGAGACCGTATCTAAAAGGAGACAGAGACAGGATGGAGGTGGTCCAGAGAAGGGCGTCCAAAATGGTGGGTGGTCTCTATCGAATGACTTATGAGGAGAGGTTGAAGAATCTGAATATGTATACCCTGGAGGAGAAGATGAGCAGGGGTGATATGATACAGACCTTCAGCTACTTGAAAGGTTTTAATGATCCATGATCGTCAACAAACCTTTTCCTTTGGAAACAATTTAGTAGAACTAGGGGTCACAATTTGAAATTTCGGGAGGAAGACTTAGAACCAATGTCAGAAAATATTTCTTCACTGAGAGGGTGGTGGATGCCTGGAATGCCCTTCCAGAGGAAGTGGTGAAGACTAAAACTGTGAAGGATTTCAAAGGGGCATGGGCTAAACACTGTGGATCCCTAAAGGCTAGAGGATGGGAATAAATAAAAAAGCTTAACCAGTACAGAGCGGCAGTTACTACCCTTAACAGAAATGTGGGGGTAACCTGCATGGAGCAGCGGTTACTACCTTGGGAAGCTTGCTGGGCAGACTAGATGGATCATTTTGGTCTTTTCTGCTGTCATTATTATGTTACTATGTAACCAATAGTCACTATGACAGTTGTAAGAATATTTCTAAATTAAAATTACAAATTGTTTGACTTTCTTTTAAAATTTCATTTTCAGCAAGCTTTAAAAGCTTAGGGCCGGATTTTAAAAGGGGTATGTGTGTAACCCTTTTAAAAACCCCCTGCGCGGGCCGAGCCTATATTGCATAGGCTTCCGGGACGTGTGTAAGTCCCGGGGCTTTCTTGGGGCGGGCGTGTCGGGAGGTATGACGTGGACGGCACGTCATTGGGGGGCGTGACGTGGTCGGAGCGTCATCTGGAGGCGGTGCCGCGGGCGTGGTTTCGGCCCGGGGTGTTCAGGGGCATGGTCACGGCCTCCAGACCAGCCCCCGGACCAGAACACTGTGCGTGGCAGCCGGCCCAGCGCGCGCAAAGTTACACCTGCTTCAAGCAGGCGTAACCTTTGCGACAGAGGTAGGGGGGTTTAGATAGGGCCGGGGGGGTGAGTTAGGTAGGGGAAGGGAGGGGAAGGTGAGGGGAGGCGGAAGGAAACTTCCCTCCGAGGCCGCTCCGATTTCAGAGTGGCCTCGGAGGGAACGGGCAGCGCGTGCAGGGCTCGGTGCGCGCAAGTTGCACAAATGTGCACCCCGTTGCGTGCGTCGACCCTGGATTTTATAAGATACGTGCGGCTACGCGGGTATCTTATAAAATCCGGCATGAACAAAAGTACGCACGCGCGTAGAATTATAAAATCTACCCCTTAATGATGACATCTACAATCATTAAAACTATAGTGAGAAAATACTCGAGTCATTTGAATTTCGCCTCTTCTCATCCAGTCATTTACTGCCCAGAAATGTCCTCTTTGTCAGTCTTTATTTATTTATTTATAACACCTGTGCCCCTTTCATAATTGTATTTATTGATCAATATGCTGGGAAAGTAGTCAGGAATGCAAAAGTTCAAATAGAAGAAAAAAAAGCAAATATGTAAAATTGGGGGGACAAGACTTTTGTGAAGGGGAGGAACATAGAGGTTAATGAGGAAAAAGCTTAACAAATATTTCTGTTCAGTATTCACTGTGGAAAGGCCTGGAGCAGGATCACATAAAATAAACATAAATAAGATTGGAAGTGAGGTAAACCTCAATCAATTTTCAGAACAGTGCGTTCGTGAGGAGCTAATTAAAGTAGATAAGGCAATGGAGCTGGATGGGATACATCCGTGGGTACTAACAGAACTTAGAGATGTTCTGGCAACTCCACTGGCTGACATTTTCAATGGTTCTTTAGTCTTAAGTATAATTTCCATACATAAAAGTGGAAGTAAGAAGGAGGCTGGGAACTACAGGTCAGTTAGTCTAATCTCTGTGGTGAGCCAACTAATGGAATCATGCTAAAACAGAGGACAGTGCAATTTTTGGGATCCAATAGATAGCAAGATGCAAAACAGCATGGTTTTATCCAGAGGTAAATCTTGTCAAATGAATCTGATCAATTTATTTGATTGAGTGACCATTGAGTTGGATCAAGGGATAGCGCTAGTCAAGATGTTCTTAGATTTCAGCAAGGTCAGAAGACTTATAAATAAATTTCACATTCTTGGTATGGATCCTAGAGTGACTGACTGGGTTACAAACTAGCTAAGTGGGAGGCGACAAAGGGAAATGGTAAATTGATTTTTCTCTCAGGAGGGGATTGTTCTAGCAACGTGTCTCAGGGATCGGTCCCTGGAGTGGTTCTTTTCATAATGGAAGGGTTGTCAGGAAAGGTTTGTTATTTTGCCAATGATATCAAAATCTGTAACAGGGTGGACAGCCAGGAAGGAGCAGAAAACATGAGGAAGGAATTAGCGAAGCTTGACGAATGCTCTAAGTTCTAGCAACTAAGATTTAATGCTAAAAAATTAAAAGTAATGCATTTAGGATGCAAAAACCCAAGGGAAAGGTACAGTATTGGAGATGAAATTCTTCTAAGCACAAAGGAAGAGTGGGATCTGAAGGTAATTCTGATTTAGTTATTTAAATGTTTTTATATACCGATAACCGTTTACACATCGTATCGGTTTACATAGAACAGATAATAATTAGTGAAAAGTTACATGGAACGAATTGTTTGAATAGAATGGTAAGAAAAAAAGGTAAATTTATTTATTTATTTAGGGTTTTTATATACCGACATTCTCGATATGATATGAAGATAGTACATAAATGTTGATAATATGATATGAAGATAGTACATAAATGTTGATAATATGATATGACGAGAGTACATAACTGTTGATATATATATATATATATATATATATATATATATATTAGTAACTATATACATAGTAGTCAAAGTAAAAGTGAATAGTAACTTTATACATAGTGTTAATTAGGCACGGGGAGGGGGGTGAATCCTATCTTCCCGAGCAGTTAATCTTAAGATGGCCAAACCTGTGAAAAAAGTGATTGTAAAAGCCAGAAAGATGCTTGACTGCATAGGGAAAGGAATGGTCAGCAGAAAAAGAGAGGTGATATTGCCCCTGATGAGACCTCACGTGGAATACTGTGTACAATTCTTGAGACTGCACCTTCAAAAGATGTAAACAGGATGGAGTCAGTTCAGAGGGTGGCTACTAACATGGTCAGTGATCTTCATTCTAAGGCGTATGGAGATAGACTTATAAACATGTATATCCTAGAGGAAAGGCGAGATATGATAGAGACATTAAAATATCTTAAAGATTTCTATGCACAGGAGTTGAGCCTTGTTGAATGGAAAGGAGGTTCTTGAATGAGGGGTGATGACTACTATGTATATAGTTACTAATATATATATATATATATATATATATATATATATATTGTCACGATCAGGTCCCTCCGCTCAGCGTGCTGTGGGGCTTTGCTGGGCTTCAGGCCTCTGGCTTCGCTCCTATGACACGTCTTGTCCCCTTGCACAGCTCAAGCATAGCGCTGCTATGGACTCCTCACAGCCTCTAGGCAGAGTGCCAGGCCCAGTCCTGGCACTCCCAAGCAGTACACAGAAAAAGGATCTTAATCAATAAGGAGTTTAATGTGGTGCTGTAGCTCAGCGGCTGCAGCCTTATATTAATGCGGGGTTGTCCTTACAAGCCCCAGGGTACACAGCATTTAAAACACAATTCCCTTCCCACCTGTCTCATACATCCATACAGCAATACAGGATTTACCATCCCCCAACCTCCTGGTTATTCCACCTCCATAGAGGAACAGCTGGAGCTTTCCTCTCCCCAGCTTACCTCCATCTCCTCCTCCAGAGACTCCGAGGAGCCGGGCTTTTGTGGCCAGGTCCACCACGGGGGCACGCCCTCTTCTTCAGCCTCCATAGAGCATGCTGAGTCATAGGGATCAGTCCCAATTTCCTCCACCTGTTCCTGCTCAGGCTCCAGCCAGGGGTCAGGTGTTGGTTCGGGGAACCTGGGAAGTGTAGTCTTTGCTACCTTCCTCAGCGCCCTCCGGTGGCTAAGTTTGGTACCACTAGCTTCTGCTCGGCTGTGTCTCAGCTGTTTCTGCCCCGGGCCAGGTCGTACTGCATCACAATATATATATCAACAGTTATGTACTCTCGTCATATCATAAGGGGGTAAACAGGATTAATTTTAGGAATATTTCTTTACAGAGAGTGTGGGTGGTGGATATGTGGGACAGCCTCGAAGTGGTGGAGACAAAAAAACAGTTTCTGAGTTCAAGAAAGCATGGGATAAATACAGGGAATCTCTAAGGAAGTGATGAGGATTATAATGCTAAATTAATTGGGCAGACTGGATTGGCCATACAGTCTTTTTCTGCCATCATGTTTTAATGTTTCATTCTGAACAACTCACCTTGCCTCATGCCTTCATCTAATCCAAGAAGAGTTTTAACTCTTATTTTACAGAAATTACAGTGTAATTACATAAACAGCTAATTCCTTCTTTTCTCTTTTTGGGATTTTTTTCACTAATGATGATCTAGACAGAACTATTGTGCAAAGTTCTAATTTAAAATGCATCCAGCTGAACTATATAGGGATTACAAAAATATAGGACACCCTACATAATGCAGTATTTTGTTCTGGAATGATGGTGGATCCGACCCTTTAAATTGACCCCCTTAGCCTCCCCCACCCTCCCGACCCCCCCCCCAAAAAAAAAAAAACCCTTTTAAAATTACTTGGTGGTCCAGTGGGGGCACAGGGAGCGATCTCCCACTCTCGGGCCATCGGCTGCCACTAATAAAAATGGCGCCGATGGCTCTTTGCCCTTACCATGTAACAGGGTATCCGTGCCATTGGCCGGCCCCTGTCACATGGTAAGAGCACTGGATCTGGTACCAGCCATCCAGTGCTCCTACCATGTGACAGGGGACGGCCAATGGCACAGATACCCTGTCACATGGTAAGGGCAAAGGGCCATCTGCGCCATTTTTATTAGTGGCAGCCGATGGCCCGAGAGTGGGAGATCGCTCCCCGTGCCCCCACTGGACCACCAGGTAATTTTAAAAGGGTTTGTTTTTTTTTTTGGGGGGGGGGTCGGGAGGGTGGGGGAGGCTAAGGGGGTCAATTTAAAGGGTCGGGTGGGTTTTGTTTTTTTATCGGGCCATCGGTGCCATTTTTTTTAGTGGCAGCCAAAATGGTGTCGATGGCCCGAGAGCGGGAGATCATGCCGGGACACCCCCCCCCCCCACCCCACTGGATCCCCAGGTAATTTAAAACATTTTGGGGGGGTTCAGGAGGGTGGGGGATTCGTTTTAAAGGGTCGGGTGGGTTTAGGGGGTTGTTTTGGTGTGCCAGTTTTCCCGCCCTCCCCCGATTTATGATTTTTCACGATAAATCGGGGGAATTTCTATTGTATCGCGACTCTAAAGATTTTTGACAATTTGAAAAATATCTGACGATTTTTTTAAATCGTCAAAAAACGATTCACATCCCTACATTTAACCACAATTTCATGGAAGCATTCTCAGGGCAGAGTTATGACAGGGATGCTACAACGTATTATACGCATTTTGGCCAGAAAAAGTATCCACAAAGAAACCAGGTGCAAATCTCTTCAAACACATTCTCTTTCAAATAACAGAGAGAAAATATGTTCATATTTTTCTCTTTAAAGCCTGGTGAAATATTTGTGCTGTTACGATTCAGCTTATGGGACAAGCCCATAAGCAGCCTCTCACCTTTTCTGCCTGCCAGCCGCTCCGACGCTGCTTCTTCGCAGCCTGGAGCCACTGCTATCATCTTGCCTACTCGGCCTGGAATCGCCACCATGCTCCGTGGCGGCCCCGTCGCCGTCGCCTATCCATCTTGCGGCCTGGAGGCTGCAGAAGCTGTTTCCATGCATCCTGGAGGCTGCTCCAAAGCCTCCTGCCATCGCAGTAGGAGCTGCCAATGCCACCGTCGTTGCTGCGGCCTGGAACCACCACCGCGCTCCCTTGTGGCCAGGAGGCCACTGTTTTAATTCCTTGAGGCCTAGAAGCCGCCCTGAAGCCCTTAGTCTTTGCAGCAGGAGCCGCCGATGTCTTCCTCCTCTTCTGCAGCTGGGAAACCACCCTGGAGCTCCTCTTCACGGCCCGGAGGCCGCCGCCTGTGCTTCATGCGAATGGAGCCCTTCTCAGTCCTCTCTTCAGTGGCTGCTGTCCTTGGTCCTGCCTCCTTAAGCTCGGGGCTGCGCCTCTCCTTAGCATTTAAAGCACCAGTCCTTCTGGCTCCTCCTCATGATGTCATCCTGGGTGTTCCTCTTCACCTACAAAAGGGCTCAGCCTTCAGTTCCTCTTTGCCTTCGCAAGAAATCAGTCATGGAGTCGGACTGCTTCTGGATCCTCCATTCCAGCTCTTCAGTCCAGGAGTTCCTGATGTCCAGCTCCGCTTCTTCAAGGCACTCTGATCTTCGTGGGAATTCCTTGTCTTCCTCTGTGGTTCCTGATCCTTTGTCTCATCTTTGTTCCATGTTTGGTCTCTCACCGGGTCCCCGAAGCCTCAGTTCAGGATAGATGCTGCTACGAGTCATGGCCGGATAACTTCATAGTGCGTTTTAACTCTTCTGTCCACTCAGCAAGTTTCTTCATCAGTGTCCCTGATGTTCTTCTCTTCAGCTTTGCCTCATCCTTATCCAGTCCTCGTCTGATCCTCGTCTTCAAGTATTGTCTTGTTCCAGTTCCATAGTCTGCCCTCAACCTCTGTCTGTCCTGGTGCATTTGCCGTTCCCATACAGCAGGTCCGAAAGGGCTATCAACTGGCCGGAGGGCTACCCCAGAGACCAGCATTGCGTTGTTGGGTCTCTACTGATGCGTCAGGGTCGATGGAGGTTCAAGTCCCTGGTCTTCTACCTGTCCGCCTGTGCCCGGATACGTCTCACCTGCCTCGGCACTTCCATGGAGCTCCTCTCTGCAGTCGCATCGTGGTCCAAGGGTACACCACTCTCCCCGAAAGCGGGATCACTCCCTTGCGCTCCCGCAACATGTGGATAAGAGTACCCACAAACTTTGTACCTACCTGCACCATTGAAAATTGCCACAATAATCTTGTTTTGTGTGAAAATAGCACCTTTATGACATTTTAGCTGAAATAATAGTTTATGAATAAAAGATGACTGTAGAAACTGTATTTTGCACATTCTGAACAATAAAATGCTTAAGTCAGTTCAAATGAAAATATTGGGTGCAAAGTTTGTACAAAACAGTATTGTACTTTGTTATAAAAGCAATAACAATTCCACAAGGACAATGTGATTAAATTAAGGCCTTACTTTCAGCATCAGTGCAAGTGTATAAATTGCCCTAGGCGAACCTTCTGCCTTGCGCATCTGGTCCCGTCCCTGGTGCTGCTGAGATGCTGCTTGTGGCCTGTTGAGTATGTGCATTTCTCAGCCATGAGCAGGATGGGCCCTGCTTACTGAGTCTCTACTCCTCCCTGCCACAAGTAGGATAAGCTCTGTTCACAACCCGACATGTCTACTCTTCGGCGCCCTCTAATGGTTGGCACCCTGGGTGATCGCCTAGTTCGCCTAATGGGATGCACCGGCCCTGCTTACTTTCAAGCAAGAAGTGTTTATACTAGCATAAACAAACTGAGAAGTTTTTATAAAATTAGTTTGTGTTTTTTCTGGCTTTCCTAAGATAATTATTATGTACCCATATGACATATTCATTTTAGAATACATGTGTAACAAGGATCATGACAAAATATGTAGATATATTAGGTAAAGAAACAATCTTTGATTTAACCTGTAAATTTAGTGAATCTATATATAAATTTTATACTGGTAAAATCAATAAAACAATATGAAAAGAAAAAGGATTGACCAATTAACGGAGACCTTATACTGTATATGCATCGTGCTACACTGGCCTAATATTTTCCTGCTCTGGCCCTTGAAATCCAGATAGAAAAATAAATCACAGCACTACATAAAAATTATAGGCAACTAAACAGATTGTCAAATAATAAAAGAAACTTCAGCTGTCAGAATTAATTTATTCACGGTCATCAACTTTTCTTGTTCTATTAGTTGCCATTATACTGACACAGTCTTGAACAAAAGACCAGAAGCTTACATTAGAATCATTAACATAATTTAATAACTGATGGTATTTGATTTCTGACTTTTGAACTCTGACTGAGTGTGGTTCAAGATGTAATCCTCAGTGATTTTTTTTTTTTTTTTAATGGTGTTCACATTACATTGTTTTGTTAGCTGTAATTAATGCTCAATTTGTTTCAAGCTGTATTATTTAGAAGACACGAAAAAAAGCAGCAGTGATGATAAAATATGACAAAGATACGCATATGTTGTCTCCACCAAAATGACTTTGTCCTAATTTGAGATTTGCAGAAAATAAATGAAATAAGTCAAGCGTGTTTCTGTTTTCACAGTCAGAATGAATTTTGTCTAAAAAGATGCCTCTCTGATGAACCATTTCCAAATTATTTTATGTAGCTTGAGCTTTTAAAAAAAATAAGAAATTTTATAAAGCAGGTTAACAAATATGTCCCATTCCAGTATTAAATTAGTAATTATGTGTTTCCTATTCAACTGGAGAGCCCCTACGTGATTTATAACTTATTCAAACTCAACGCAAAAGAAATTGGGTTCTTTCTCCAAACAGGAAGAGTTCTGCATTTAATCTTCAAGGTTCATAGTGCATGTATCAAAGCTGGTGAGCTCCTAAAACCCCTAAGCAATGTAGAAAAATAGCCATAGATAAATGTTAATGCAAATTCATGGAGAGATCTATTAAAAAAATGTATTTTCTAGTTTTCATGTTGATTTCCATAGTATTCAAAGGTCCCATCAGAGTTAAGTAATATTCTATTATATCATCTCCAGAAATATACTGTCTTTTTTTCATATGCCAAATGTTTAATGTAGATATTCTATATAATAAGCTGAACTGAAGTCAAATATTCATTTAGCTTAAAATACAGCAACATCTTGTACATAGTGGGAATTTCAAAAATACTAATGAGTAGTAATAGATATATCAAAATATGTATTACTTTTATTGCTCTTCAGGTTTTTCAAGCTCCTTCCCCTACAACCCTCTGAATATTAGGGATGTGAATCGTTTTTTGACAATTTAAAATATCGTCCGATATATTTTAAATCGTCAAAAATCGTTAGAGCCGCAATACAATAACAATTCCCCCGATTTATCGTCAAAAAATCGTAAATCGGGGGAAGGGGGAGGGGAAGGGGGAGGGAGGGAAAACTGGCGGAAAACCGTACGGAAAATGGCGCCGGCCATATGGAAAAACGATTCGCAGAAGGAGATCGTTCCGGACCCCCGCTGGACTTTTGGCAAGTCTTGTGGGGGGTCAGGAGGCCCCCCCAAGCTGGCCAAAAGTCCCTGGGGGTCCAGCGGGGGTCCGGGAGCTATCTCCTACGTTCCTGACGTCGGGGGACAAAAAGACAAAATGGCGCCGGCGCTACCTTTGACCTGTCATATGACAGGTCAAAGGTAGCGCCGGCGCCATTTCTACAACGCACGGAGGTCCGAGAGTAAAAGATCACACCGGGACCCTTCCTCTGGACCCCAGGTAATTTAAGGCATTTTGGGGGGGTTCGGGAGGGTGGGGGATTTATTTTAAAGGGTCAGGGTGGGTTTTAGGGATGTTTTAGTGTGCCGGTTTTCGATTTACATGATTTACACGATATTTAAAAAACCCAAACTGCGACGATCCAATTCCCTCCCTCTCCCAGCCGAAATCGATCGTTAAGACAATCGATCACCCGATTCACATCTCTACTGAATATCTATATTAACATGAAATTTACAAATTATAGGCCAAATTTTCAAATGGCTGCGTGTATAAAAATTGGCAATTACGCGTGAGGCTGGGCCTTGTGTGCGCCGCGTGCATTTTCAAAAGGGCCCAGCCACACATGTAAGTGCCGATACACACACAAGTGCCTGGCCCTGAAACAGAAGTGGGCTGGAGGGCATGGTTTGGGCGGGAAGGGGTGGGGTGGAGGCTGGCCGGGACCCTAACAAGGGTTAGTTAAGCTAGATTTAGGGGTTGGAGTGGAGAGGGAAAAGGGAAATGGGAAGGAAGGTTACCTGGGGGGGTTAGGGAACTGGGGGAGGCCCAATTGTGTCACCAGGCATATCAATGCAAAGTTTATCCCCCAGCTCGCATTAACTGCACATGCATGCTCAGATTTTTAAATCCGGCATGCATATACACGCAGACAATGGATTTTATAACATGCGTGGCATGTTATAAAATTGGCACGTCCATGCGCGCATGAGTGCATTTTTTAAAATCTACCCCTATATCTTTACATTTATTGGTCTCTTTTGGATATTATGTCATAAATGACATGGAACGACAGTATATAAAGTGTCAAAATAAATAAATAAATATCACACAGGGATGACAACTTTCATGGGGGTGCGTGGATGCACAAGGATCGAAGTGCCCAGCGATGTAGCAAATTTATAACATTTGCCCATATGTTATAAAATAGCCAGGGCGCATGTAAGTGAGCATCCAATTTTGCAAGCGGGTGTGCATAGCCATGTAAAGTCGGGTATGAGTTGTGCAAGAGAGATAATTTTTAAATAGGCACGCATCAATGTCATAACCAGTTTCACCAGTTTATCCACCACTTCTCATAGTCTAGAGCTACATCCTCCAACCCCCCTTAGTCTTTAGCCTGCAGTCCCCCCAATTATTACTGATCCCTTAAACCATTCAGGGATTTTTTTTTTTTTAACTTATACCTCCTCTATAGTAGAAGTAAACTTATGCAGCACTGGAACTGTGCATGCTTCTCTTGACCCTGCCTATACCATGCCCCTTTATTCTCCGATGCGAAATGCTCATGCATCGGTACATGTGCATGCATCCCTTCACTTTATAAAATTGGGTACACATGTGCATGTCGTACATACGAGCACATCTCATTTTTAGTGTGCGCCCAGCTTTAAAAATTCACTTCATATTGCATAGATCAATCAACAAGACAGTGTGACAGGGCAATGTTGAGAACTAGGTGGATATTATCAGTGGAATAAAGGAGATGATAATGTCTCTATACAGGTATTTGGTGAGACCTTTTCTGGATTAGTGTGTTCAGTTCTGGAGGCTGCATCTCCAAAATGATAAAGATGAAGTCCAGAGAAGGGTACCAAAATGGTGCACTACATGATACAAAAACCACTTGAAATGAGATTTAAGAATTAAGTATGATTAATAGAAGAAAGAAGAAAGAGATATTATAGAGATGCAAAGACGTACAATGCTGTATATCAAAATGGCACCATCCATTGGGGTAAATGCGCCAGAGTTAATTAACTCCAGCATGACCCCAGCGGACAGTGTTACTTGGCTTTCAAGCAATGAAGAAAGAACAGAAGAAGAGGTGCTCCCAGGCCTGGGCTCCGAGGACCATGCCTGACCCTGGGACGAGGCCCAGGCATTGGGACTTGGCCTTTGGGTCGGATCTCAGCATTGAGCTTGTGTCCGGGCCGAGGTCCTAGTATTGGCGTCAGGACTTCGGGTAGGATCAAGATGTCAAGCCTGTATCTGGGCTCCAGCCTGGGCACGAGGCATCAGCCTTGAGCAGACCAAGGCTGCAGCAACCTACCATGGCCTTCGGCTACGCAAGTCCAAGGCTTCAGCTTATTCCTAGCTGGCAGATCCCTACTGGGCCAAGTAAGAGGGGGCTGGGTGAGATCCTGGCCCTGTTATATTTATGGGAGGGTGGGAGGGAAGCCTCATTTTTATTTTTTGGCCTTTTTTATTTGTTTGATTAATTTTTTTCACACAAATATAATAAGCAAATTTGTGGGGAAAAACCTCTTGAAAACAAACTGAAAATGAAAATTTCTTTTTCTTTGCAGTTCCCTACCAATAAGTGCTCGCTTTTTAGTGAAAAACACATAAAAAAGCAATGATTTAGAAGTAATTTTCTTAATTAATAGAAGGTGAGTACTGGTTATGTGTGGTTTTGAAAAGCTGTGCTGTACTGTACAAGGATTATGATATTCTTGTAAAATATGGGTACTCATCCGTGTTACTGGACAATGGCAAATATCAATAAAATTGAATTAATATTAGAAACATTTTTTTATATACCTAGGTAACAAAAATGGCAAAATGTTGTCTATTGTTCTTAACATGTTTCAGTGTTGCTAAGTAGGGGCAGAGGCATGTGAAAAAAAATTAAAGGCAATGAATTACACATATGTTCACCATAATATCTGGCTACGTATCAATTGTTTTAATGTAGCATAGTACTGCCTTAGATATACTTTTTAAATGTAGAGTATTTCTCCTTGACAGTGATCACAGTAAGGGAATATAATTCAAATGAGTTTGAGGGTAAGCCCATAGAGAATTTTAGCATATTATATTAAATAAATGAGTACTCATGTTTTTAGTTTGCCTGTTTGTCTATCCATCTGTTTGTGTCACTGAAATCATAGCTGAAGAGAAGAGGCAGAAAGTTAGAAGCAAGAACATAAGAGATGGCAAGTCAAAGACCATCGTAGAGGCAGTCGAGCGGCAAACACAGTGGGGTTCATGGGGGTTTCATTGGCCCTTCCAGGTAAGGAAGAAGAAAACTGCCAGTAGCAGAAACAGTAAAATATTTTAAAAGCTGCATGCAGGTGCACATGTGCGTGCATTTGCCGGCGTGCTCGTCTATGTACACGTTATAAAATCTGCTACCTGCGAGCACAATTTTATATTGACGCGCACATTTACACGAATGCCGTCTCGTGCGTATGTGCGGGGGGGATTTTAGTAGATGCGCGCGTGACGCATTAGGACCTGTTTCCCTGTTTCCTCCCAGTTCGCCCCAGTAAAGGAGTAGACTTCCAAAACCCCATACCTAATCTGCCTCCCTTTTACCCTACTAGTCCCAACCCCTAAAATCCCACTGACTACCCTAAAATGTTTTATTTTAGTACTTACCCGCAGTCCATAGCAGCAGCAAGTTATGCTGTTGTGGGATACTGGCGCGTGCTCGTGTGCGCGACACTGACTGTCGCGGCCCGCCCATTCTCCATCCCTTTTTGCAAAAACATTTCCAATGTGCATACCAGGAGATATATGCATGGCTGCAAGCCTCTTAAAATCTGTGCGGCCCATGTGTTTCCCAGTCACGTGCGCATCTCCTGGATTTGCTGCACGTAGGGCTTTTAAAATTCTCTCTTAAGTTTGGTGAGCTTTCCCAAATTACATCAACTGAAGATTAGCGGAGTCAGTGATTGAGACCTTTGAGACAGAGTTAATGTCCCTGGAGCCCAATCTGGCACAGAGCTCTCTCTACATATATAAACGCACATATCTCCTAACCCTATACCCTCCCTAACACCGCACATCCTCACCTATTTTTGCTACTACACTTCCTCAGCCCCTCTACATATCCTTTCACCAATCCTCATGTTCCCTACCTCTCCTCCCCTGGAGCTACATACAACCATATAGAACCTCCAGCACATGTACATATTAACACATACATGAAAAGTCATGGAGTAATTAAACATGTTCAAGTTGCCATTCAATTTTGGTCTTGTTTAAAAAATGTATTTTTTTTCAGTATGCTTTTAATCAAATACAGTTTTTACACTGATTCAAACAATTCTTTTTGTTGTTGTTTACAATGCTTTTCTACAGCAATACATCATTATCAGCACTATCTGAGCATTTCAAATGCCTGCAGTACAGTTTGCTGTTGTTTTCACTGATGCACAGCTTGGCATGAAGATGTATGAGCTGCATTTTTCTAATTAATTAATAAATGTATAATCACAACCCAGGTGTTGGTTTGTGAAGAATTTATTTAATAATTTTGCTGGTTGTACATTCATGTCTTTATTTAATTATTACAATAGCAGAAAAAACTACAGTTTAATAAATTACATATAATGCTCCATAAATGAGTCACTCATATCATAGCGCTTTACTCATTGGTCTCATATACTTTTGAATTTTACCTAAAAAAAACGTGCGCTTGTGTAACATACTGTTAATAGTAAAATGCGAAGGATGAAAAATTATAGTACTTACTTGACTTTTTTTGTGTCCAAATGACAGAATGAGTATTCCATTGTTTTTAGCAGTCCCCACTCATATTTTAAAGACCAGATCTTACCACATATTGGTAAATTCACTGACACACTGTGTGTTTCGATTCTTCCTCGGGGATGTAACTACGACAAATAAATTCTCCAAATCAAGGGGGAGAAAACACACAGAGTGCTTCACAGCTCATGCACACTATACGCCCACTAAACTGGAAAAGTATTTGAGACCAATGATTAAAAGTGGTGGGCATTTTCGATGCTTGGTGTTCCTTAAAAGAAATATATATATATATATATATATATATATATATATATGTGTGTGGAATAGCTTTAAAGCAAAAGCATAAAGGGTCTCATTTATGATTATTGTATGTAATTTATTAAACTGTTTTACTTCTGCTCTTATGATAATTTTTTACCATAGTATATTTTGGATTTATTTAAAATGTTTATTTAACTTTTTGCACTCTGTGTCAGTGATTTTTTTCCCCTATTTTTAAGGGTTTTCATATACGCACAGTGGGGTAATTCTCAAAAGGCTTTATATGCGTAAAAATACTATATATCTTAGCAATTTTCAAAAGCCCATTTACATGCAGGGAGGATATGTTGCGTGCCCCGTCCGTGCACTGGCCTGCTCACCTTGCTAGCTCCTCTGCAGGTCACGGGTTGGCCTCCCCAGAGGCAGCCGTGAGTTCCTCCAGGCCTTGGCGTCCTGCGGCGGCAGTCGACGGGCCTTCCACTGCGCACCAGGCCTCACGCCAGAGTTTGGCATCTCCAGTGGCATTGGCCATGCCCCTATGCGCTCGCGGACCGCCCGGCCTCTTGTAGAGCCAGGGGCGGGTCCTAGCTCTGCGGCACACCCTGATTGAATGTACGATATAAGGAAGTCCCTGCCTGAACTTCCTTGCCTTGGCAATTGGGTCGGCACTGTAAGTGTACTAGTTTGCCTCCGCATTCACAGTCTTGTTCCAGCATCCTACTGTTCCAGCGTCTGTCTGTCTTGTCTTCCCAGGTAGAACCCTCGGACTGTCTCTCTGGTACTGACCTCGGCCTGCTCTGACCATTCTGTTCGCTGCTTGGATCCTGACCTCTGCCTGCCTTGTGAACTCATCTGATCTCTGTAACCTGACCCCTGCTTCATTGACTACTCCTCGGACTGATCCTCGGATTCTGACCCCGGCTGCCATTGACCACATCTCCTGATTCTGGCTTTGTCCCTTGCCTTGTCATTGCCTACACTGTACTGGCCTTCCTTACTTCTCCAGACTTACAGCCTAGTGACCAACCACACTCCCTTGCTGCTTGTGGGCACACCTCTCTACCACCTCTCTAGGAGACCCTGCGCGGCCCACCTAAGTCCAAGCGGCTTGGGTCCCTATAGGCTCCACCCAGGGGACCACGGGCTTCTAGTGGTGAAGCTCATCCTAGCCTCTGTCTCCTCCTGTGCTCCGCCCCCTGGGGGCAGGTGCTTCCTGGTCCCTACCAGGGAGCCGTTCTCCACTGCTCCAGGACAAGGGTCCACCTCCAAGCGCAACAGGATAACTTTCAAAACTGCTCACATGCACCCATATATGCATATATAAGGGCACACTTGAATTTACTATTGTATTTAATAAACTGTGTACAAATGATGGAGCTCATTTTAAAAGGAGTTACACCAATAAATGAAACATAATATTGTAGTAATTTTAAAAAGTCATTTACACACATAGGGGTAGATTTTAAAAGGATTGCGCGCTACCCGGTGTACACACATGTACGCCGGATTTTATAACTTGCGCGCGCAAGTTATAAAATCAGGGGTCAGCGTGCGCAAGGGGGTGCACAATTGTGCACCTTGCATGCGCACTGCCTTCCCCGATCCCTCCGAGGCCACTCTGAAATCGGAGTGGCCTCAGAGGGAGCTTTCCTACCCCCCCACCCCACCCCACTTTCCCTTCCCTCCCCCGCCCTTTCCCCCTACCTTTTCCTTTGCTTTTTTTAATTTCACAATTTACTTCAGCCCTGGGTATGTTGCGCGCGCCAGCCGACTACCAGTGCGCAATCCCCGGCACAGCGGCAAAGATGGCCACTGTGCCAGGAGCCTGACCACGCCTCACCCGAGTTCCAGTATCTTACCCAGTCCAGAGTAGGACTACTCCACCTATCATCTGCTGTCTCTGGGCTGAACCAACCTCTCTCGCTATTAAACCCTGAGGCCCACCTAAGTCCTGCTGGCCCTGGCTCCCAAAGGCTCAATCTGTGGGGAACGAGGGCTGATATAGGTGAAGCTCCAGTGGCCTCTGCCTTCAGCCCACTCCACCTGCTGACAGTGGAGTAAAAATATAACTTGCTGGGCAGACTGGATCGTCCACTTGTATCTTTTTCTGTCATCTTCTATGTTTCTATGTGTGAGCAATAGGCAGTGTGTGATGAAGCATTTAATGGAGATTTTAGAGTCGGATGTTCATGTCAGGGTACATGCCATCACCCTGATCCTTCCAGGAGAGGATGCAGTGAAGATCCTAGATCCAGTGTAGTATAGCCCATTACTTTGTGAGTCTATTTCAAGAAATGGACTGAGTTCTGTGTCCTTGCCTTTTGCAAGCATTTAGTGTTCAACTTTTACTATTCTACTAATCATTAAAGAAAGAAAGATGAATAACACAAAATATACCCTTAGATTCATCAAAATGCTGGCTGCAGTAAACTTTTTGCATCTGAGAGAGAGAGAGAGAGTCTATTTATAAGGTCCTCATAGTAGTGAACTATTTATATCTCGTAGGGCCAGCTAATAGCTCGAAGTGAGTTGGTGGTGGTGGTCAAGGGATTAGGGGCCAGTTTTTCATGCAGAGTAAGAAGTCCGAACAGCCTGGTACACTGGTGAAGATTTGACATCACTTGGAGTGAGGAAAGTCTCACAAAGATTACATTTCTACTATGTTCTCTCGCCTTAGCTTGATGGACTCTATAACAGGGTACCATCAAGCTAGGGCGAAATAAGATAACACAAAATTGCATCTTTGTGAGACTTTCCATACTCCGAATGATTTCAAATCTTCACCGGTGTACCATGCTGTTCGTACTTCTTACTCTGCATGAAAAACCGGCCCCTAATCCCTTAACCAGCACCACCAAATCACTTTGAGCTATTAGCTGGCCTTCTTATAGGCATATAAATAGTTGCATACTGTGAAGATCTCCCCAGAGGCTCTCTCTCACTCCCCTCCTTCTCCCCTCTCCAGCCCAGAAATGGTCGAAATGCAATTTCAAAAATTTATTGCGAATTGCGTTACAGCCATTTCAGTCATATCACACAGCTTAACACCAGGAAAAAAGGTGTAGTTATTTCCAGTGTTAAAACCATGCGATAGCATGCATTATGCTATTGCACGGTTTGATATTGCCCTTCATTTTCATAAATCCTGCCCAAACTCTTCTCTAATCCTGCCCCTTCCCAAATTTTGCATTCGCGCTATGCGATAGTGCTATTATCGCATGCATTATGGCATTAAAGCATGTGTTAACGTGTTATCACGTGCGTTAACGCCATAACGCATTTTGATGAATGACCCTGATAAATAGCTATGCTGGTTTGTTAAACCCAATCAGGAGATTCTAAACCATTGTGCTCCATTGGAAATTGGGTTACATCTATCTGAAATTAAATTGTGAACCCAAAGTAAATGATTTTGAATACCTAATTCATAATGCATTCTACTAGTTCTAAGGAATTTAAGAAGGCCTTTCATATTACCTCCTTCCACAATTAATGAGCTGTGCTATAATCAAGATGACAAACACTTGACTGTATTTTGGCTATATCACCCTTCAAATGAATATTCAAGTTAGCATATATTACCACTGACTGTTCATGCTAGAAAATTAAGCCACTTTTCCCTTTGCTGCTATTGATAGCCTTCTAATTTATTTTTAAGAGTCAGAAAAGGTTATATAAAATACAATGACAAAAACTCTATTAAATCATTTCAGTGTAAGTTTATAACATATGCTTTTCTATATGGAATGTGCTTTCAATTACATAGGACTCATAAAGGACTTTTTTGCCTCTACCTTATACATGTTCATTCCATACTTTCAGAAAATATTGAGCTTCTTACTATGCCAAGGGAGGGTAATTTTTAAAGAGACTTCTGTAAGAAAATTAGTGTCTTACCCACAGAAATGGCCCTTTAGCAAACTGTGACTAATATGTGTGCAAAATAACAGGCATACGCACTGTGAGAACGTACTTTTATATGTATGGGGGAGTTGCATTCCAGAGTATAGAGACTGAGTGGGTTTGGAATTTATATTCATACTTGTTGATCATCTTCTATTAAACTGATATAGACATTAACAACCACCGCAACGTTCTACTTCTTGTTAATCTTCTATCATCCTCTTCTTCTACTCCCAGTTAGAATCATCCCTGTTTTATTGTAACTTCTTTTTCTGAGCACTTGTTATAATTTGTTATAAGTTGTAATGTATACGCTCAAGTTATAGTTATGTATTGCTCACCCCTTGTTTTATGTAAACCGACATGATACGAACTCCGTGAATGCCGGTATAGAAAAAAACACAAATAAATAAATAAATTTTAAAAAGTAAAGTAGAAATTCAATCAACAAAACTATGTGCACCAAACAGCAAGTGTAATTGTGTACACATAGTTTGGTTGCAATAATTTTCAAAATGGACTTATGAGAGTCCACTTTTAAAACTGTTGTAACTTATGGGCACATTTGTTGGCTAACATATATATAATGTTAAAAAATTACCTCCTCGGCCGAAGCACATCACTAATGAACAGTACTCCTCTTTCTTGCAGCATGTGTACTATTGAACACGTCATATAACATTTTATTTCCCCTCCAACCTAAACATGTGTGGAAGGGCACAATCTAACTAAAAGTAGTATGTGCTATGGAAAACAGTAGGTACTTTTAGCTGGCTAGAAGGCAGCAAATTTAAGACAAGCCATTTTACCCAGGTAAATTGCTTTTTTCCTAGGTAAATGTCTTTAAAAATGATGCTCCCCATGTACTCTTGGGGAAAAATAAATTAACTCATATCTTACACATTTGGAAGCTCTATCTATTCATCAAGATATGTATGGAATGCAACTCCCCCATACATATAAAAGTACGTTCTCACAGTGCGTATGCCTGTTATTTTGCACACATATTAGTCACAGTTTGCTAAAGGGCCATTTCTGTGGGTAAATCAGAGAGAAAGATACTAGGAAATATTTAGGGTTGGAATGTCACATTGTTGATATCCATCACATAGACTGCTATGTTTGCAGTTGTTAAGTCATTGTGTAGATGGATTACATGGGGTGTTAGAGGTCACTTATGATTAAATAATAATTTGAGCAATGTTAATAATAGTGAGGTTGATATTCAAATTCCAGATAGCTTGCATATGTAGGACTTATCTGGCTATATAGTGGCTGCTAAATATTTGGTTATGTCCAGCAGTTGCTAGATAGCAGGGGAAGTTACTTAACTGGCTATATGGTTAGGCGGATAAGTTGTGAGCGAACAATGGGTGGATCAGGGTGGCGCTACTTAGCAAGATAAGTTATCCGGCTACGTAGCAATATTCAGCCTTAGATGGATAACTTCCCTGGCTAAGACAGTCCTGCTCAATAGCAGGTCTAAACTTAGACAGATAAGACTTATCTGCTAAGTGGTAATCTCTATGGATATATTCAGCAGCATAGCCATGCTGCTGAATTTCCCATCTAAGTTAGATGGATATGTCTATATCTGACTAGCTCAGATATCCAGTAAGCTTTTCAATATTAACCCAGTCTGTATCATAATACACTTTATTATTACACAGACAAGTAATAATAGTAGACTAAATAATCATCCATGAAATAAAATATATTCATTAAAAAATATATTATAAAAAGGATACATTTAAGAGAAAGATTACAGCCCCAGGAAGAAATAGGAAATTTTACAATAGTAGCTAATCATAATACGTGGAACTGTGAAAAACAGAAACTTGATTCAAAATGATTATTTATTTAATAGGACACATGTCTGCATAATAATAATGTTATACAGACTATTATCAGCATTGCTGCAATTACTTTTCAGTTATAACTGACCTACAATTTAGTTTTCTCCACTAAACAGAAATAATTGAAGAGGATAACTTTCAAACAATTCTGTGCATCCCAATATACACACATATATGGCCATGTGGAGATCTATGAAAGTATTTTATAATTTCTGTGTATCATAAGCATACGTGTACACCCCAAATTATGTGCATATGTGTGTTTATGAGCAAATACATGCAATGCATTGAAAGTGAGTATTTTGGGAGCTAAGATGGCAGCAACATATAGCTGGAAAACTTTAACACTAACTAGCCATTGATTGAATATAGCTGTTCAGGCCTAAGGTTATCCGGCCTGCTCTGAAGAAGGCCTAAAGTTATCTGGTTAACCTAGCCGGATATACCAGATACTTGGCTAACTTTCCTAACTAAAAATATGTAAATTGACTCACAATAATGACGACTCTCATGTTTCCTTTTTCCAATTTGCTCAAGTGTCACACTTGTGTGCTCTTAGGCTGTGGCATGAATAACGCAGCCTAAGCGACCCTACTAGGTTCATGCCGACAGCTGGCAGACATGCGCTTATAGGGACCATAGCAGGAGCTTCACCTATACCAGCCCCATTCCCCACATGTTGAGACTTTGGGTTCCAGGGGCTGGCAGGGCTTCGGTGAGTTTCCCTTAAGGAGTAGTCAAGAGAGTCCAGGTAGCAGTAGTGCTCAAAGCTGGCAGTGAGAAGATAGGGTCCAGGTGCAAGCCAAGGTCAAGGCAGGCATTGAGTAAAGAGGATTCAGGGTCCATAGCAAAGGTCAGTACCAGACAGAAGGCAGGATGGACAGGACAGGGACAAATACAGAGGATCAACATGAGGCAGGACAGACAAGACAAGGCAACTGAGAGAAGAAAGAGGCAGGAGCAAGACAAGAAAGAGCAAAAGGACAAGCAGAACAATAAGGCACAATGGAAAGCAACACGAAATGCAGACTAAGCAGGAGGACCTGTTGCTGAGGCAAGGACTTGACATTTTGCTCTCATTTAATAGCTTGGCAGAGATGATGTCATCAAAGTGTGCCATGCTGGAGTTTCTGCCATAGGGCCTTTAGCTATATGGTATCACCAGAGAGTGGCACAGATGTTGTCCTGGTGTAAGCGCGACCAGTCGTGAGCCTCCCTGCAACCTGCCAAAACAATACACCCAGCAACACTGTTCTATTTCCCACTCCCTCAGTTACACACAAAATATACAGTATTTCCTAGATCAGGAGTATTATATAATTCTCAAATTGTACTAGAGTAAATAAACATTGAGTTGATTCAAACCCCCATCAGACTTAAAAATGATCAGAAAGTAGAACTAGCTGAGAAAGCTCGAAACCTAGGTGTAATAATAGACACGGAACTTAGCCTTAAGCAACTCATATCACTGAAGGTCAAAGAAGGTCCCTCCGAGGCCACTCCGAAATCGTAGCGGCCTCGGAAGGAACTTTCCTTCCACCCCCCTGCACCTTTCCCTCCCTAACCCACCCCCCGAGCCCTAGCTAAACCCCCCTACCTTTGCTTGAAAAGTTATGCCTGCCCGAGGTAGGCATAACTTGCGTGCACTGGGCCGGCTGCTGGCACGCCATGTTCCGGTCCGGGGGCTGGTCCGGAGGCCATGGCCCCACCCTCTGGCCAGAACCACGCCTGCGCCCCCGCCCCAGAATGCCCCCGATGACGCGTCGGCCGTGACACGCGTCCCGGGCTTTGCGCGTGCCGGCAGCCTATGCAACATAGGCTCGGCATGAGCAGGGGGAGCTTGGGGCAGGTATCCGGGGTGTACGCACGTACCCCTTTGAAAATCTGCCCCACTGTTTCTGGGATTACCGTATTCAACTATAAGACTACTCCAAATCTTAGAAAACTCTGCCGCCAGAATACATACTGGTAAAAATAAAAGAGATCACATCTCTCAAACACTTGCCAAACTACACTGGCTGCCAATAGAACAAATGGTTCAATATAAAATACTCTGCACAATTCACAAACTAATTAATGAAGAAAAAGAAGATTGGTTAAACACAGCGCTACACTTACATGTCCCCCAGAGAAATCTTAGATCAGCCAATAAAGCCCTTCTAACCATCCCTTCAGTCAGGACGGCCAGACTGACACAAGTCAGAGAGCGAGCCCTATCCTTAGCTGGACCAATTTTGTGGAACACAATGCCCCTAGAAACTAGATTACAGAGAGATTTCAAACTCTTCAAAAAAAGTCTAAAACCTGGCTTTTCAAAAAAGCTTTTTACAGTGAAAATGGAGAATAAGAAATATGAACTAACAGGCAACGGAACATCAACACATAGCACAAAGTCACTTAGATGCGTATTTGCATATTTTATTATTTTCTCTCATACTTTACTTTTAAAGCTAAATAGAGACAGTATAAAGTACTATACTTATATGGTTACCCTATTAATCATATATATGGACAAGACCCATGTCACCTTTCATATAGATTGTATTATTGAAACATGTAACCGAAACTATATTGACACTTTGTAAGATAGTATGACCCAAGCTGAACATTAAACCGTGTGATGGTACATACCAAACAACGGTATAGAAAATTTTTTAAATAAATTAAATAAATAAATACTACCTTACAGAAGTGTACATAACCAATTATTTTGTTAGGTCAAACGATGTTAAACTGCCAATAATATACATTCTCTCCAGCTGTGCATTAATATATATTCCTGACAAGGGAACTCTTGTTTTGCCATAAATGTGTCTTCATCAGGGGAAATATATAAAAGAACATTTTTAGATATAAGATGTATTCACTTACTTTTATGACTAAAAACAAGTGGCACTGCAATTTCCACATAATTGCTATCAATTTATTCCAAAATTCAATTCTATGTGATTGGGAGATAAATAGCACTACATTTTCCACACAACTATTGTCAATTCATTCCAACATATGCTTTTAGAGCGTGCAAATGTTCATTTGCTAAACCGCTCCTACTGATAGTAATCCAATAGTTATAGAATAAACATTTTAAGTAAGAAATCTAATATTTCAAAGGCACAACAGGTTAGAAAATTAATATCATCTATGAAAGGAGCAATACCAATCTACTTTCAAAGGTAACTAAAATGGTATCTCCAAGGCCTAGATTACATATTTTTCAAGATGCTCTATTGCAGATTCCCTCTGTGCAGTGAAGTATCAAAATGTAAATTCTTCAGTGTCAGGTCCTGAATTCCACTCCTGGATATTAGGTCAGAGCCTAATTGTTTGGTCTTTAGAAAAAAAGTGAAATGTTGGTTGTTTCTAGAAGTGTAACCAAAAAAGCAAGCAGAAGATGGTGTGGTGGTGGGTTTATCCTGGTGATTTATAGATGGAAGATGAAAATATGAAGGGGCTTTGGCAGTTGTTTAGGAGTGCATTTTTATGTGTTGGCTTTTGCAGGTTTTGATGTGGTTAGGATATTTTGTGGGGAGAAATGTACGATTTTTTACATTTGTTTTAGAATTGCAATATTGTTTTAATTTTGTTGTATTCAGATTTGGGCAGATTTTGTACCTAGCACAGTGGCATAAATAATTAATAAACAAATCTAAAAGAATATTCAGTTTCAAAAACTGATGCAATAACCCTAATTTGGGGGCTTCAATAAATTAAATTGCTTATTTTTTATTCGGTATTTTTTTTGTTGTTTAATATATTATATGTAATACCTATTAAAATAAATTAGCTTGGATAAAGAAACAAGACTATGATTGTAATATACCTGTGCTGTTATTGTTGGGAGTTCTAAATTATCTTAATGTTTTATTAACTTTTAAGCAAACATTATTAATCAAAAACGGTATAAATAATTTGTGTTGCTTTAAAAACTCTATTTTAGCAGGTTGCATCTTTAACAGAGTTCATGGAGCATACACACAAAAGATTGAAAAAGGATATTTCATTTGCAAGTTCCATATAGAAAATATTATCAAGACACCAAAATAGAATAGTGTACTGCCAACATATCAATGACCCAGATGGTATTTGCATGTTTGGAGTATGACATCTTTACTCCTCTGTCATCAAACTGAAGTAATTAAGAATAATCAAGTGGGTGTTAATTGGATATAATGAAACAATCTCCAGTCAGCCTGAGCCTACTATTTGCCTCTTACTAGTAATTATGAACACTAAGTACTCATGCTAATCTCCTCCTTCTCACTGAAGCCAAACAGAGGTGCAGTATTTATTCAGCTGATGGTTTGTTTTGTCTGCAATTTAGCCTGTTTTAAGCCAGGAAACTCATAATTTGCCAAGCTGTCACCAGCTGCTGAGACTGGACAAAAGGACGTGAGGCTCTTGATGACAACAATTCCATGTTTGCATCCAAGAGAAAAGGACAGATATTAATTAAACTGACCTCTGTATAAACAACAGCACCTGGATGTGTAAATACTGAAAAATAAAAGCTAAACATTTCTATGAACATTCATTATAAAATCAGCTCATATATTCATATATCATCTTGTTGCTTTTTCCAACCTGCAGAATTCTTTGACTAAACAACTTCATCTCTCTGTATATACACATATACACAACTATATATGAAGAATAAGAAAAAGAGTATACATTATAGTTGCCCATTAGACAGGTTTTATTTTCACTGGTACTAAGTGGAGATGTTTCTCCAATTTGTGATTGGTGAAGCCACAAGTTACTTATTTAAAACTCCTCCACCAGGAGAGAATAATGAGAATGAACTATACATCTAATAGGTAGTTATTATGTTTACATAATTTCTGAATGACATTTTTATAACTCGTAATGTTGTTGTAGTCCATTTTAGTTTGACTTTGAATATCATAGTGTTTCACATTCTATATCATCTCACTGATCACTCTGAAATTGGCTGATGAAAATCAGGACAGGCTGAACACTGAGATAACTTGTTACATCATTCTATTCCAACCTTGCATTCTTTTTCTAAACTCCTCCAGACATGCCTACAGAGGCCTGCACCTATTAAAAAAAAAAAATCTTACCAGTGCATGCTTCTAGGACTACTATCAGGCCGATACAGTAAAACACGCGGGACAGCCGGCGCTCCGAGGCGAGCTCCCGCTCTCCCGACGTGCGCACAGGCCACTCTCCTGTGCGCACGATTTAGTATGCAAAAGAGGGCCCGCGGTAAAAGGAGGCGCTAGGGACACTAGCACATCCCTAGCGCCTCTTTTTTGACAGGAGCAGCAGTTGTCAGCGGGTTTGACAGCCAACGCTCAATTTTGCCGGCGTCGGTTCTCAAACCTGCTGACAGCCACGGGTTCGGAAAAACGGACGACGGCATATTTGAGCGTCTGTCCGACGGCATATTTGAGCAGGCCGATTTAAATTTTTTTTTTTAAATTTTAAATTTTTTTTAAATTTTGGGGCCTCTGACTTAATATCGCTATGATATTAAGTCGGAGGGTGTACAGAAAAGCATTTGGGCAGGCGTTCATTTTCTTTCTGGATCGCGCGGGAATAACTAATAGGGCCATCAACATGCATTTGCATGTTGCGGGCGCTTTTAGTTTTTGGGGGGTTGTCCACGCATTTTCGATGCACTATTACCCTAAAGCTAGCACGTCGAAAACGCGTGGCCAAACCCGGGCGGTGGCGCACACTGTACTATATCGGCCCATATGTGCCTCCCCCAATCTTTGGAACACTCTACCTGAAGACCTAAGAACTCAACACAGTATAAAAACCTTCAAAAAAGACCTAAAAACTTTACTGTTTCGCAAATTCTTCACGGACCCCCAATCATCTGCTCATACCAACTCTCAAATGAACTTATAACCCTAATTCTCAACCAAACTTACCTCCCTCCACATCCAACCTTATATTTCTTCAGAGACTTGTTAGGTTATGTTTATTACTGTAATTACAATATGCTACGATATCTCAAAACCTCCATGTTAAAAAAATCCTGTGCACTATGTAAACCGTTATGATGGCTTTTCCGAATAACGGTATATAAAACTCCTCAAATAAATAAATAAATACATAAATAAGTAAGTTTACAGTGCTTTTCGTACACTGGATGGTTCAGATAGCTAATCAGCAGTAACCAGAGAGAAGGAAGGTAAAGATGCCTCCTAGGAAAGTCCTAGCACTGGAGACACAGCAGCAACAGGTACAGGTGGGGCAGCAGAGTCCATTTCTATGATCGCCACATAGGAGGCCACACAGGGCCCACAAGGAGCAAATCTTTCTTCCCCACACCACATTACTGGGTCTTCCAGAGGAGGAGGTGATCATGAGGTACTGTATCAGCTCTGAGGCCATTATTGCTTGATATGAAGAGCTCAAATAAGACTTTGATCCAGTCACTGAGCGTTCCCATACCATACCAGGCCTTTTAAAATTGCTGAGCTCCCATTTCCTGGCTTCTGGCTACTTCTAAACAACTGTCAGGATTATTAGGGGCATGTCAAAAACCTCTTTTTCCAAGTGTTTGCACCAGGTACTGTGAGCCATGTGTAGCCACGTATGTAGTTACATCAGATTCCCTCCTCAGAGGCAGGAATTGCTAGCCCTGAAGAGAAGTTTCTATGCCACAACACAGTTTCCTCATGTCCTGGGGGTGAAAGACTGCATCCAGGTAGCCCCTATCCCACCCCATCAGAGTGAGAACTCCTACCCCAAAAAAAGCTCTTCCACTCCCTCAATGTTCAAGTGGCATGTGATGCACAAATGTGCCACCCACGATACCTATATTCTTCGACATTTGTGCAGTTTGAAGACAGAAAATATGGTAATAGCTGGTTACATGGTAAGACATTTGCTTCAATTCTTTTTTCCTTTCAATATCTTTCCTGCCGATGCCTGGGAGGTATGTGTCAGCATAGGAACCCTGCATCTCTTGGACTTTTGTATCTGCAAGGGAGTTATTATGTAACTACCCAGTTAATGCTGGACTGGGCTCAACTTATGTCAGGGCTATGTATGTAGTACAAGTAGATTCTCATTAAAAACTAGCTAATGTGAGATGACCATTTAAATTATACCTAGAAATCAGCATGCACATAGGGGCGGATTTTAAGAGCCCTGCTCGCCGGTGAGCCTATTTTACATAGGCCTACCGGCGCGCGCAGAGCCCCGGGACTCGCGTAAGTCCCGGGGTTTTCTGAGGGGGGCGTGTCGGGGGCGTGTCAGGGGGCGGGCCAGAACGGCGTGGCGTTTTCGGGGTGTGTCAGGAGCGTTCCGGGGGCAGGCCCGGGGGCGTGGCTACGGCCCGGGGCGGTCCGGGGGCGTGGACGCGCCCTCTAGACCCGCCCCCAGGTCGCGTCCCGGCACGCTAGCGGCCCGCTGGCGCGCGGGGATTTACGTCTCCCTCCGGGAGGCGTAAATCCCCCGACAAAGGTAAGGGGGGGGTTTAGACAGGGCCGGGCGGGTGGGTTAGGTAGGGGAAGGGAGGGGAAGGTGAGGGGAGGGCAAAAGAAAGTTCCCTCCGAGGCCGCTCCGATTTCGGAGCGGCCTCGGAGGGAACGGGGGTAGGTTGCGCGGCTCGGTGCGCGCCGGCTATACGGAATTGATAGCCTTGCGCGCGCCGATCCAGGATTTTAGCGGATACACGCGTATCTACTAAAATCCCGCGTACTTTTGCTGGCGCCTGATGCGCCAGCAAAAGTACGCCAAATCGCGCGGTTTGAAAATCTACCCCATAGTGTTATATAGCAAAAATCATGGGTGGATATGTCCACTACAACATTCATGAGACAGATGCTATATGTATCTATCATTCAATGAATATTATACTTTGCACTCCTTGCTCATACAGGTTAGGGTGATCTCAGTGGACTTTGTCATGAGTAGTTGGATTGGTACGGTCAAGAAAGGCTACTGGTCTAATGGTTTTGAGTGGCAATTACCAAACCTTTGTTGACTCATGCAAACTTTCTGTAGCACAGGTGATGTTGGATAAGGCTGCTGGACATAGCTTTTCAATCCAGTCACTCTTCCTACCACACCAGGAGAGAGGACATACAATGAGGCACTAATGTCTTTTTGCTCAGTCATTCACAAACCACATGCACATGTGTGTTCTCAGGAGCTATGTTGAGGGGTTTTTTTTGGCTGAGTGAAGCTTTATCATTGGGGGTACACTGAACAGGGCAGGTATGCTGAATGGCAAAACATTTCCAGCTGAGCATCCATCTGGAACTTGCTCTTATAAACCTGTATATTTAAAACAGACAGGGTTAAACCCGTAAACCCAGTGGCAGAAGCCAAAGTTTGCGCTTAAAACAGATAGGGTTAAACCCTGTGGCAAAAGCAAGGGACTGATCATTAGGTGGTTTTCTCCACAAACTATGATTTGATCTACGCAGAGAAGACTGGACATGCTTTCAGAAGGCTTGCCAGAAACTGGAATGTTAAGATGGATGGAAGTATTTTACTCCCCGTCTTTAAGCTCCCTGCAGGGATAAAGCATCTGTTCAAGCACGGTTGTGTTTTGAGGTTGCCTCGCTATGTGGAAGAATCCAGCAGAGGAGTATTGTTTACTGAAGCATTGGCTATGTTGGGGAATATTACAACTTACTGTAAACCCATGGCAAGGCAGGAAAGACAACAGTAGTAACTGCTGCAACAAGCAGGTTACTAGGGATGTGCAGAGGGTTGCCATACGTTGCGTTCGGGATTCGTATTCATTGGGGGGGCAGATACATTGCAGTTGGAAGTGTCAGACAACAGTGGTTATGGTTGGAGTAATGCATGCTGCAGCTGGAAGTATCAGGTCCTAGTAGTCATGACTGAAGCAACACAGGTTTATCCAAGATAGATTAGACCACAGTGGATTTGGTGGAGAACTGGATGCTGCATCTGGAAGTATCAGGCCACAGTGGAGTAAGTAACAACGCAGCTCACACAACAGTTAGCAATGTTTCTTCCTCAAGAGAAAGATTCAAATGCATTTTCAAATGTTCTGCACTTTGGGGTAGATTTTGAAAAACTGCGCAATCACATACTTCTGTTTGCGCAGCAGGCGCAAACAAAAGTACGCTGGATTTTATAAGATACGCGCGTAGCCGCGCACATCTTCTAAAATCCTGGATCGGCGCGCGCAAGGCTGCCGATTTTGGGCAGCCGGCGCGCACCGAGCCGCGCAGCCTGCCTCCGTTCCCTCCGAGGCCGCTCTGAAATCGGAACGGCCTCGGAGGGAACTCTCTTTCGCCCTCCCCTCACTTTCCCCTCCCTTCCTCTACCTAACCCACCCCCCCAGCACTATCTAAACCCCCCCCTACATTTATCCATGGATTTACGCCTCCAGGAGGGAGACGTAAATCCACGCGCGCCAGCGGGCTGCTGGCGCGCCGAGACCGGACCCGAGGGCGGGTCCTGAGGGCACGGCCACGCCCCCAGAATGCCCCGGCAGGAAACCAAGCCCCTGGGCCCGCCCCCGAAACGCCGCACCCCCCCCCCAAAACGTTGCGTCGTTCAGCCCCGCCCCCCGACACGCCCCATTCCGAAAACCCTGGGACCTACGCACGTCCCGGGGTTCTAGGCGCGCCGGCGCACGAGCAGGGCTTTGAAAATCCGCCCGTGTAAGAATAATAGAACAGTGATTCACTGAATCAGAAACATGCTTCAATCTGATACATTCCCCTACATTGTCAGCCTGGTTTCCTTGCCAACAGATTCCAGTTACTCTCTGATTTCACACATGAGACATAGGTAGACAGGTTGGTTGCTATGGAAACTCCCACATGACCAGCCTCAGAAAGGATTTATTCTTTACAATGCAGTTGAATGTAGCCAATGCTTTTCGATGGGAAATATAAATGAATGAAACAAATTACAAATGTTTCATTCATGGGAAGTGCCCATTCTTATTCTTATTAGAGTCATTCATTGTGGATTGGCATTTGTTTTAAATGAATGCACATCCCTAGATACTAGACTTGAGATACTGGTGAGAAAATCTCTGCCAAATACTGTAGAAGACATTTTTTAATTAACATTTCAAGTAGTGAAATAATAGATTATAGTAGATTGATAAAATTAATATAGTTGTAAATTCCTTTTCCTAGTGTTTTTCTCTAATATCTCAATTTTGTTATAAAATATCTAACTATCCTAAATGAATGCAGTATTAGCAACCTAAAGAGCAAAGATATTGATATCACATTTATGCAGGCATTCCTCATATTCAAACAAACCTTTACCTTGCAAAATTAATATAGAAGAGTTTTCCGGCCTTACTGGCTAACTTTGATTGTATAACTACAGTCTCACAAATAGCTGTCCTAAATCTGTCTAGATTTAAGGGGATTTTTAGCCACTAATCTAGCCATTTAGATATGGCTGAAAATCTATTTAAAAGTTTTTGAAAACTGACCCATAATCTTTTTTCCATAGACATTGAAGGGGAGAAAAATTTTGGCAATCAGATATTCCATTGGCATGTTTTCGGTGTCACCTGCATAAGATTTATTCTGAGGCCCTTTTCATGTACAATTTTTATAAAACATACATGCATTAATACATTTAAATTTTCCCCAATGAGAAGGAGTAAAGATGACTGACAGTGAGTATCTCTGTGTTTTGGAGTTTCATTTTTGGAGTGGTTCAGATTGGGGTACAATCTTCACATTAGCCAAGAGGAAATGGAAAAGAAGATCCTATCCAGCTGCCTTTACCCCTATAGCTACTAGTTCTCTTGATTAATTTTTTCTTCCTGAGAGCAGAGCTTGGAGACTCAATTCAGACATCTGGTAAGATTCAGACAGAAGGAATGGTTGGCAGCTTGGTTACCTCTCAAGGCTTCTTTAAGCTCCAGTGGAGGATTTCCAACTCTACCTCTGCATAGAGAAACAGTCAGCAACAAGTTCCTGGGAGCACTGTCACAAGATGATGGCACAACTCTAATCTTAGCAGCATCGGAGAATCTGGAGGATGATGAAGGAAGGGTAGGCTTCACATTGAATGCTACAAAGGATTTACAAATTCAACCCATGAAAGAGACTGATGGAAAAGAGAATCTGACCAAGGTAGACCTTGTTATCCTAGGCAATAGACAGGAAGAGCTGCTTGTGATTGCAGCTTTTCTGCTCACCCATGGCCTACATTATCAAGTTTGCTCAGTCCGAGAGACCAGGGTCATGACTTCTCTCAGAGATATGTCCTGCGGGGGCCTTGGGTACAGGTGAGAGTACAAACTTGATAATGTAGTGTGAACAGAAAAGCTGCAATCACAAGCAGCTCTTCCCGTCTATTGCCTAGGATAACATGGTCTACCTTGGTCAGATTCTCTTTTCCATCAGTCTCTTTCATGGGCTGAATTTGTAAATCCTTTGTAGCATTGAATGTGAAGCCTACCCTTCTTCATCATCCTCCAGATTCTCCGATGCTGCTAAGATTAGAGTTGTGCCATCATCTTGTGACAGTACTCCCAGGAACTTGTTGGTGACTGTTTCTCTATGCAGAGGTAGAGTTGGAAATCCTCCACTGGAGCTTAAAGAAGCCTGAGGAATAACCAGGCTGCTGACCATTCCTTCTGTCTGAATCTTACCAGATGTCTGAACTGAGTCTCCAAGCTCTGCTCTCAGGAAGAAAATTTAATCAAAAGAACTAGTAGCTATAGGGGTAAAGGCAGCTGGATAGGATCTTCTTTTCCATTTCCTCTTGGCTAATGTGAAGATTGTACCCAATCTGAACCACTCCAAAAATGAAACTCTCAAACATAGAGATACCCACTGTCAGTCATCTTTACTCCTTCTCATTGGGGAAAATTTAAATGTATTAATGCATGTATGTTTTATAAAAATTGTACATGAAAAGGGCCTCAGAATAAATCTTATGCAGGTGACACCCAAAACATGCCAATGGAATATCTGATTGCCAAGATTTTTCTCCCATTCAATGTCTATGGAAAAAAGATTATGGGTCAGTTATCAAAAACCTTTAAATAGATTTTCAGCCATATCTAAATGGCTAGATTAGTGGCTAAAAAGCCCCTTAAATCTAGCCAGACAGATTTAGGACAGCTATTTGTGAGACTGCAGTTATATAATCAAAGTTAGCCAGTAAGGCCGGAGAACTCTTCCTGCCTAAATTAAAAACCTGCCTCTGGTGCCATTTCTGGCTAAATTTGTGCACTATGAGATCAAATATGAAAACATTTAGCAGATCAGGGGTGAACAAGTTAGGTTTAACCAAGCAACGTTCGAAGCTAGTTGGATAAATCATTTGAAAATTCAACCCTTATTAAATCACATCATGTGTGCAACTTAGAAATCAAAATGAGTAACCTCATTATGACATCTGGGGTCCTAGAAACATATCAGACATACCATGGTAAAATCTTTAAGTATTCTGCAGCTTCTAAATCACAATAAGGCAGATCAGGCAAATTTGAGGAATCAGATGAAAAATCAGTAGAGGTGAAATTGAGACAATTAGTGCCCCAGTGAGATGCTGTAGTCTGCATACAATAGAAAGGATTACAAAGAAATTGATAGTCTATCTTATTGAGAAACTTTGTTAATCACATTTTCTTGTGCGTCTCTACAGACCATCTCTACCTTCACAAGAATAAGCCAAGAGGGAAACAAAGCTGAGACTTAAATTTAAAATTTCCTTTTATTTTTCTTTCAAGGCCAGGTGTCTCCCCTGTGCTTGTCAGCATTTTGTTTACAACCTGCTAAAAGAGTGCTGACTTGCAGGACTATTGGAATAACAGAATTCTAGAGTGATTTTCCCTTAGATAGCTTCTTTGACAAATTGCATTGCTTCCAGCCTGTGCTGCTTTACTTGTTACTGCTGATGCAAATATGTGAATTTATAGCAGATATCTGTATGAGAAATTAAATGAATATTGAACAGATATACTTGACTACAATATTCCTGGGAGAGAAAAATGTTTAGCTTTATCAAACTCTCTAATGGGGCATTCTTATAAGTTTATTTCCAAAAGGTACCAGTCATTAAGGGAAACAGTTAATCTCAATACTAAAACTGCATAATTAATTTCCTTAATATGCACATCATGTTTTCTTGGGATTATTATGCATATGGTCATGTAAACGAATATCTGGCCAAGTTGCATGTTGATTTTCATTTTCCAGTCCAAGAAATAAATAAATGACTGATCCAATTATTAAACATGAATAGTTTAATATGTATGTTTGTTAGTGCACAATGTAATCCCACATTATTAAAATTATTAAAATGAGTTTGAAATATCCATCCATTTCTATATTTAGAGCATGTGTGATTAATGCCATATAAGGCAATAATCAGATACTCAAAGACAATGCTTGATTACAAACAACACAGCTCGGGGGAGGGGCAAGATGGCCACCTAAACAGAATGCCTTGAACGAGCGGTGCTGATTCCATTGAAATTTCCCGCTAACTATGCTGACTAAATGCAAGGGGAAAGTGAGAATTTTTCCCTCTGAGAACCCACAGCTTTCTGGCCAGCCATTGATTACCATCTTCGAGTCTCCGGCTTCACATCTGAGTCTCAGCGGAGGAGAGCTGGATTCATCAGGGGATGAGGTTTCTCCCGGCTCCCGTCCTCAAGATGAGCAGCTTGCACCAAGGTTTGACTCTTCCCAGGGGGCTGCTATAGAGCAGATCGAGGATGGTGTTCCTGCTGATTCGCTGGAGGGGGCCCAGGAAGGTTCTATTCTTTCCTGATTGGGTGCTGGCAATTCTGTGGGGACCCTTGTGGGTGGTGGATGTTCTTTGCCAGATGGGACTACGAGGTCAGTGCTGGTTGATGCTGGTGATATTCCAGGCATCAGAGGAAAGAAATCAGACGAGGTATCCCAGCTGTTTGATAAGCCAGTGGCTGTAACATTGAATTCTTTATGGGACTTAATGACAAAGATTGGTTTAGTTCTTGTTGCTTCTTCACTCAAACTTGATTCCCTTATCGCTAAATTAGAGTCTCAAGTCTCCAAGCTTGGTTTCAAACTTTCAGAGCATGATCTAAAATGTTTTCTACCAAACAAGATATTGAGAAAATTCAAGGTAGTCAGGTTACTCTGATTCAGGATCAAGGAGCTCTATCTTGCAGAGCTGAAGTTTTAGATAATGCTTCAAGGCCACTTTGTTATGACTGTCGCTGCCCGACATCTCCACTCCACCCTCCTTACCTCTTTGGCGACTCCTCTTGCAGTTGATGGACATCTGGCTGCCACCCTCTCCGGCATCCCTGGTCCGGCTTGGGTGCTGCATCCCGCCATGTTGTTCAGCTGCCATAGGGCATGAGCGCCGCGCAGCCCTGTTTCTTATTCCTTCTTTGGCGCGAACCTCAGGGGCGTCCCCCTGTGATGACGTCATGCATCCCGGATACAAAAGCCTACTCTGTTTGCTAGCTAATTGACAGACCAATACAGTAAGGAGCGGTAGGAAGAGCCGCGTTAGTGCCGGGTGCACCCGCTGTTGCCGCACGCACAGTCCGGCTCACCTACTGCTCGATACTGTATTACTGTATTTAAATAGCTTGCAAATGCAAGCTGCGTCCAAGAAGCATCCGTGAAGCGTTAGGCCTGCGCAACCCATTTTACTGTATAGAGCGCAATACAGTATCCTGGGTGCACTGGCCTAACGCTTCACGGTACCAGGAAGTGGACGGTTCTCCTACGCTCGGGATTGCCAGTCCTCTCTCCCCTCCTCCCGAAGCAAGGCGCATAAAGCAGCCTTGCTTCGGGAGGAGGGGAGAGAGGACTGTCAGTGTAAAGCAACGAAGTGACTTACTTTTCTTGCAGCCCCCCTCCTTAGATGGACATCGGCGGAGACGGACCGCGGCTCCCCTGCCTCAGCTTCCGGCGGCAAAAATGGATGCCTGCACGGGCGAAAGTGGCCCCTGTGCGTGCAATTGGGCCGCTCAAGACGTGACGTCACATGCCGTGATGCCAAACGTCGTGACATCACGCCTTGAGCGGCCCAATTGCACGCACAGGGGCCGCTTTCGCCCATGCAGGCATCCATCTTCGCAGCCGGCAGCTGAGGCAGGGGAGCCGCGGTCCGTCTCCGCCGATGTCCATCTCCGGAGGGGGGCTACAAGAAAAGAAAGTCACTTCGTTGCTTTACACTGCCAGTCCTCTCTCCCCTCCTCCCGAAGCAAGGCTGCTTTACGCGCCTTGCTTCGGGAGGAGGGGAAAGAGGACTGGCAATCCCAAGCGTAGGAGAACCGTCCACTTCATTGCTACTTTTTTTTTCGCATTTTTGATTTTTTTTTTCGCTTTTTCGCTTTTTTTTCGCTTTTTTCCGCTTTCGTTGCTTCAGAAGGAGGGGAGAGAACTGGGGCTGCCCCGGAGACCAGCACCCATGGACCTGGCCAGGGCAGGTGAGCGGGGGCTGGGGGAAAGTTTGCTGCCTACCCTTACCCCTGCCTCTAAAGCAGGGGTAAGGGTAGGCGGTAAGTTAGCAGGTTAAACGCGCGGCAAAACGGCAGGTTAAAAAAGCGATAGTCGGAGGCGCGCGTTACTGTATGGGAGGTAATAGCTAATTTGATCGTTTACATCTAATATACATGCCGCGGGTGGAAGGGGTTACCCGGTGATTTAAAGAGGCGGTAAGAGTGGGTTAAAGTGGATAGTATATCGCGGGTTGGACTAACGCGGCCGAAAAGTGAGTAGAAAGTGAGTTAGGAGCAGGGTAACCGCGGCTGCACTTTACTGTATTGACCTGTGAGTTAGCAAGGGACTCCTTACGGATGGGATTCGCTCTCCATACCTAGCTACTCTGCTTCTCCTTATTGGATTTACTCTATCGGGGTACCCACTCCTCGGGGGCCTCTCTCTTTTCTTTCAGGTCGCTGTCTGGAACCGGTACTCACTCCTCAAGGGCCCATGTTCCCAGACTCGCTGCCTGAGCTCACTTCTGCTTGGAAGAAACCGCTGCCTACACCATCAGTGAGTTGCCATCTAGACTCTCTCAGAGCTGTTCCCTGGAACCAGGTACTCGCTCCTCGAGGGCCTGCCTCTATTCCAGCTTCTGTGTTACCTTCTGGGAGAAACCGCTGTGTGAGTAATCATCCAACGAGGCTCCATACAAGAACCCTGTGTATGCTGCACTGTACTCACTATCTCAGTTTCTCTCCACTACAGCACAGCTATTGACTGGAGATAATTTTCAAAGAAAAATGTAAATATAATTTTCAAATGCATATTTAACCACATTAGGTACAAGTAATGTGGATAAAACCTTTTGATAAATCAATAGCCTTTGAAAATTGCTGCAGTAGATGCTACTGAATTGTCAATAGGTTTTGCCTGCATTAAGTGCACTTAAAACAAGTAAAAGGGCTTTTGAAAATTGCCCCTTTACTTGTGTTAAATATGAGTAGGGCACGTGGGGCCAGGTCACCGGCTGCCCAGGATAAATGTGGATACCCAGCTAGGCCTGGCCTTATACCTCCCTTTCAGGTAGCTTTTAAAAGCGTTGCTTGCACAAAAACGGCCCCATACACACATATGTGGGCTGTGTGCGAGCAACGCAAATTTTAAGAAGCCAGGAAGTATGTGTGTACTACCTGTGCATGCATCAAGAATAATAGTTGGGATATGGGCATTCAGAGGTGGGGGACCAGAGGGGTCCTGAACATCGGGGAGGCCGGGGGGGGGGGGGGGGAGAGAGAGAGACAGAGAGAGAGGAAAAGACTCTATTAAAGAGACAATCTGATACTCTTTATATCTCCCACTGTAAAAGGGGCACTTTCAACTCAGGGTGGGATTTGGTGAGGGTGTGTTACATTGGTTTGCCTAGGGCACAAGAGTCTATAGATCCTCCTAACACTGCTCCCCCCCCCCAAAAAAAAAAACAAAACCGAAACCCACCCTGATTTGATAGTGCCTCTCTTACAGTAGGAGATATATAGTGTCAGATTGTCTCTCTAACAGAGGCAGTCTCTCTCTCCCCCCCCCCCCCCATGGTCTCTTGTGCGAGTACACGTGTAAAGGCTGCACACATATACGCAACATGGATAATTTAAATGATACACATGGACTTGCATGCATGATATAAAGTGTATCTTTGCTTGTGTGCCCAATATGCTTGTTTATGGGTGCACACATGCTCCTTTTAAAATGTACCTGTTGGGGAAGAGTGCACTTGCTCCTGGGATGTTCAAATAAAGCCAAGTTTGCTGTGTCTTGTGATTGGGTGGGGGGCATTCCAGAGGAGCTTGACTGGGGGTATTTCAGAGCAGCAAGGGAAATGGGTGTTGCTATGTGGATTACATAAGGGTTATTTCCTGCTTTATGTTGCCTGGTGAGCTGTTTCCCTCCCACCTGCCCTATGGTTGTTCTCTTTTATTTACTTATTTAAATTATTTATATTCCACTGATACCCATATCTCAGCAGATTACAAGTGACAATCACGAAAATATTTAATGACAGTAATAACACATGAAACAGCATTTGATTACAAAACAAATAGTGAAAAACAATAAAACAGTCATGAGAAGAAAGACATTAGCCAGCGAACTTAAGTTATGCCAGGAAAAGCTAGAGAGAAAAATACATCTTTAGCTACTTTCTGAACCATAAATGGGCACAGCCATACTGAAAATTTGTTTACAGGATACTGATAGAGAGCTTGCTTGAAAGAGGGTACAGTATTTCGACAAGATTTTGAGTAGCTGTTTGATGTTCTGGTTTGTTGCAGTTTAGTTGTGGAGGGGTGGAATACCCAAGCAGGTTATAGACCATTTAGATGTGTGTGTGTGTGTGGGTGGGGGGGGGGGGGGGGGGGGGGGCTGACGGTTGACTTCAAAATCTTGTGGGTATGGTGTGACTGGGTGCAGTTACATCTAGGTGCGGGCTTTGCAGGAGAGGAAGCAGATGCTGCCAGATGCTTATAGGCGGGGGGGGGGGGGGGGGGGGCCTGTGAGTAGCACATTTTGCTGGAAAGTGGCAAAAGCCCACAGGGCAATTTTTGTGGCTAGGTTGGTTTTTGTTATGGCTCGGGTACATGTCGACTGTTGTGTGTCTATAATAAAAGCTTCAGCCTTGTGATTCCCAATAATGGGTTTTGTGGTTATTGTTTGCAGAGGGGATGTGTGTGGTGACATTGTTTGGAAAGAGTGCAGGTGTGAGGAGAAGTTGTAAGTCTGGGCTGCCCATATTATGTTATGTTTCCTTTGAAAATTAGACTGTATGTCTGCAAAATTAAGAATTTGTTTTCCAATTGTTGTAAATATTGTTCTAGTTTGCAGTACACCTTGAAAAAATTAGTACTTTTTAATTTGCATATATAAATGTATATACCTGTCAAAAATTTTCACCACATAAAAGATGGCAAAATAAATGTTCCAAAGGGGAGAATTTATGTAATTTATGTGGTAACTACAAGTTAGTATGCTGATACTCACTTGTAAAATCCAAACTGATTTTTTGGAGGTGGCAGAATATAAGCATTTTAAATAAATAAAGAAGCCTGACAAATGAATAGGATTTGGTACATATGTCCAACAAGGAAAGATAGTTTCATTTAAAAGATGCAAATATATGCTGCCCCAATATTCCTCCATAAGGGCAATACTTTCCTGCCTCAGATAGGAATTAAAAAGCATAAAAAAGAAAGTTCAGAGTTGACATGTCTTTCTCAGGTTTGTGAAACATTTCAGGAACCTTTTTTGGCCACTGGTTTTTCAGTAGCACTTGCAGTTCTGACTTGTTCAAGGAACCAGAACTCTCATTTGATAGAATAATGCATTAAATTATTACAATTATCTTGGATTGCTGTGCATCTTTTACATAGACCCAAGGTTTACTCTGGAAAAGGAAACAGCAGCTAATCCTATTTCTTTGTATTATTAACAGGATTTATACGGCACATACTGGATGCCCACAGTGTTGTCGAAACACAAAGAGGCAATCCCTATTGTTTTTAAAAAAAGATACATATTAGGCCTTTATAATTTAACTGCCATATTTATATTTCACATTTTCTAGGTTTGAAAAATTTAGTAAAAGATATTTTTACCTACATATTAAAAAATAGTTAAAATTTACAAATTATATAATTATTTAATTAGATATAGACTTACCAATACAAAGTAAAGCATTAGCTCCTTTTAATAGCCTGGTATATAGGGCAGTTATTTAAATTCAGTCTACTATGTAATTTGTGGAGAATATTTAAGATGATTTTATTTTTTGTATATGTGTTTTCCAATTTTCCTGATCTAATGAATCATTATCAGATAATGTTATTAAACTAAAATCACTGAAATGTACAGGAAAAAAAGTAATGCAAACTAATTTTCATTGTTAATGGAGAGATATTTTTAGTCTTAAACAGTTACTCTCAACAATAATTACAGTTATGCCTCTTGGGCATTTTAGACTTTTACATTTATATCGAGCAAGTCTTTCACAGAAGGTTCACTAATAGTATTAACAGAGTCCAGGATGCTTTGTATTTTAGATTTTTATTCAACATATGAAGTACTACTATAAGTTTTACCTGAAACATTTTTCACAGTTTTTGTATCCTGTGCATCTAAAATAATAAATGCATCACCTGTTAGTCAATTAGATAGAGTATTTACTCTCTTTTGCACCATATAGTACAGGGCTTCCCAAACCTGTCCAGGGAATCCCACAGCCAATTGTTTTTTTAGGATGTACAGAATGAATATGCATGAGATAAATTTGCATGTCATGGAGGCTCAGTACATGCAAATGTATCTCATGTATATTTATTGTGGATATCCTGAAAACCTGACTGGCTGTGGAGACCCCAAGACAGGTTTTGGAAACCCTGATATAGTACGTTAAGTATTTAATTCTGATCCTCTCATTAGGCCAAAGAAAGCATTACAAAATATAAAACATACAATATAATAAAATATAAATGAAATTAAAATTATTACAAATAAACAATATAGATAAAAACAGAACAATAACAATAATATATTAAAAGCAAAAATTGCTGGTCCTATTTATAAGCAATAAAATTTTTGCTGTTCACACCACCTTAGCTCTAACTATCCAATCAAAAGGTCTGGGTAAACAACCTTGAGCTATTTCCTAAAGCTTAGATAATCTTTGCCCGTCTGAGTTCATTTAGAAGAGAGTTCCTTAAGAAAAGGGCTGCATAGGAGAAATTTTTTAAAAAAATATTCACTTATTTTATCTGACTCAGTGGTGGCATTAATAGCAAAATCTCTTGTGATAAGCAAAGAGAGCAGGATGATGTATAGGAAGGCAAATGATCTTGAAGATATCGAGTTCCTAGAATGTTAATAGCTTTATAAACATGTGAAAGCACTTTAAATTTACATTAGAAGCTTACGGGTAAATTTTAAAACCATGCGCACACATGGGCACGCCGATGTTATAACATTCACGTGTTGCCGCGTGCATTTTATAAAACCTGATGCCCGCACACACATGCACGCCCAATTTTGCATTGATGCGCGCGTACTAGGATGGAACTTCTCTAACCCTAACCTTCCTCCCTCTTCTCTTCTCCTACCTGACTTCTGAACCCCACCTACCTACCCTAATTTTTTTTGTCCCTGAATTTACCAGCTCCATGGAGCAGGAGTAAGTTCTGCATGCCAGCCAGCTGCCAGCACACACTTCCCTGCATCAGCGCCTAATAGTGCTGTCCCGGCCGGACCCGTCCCGCATCCCACCCAGACACCCGCCCCTGGCTCGCCCCTTTTTTCAGCCTGGCACTTACGTGCGTATCTCCCAGTATGCGCATGGCCGGGCAGTTTTGAAAATGCGGTTGGCATGGCACAGCCCGGCCACACACATATCTCCTGGGATTTGCGCATGCCGGGCTTTTAAAATCGGACCCATAGTGAAGAGATTGGAACACTTGGGAAATATGATCATGCAGCCTTAGGAAGTAATTTTCAACACAGGTTATGCATAGAGATTTTAAAAATTGCTACCTTTCAGCTAGATTGTAAAACTCTGGTGCACATACAACAGAGATATCATGTGGCTGGACTGTGCGCACACTGTGGGGATTTTTAAAGGGCTATGCCCACATGCATATCTCTGTGTATGCTCTAAAGACTGCCTCAAATTAAAATGGGTGGGCCAGGGTGTGGTCTGGGCGGCGGCCGTCCGGTACAGCACCATGCTGCACTGTCTCAGTGAAACATGCGCCAGCCACCTCCCAACATGCACAACTTACTTCTGCTTGAAGAAGCAGGTAAGTTGTGAATAAAAAAAAAAAAAAAAGTTTAGTAAAGGTGGATTTAGGGGTCGGGGTAGAGAGTGGAAAAGGGAGGGGGATAGGGAAAAACATGGTTTAATGGAACACAGTCAACAATGATTTACCCAAGGGAAGTCTTGCCTCACAAATCTGCTTCATTTTTTGACAGGGTTAATAAACATGTGGATAAAGGTGAACCGGTTGATGTAGTATATTTGGATTTTCAGAAGGCGTTTAACAAAATCCCTCATGAGAGGTTTCTTAGAAAACTAAAAAGTCATGGGATAGGAGGTGATGTCCTTTTGTGGAATACAAACTGGGTAAATGACAGGAAACAGAGTAGGATTAAATGGTCAATTTTCTCAGTGGAAAAGGGTAAAAAGTGGAGTGCCTCAGGGATCTGTTCTGGGACCTGTGCTTTTCAATATATTTATAAATATTCTTCTTCAAAAAAGAACTAAAAACCTGGATGTTTACCAAAGCCTACCAAAACACCCATTGACTCTCAGATATTACTTCACTCCTACTGGCCCTATGCAAACTAGTGGAACCAATGCAAGCACGCTATCCAAACTTAACTGAAACCACATAAGTTGAAATACGATATACGTTTATAAAGCCTACAATATTTATGTTGACAATCACATGAATCTTTGGAAACTCTGTTAAACATCAAAACTTTGTAAACCATTGTGATGGCGAAACCGAATGACGGTATATAGAACTCGATAAATAAATAAATATAAATGATCTGGAAAGGAATATGACGAGCAAGGTAATCAAATTTGCAGATAATACAAAATTATTCAGAGTAGTTAAATCACAAACGGATTGTGATAAATTGCAGGAGGACCTTGTGAGACTGGAAGATTGGGCATCCAAATGGAAGACTGGGAGGGAACTTCCCTATACCTCTACCTAACCTTCCTACCCTTTCCTCTCTCCTCCCCAACCTCTAACTCCTTCCTAGCTATTATAATGTTTTTGTTATTTACCTTGCTGCTCCTTTGGAGCAGCAGTAGACTCCCACGTGCTGGCCGGCTGCTGGCACACGCTTTCCCCGGGACAGTGGCTAATGGCATTGTCCCATTCTGACCCCCGCCCCTCCCCACACAGACCCCAGCCTGCCCCTTTCAGACAAGCCGGCATTTCAGCGCATATTGGGGGATATGTGCATGGCCGGGCCTGTTATAAAATGTGCGCAGGAGGCCCGGCCATGCACGTAACCCCTGAAATGTATGCGTGTGGCCTTTTTAAAATTGGTGCCTTAGGGAATAGCCACTGCTATTACTGGCATCAGTAGCATGGGATCTACTTAGTGTTTGGGTAGTTTCCAGGTACTTGGTCTGACCCAGTATGGCAATTTCTTATGTTCTTATGAGAGCCTAGAAGTCATATCTTGGATGGATTTTATTGCTATCATCTTTTTTATGTTGTTTTTGATTTTTGGAATACTGGTTTGAATTATTTTATTTAAGTTGCAGTAAAGATTTTGATTTGAACACCAACTTGGACTTCAGTTTGATTTTTGTTTACTGTTCCCAGTGCTCTGGTTGTATGGAGGGACCCTGGTGTGAGTATTGGACATATCTCATGTTTCCCTTGCTCTCTTTTAGGATATCTTTGCACCAAGTGGAGGGTTTGATTGTGGACAGTTACCCTCTGATAGTGACAGTGTTTGACCTGCCAAGGGCTCCGAAAAGACTCTCTTTCTCCCTATCTGGACTAGGATCCGGACCTGTAGCAACCCTGGATGAGGTTAATCTACCCAAACAGGGACCATCTACAGCATATTCTTTATATATAGCCCGATAATTAGACCAGTTAGGTATGCCTCATGGAGAGAGTTGGGAGGGACTGTATTAGAATCAAGCCAGCTTGGCACAACACGCACAAAGAAGTCAATCATGAAAAATTTTATGTCAGTCAGTAATTTGCACATCATTAGTCTGTGTTAGTTATTTAGAACTACAATCGCTAATAAAAGCACAAAGGAGTTGAACATAAACATTAAGGGCCAGATTTTAAATCTTACACGCGCGGGGTACATTTGCACACGCTACCCGTCGTGCACAAATGTACACCCGATTTTATAACATGCGCGCACTGCCACGTGCATGTTATAAAATACGGGGTCGGCGCGTGCAAGGGGGTGCACACTTGTGCACGCCGAGCCCGAGGGGAGCCCCGATGGCTTTCCCCGTTCCCTTCAAGGCCGCTCCAAAATTGGAGCAGCCTTGGAGGGAACTTTTTTTCGGTCCCCCCCACCTTCCCCTCACTTCCCCTATCTAACCCACCCCCCAGCCCTACCTAAATCCCTCCTACCTAATTTTCTTTTTTACGCCTGCCTCTTGCAGCGTATATTATGCGCGTAACCTTTTGAAAATCTACTCCCAAATAAAATAGGGGAGAATACTGAGCCCTGTGGAACTCCCCATTTCAGTTCCCAGAAATGAGAGAAATGATTGTTCATTATAACTGTTTCCTTTTATTCAGATATGAATAAAACCAATCCAACATCTGCCTCTTATTATCATTCATTTGAAATTGAGAGTGGAGAATAGAATGATTAACTGTCTCAAACACAGATGATGAATCTAAGAGAAGACCAGAGTCTAAACCCCTATGAAGTAAGCGTGTTCAGGTCAATAAAATGTTGTTTCGTGTCATGTTGTTCGGGAGTTGATTTTCATTATTGTTAAGTTTTTCCCTTTTTTTTCATTTTTTTACATTTTGGAAAGAATATGCACTATTTGCAACATAGTGTACTCTATTTTGGTAATAGTATGCACTGTTTCCAGTTAGAGTGCACTATTCAGGGCTGTCTCCCTGTTCAGTGGGCAGTATATTTGCTATGATTGGTAATCTCCTCCTGTGCTGAGTTGCTCAATAGAGATGGCGTTTATTTATAAAGTTTGGTTATGGCCTTATTTGTAAATGCCCGGCACAAGGCCTTGTACAGCAATCTTCCTGTGTTTAAGGACATATATCTATATACAGTATATAATATATAAATATCTAAAATATATATAAATCTCATTTGCAGTTGTTTAATGGGTGCGCCTATCCCTCTTAGAGCCATGTTTATATGCTTCGTGGGATTCAGGCTTACCTTTGGCAGGGATCTGAGTCTCTGGGGGCAAGACGAGGAGTTTCTGCAGATTGGTACACAGAGGAATGCTGACTGAACAGATTCACAGAATGCTTGCAGCATGGTGCCCAGATCCACAATCAACAAATAAGGACTAGTGGATCCATGATGGTCCTCGGAGAGATACCACCCTGTGACAAGCTAGGCCCCATTGCTCGGCATGGGGTCTATAACTGGAACTGTTAGGGCAGCTGAAGCAGGGTGTGTGGTCATAATGGCCATGGTAATTGTGGCTCTGAGAGCTGGTTCTGTAATTGTGTGCCTGTATCAGAGCTTGTAATAGCAGAGGGTGGTAAGTGGGACAGGGAAGCCTGTACAATACATAGAGGGATGAGGCTCAACACCTGAGTTTAGGTCAAGTCGTTATTATTACATGAAATCTACAACCTTACAAACATTCCAAATTGAATCAGTGGTCAGTGTTGGTTTATCATGGTTGCACAACTTAAGAGCCTGCTTCATGAGTCTACTATCTGCCTGAGAAAAGGAAAGTGGGGGGAGGGGAGGTGCTGTCCTAGGTGTCACAGTTAAATACTTTTCTGCATTTTCCAGCTGGGACCAGCTAACTTTATTCATTATATCAGTATTGTACTACATAAAAATACAGACATTTTATTTCATGATAAAAACTGTAGTAGAAACAAGCTTGACAGTCCTGAACCAATTATGGCCTATATACTGATTATTAAGCCATACCATTGTAATAAAAGCTATGTAAAGTTAGAAGTGACCTGATACAGTAGATATCACCCTGTACCTTACATAGCATGAAATCTACTATTTCCAGATTATGTAATGTGAAGTAGTTAAATTTAATTTGGTGTGCAGATTCAGGGAAAGAAAGTTGCTAACAAATCCCAATAAATCTAGGTCGATGTGAGACATAATGTCACTAAATCTTAGTCTTGACTGCTCTCTGGTAGTGTCAAGAGCTTTTCCGTAAGATGAATTTGAGGGGAGGATGAAAAAGGCTTCATATTAAACCATAGCACTGATAAGTTTAGTTAAGAGGCAGTGGATGTGTCCTTGCAGTGACATTCAGTGGCCAGTATTTGTTTCTCGTTAAATAATATGCTGTAAGTCTATGAGAATGATGGTTTGGTGCTTGTGACATTGTATCTTCACCAAGGTTACTGGCTTCAGGATAGGTACTCTTTCTTTCTCTCTCACACCTTGTCAATAAATATCCACTTGTCGGGGAAGTGCAATACAGATTTTACAGCTGACACTAGAGCATCTTCATTTCCAGAAGCAATGAGTTTCAACACATATGAAAGTGAGGTAGGGAAAAAAAATTAAAGAAATATATCTTGCAAGGCTTTGGCGATGAAAAGCAGTCACATCCGTTGCACACAAGTGAACTGGTAAATTTGAGAAAACAATAATTTAATTTGTATAATTTGTAACTAAACTCTACCTTCCATAAGAAATGAGATACCTGAAATTATTTAGTGGCTCAATGTGCAACCCCATTAAAAAATCTAAAGTAAATAAAGATATTTTTCCACATATATATTTTTCTTTGATTAATTTGCAGATCCACTTTTTGATTTCTTATTGTAAGAATGGACAAGAGAAAAAAGAGAAAATCTAAAATGAATAAATCACAATTTCTCAAAAAAAAAAAAAAATAGCCATGGAAAGCAGTAATACGATAAATACTTTTCACTTAGATTTATTTTTGTGAATTTTTCTGTCTATGTAAAGATAAACACACACAGAGATATTTCTGATGTTAAGAATGGCACTGTAATATAAAACCATATACTATAACATTATCAAATACCAATTTATAAAAGGCCAAATTTTAAGAGGCCTACACGTGCCTATACTGAGAGATATGCGAGTGACTGGGATGTGCGCCCGCCGCATAGATTTTCAAATGCCCACGGCCACGCGCTTATCTCGGTACACACATAAGAATGGGTTGGGGGAAAAGGGACGGGTCTCAGGGGGGGGGCAAGGGCAGGCCAGGGCAATGCCATTAGGCACTGTCCCGCTGAAGTGCATGCCGGGAGCCGATTGGCCCAAGCAAGTTGCTGCTGCTCCGAAGAGCAAGTAAGTTTTTAAACAAAAAAAAAAAAAGCTAGTGAGCAGGGTTTTAGGGGTCAGGATGGATAGGGTAAAAGGAAGGCAGGTTAGGTGGGAGGTTTAGGAAGTTCCCTCCCAGTCACTCCTTTATTGGAGTGGACTAGGAGGGAACTGGGATTAGGGCCTATCGTGTCGCCGTGTGCATGTTTGGGCCGGGACAGAGCCTTGTTGGTGCCTACCACTTGTCTCGTCCATGCCCTGCTCTAGCCTTATCTGTCTTGGTCCTTGTCTCTTTCTCATTCCTCTTGGCTTGACTTCACGGATTGTGACCTGCTTGGACCCTAACTTTCCAAGATTGCTGCCTCGACTTGACCTTCTGCTTTGGAACTGACTTTGCTTTGTCTGCCACTTGCCCTGGCCTCTGGCCTGTTATCCACTTCTGCTGTCTGCCACTTGCTTCGACTGGCACCTAGACTTGGACACATATCTAGATTGACCTAGGGACCCACCTAAGACCTTCCGGTCACCAGAACAAAAAGCTCAATCTATGGGGGAGGTAGCTGGTATAGGCAAAGCTCCATCCATTCCCGCAGCAGGGCTTCTCCACCAGCTGTCATTGTAGTCATAGTGGGCTTGCCTACTAGGCGGCGCTAATCACTCCATAACACCAAGGGTTCACTTTTTCAGTGAGTGTTACATTCATTCCCACTAAATGTGGAACATTGTTCCTTGCTCCCCATATTCACAACAGGAATCACTCACAGTTCCTAGGTTCATTTTAACTTAACCTACTAGGCATTAAATACCATCTACAGAGAATCTTATATCTGTTTTCTAGAATTTTCATCAAGACTGAGGATTTTGGAACTCTATAATTAATATTCTGCCACTTCTCCTCTGTAAGACTGATTTTCAAATCTCTGTCCCAGGACCCTTGATGTTGAGGTTTACATGCTGGTATCTGATTAACAGGGCTGTTTATATTTTAAGTAAAAACCTTTGTAGGTTGAGATTTCCAACATATTTTCTCTTCTAATGCTAATCTGATTTCTCTTTTATCTACCAAATGTCTGATTTGCAGATAAGGAAAATAGTCTGTGAAGAGAAGCCCATATGCCTTTTAATTATTCATAGCTTAATCTCTTTTCTTCCTCATACAAGTGTCTAATACACTTAATCCCACATTTTATATATACATGATTTTATTCCATGAAGAAATAATGGTTTATGATTTAATGACATGTAAACTCCCTCATTAGTTTGAATTAATCATTGGCTTTATTCCATGTTTGCAATATATAATCAGAGAATAGATTCAGATTTTTCTGTGAGTCCCTAAACTTCTTTCTTACATTTATAATATATTCCAAGAGAATATCACCATTTTTGTATTGCTTTACATATGTTCAATATTTTCCATCTCTGAAGGCCTTCCACTCGACAAATGTTTTAAGATTATACATATGATAGAGCAGTTGGAGCTCCTGGCTTTGGTATATTGTATGCTTTTCCAAAGCCAAATTGTGCATGTGCAGACTGCACATAGCAGGCATGTTACATGTAGTCTGCATGTTAAAGAAATCACTGCACTATGTGCAGTCCACATATCGAAGAGAGTGAGTTGGCATCTCATTTGCTGTTGCTGTCAGTGGCTTCTGCCGTAGAGAAATGCTACATTCCATGGGACAGAGGAAGGGAAAAGGGAAAGGGGGAACTGTACATGACGGTTGTGCATGTCCATTGGGGGATAGGTTTACACTGCTAACTTTTAGGACACCTCTTTGCGTACTGTAAAGTTATCCGTCTATGGTAGCTAAATGACACTGAAAATGGCATTTATTACCAACATATAGATAGCTGACTCTACCTCAGAATACCCCCACTCCACCACTGAATTAGCTGGATAACTTTTAGCCAGATTGTTATTCAGCTAACTTGAGGCCAGTTCAGTGTGGAAGGATTTTCAAATCTCAAAATTTGAGTGGTTAAGTTTGAATTTAGCTAGATAAATGGCAACATATATCGGCCTCTATAATATCTGCATGACATCTGAGGAACTAGCAGGCTAAGCATTATTTAGAAAGAGATTTTGTGAAGTATTTCTGTTTCAGAAATAACTTCTATAGTTATACACAGAAACAGATTAAATAAATCATGATTATAACAGTAAACATGTAAATCCCAATCAATAAGTACTTGCCTCTCCTCCCTCAATCCTCTTTCCCCAGCACTAACAGCTGCAATAAAGCTTTAAATGTAAAGCTGAGCACAACTAGTCATAAAAGTATGTAAAATAAATGAGGATAACATAATGAGGGAATCCAACATTCATCTCATAAATATAACATAACGACCACAACTAAAATGTCAGGGAATCTAATAAATCAATATAGTAGGACAGAGCTATCTTTATGCTCAGCATACATAAAAATATATTTACATGCAAGCCACTTTTTTAAAGCACCAAGCCAAAAAAATGGTATAAAACTCTTTAACTCTTTATTATCTCGATAGCAAGTAAAATTTCCTTACTAGGGTTATTAAGCTACAAAATTAATTTTCAGCTTGCTGAGGTATTTTATAATTTTACAGATCATGTTTAATATAATATATGGATTTTAAAAATATAGGGGGAAAATATCTAGTTGTATTTGAAAAAGGATAAACTTATGCTCAAAGCAGAACATCTTCACAGGCTGGAATAATATTAATCTGAAGAGAGAGACTTCCGTTCTAATATCACCATTACACTTGAAATAATAGAAAAACGGTAAACTTTCCTGTGCCTTCTTACTCCTCCAAAGCAGAGAGGCAGCCCCAGGCTCCAGCTACTCTCTGCTTAGAGCAATGACCGTAGCATCACTCCATCTCTGTGCAAAGGTTTTCTGAGCCAGCACATACGGATGGTCCCTATGGAGTTCTCCCTCCTCCTGTGCTGTTTCTCTCCTAGAACTGCATCCCCCTCTTTCCCTAGGTGTGTGAAGGCCTGTGTGAGGATGGGAATTAGTATGAAAACCAAAAGCAGACAAACACATTCTTATCACCATAATATGGGAAGAAAATTTTACTTTTTCAAGCTCTCTGTCAACACAAACCCACTGCCCTTCTACCCGCCACCACTCTGCTTCCCCAGATGCTCAGTAAAAACAATGAACACACAATAGAGCTAATATTCAGTTTATTAACACATAACCAGAAAAAATAAATCACATTGAGTGTAATATTCTGTTGGGGCACCCAATAAGACTCATTGATGTTGGGTTTCCGAGCAACACACCAATCTCTATGGCTTCAACATCACAAAAATAAAATTCAAGCAGATGGTGTAGTGGATTAGGCTAAGAGATAACAGCTGTATTCTCTCTGGCTGGACAGTAGAAAGTGCAAATTCTTCACTTCCCATCTGTGATCATCTGATTGAAACCACTAAACCAAACCTTCAATCCTCTCTTTTTCAGATTGACAAACTCACCCATCAAGCCTATGACCCTGGAATCTATAACATAGTAACATAGTATTGAAGGCAGAAAAAGACCCAATGGTCTATCCAGTCTGCCCAGCAAGTTTTTTATGGCAGTAACTTGCTCTGTGCAAATTACTCCTATGTTTCTGTTTAGGGTAGTAACTGCCGCTCCATGCAGGTTATCCACAAGTTTTATGCTAAGGGTAGTAATCAAGCAATGTCAAACCCATATCAAAATTACTATCAACATTTTTACAGGGTGGGAAGCCTTCATGAAAATTCAGACAATGCTGCTTCAATTTGCTATGCTTTTGGACTTGGCCATAGAAATATCGAACCAATAATATCTTTTTAAAACAGAATAACTTTTATTCTTCTGGTGTTACTAGCAGTCAATAACAATAAAATATTCCTTACCAACAATGATGAGTTACAGGAATCTCAAAGAGCAGGGACAAACAGTGTATCAAAAAGAAATTTATATTCCCTCTTCCTCAAGAACCACTTCTTTAATATCTTTAATCGGATTCTTCTACTTCATAAATGGCTCAGTCCCTTATTCAATAAATACTCTCAACCATACTCACATCCTCACACAGCATCTCCTTTACTACAGTATAGTTCATAATTCATTTATATCTCCTCAAGAATACTGTGGTTCATAAAGCCCTTGGGTTGTCACAGGACTGCAGAGGCGGCTAGTGATGGCATGGTCCTGTTGGAATAGGTAGGACAGCAGACCCTTGCATAAATAACTGCTCTAGGATTGAATCAATTCCTAGATCTCCAAAAACTAAGAACCCATTCCCACTCTGTGCACAAACTTATACTGAAACAAAGCATACTCCCCATAGAGATTCTCTCTTATATTTTTACTTGAAGAGGAATTCCAAGACAATTTCCCCCTAACTGATATAAAAGGAAAATATCCATTTAACCAAAGATAAAGGTTATGTTAAACAATATAATTAAGGGAATAAACACATATCTAGTGGCAAAGGATCTGATTTAGGATCTGGGCCACATGCATAATATAATACCATCAAATAGTAATAAAATGAAATAAATGTAATTGTTGTACAAAAGTTACTCTTGGTAGTGTGGGTAAAATGAAAAGAGAAATAAAATATCAATGTCCTTTCTCCATTTCCATGGGCCAAAACATGTATATTGCCAGAAGTAGCCAAATGGAAGAGCTAAAGAGGTCACTATCAAAGATTTCTACAAAGATTGGCAATTCTCTAATTACAGTATATACTGTTTTCTCATGGGCTACCCTCTAATACAAAATAATAAGGATTGTAGATAACTGTAGATCCAAGAAATGTATCAGATTACACATAGATAGGTCACTGTAATATAGTATACTCAGCTCTGTGTACAGGCAAATGCTCATTTGTGTTAACATTTTTGTGCATACTTTATTCCCAATTTAACAAGGAATTTATTGCATAATTAATTGTGCACAAAAAAATGAGTAAAAATCTGTACAAAAAATGATCATTCCTCCATGCAAATCCAATATTAATCACAGAACATCGAAATGTGACAGAAAAAAGAGACCATATGGCCTATGTTTTCTGCTCACCCACACTATTTATTTATTTCACAGATTTATAGTCTGCAATTCACAGAGCATCAATGCAGATTACAACCAAAATAAACAATAAAACATACAGTAGAATAAAATATACAATAAAATAATTACTAAACTCTACAAGCCCTACCACACTCTCAGAGATCCCCTGGGCTTGCCCCATGTTTTCTTAAATTCTGATACTGTCCTAGTCTCTACCATCTACACGAGGAGGTTGTTCCATTTATCCAGCACCCTTTCCTTAAAGAAACATTTATTTTGATTACTTCTTTAATCCTTATCCTATGATCCCCTCATTACAGAGCCTTCATTCCATTGAAAGAGATCTGCCTCCTATTCATTGATATTTTGGAGGTATATAAACATCTCTATTATATCTCCTCTATTCTTCCTTTTTCTCTAGGGTATCAATATTCAGATATTTTTATCTGTCCTCATATGCTTTATTATGAACACCATTGACTATTTAGTAGCCAACCACTGAAATGACTACATTCAATCCTTTTGAACTTAAAAACTGCACACACACTATCCAAATGAGGTCTCACTAGGGAAATATACAAGGACAATATCACCTCCTGTTTTCTGCTGATCATTCCTCTCTCTCTATGCATGCAAGCATAGTTCTGGCTTTTGCCTTATTTACCTATTTGATCACTAAGATTATCAGATATGATTATCCCAAGAAACTGCTCTTCTTTCATGCATATAATTTCACCCCCTAGACTGTAGAGCTCCCATTGTTTTTTGAAATTCAAATGCAAGAATCTGCATTTTTTAGCATTCAATCTTATCTTCAGACTCTAGACCACTCTTCAAGCTTTGTTGGATCCCTCTTCATGTTTTCCACTCCTGGCTATCTACTGTTTTGCAAATTTTGGTATCAACTGCAAAAAGACACACCTTTCCAGATAGTGCTTCTGCAATATTGCTCACAAAAATATTGGAAAGTAAGAGTCCAAGGACCGACTCTGTGACATACCACTAGTAACACTCCTCTTCTCAGAATGAAATTGATTTACCGCTACACTTTCTTGCCTTACATTCAACTAGTATCTAAACGAGTCAGTTACTTTAGGACCCATACCTAGGGTGCTCAGTTATTTATAAATTGCTTATTGGTAACCATGTCAAAAGCCTGATTAAAATCTAAGTATATTACGTCTATCACTCTCCTCTAATCCAACTCTCTGGCCACCCAGTTAAAGAAATTGATCAAAGTCGTATGACATGACCTACTTCTGATAAAATCATGTCGCCTCAGATCCTGTAATCCATTGGATTCTAGAAACTGCACTATCCTCTCTTTTAGCAACAATTTCATTAATTTACTCACTAGAGAGATCAGACAACTGGCTTGTAGTTCTCAGCCTCTTCCACTTTGCTGAAGAAGAACCATATCTGCCTGTCCCCAGTCCTCTGGAATAACTGCTGATTCTAAAGAAGAACTGGAAATGTCAGCCATTAGGGCTGCTAGAACTTCTCTAAGTTCCCTTAATACTCTTGGATATACCTCATCTGGCCCCATCGCTTTAACTTCTTTAATGTATGTATCTCCTCATGAATACAGCCTTCTGAGAATCATTAAACTTACCTTTCTTCTAATCCTATTTGTGTCCCTTTTCTATCCTTCCAATCCTATTTGTTTCCTGCTCCTTCCTCAGTGAATACTATACAGGAAAATTTATGTTCCTCTCCTACATCTCTGAGTCTCACAATGTCATTTTCTCACTTCCTCTTATCACAAAAATCTTAAAAAGGGTCTTAGTCCCCAAATTACTATATTAACGATTTTTTTTCTCCTTTTGCATCTTCACTCTCCAGACTACTTTCCCAGCTTCTCTTAGCTTGCCTGTCTTCCTCTTTTTGTGATCTTTTGTAGTTTATGAATGCTAACCTTATTTTTTGTAAATTTTGAGCTACTTTTTTAGAAAACTAAAATAGCCTTATTTTCCTCTTTCATTTATTTACTTTCCTAACAATAAGATTAGCCCTTACAATATCTCCTTTTAGTTTTGGAAACTGCTCTTGTATTTTGATTAGATTTTTACATCCAGCTCTTGACTCCTTGAGGTACTGTCCCATTCTAATAAAGTTCATTTTTCTGAAGTCTAGGACACTCACGATTGAATGAACCATTACTGCCTGTACTCTAATACTGAATTGCACCATTCAATGATCACTGAATCCCAAGAGATTCTCTACTACAACATCAGAAACACTCATCTCATTTGTAAGCTCTAGTTCCAGTATCATCTCCTCATGTTTTGGTTTAATATTTAATGTTTAATAAAATTTGATATACTGTCAAACAATCAGAGCATTTAAACTGTTTACAATAAAATATCATGAAACAGTACATTATAACAATTATCTTCACCCGGCATCCCCAAGCTACAAAATAAAACAATGCAAAATAAAATCAAATCAACCCCTTTCCCTCAATTACTGCCCCATAAATTTCCTATCTTAACCCTAACCAAATATCCACATTATTCTCTGACCCAATTATCTGCATCCTAAAAAAAAGCTAACTTGATTAAAAAGCCAGGTATTGATTAGTTTTCTAAATTTCTCAACAAGGGAGTCTGTTATGAGAAATAAGTACACCATGTCCCTTTAAGCCTTCTCAATAGGGGATGGAAGGCACAGCAATTCTTGTGAGGAGAGAAGAATTTGAATTGGACTGAATGGTGGTCTGTGATAAACATCTATGAAACTTTTTAAATGATAAACACAGAATTTTAAATTTAATACTGGCAAAGATACTGAATAAAGCTCATCAATACAGAAGATGCTTGCTCAAATCTAGGTGTGTCAAAGATTAATCCGGCCCCAGTCTTCTGAAGTTGTAACAGTTTCATAGATATACCCATAATACCCACAAACAACAAATTGCAGTAATCCAACTGAGATAAAATGAAAGCCTGGATAACAAGGTGTAGGTTGAATCTCCCCAGAAATGGTTTAAGCCATTCAATAAATAAAAAAAAGAATATTTAGTCACTGCAGCAACTTACTAGCTATAGTCAAGTTGCAATCCAAATGTATTCATAATACTCTAACCACAGGAGGCCATTTTCAAAATGATTTCTGTTCAAAAAACTAGATTTTACACATGTAAATGGAGTTTTGAAAATTGCTATTTTATATGCTTTTATGCCCATAACTCCTTTGAAAATTCACTCCACAGTCTTCAAAGAATATCTTTTCCATTCAGGGATCTTTTTTCTTTTATTCAGCCATATGGCTTTGGATTTCTCAGTATAGGGCTTAATTTAAAATTCTTTAACCATTCTGAGAGCAGGTTGAGGCAGAGATTAATTTTCTCAATCTCATCCATTGAATTAGAAATGTAATACACCAACACCTAAAATCATCTGCATAAATAAAAACTCTGTTCCCAAAATTCTGTATTGGGGTAGCCAGGAGCACTAGATAAACATTAAATAGAACCGTTGATGGAAAAGTTAACTCTGTAGAGAATGCAGGATCTCTTTGCTTCTAGAAAGCACTGCAACCAGGATGTCCCAATCAACTTCTAGCAGATTGAATTCACCTAGTGATAACACTTCCCATTACCTAGCAATTTCCTTCATTAAATCTCCTTCTGCCTGCAATGGTGGTCTGTATATTAAACCAATATAAGTGGATTTTACATTCCTTTTTTTCCAGACTAACCCATAGTACCTCCTTGAAATGATTCACTAATAGTTGGCTAAGTCCCTGCGCAGGAATTGGTACCTCAGAATTAGAACGCAAGATCTGTTTAGGATCTGAATAGCCAACACCCCCCCCCCCCCCCCTGAAAACAAATGGCTATACTACAGAACTAGGTCTCCCAGCAGCCCTTGCTCACAAGCCTTGATAATCTCAGCTGGGAGGAGTAGGCATTAGGTGGAGGCAATAAACCCCACATAGACTGTCTAAGAAAGCTAAAGGCTTTTGCAAGACAAGGGAGGCACATAGCAGGAGGAGGAAAGTGGTAATCAGTAGGGATGTGCAGCAGCCCATTCGGTATTCGTATTCATCGGACGGACGGCGCCATCTTGTGCTCCTACCATGTGACAGGGGCCGACCAATGGCATTCATAGCCCCTGTGACATAGTAAGGGCAAAGGCTATCGGCGCCATTTTGAATACCGGCAGCCAACAGCCCAAGTAAAGGAGATTGCTCCAGGACCCCCACTGGACCACCAGTGACTTTTGGCAAGTCTTGGGTGGGGGGGTCAGGATGATGGGGGTTTATTCATTAGTGATACGTTGTATTCGTGGGGGTTCGCCATACGTTTTGCGACCCCCACGAATACAACGAATATGGCATATGCGTTGCGGATTACCAATACGTTGCAAATGAATGCACACTTTTAGTGATCAGGCCTCCAGAGGAGTAGAGCTTGGAACTTAAGCTGAATAGAATGGAAGACTGAGAACAAGGCAGAGTCAGAGAGAGGGTTTACCAGAGAACACAATCATTAAGTTAAGTGCATTTTTATTTTCTTTCCTATCTTGGTTAAGGAATCCAGATAGACTTTACTGTTAGCTTGAGTGAAGAATTGTCTTTAATTAATCAGCCAAATTGTGAACTGACTGCTCTGAGAGACAGAAAGGAGGGCATAGCACTGCAGCAGCATAAAGATGCTTAGAGTTAACAAGCAGTGCTGCTGAATTACATAAAAGTAAAGCTCTTTCTGGATTAAGAGGCTACACTTGAAAACTACACTAAGGTAAAAATGTTCCTTAAATTAGTCAGGGGAACTTTGAAGTATATGAGAGTAAAAGTTATTCCTATTGCCTTAACATTGCTTTAAACTGCAGATGAATCAGGTTTCAGCTTGTGACAAGTCAGGTAATCAAGATACAGAGAAAAAGAATTGCCCCAAGTGAAGGAAAGCTATGGATGAGGAACCTGTTTTAGGATAGCTGTCTGATGAAAACAGACCTGTCATCTAAAAGAAAACTCCTGTTAAGTAAGAGACATCTTCAAGCCTCAAATAAAGGAAGTGCCTCAGGAACAACAGCTGGGCAAGTAGTTGTGCTGTTTTGCTTAACAATGTATGAACTGAGGACCAGTAGCACTTATGGGGAGGGATGTGCAACTACTGAGTTTGAATCCAAGCATGTGAACTGTGATTACAATGAAAAATGGATTGCGCCCTGAATAACTGAGCAGCCCGGACACACGTGGTTCTATCCTGACCCTGCTGATCTGGGCCAGGCACCCAACACTACACAGACACAATGAAAACCTGAAACATAACCGGCATGCAAATGGCTGCAGCCATTTATTAAAGTACCCTAACAGGGGAGTCTGATATAGGCACCGAGTCCTGCACCACTGCCTAATCTCAATCACAGGGCAGGTGCCAAAATCTCAGTTTCCTTCCATCCAAACGGAAAAGGGAGGGGGTGGTCGCAGTCCCTGCAAGCCCCCTGACCGGCGGCAGAGCACCATTACCAGAGGGGCCCCGGCAGGCTGCCATGCAGCAGGCCTAGCCAGAGCTCCTTACAAACGTACCTGGACATTGATTTGTCAAGACACAATTCCCAGGACTGACATTCGTTACCAATGACCAATCTACGAGTGGTGGCCCCAAGGCCCTTCTCTTCCTTACTGACAACTCCCTGCTTCGTTTACAGCCCCCAGGGTTACAATAGTGGCCAGGGCCATGGAGGAAGAGGCCGAACCAAGGGGAGCCAGTGGGTTTTAAGTTTTCCACCAGTACCTCCCCCTTTGCCAACATCATCATGTCACTGCCCCGGCCAATTGCGTGGCGTGGCATTGGGGCACACCCTGATGACATCACTACTTCTGATGCTGGATCAACCAGGGGAGGGGGAGCGACATCTGAAGCAGCGCCCAGCACAACAAGATGGAGCCCCACACAAGGCGCAGGCTGGATGCAGGCAGCACCATTAACGCCAGCCATCGCTGAAGAGAGGGGGGGAGGAAAGAAGGGATTCCTCCCTCCACAAGTTTGGTAAACAAATCCTCAGTGCGGCGGTGGTGGCAGCCCCACGGATGCAGCGGGCACCCAGTTATTCCCGGTGCCCGCACATCTGTGCTGGGGTGCCTTTCATGAATGAGTCTGTGATGTCATTTTTATTTTTGCAACAGAAAACTGTGTTTGTGAAGTTCCAGAGTAAAGGATTAAAAAAATCTGCATTATTAAAATCTCTATTTGGATTTGTGAAGGTTAAGAATTGATACAGAGGTTGGCAGTTTTAACAGTAATAGCCTGGTGACTGAGAGCAGGAACACCTAATATCCTGAACTGTAAACTGTAAGGGTTAAAATTCTCAAGGTGGAGAGCTGCATTAACAGCTGGTTCTAAAGCAGCATTTGCCCATGCAGTATAGATTGGTGGAGATTACCCTGTATTCCGCAACAAGACCAACACCAAACAAAAAAGCACATTGTAATGATGGTTTGGTGGCTATGGTCAGCAGAGCATGGGGAGAGGAGACTTTAAGATGGTGGAGCCAGACAAGAGAAGGTTGTGACAGGAAATGAACCCTGCCAATTTCTTGTGATATGAAGCTAGAGTAAAACAGCCAATAGGAGACCCTGGCATAGTTTGTCAGAGACACTTTGGAGAGGGAACCTCAGATAATGCTCAATCTCAGGACCCTGCAAGAACTGTACAGATAAAAGGAGGCTAGGAGCATCTCGAATCCAGCCAGAGAAGGGCTGTGAGTGTTAATCTGAGGGCTTAACCTTAGAAGCCCCTTTTTGAGTCTACTCCTTGAAACCAGAAGGGGGTGCTGTATCTGCTGGAGGAAACATGTTTGGCTAGAAGGCCAACCATAGAAGGAGCAAGTGATCTTGGTGTCAAGGCCAAGGACCTGAACAGAGGTAAGGGAAACATGTTTAAGCTACCTTTTTGCGCCTGGTGCGCAAACAAAAGTACACGATCGCGTATTTCTTAAAGATCTACCCCTTAGTGTTCTGTTTTCACAAACGCTAACAATTAATCTAAATTACTTCCTTATGTTTCTCTATAAACCAATGTCAATTTATTCTGTGCAAAGTAGCCTCCTAATTAGGGAGTCAGTTTCTATGGTAAGAATGGAAGGTAGGGTGGGTGAGAGAGGGAACTGAAGTTTGAAAAATGTATTGGCTTATACTACTTAGCTTTCCCTCAGTAAGCAGCGTGTTCACTCTATTTCATTTTTATTTGAATTTTATATTACGCTTTTCGGTACTTCAGAGTGGATTACATTCAGGTGCTGTACGTATTTCCTTGTCCCCAGAGGACTCACAATCTAAGAGGGTCATTTATCATTTTGCATTACAGTCTTAACACTAGAGTTAAGGCCCTAACACACACGATAATGCTGTAATGTGTTAGTATACAAATGTCACATTTGCTATGCAAGTGGGAGGAGTTTGGGCAGAGTTAATGGTAATGAGCGGCTCCAAATCATCAAAGGAGATAGAATAACGCACAGTAATGCAGGAAATAAATACACCTTCTGTGCGATAATGAGCTTGTTGCACTTTCTACCAAGCTGCAATCATGCTAGGTAGAGAGTACATTATACAAATCAACTTTTACATTTCATCACTTCAAATGACAGGAAATCTTCACTGATGTCAACTTTGCTGTTCATACCTCTGACTGTGTATGTAAAACAACCCCCAAACCTTACTCTGAGTTACTAGTGCCCCCTCTTACAGTAGTATAAATAGTAAACTAACATATAAGCTTCTACAGAGGCCTCACATAAATTAGCCTAACCATGCCCCCTGTTTTATCATGGGCACTATTTCTGCTACATTTATAGCATTTTGATGAATCCAGGGGTTAGTTTGTACCTGATGCAACAGAGGATGAAGTGAATTGTCCAAAGTTACAAGGAGTGGCAGTGGGATTTGAACCCTGGTTTCCCTGATTCATAGCCCGCTACTCTAACCACTACACTACTCCTTTACCTCTATCCAATAAATTGTGGCGTATCTGAGTATGAGAGTAGTGTGAATATTGGGGACATTACTTTTCACTGTTCCCACACTAAAAGATCAATTGTAAAATTCTGACAAGTGCATTAATTAGGGGATGCGCGAATATGTTGGGCTCACACTCACCAAATGGATTTCAAAAGCTGCCGAGACGTTCATAACTCTCGTAGCGTGCACATCTCAGAAGTCTTCAAAAAGGGGAAGGGCATGGGTGTGATCAGGGCAAGGCATAGGCATTTTGGGGTAAGAACCTGAGATGTGCATGTAAATATTTACGGGATTCAATGCACACTGATGCTCCCTGCTACTTAACTTTACTTCTGTTACAGATGATGTGAAAGTTAAAAAAATACAGAAAAATATGCAGATCTGTGGGGTTGTAAGGGTCTGGGCTAAATGGGGAGAGTGAAGGTTATTAAACTAGGGAGGTTTAGAGGACCTCTCTCTTAACTGGGTGAATTGGGGATAAACTGGTAAAACTGTGAATAATGTCATCATGTACCCCTTTTAAAATTTCACGACTTATGTAGTAGAAGCAGGATTTGCATGCCCATGGAAGCACCCACTTAAAATTTGGCACACATGTTTACACAGCCAGGCTATTTTATAACTTGTGCACAAGTTATAAAATAGCCATGCCACTGGGTATGGGCTGACACATACGCATCTTTTAGCATCATTGATTGTTTAATATGCAGAATATATAATTTTGTAAGTCCATGCTAAAACTTTTTAGCATGAGCTTTATTACATAGTCCTGAAAATGGGAAATATCCTTTTAATACTGACCCCTCCTTGCTTCTATGTTTTTTAATAGTTACTGTTATTTTACTAGCAGCAGTTTTAGTTTTGTGTCCAGTTCTTTGAGTGATAGTTTAGTTTGCTTTTATTTATTGTAGATCTTTCAACATTAGCCTGGGCTATGACACATGTCAACTGTTTTGAATACCTTAAAAGACCTAAAAAAAAATCTAATCACCGATTTTCAACAGATGTAAAGACTCTTTTGTTGTATACTTCAAAGAGCAAAATACTCCTCACCATGTCCAGGCCTAGTGCCAAAGAAAAACTACAATGAGTATGTATCCTGTAGATAACAGAAAACAGTACTAATGCCAAGACAGGATATTAGCATACGTAAATGCATTCATTACTCTCTCAGATGAGGATGCTAGCTTCTGATGAGAAAAAAATATTCAACACTATAGTTGTCCATTTTCATAAAAGCTGCAAGTTTCTTTTACTATATGTTAATTGCCTATAGCATTCTCAGTTGGAATCCAGAACCTTCCAGGTAAGTTTCTCAGAAATGCTCCCTGTTCCATGTCAAGGACTCCAGAGGTAAACAGAGATCCAGAGTCTCAAAGAGTGGACAAGATGGATAGTGCAGGGAAAAGGAGTTTATATTCGTTAGGAATTGGGCAACATCTCGGGGAAGAGAGATACTATTCAAAAAGGATAGGCTCCTCCTTAACCAGACTGGAATCCAGCTGCTTATGCTAATGTTTAAAAAGGTGATAGAACAGCTTTTAAACTAAATCATGGGGGGAAGCCAATAGTCACTGAAGAGCAAACGGTTTGGAGTGAGGTACCTTCAAAGCATACTACTAGTCTATCCAGATAAAGAGTTTCTGATAGAAACAGAATTAGCACAGGTGCATTTAAATAAAGAGCAGAGATAAATAATTCTCAACTAACCTTTTCCCCACCGCTAAGCAGGTTACAAATATTGAATTTTCTGTATGCAAATACAAGAAAATTAAAACAGCAAAATCTGGTCTTCAATTGCCAAAAGCTAGTTGAGTTTTAAAGATATTTACAATGATTTTACAAGAGATGCATTTGCATGCAATTTGGGTAATGTGTACCAAAGTATCACCATATGGTTTTTTTTTTGTTGTTGTTTGTACCCTTAATTTCCATAAAGAATAAGAAAGTTAGAAAATTCCTAAGATCTTTTGCAACTTCCAGACTCTCTTCATTTTCACTGTTTTTGCTATACTGTATTTTGTGGATAGTGAACTGGCTTCTATCAGGAAAGATTTGCCCATTAAGTTAACCACTTGGCATCAGTAAGGCTGGATAACTTGAGGAAGATGGAACATGTCATCAGCTTGCAGTCTACTTTACAACGTTCCAAAATATGTTCCCACAAAACTCACTAAAAATGCTTGTCTGTTATACTTGCTCAGTTTCATGGGATAGGAGAAGGGAATTTCTACAGAATTTTACCACAGGCTCCAAGAAACCTAATTACTCTCCTAATTAAATTACCTTATAGGGAAATAAAGAGGCCTAAAGAAGACAATGCAAAGTGATATTAAATGATAGGGATGTGCAATCGTTTTTCCCAAATTAGGCAATGTCAATGAAATTGCCTAATTCGGAATGGTTCAGGAGAACCAAAAAATTATTTAATTTTTTCTGAAATTTCAGAAAAAATTCATTTTTCTGTTAGTGCGTGCTAACTCCCGATAGCGTGAACTAACTCTGCCAGGTCAGTGTGCACTATCGGGAGTTAGTTCGCGCTAATGGAAGTTAGCACGCACTAACCCAAAAATTGGGGCCCTCGGAAAAAAAAACCCAAACCGCAGGAAAAATGAAATTCTCGCAGGGGGGCCCCGAAACAAAGCCTGACAAAATTTTTACCCGAAGTACATCTCTATTAAATGATGCCAGTTTCTAGTAGCCTTAAGAAAAAGTTGTCACTATAAAAGTAGTTAAAAAATGTTTAAAGTCTCTGTTGAGAGTTTTTCATTTATTTTTCATCCTGAATAATCTCTCTCTACTATTTTGTGTCTTTTATTGTCTCTATTTCTTATTCCATATGGTCTCCTTTTGATGTATATTTTTCTATTCATTATTTTTCATTTTGTCTATACATTTTCATTATTTTTTTAAATTTTCTCCACAGAATCCCTGTCAGGAACATTTATCTCTATCATAAACTGGCAAATATCCTACATACTTGTAAACATGGATAATTAGCTTTGAAAACTACCATACAGTATACACGCTAAAATCGCTCACACAATTTGTACCTATTTTCTGAAGGTGGCTGAGAATGTTAAAAAAAGAGTAAATTTGCTTGTGAAAATATCACGTGTGTGCAGTTTTACTATCTCAAACTAAACACATCTCTGTAAACACCCTCTCGCATTCCTGCTAAAAATACACATGCTATGGAAATCTTATTTACTTTTAGTCTTATAGAGGAGAGTCATTTTCAGCTATATACCCAGGTAAATGTTTTTGATAATTATCCTTCTCATGCCATATCCGCGCTCACATGCCCAGTTTACTAATATAATATTTATTTAAAATGTTTTATATTCTGCCTTTCAATACAAAATCACACCATTCCTACGATATTTTACTAAATGAACAGACACTATCAACCTAAAATTTGTAATTTTCTATATAAATAAATTGGGTTCTTAAAAAATTATTAATGAAGAGATTGATGATTTCATATATGATTCAAACTGTCACCACCAGTAATCAGTACCTCTTTATGTGTATAATTAACCACAAACCTCCTCCATGTCTGATTTTTTTAAAACCATTTTTGATAGAATTTTTTCTTAATTGCAAACTAAAAAATTTCTTATCAAAAATCTTCATTCAAAAATTCATGGAAAAAAGTGTACTCAAACTGTTCTATTGTCCAGTTAATACCAGTACCCAAGGGTTTTAAATATCACATTGGCCAACAATGAAACCAAGGCATTAGAATGTCTAAATTATACTGTTGTATTATATCCTGACAAAATTGTGCTTTTTTCTTAATAGACCAGTTATTTAAATATCCAATCTGATAAACTTCTTACCTAGTCTTACCTGCTTCATGTTGGTAATCTATATATTTTTATATGAATTATTCACATTATATATGAAAAAAGCAAAAAGAAAAAACATGCAATACAGCAATGTGTAAGAAAAACCAAAAAACAAAGAAAAAAGTTTTAAAATCCAAGTCCATATCCATGGGGCTTACAAGGATAATAAGGAAAAAGAAAAATAGGAATTAGTATAGTGGGACCCAAGGCTCATAGCTACATTTATTGTTTCCATATACACTTACCCCCAATTATTGGTTGGCAGTAATTTTAGCCACTGACACTGTAAAGGTCTCAAGATGTATTGGATCTATAAAGACAAACTGGTTACCTAGATGGGTGACAATACATTTGTAGGTACATTTTAAGAAGAAAGAGGTACCCAAGGAGATAACCTGTGTCTTTAATTGCATAAAAGCTCTCCTACGTAATTGAGTCTCCCTGGATATATCAGGGAACATCTGGACCCACAAAAGGCAACATTCCAATGTTTGAAATATTGTCTTAGAACAATCCTGTTCAATTAGCTCTAGTAGAAAAGCAGTTAAATTGTTACTATCAGAAGAAATTAAAGGGTCTAATCTATACTCCCTTCCTGTCTGGCTTCCCTTTTGAACTCAGGAACATAATAAATTTAAACAAGGAAATAATCTTATCAGGCAGTATCTGTAAATTTTCCCTAGTATATTTCTTAAACAATTCTGCAGGTGACGACAAACAAGATGTAGGAAAATTCACTATATACAGATTTTTGACTCTAAGAGTATTCTCCAACAATTCTAATTTAATATAAATCATCAATCTTTCAAATTAGCTACTGTGGAAGACTGCAACGCTGTAATCCTAACCGAAACAGATATCAAATTTTCTTCCACCATATTGATTTTACTATGATGTTCAGATAGCTTAGCATTGGTTCCAACAGAAAAGTCACACAACTGTCTTACTGTGGAAGTAAGCGATATTTCAGTGCAGGTAACAACTTTTCAGATGTCTTTTAGTGTAACCTCGGTTACCTTCTTCAGGTTCAGAAGAGGGATCTGGAGAAAATGGAGATCCTAGAGCTGATGATAGCATAATAGCCAATGGAATAGGGATTGAAACAACAGTCATTGCCAGATAAGGTGACCTCTGGAGTAGATATACCAATCTCCATTTCTTCTGGAATTCTAGGTATTTCAAAGTTAGCTGTAATACTCACATTGTCTAAACCAGTTCCTCTCAGGGAAATAACCTGTACCCCATCCCCTATTATAGAACCCATGGGTTGGGAGGAGGCAAGAAATTCTATTGATCCTTGGGGAGAAGTTGTCAAAGGATGAGGTGGAGGAGTTAGAGCTCTGGAACTTAAAGTGGCTTCACCAGACACATTACCAAGTTCCAAAGAAATAGGCATACTTGGATGAAAAAAGTGACTGTTAAGGGCCACTTACCGGAGTATAGGTTGTAAGAGGAGTCCCAGACTTCCCCTTTCTTTTCTTTCCCATTCCAAAAAATGAACAAGAAAAATGGTATAAGGGGTGCACCCCTCTGGCGTGTGGCTTCAGTGCACCACTGGCCACTAGATGAAATAGGGCTCCCATAGGACCCAAACTAAGTCGACTAGTGCAGTGCCTGGGTGGATGCTGGGACTCACACTGACAACAGGCCTGATGGATGCCGCTGGCTGCCAGATAAAATAGGGCTCCCAAAGGATCCAAGCTGGGTCGTCTATTGCAGCACCTGGGTAGATGCTGGGATTCACAGTGACAACAGGCCCCAATCTATATTTATTGGTGCTAGACACCTTTCATTTTACACAAGACCTCTTCATTTTGGTATCTCAGCATACCTACCTCTACCCTGTTCTATCAGAATTAAGGTTTGCCATTAAAATCTCAAAAATACAATATTTCACAAACTGCATAAGTAACATTTTGAGCTAACTTTCAAAATATACTATAATACTCATACATTAATCAAATCATATAGCAAAAGTCATTCACCCAGAGTATAATTAACATCAATCTCAAGTAAAGTATAAATGATGGCATAAAGTGCTTCATGCAGATGCAGGAGCAGTCACAGGTAGCTGAATTCACTTGCCGGCAATGGAGGCATTTTAATGAGTAAAGGCCCACCTTGATGACTGTTAGGGCTATCACGTGGTTCAGCGCTGGCAGGCTCACTTATCGTCAGTTGTAGAAAGCATCAATCTCAGGTAAAGTGCAAATGCTTTGTGAATTGTGTTGGACTTTAAAACTGGTATTTTAAAGTTGCGGAGCTATTGATCAAACTGTAAATGTAAACCCCTAAGAAAGGCATATAAAATAAGAGGATCTGCTGCTGCAATTTTATGATCTTGGAACCATCTTCTATGGATTCTAAATCACAATTTTGATTGGGCGGGTGGTGGACTAGATCTGGTCCAGACACAAGGTCAGTATTATTTCAGTCTGTACAGGGAAAATGTAAAAATTCTCCTTCCCCTATATGATCATCTGACTGCATCCCTCAAGCTAAATCTTTAATCTTTTTTTCCTTAGGCAAGCAGACTCACACCTTGAACCCAAACCCTGTGTTATGCCCGTCGGTCGCAGACAGCTTCGATCTCTGCTGCACACCTCTTTTTGCCCTGCAGCTCCAAGTCCAGGGAGGATGGCCGCCTCGGCTTCTGCACGCTGTCCGCCACGGCGTTCCCGGGATGACGCTGGCGCTCCCGGCAGCCATCTTACTTCTGAGGTGACCTAGGGCACGCACGCGCCGTCTTAACCACATCATGGCGGGAACATCGGGGGTGTCCCCACCACATGATGTCACTGCCTACATATATATAATCTCATCGGGCCAGCATACCATCGAGTTAGCAAGGATTCCTGTCCTGCTCAATTCCACCATTCTGGGACTTCACTTCACTGTTCCTGCACTCCTGTCTGAGTGATCTAGGTACCCCTCCTGGGGGCCTTGCTGTACTCAGGGCTATCCACTCCTCAGAGAGCCATCTCTACTTGCCTCACTTATGTAACCCAGTGAGTCTCTTCCTATTTCACAGAGGACCCTTCAGTGCTCCTGTACCTCGCGTCTCCACGGTGCCTACCACTACAGCTGACTATTCTGTTCAGAGTGAGTACTGGATCTGCTCTTCAACTTCCTCCTTCTTCTCTGTGTGGATTCTCGGGTTACTTCACTCTGCAGATCACTACCGGATCCACACTCTCTTGGGCAAACGTCTACCACCAGCATCTGGCCTACCCCGCTCTGCAGACCACTACCGGAGACAGCCTGCACAAGTCTCTACGAGAGAAGGTATTCCCTGGGTTACCCCACGCTGTGGACCACTTTTGGGACAACCTACACAAGCTTCATCTAGAGGAAGTATTCTCAGCTTACCCCGTGCTGCGGGCCACTACCGGAGACACCAGCCTACCGGTCATCTACTTTGGACTGAGTCTATTAACCCGCTACTTGGGTTATCTTGCTGTATAATAAACTACTGCCTCTGGTGTCCATCTCTGCTGAGACCCTACCTGTTGTGGTGAGTCCCCACAGAGTTCTTCCCTGTGGGTGGAGTCAACTCTTGCCACGGCCCAAGGGCCCCCTAACTAGTTCTAATCACACTGAACGTAACACCCTGGGGTTAAGTTTCTGGAGTCTCATTTACTAGATAAAATGCAAAATTATTACTTTTATTCTTCTCGGGTTAGCAGCAATCAATTCACAATAAAAAAGATTACTAAATGGATGAGTCACAGAAATCACAGCAGATATTAGCAGTACAGTAAAAATAAATACATGTTACATTTCCTTCTCTTCTAGCAGATAGATCTTAATTTACTTCAAACTTTGATCATCTGAATAGCCCTTCTATTCTGCTTTTAGCTAGACTAAAATGAATGAGACTTTGTGCATTCAACTGTTCTGCCTCTAAAATAAAGAACTTATCATTAACACTGAACCTAGAACCTTGTTACCTCACATTCTAGAAAAAAGTCAAAACTTGGCTGTTTAATCAGGTCTTCTTTAACCTCCACAGCAGAGACTTGTCTTCTAGCACCTACCCACCAGAGGTCTTACTGACTGCAAATTCCACAAGATGTGCTGTCTTCTGGGATATCTGTATCTATCTGGTTCTTAATATCTCTCACACTACTAGTGTTTAACTTATCTGTTAACTACATACATGCAATTTATAACAATTACATCCACTTCCTTTTTCCTACCTAATATACCTTGCTTCTTATTTATTTAATTTCAATCTACCTTAAATCTGTGTAGTATTTGAAAATGATCACCTATCTCCAGGACTTTTAAATCCAGTCACCAAAGGAGAGACGTTTTTACCTGGGCTGAAGCAGTTTATTCCACTGGAAACAAAGGTCCCATTGAAGAATTCTCATGTTGCGGTGCATCATAGGGACCTCATACACTAGTGCTACCATATCCTTGAGGACAACCTGGGTTGCTCTGGCTGGGAATTGACCCCACTGTAGGAGGTCCTGGACCAGTGTTTGAAGACAGAGTGTTCAATCAAGAAAGGCATACTTTTTTCTCCAGTGAGTCTACCCATGCCCCAATGAACTTGATTCTCTGGGTAGGAATGATGTTCAATTTGGCAAAGTTCATTATAAACTAGGGATGTGCATTTGTTTTTCATGAATTAGACAATTTCAACGAAATTATCTAATTCGTCCTGGTTCGGGAGAACCGAAAAACAAAACCAATGTTTCAGAAATTTTGGAAAAATTCGGTTTTCGGGTTAGTGCACACTAACCCAAAAATCGGGGTCCCCCGAAAAAAAAAAAAAGCCCAAACCGTGGGAAAAACTAAATTTCCTGTGGCGGGCTGAAAACGAAGCCAGAACCAAATCATTTGACCGCTGTACATCTCTATTATAAACCCCAGCAGGGAGTTCAACATCCCTGCTCTGGAAAGTTGTGTCATCAGCCAGTTGTCCTGGTTAGAGAAGACACAATTCTCCTGGTGATAAAGGTGAGCTATTGCTAATACTAGGCATTTCATGAAGAACCTTGGGGCTGCTGAAAGCCTGAAGGGAAGAACATGATGAGACTAATGAATGGGTATATGAGCATCTTTCAGATTCAGGGTAAACATACAGTCTCCCAATGGCTGAAGATCGAGTCATGTAAAAAGCTAAGATGTCTTACATTGACATTTCTCACTCGGACATCCTCTTGCTAGCAGCTGCTGTAGCACTAGCGCAGTTCAGACACAATTGACAGAAGGGAGGTCTTTAAAAGTTGTGCTTAACAGCAAAATAACCTCTAGAGGATGAAGTTCTGCTCAGTTCCCATCAATAAAGACTGAATAGATTCATGTTGTTCCTTAATCTTGGTGACAATTACTCTGATCTTATCCCCAAAGAGATTGTTATCTGAACATGACACATTAGCCAGCTTATCATGAAAATCCTCACCCAGGCTGATGGATCTCAGTCAGATCACCCAGCACGATCCAATTGCTACCAGAAAGATCTTGCAATGGTATCAAATGATTCATACACCTACCGGAAGAGATGGCATTCTAACTCTTCCACATTTTGAAGAACCTGCTGATAGCCTTCCTACTCTATGCCGAGAGACTCTACCAGAGGCATCAGTTTGATGATGCAGTTACCATATATTGTTGGATGGCTGCAATACAGATGTTGAATATAGAGCTCTGGAAGACTTTCTTTCCAAAGTTGTCCAACGACCTAGGGTCATTACCCGGTAGGTAGAGTTTTGGAAAAAATTCTGTTCTTTTTAGCCTGTTTCAATGTTGACTCAACAATACACTGTTGTGGTAGTTGAATCACCCCAAACCCAGGGGATTGCAGTTTCCTGGTTACTGGGAAACCAGAAAGGCAGATTATCTCAGAATCTTATTTTCAGTTCCCGGAGGATTGAATAGATCAGAATCACAATATCTTCAGAAGGTGTTTCAAAATCCAAAGTATCTTGAAAACCTTGGTGCAGGAATGTTTGTCACTATGGACAATAACTTCAAATGTCTTATCCACCTTATCCGGGAATTTCGAGTACTAGACATCTTCTGGTATAGACGAATGCTTTAGCAGATCAAGTAAGGGGACTGAGGCGATACCATTAGACTCTTCTGCTGAACCAAGTTATGAAGAGACACTAACCCAAGATGATCCTTTGACATCTTGAAGTGAATATTTCTGAGGCATGCTCCATATGGAGGTTGTTGCAAAAGTGGACCCTTAGGCCAAGGGGGAGGTGGCGCAACCTGCAGGGCTCCTCCCTGCAGGTCCTCACCATCAGCAGGCAGACATGGCTGGAGCAGAGGCTCAACAGGAACTTTGCAATACCAGGCCATGTTCCCCTTAGGGGGAACATGGGGCCAGATAAGCTTAGGAGAGGACCTCTGTGGAGGTGAAGATCCATTGTGTAGAAGTTGTTGCAGGCCAGCATGAAGAGATAGTGGAGTCAGAATGGGCAGTGGTCAGGGCAGGCAAACAGGGTCAGGGTTAGGATGTGGTCAGAGGCAGGCAGAATTCACTCAGAATTGTGCTGCAGGCAGTGCTCAGGGCAGGCAGAGTTCAATCAGTAACAGTCAGCAAACTGTGATCAAAGGCAGGCAGAAGTCAAGCAGTGTCAAAGTCCATTCCAAGGTCAAACCAGAGGTACAATCCAAGAGATAAGGAATGAAGAGGAGGAGAGAGATTACAGGAGCAAGACGAGGCACTGAAGACTGACCATGAAGACCAAAACTCAGAAGACAAACTAGACAGCCAGGAACCAGGAAGAACACACAGTGGAATCAGGAACCAGGAAGCAAGGATCAGGAACCATGAACACAGAGGCAAAGCACTTCTCCCATGGAGTCGACCTATGCTGAAGTGTCTGTGGTGAGTTGGAGAGGGCCCTTTATAGTGAGGAAATCCTAATGTCATTAGAGGGCACTGCAGGGAATCTCCCATTGTGGGCTCTTTAAATCTCAAAGAGACACGAGCGTGCACCTAAGAGGATGTGGGAGGCACAGTCAGTGGCATCCTGCTTCAGGCCATGTCAGGCCTGCAGGAGCAAGACAGACAGCCGCATCTTGGAGATCGAGTGCAGGAGGTCGTTCAGCGGCGGTCCGGAACCCCCGCTGAACGACCTCCTGCACTCAATCTCCTGCCGGCGCCATTTTCCGTACGAAAATGATTCGCGGCGAGAAATCGCTCCCGGAACCCCGCTGGACTCCCAGGAAACTTTTGGCCAGCTTGGGGGGGCCTCCTGACCCCCACAAGTCTTGCCAAAAGTCCAGCGGGGGGTCCGGAACGACCTCCTCCGTCGAATCGTTTTTGTCTATGGCCGCCGCCATTTTGCGGCGGCCATTTTGAAAAATGGCGCCGGCTGAAGACAACACAATTCTATTGAGGGGGCCGTTCCGGACCGCCGCCGTTCTAGACCACCGCCGGATCCCCAGGTAATTTAAAGCATTGGGGGGGGGGGGTTCGGGAGGGTGGGGGATTTAATTTAAAGGGTCGGGGGTGGGTTTTAGGGGGTTTTAGTGTGCCGGTTTTCCTGCCCTCCCCCTTCCCCCGATTTACGATTTTTTAACGATAAATCGGGGGAATTGGTATTGTATCGTGGCCCTAACGATTTTTTGACAATTTAAAATATATCGGACGATATTTTAAATCGTCAAAAAACGATTCACATCCCTAGTAAATAGTAATGCAATGATGAGCTCCTTTAAGCCATTGATGCCACTTCTTGAGTGCGAGCTTAATGGCCAACAGTTCTCTATTGCTGATCCCATAGTTGCGCTCCACAGGAGATATTTTTTTTAGAAAAGAAGGAGCATGGGTGGGGAATGCTGTTATCTGAATGTTGACTCAAAACTGCTCCTACTCCCAGAGTGGATGCATCTATATCAACTATGAAGGGTCAAGTGGGATCAAGATGATGGAGACAGGGTTTTTATAGGAAGGCATCCTTCTTGGAAAGTGGCAATGGCTTCTGGAGTCCATTCCTTAGTGTCCGCTCCTTTGTGGGTGAGTGTCGTAAGAGGAGCCACAATCTTAGAGTAGTTGGGAATGAAATGCCAGTAATAATTGGCAAAGCCTAAGAATCTTTGCAGGGCCCATAGGCCAGTGAGTTGTGGCCAGACTTGGATACTTTTGATCTTATCTGGGTCCATGTGAAAGCCCTTGCTGGACACAATGTATCTCAGGAAGGAAAGACTCTGTTTTTTGAATAGACACTTTTCAAACTTCGCATACAGCTTGTTGTCTCGCAGTATCTAAAGGACTAGATATACGTCCTGGTGGTGAGAGTCAAGGTCTTTAGAGAAAATGAGGATGTCATCAAGATAAACAATGACACAAATATAGAGAAAGTCTCTGATGATTTCATTCATCATCTTCAGAAATACTGCAGGGGCATTACATAACCAAAAACCATTATGAGGTATTCAAAGTGCCCATCTCATGTACTGAATGCTGCCTTCCACTCATCTCCTAGCCAAATCTGAATTAGGTTATAGGCACCGTTGAAATCCAACTTAGTGAAGACTCATGATCCTTGGAGATGTCATTGGTCAAATAGCTCAACGATAAGTGGCAAAGGGTTCTGATCTTTCATTGTAATCACATTCAGACCTCTCTAATCAATACACAGGTAGAGTGAGCCATCCTTCTTGGAGAAATAAAAGAAGCCAGCCCCATCTGAGGAAGTAGAAGGCCGAAAAAAAACCCCTTGATATATTCTGTCAGAGCTTGAGTTTTCCTTGATATATTCTGTCAGAGCTTGGGTCTCTGGCATGGATAATGGGTACACCCTGCCACAAGGGGGTTCAACATTAGGGAGCAGTTCAGTGGCACAGTCATACTGTACACCTTATGAGAGGGCAGTGTTTCAGCTTCCTTTCTGGAGAAGAGATCTGCATAGTTAATGTATGGTGGGGGTAACCCCACGAGGGTGGATGCTAAAGGCAAACGGAGTGGTGATGTAGGTAAGAGTAATGGCAATGAGGACCCCAGCTGGATAGCTGTAATGAAACCCAATCAAACTGCGGAGACTGGAGTTGTAGCCATAGAAGATCCAGTACAATGGGGTGGTACTGTTTTGTCAATAATGTGGAGAACCATTTTTCCATGTGCAGACTGCTGGTGCGTACACACAAGGGTGCTGTGGCCAGAGTAATTGCCTGGGCAGAGGATCCCCATGAATGGTTGAAATGATATGGGCATTGGGCTGTCCTTCAGGGAACTCTGGGAAGGTGCAAGCGATTGATGAGGGCTTTCATAATTAAGTTTCCCTTGGTGCTGGAACTGACCAAGGCTAACACAGGAAACTCCTGGTTGTCTAGCGTAATGGTCACTGGGAGTCTCAGTTGAGGAGCTGGAATCATTAAGCCTAGGATACCCTCCCCACTGGATCCTAGGCTTGGTAGTTTCACAACACTGTGGGCACCGTGTGATAGGGATGTGAATCGTTTTTTGACGATTTAAAATATCGTCCGATATATTTTAAATCGTCAAAAATTGTTAGAGCCACGATACAATAACAATTCCCCCGATTTATCATCAAAAAATCGTAAATCGGGAGAAGAGGGAGGGGAAGGGGGAGGGCAGGAAAACTGGCACACTAAAACACCCTAAAACCCACCCCGACCCTTTAAAATAAATCCCCCACCCTCCCGAACCCCCCCAAAATGCCTTAAATTACCTGGGGGTCCAGCGGGGGTCCGGAACGACCTCCTGCAATCGAATTGTGTTGTCTTCGCCCGGCGCCATTTTGCGCCGCCATTTTGCAAAATGGAGGCGCAAAATGGCGCCGGCCGTAGACAACACGATTCAACTGCAGGAGGTCGTTCCGGACCCCCGCTGGACTTTTGGCAAGTCTTGTGGGGGTCAGGAGGCCCCCCCAAGCTGGCCAAAAGTCCCTGGGGGTCCAGCGGGGGTCCGGGAGCGATCTCCTGCCACGAATCGTTTTTCCGTACAGAAAATGGCGCCGGCAGGAGATCGATTGCAGGAGGTCGTTCTGGACCCCCGCTGGACTTTTGGCAAGTCTTGTGGGGGTCAGGAGGCCCCCCCCAAGCTGGCCAAAAGTCCCTGGGGTCCGGGAGCGATCTGCTGCCGCGAATCGCGGAAAAACGATTCGGGGGTCTTGTGGGGGCCTCCTGACCCCCACAAGACCCCCAGGTAATTTAAGGCATTTTGGGGGGGTTCGGGAGGGTGGGGGATTTATTTTAAAGGGTCGGGGTGGGTTTTAGGGTGTTTTAGTGTGCCGGTTCACGATTTTAACGATTTTAACGATATTTTAAAAACCCAAACGGCGACGATACGATTCCCTCCCCCTCCCAGCCGAAATCGATCGTTAAGACGATCAAGGACACGATTCACATCTCTACCGTGTGAGCTGGCTCCTGATCCCAGCTCGGTAGAAACAGAGTCCCAGTTGACATTGGTGCAATCCCTCTTTGGGGTTGAAGCACCCCTGACTAACTTGCATTGCTTCCTCTGGACATGATTGGGTAGGAGCTGGCATTAGTGGCATAGAGAGGGGATGCTGAAATTGGGGGGCTAATGCAGTCTGCATGGCGGGCAGAGTGAATGGGCCCATTGCTGGAGGCGACAGTCAATTCTCCCAGCCATGTCTATGAGGCTGTCCAAGGACTCAGAGAGCTTGTGAGCAACTAGCTTATACTTGATCCATGAAGACAGCCACTCCATGAAGATACTGTGCTAAGGACCAGTGTGACGATGGGACCATCAATAATACATGCTTTGATGCAGATTTCTGTTTCAGAGGTGCAGACTGTACCACTAGCTCCATCGAATGTTGTTGCTGACTCTTCTGCACTGAGGAGCTCCACAAAGAGGGGGAAGTGGCACAGATAAGCTGAAGGGTTTGCTGGCTCCTGCTCTCAATGGGTCTGTGTCTTGTTTGATCCCTGAATTACAGCGGATCATGAGAAAGGCACCATAGTGGGGGAAGCTTTGCTTGAGGAGCTCCTTCGTGACTCAGCATAAAGAGAGTCCAAAGAGGCCTTGCAAAAATAAGGAATGGCTCCAACTTTCCACTAATCTACCAAATTCCTCCATCTTCAGGTCCTCTTCCTTTGGAATCTTGATGACATCCATCCACAGTCATAGCGGTTAGCTGAACTCTGATCAGGACCAGTGGGTTATGCACTTTTGCCAACAGATGGAGCAAACTGACGGCAGAATATATATATACTCCTGCAGTGACATCAGCCTGCCAGTATTCTCTTCAAAAGCAACTGTGGACAGACTAGCAAAAAACTTAATTAAAAAATATATAACCCTTTCAATACTCAGCCAACATTAAACACTGAGCTCAGACAAGAAGCAAATTAATACTAGTCTAGGGTCTAGATGAACACTTACCAGTAATCCTGTGGAACACGTAGCCATACAGGAGGACCATTAACACAATCATTTGGCAGCCAAGGGCAGGAAGCTGAGTCCATCTGTCTACACTAAGGAAAACGAAATTATCAGGTAAGTAGTAATTTCTCCTTTCCTAGCATATAGACAGATGGACTCAGGACCAGTAGGATATACCAAAGCTATTCCTGAATAGGGTGGGAGGCTACCCGTGGTGCAGTCAATACCACACGTGCAAAAGCTGTGTCCTCCTAGGCCTGCACATGCAGACGATAATACCTGGAAAAGGTGTGTAAGGAACACCACGTCGCAGCTCAGCAAATGTCGACACAAGACAATAATCTATCCTTTGGCCATGACACTGCCTGATCCCTAGTGGAATAAGCCTGAACCTGAGTATGCAATAGCTTTTCAGCACCCACATACGCAGCCGTGACCACTTCCTTAATTTAGTGAGCTATTCTAGCCCGTGAAGCTAATTTGCCTTGTTTTCCTTCACCATGAAGGACAAACAGATGATCCGTCTTTCGGAAAGGTTTAGAAACCTCCAGATACCTCACGATCTTATGGGGCAATCTGGTGCCACCAGGAGCACTATCCCCCTGTGGCCTTCGATTTTGCCCAACATGGGCCACGGGGGAAAGGCATACAGCAGCTTTTCTTCCAGCTAGACCTGTATGACAGCATCGATACCGAAGGACCTCGGATCTCTTCTGCGATAGAAAAATTGAGGAGCCTTTGCATTGTGAGAAGTCATCAGCAGATCTAGGAACGTAAGACCCCAGTGATCAACTATCAGCTGAAATGCCTCATCTAACAATATCCATTCTTCTGGGTCCAGATTCTCCCTTCTGAGAAAGTCTGCTTTATTTTGTCTTTTCCTGCTATGTGAGAGGCCGAGATCATCTGGAGATGCCCTTTTGCCCATTCCACAAGTTTGTCTATTTCCTGCGACACTTTCTGGCTCTTGGTTCCTCCCTGCCGATTGATATAAGCCATTGTCATTGTGTTGTCTGGCACTACTTGGACTGCTTGACCCTTCTGTCTGTCAACAAACTGCAAGTACACCACCTGGACTGCCCGGGCTTCCAGGCGATTGATGCTCCAGAGAGACTTTTCTGTATTCCAGCATCCTTGAGCCATTAGTTCCTAACAGTGAACTACTGAATCCTGGAGACTCACATCTGTCTTGAGTATCAACCAGTCCAGCAATGTAAGGGAAACTCTCTTTCTCAGATGATCCTCCTGCAACCACCATTGGAGGTGAGAGCAGATTTACATTGTCAAGTGGAGCCGAACCGAATAGTCCTGAGACAGTGGGTTCCAACGAGACAGCACAGAGCGCTGAAGAGGACGCATATGTATTCTCGTCCACAGCACCACTTCCAGGGTTTCCGCAATCAAACTGAGTACCTGTAGAAAGGACCACACTGTCGGGTGAATAGTGTTCACCAAAAGCGCACCTGCAACATCAACTTCTGTATCTGAACTTCAGGCAGGAAAACTTTGTCCTGCCTCATGTCGAACTGAACACCCATATACTCCAATGACTGAGATGGCTGAAGACTGCTCTTGGCTAGGTTCACCACCCAACTGAGCTCCTACAATAGGAAGATTCACCTTGTGGGTCACCAGGCAGCTCTCTTCTAGAGACTTGGCTCCAATCAGCCAGTTGTCCAATTATGGGTGTACTAGGATTCTATTCTTTTTCTGTGGCCACCACCACCATATCTTTGGAAAACATTTTGGGAGTGGTGGCTAGTTGAAAAGGCAGCACCCAAAACTGATAATGGTGCCCCAACACTGTGAAATGCAAAAAATGTTGGTGCTCCAATCGGATGGGTGCTCCAATCCTCGGACAGATCCAGGGAGATTAGAAATTCCCCCAACTGCACAGCCATTATCACTGAGCGCAAGGATTCCATGCAAAAATGAGTCACCCGCAAATGATGGTTGACTTTTTTGAGATCCAGGATGAGATGAAAGGAGCTCTCCTTCTTGGGCACAACATAATAAATGGAATATAGCCCCTGAGGAGCTTTGACAGCATAGATTCCACTACCTGCTTCACATGCAGGGTATGTTAAGGAGACACCATGAACACATCTTGACCCACCTCTGATAAAAGAGAGAGAGGCATCCCCCTATCTCTTGTTCCCAAGGGTGTGTTGGCAAGTCTTCATTTTGAGGCTTGGAATAATCCTCTACCCGAGTTTACATCTCGCTTGAGCTGTCTGGGTCAAAAGGTCTGAGACCTGCTGAAAGGCAGAGTCCTCTGAAAGTTTGGCATTCTGTAGGGACAAAACTGCTTGGTACCCAAGACAACCCCTCATATCAAAGGAGTGCTTCAACTGCTTCTTATCCTCCAGCAACTGAGGAACCAGGGATTCATCCCACTTACTGGCCAGTTTCTCCAACTCGCTGCCAAACAAAAGTGAGCCTTTAAAAGGCAATTTCATAAGATTAGCTTTGGAGGTTGCATCAGGCGACCAATTTTGCAGCCATAATTGATGCCTGGCCACTATTACCGAAGCCACTCCTCTGGCCAAGGTACGGACTAAATTGCAGCCCGCATCTGCTCAAAAGGTGATGGCGGGTTCCATAACTGCTCTGGAATCCACTCCAGAATCATCAACCTTCTGAGAGAGAAGCAGACAAGTGTGAGCCACCAGGGAACAACAAGAAGTTATCTGCAATGCCATTGCCACTGCTTCAAATGCTTGCTTAACGATGGCCTCAATTCTTCTATCATGCACATCCTTCAAGGCCGCTCCTTCCTCCACAGGGATAATTGTCCACTTAGATGTGACATAGACAAACACATCTACTTTCTGAAAATGCAGACACTCTCTTACCACTGGATCCAAGGTCTTCCAAGGTCCGATCCCCTTTTAAATTTGCTTCCGGGTCATCTCTTTCAAGATCAATCAATTCTAGAATGGCTTCCATATCAGGGAAAAAAAAAAGAAGCTTTACACAAGGAAACCAAAATGGGATTTTTCTTTGGCTCAGACATGGAATCTGCCCCAGCATCTTCAAAGTCTGAGAAATAAGGGCCAGCAGTTCGTCTCTATAAAAGAACCGCAACATGGTCCTATATGTTTCTAGTTCTAGACAAATTTCCCCATCTTCCAGGGAGTCAGGATCTTCCTCATCATCAGTACCATCCGGATTCCTGTCAGGAATAATCGTAGCAAACTGAAGTGTGCTTCAGTGCTTAAACATAGTATTGGAAGAGAGAGAGGCTACCGCCAGAGGATCTGACCTGACAGGATTGGGCAGGGCTGAGGATGGTGCCTGAAGAAAGGATTGCAATCCTTGAAAAAATTCTATCGAAGAAAAGGCAGAAGGATCCATGCCAAAACAAGAAGGCACTTGTGTGAGACCCAGTGAGCTGCTTCCCATGCGAAGGAACCAGTCAAGGCAGTTTCAAGGTCAGGCATTCCTCCAGGCAATTCCTTAACCAGACCATCATCAGGTTGGGAGAAGAATCAGGCTTAGTAAAATCAGATGAAGATAATTCTCCCTGAGCCTCTAAGTAGCACTGGCACATTTTAGAGGGCACGCCAGAGATGCCCGAATATGACAAGCAACACAGAGAGAAAGACTCTTAGGTTTTTTGGTCACCAACACCATTAGCTCATCAGTACACTTAACAGGTGACTGTGTGCAAAATTTAAGCACACAAAAGTTAGCTACACAAAAGTCTATGCACCACAAAAATAAGCAGATTGTCACCGCACCAAACCTGGGAGCTCAACTGATATGTTTTAGAATGTGCGCACAGGTAGTATGCCAAAAAGAATTATCTCAGAAAGAAACTGTGCAAAATTCGGACACACAGCCAGATGTACTGGGCATACCAATGGCCCTGTAGAAAGCAACTGAATGTGCAGAAAAGTGCACGAAAATACCTTCACAGCCTACCATTCGGTGCACAGGAAAAAGCCAAACAGTGGGGCCTAACTCACCCAGTCTTCTCAACCTGTCAGGCTGCCTAGTTTCCTTAACCCCAACGGCAGCGGGAATGACCGTCAGAATAGCACGCCGAACACAGAGACCAGAAGACGTCCTACACAGCAGCTCTACTTTGTGACTTTTTTTTTTAAACTTACCTGAGCTCAGCCCTTCCTGGCTGAGTACAGAGATGGTCCTAGCTGCGGAGGGAGAGGGCATCTGCTGTCACCACAGCGCCTCGGCTTCCTGTACCCGCTGCCTTTAAGCTATACAATCAGCTAAGTCCATGCTGGCTAAAAAAAAAAAAACAGCTACCAGACTAAGGCATACATCTGAGGGACCACGGAAATCACCTTAGGAATTCTGAACTGGCAGTGGGGCCGTTTGTTATCACTGCAGGAGAGCGGGGCTTTTTATTTTCTTTATAAAATTCTCCTTCTAAAATCTGAAGCAATCCCCAGTAGGGAGATGCACGTCCACCATCTGCTGGAGATGGAGAATACTGGCAGGTTGACATCACTGCAGGATTATATATATACTAGGGATGTGAATCGGGCTTCAGACGATTGAAAATATCGTCGATATTTTCAAAATAGTCAGAAATCGGGGACTCCCCAAAATGATAGGAAACTCCACGATATTGATTGTGGGGGGTTCCCTTATTGTTTTGGGGGAGGGCAGGAAAAACGGCACACAAAAATAACCCCTAAACCCACCCCGACCCTTTAAAACTAACCCCTTAGCTTCCCCCACCCTCCCGACGCCCCCCCCATAACTTTTTACAGGTACCTGGTGGTCTAGTGGGGGTCCCGGGAGCAATCTCCTGCTCCGGGCCATCCTCCCGCTCCCGGGCCGTCGGCTGCCACTAATCAAAATGGCGCCGATGGCCCTTTGCCCTTACCATGTGACAGGGTATCCGTGCCATTGGCCGGACCCTGTCACATGGTAGGAGCACTGGATGGCCGGCACCATCTTGTGCTCCTACCATGTGACAGGGGCTGACCAATGGCACCGGTAGCCCCTGTGACATAGTAAGGGCAAAGTCTATCGGTGCCATTTTGATAACTGGCAGCCGATGGCCCGAGTGCAGGAGATAGATCCCGGACCCCCGCTGGACCACCAGGGGCTTTTGGCAAGTCTTGGGGGACCCTCCTGACCCCCACAAGACTTTCCAAAAGTCCAGCGGGGGTACGGGAGCTATCTCCTGCACTCGGGCCATCGGCTGCCAGTAATCAAAATGGCACCGATAGTCTTTGCTCTTACTATGTCACAGGGGCTACCGGTGCCATTGGTCAGCCCCTGTCACATGGTAGGAGCACAAGATGGCGCCGGCCACTGGAGATGGCCTTCATGGAACCAGACATCTTGAGTTATTTATGTTTTATTGTTTTCTGTGTAGCACTGAAAAGTGCTGCTAAGGAGCTTTCTGAGATAATTCGGAAAGTGAATTGAAGCAAAAACTTCAGATTAGATGAATAGACAAAAACAGAGAGAGAGGGTACAAGTTTATACATGTAACTCTTACGCAGGATGGATCCTTTAACCTGGTACCTGGGGCACATAGAAAGAAAATGTAGAGACAGACCCTTTCTGCACAACTCCTGTCAGAATCTATTCTTCTTCTCCCTACCGAATAGCTTTCACTTGATACCAGGAGTTTCAATTTGTGGGGACAAACAATAGTTCTGATATCAAGTTCCTTTTCACAATTATGCATGGACAGAAAAAAAAAAGACTAGGGAGGGAGGCTAACGAGGCAGTCAATGGGGGAAGTTCCATACATGGTCAATAGTAAAACTACAGAGTTAGGCAGATGGATCTATTTGGAGCCATTGGATGATGTCACCCAAGTGTCATGGCAAATTCAGCCTTGCTTGTTCATGGAGAAGAAAAACTGTAATTTTTTAGAAAAGGTAAATAAAATAGTCCAATATAAATACAATTTTACCTAAATTACAAAGAAATTGAGCACATCTTAGACTATTCATACCTTGAGCTAACACTAAGCATCTGACAGATTTAAATTAACTATAAAAATATGCCAAAGGAAAACTCTTAAGGTCTTACATGCAATAAATAAACTTTTGGCCAGTTTCAAACCTCCAGTAAAGCTACTAATAAAATTATTCAAAAGCACAATTAAATCTCTCTTATGTGAGATCTGAGGTCTATCATTAACCCAAAACTATGCAGATTGGGACAAAGCCCCAATGAAATGCCTGATCCTACAGTTCTGTCAATATTTTAAAAAACTTCTAACAAATAACTTATCTAGCTAAGGATACATGGATAGGTTATCCTGAATATTCAGTAGGATAAACGTTCCACTGAATATCCTCAAATACAGTAATCTGGCCACCTTTAGCCAGAAAATTTTAAACTTAACCAGCATCTTTTGAAAATTGCCAATTAGATTTAGCTTCATGTGACCAAATAACTTTAGACTTAACTGGCTATATGGCAAAAAGAATATATTTGTATTATTTATTAATTTTGATAAATCACATTTCCTACATGTTTATATAAAGGCGATGTATATACTTAATAAACATACTAGAAAAATTACAAAATGAAAATAAAAACCCACGCATAATCAGCATGCATTAAGGCTAATAATAATTAAAATCTAGCCGGTTAAGTTGCTTAGTAAGGTTAAAAAAAAAAAAAAAAAAAAAGAAGTGAGGTATGGGCTTGTGCCAGATTCCCCTAGCTCTACTCAGTAATTAAAAGAGCTTCTCTGCCAGAGCCTCCAGTCCTGCAAACCCCTGCGTTGGTGACATTTACAAAAAAATAGGAGTGACGTATTGCATGGTGAATTCCCTCCTTTCCATCTGCCTGCTCCCCGGTGAAAATTGCAGTGCTTGCTGTTTGCTATAATGAAAACATCACGAGGTATTGTTTTAGTATGCTTAAAACACCCACCACGAGGTGTATCTCAAAATGGAAGGCCTAAGGTCACATCACCTTAAAGCATGAAATGGAAGACAAGACCTAAGATGGACAAAGGGCTGTCACTTTAGCATTAGGGCATAGATAGATGGAGTAATATCTGATTGAGTGCAGATTGCAGGTTTGATCTGTAATTGGACCAACCTTATGATAACAAATTTAAGGATATGATAAAAGGAAACTTGTAATCAAAGAATTAAAGCAATGACTGGTCATGTAATCTTTTTATGAGAAATATATTAGGGCCTGTCTGTGATGGTAAGAACAGAGAAACTTGTCATTGCCTTTTAGCTTGATCTGTTGTTTTTTTATTTAAATAAATACCACAAAAGAGGAAGTGTTGGTTTCTTATCAGATTTTCTTTCATTGCCACATTATTAATTCTAACTGTTGCTCTGTGGAGATAAACCAGGGCCCTTGCCAGTTGCTATTAAGCTGCTAGGGTCTTTTTGGACCAGAAATCCTATTCAATCTGCTACCTTTACAAACCCTTCTGCAAGGACTGTGATATGGTTTAGTGACTGCACCATGATCCTGGCAGAAAGACAGGCTTGCTCGACCGCACTGAGATCCCAGAAGGGTGGGAGAGTTGGGATTGAGGAGGAGAGAGAGCAGGAAGCATTCTATTCTAATTGTGTAGGACCAGGAAGGGGGCAGGGAGAGAGTAGAAGTCACCGAGAGACATGGTATTTCTAATTTTCTAAATTTTACCATAGATGAGTTTTGGAGAGGTTGGGAGTAGCTGGGTTGGGTAGCTCTTTTACTTACTGAGTAGGACTAGGGAAATTGAGCTATAAGACCATGCCCCACTTCTTTTTATTCTCTTCCTACTGAGTGACTTTTTAAATATAGCCAGATAACTTTAAACTTATCTGGCCACATGAGGCAGGTTAATTTTAGACCTGCTCCAGTTAGTCGGCTAACTTGTCCCTGCCCCAAATGCCAATTATTTTATTGGACTAAAAGGTAGCTGGATAAGTTCCCCAGTATTTAAAAATTTGCCATATAGGTCTTAAATTCTCTTCTCCCACCTCCATCTTCAAACCCCTAGAAATGCCTCAGCCAGGGGAGGAAATTCTCTTACCTCTCCTCACTGGGTTAGAGTCTAAGTGCAGGTACAGCTATCCTAGTGTTTAATATTCATGTATTCACTTTACTGAACCCCAATTGATCCCTTCATTAACAGATGTGAACTGAAATGAATTAATGAATATTAAAGATTAGGACAGCTTGGCTCAGTGGGAGGAGATAGTAGCCTCTCCTTCTCTCAATGGGCTTTCAGAGCACTATTGAGGGTCCAGGGATGAGAGTTTGAAGGTGGCGATTTGAAGCTACAGTTCTTTTTAGGTAAGGGATGGTGGTGGTGGGGGATTGGGCTGGCTGGCCACATTGCAATTTTACCACTATCTTAGGAGAAGAAAGAGAGGCTGCTCGGATACACAACAATAATCCATTGGTTATGGTGCTGGGGAGGGGCAGGGGAGAGAGACAGGATCAATCATTGTTGACCCATTACATTTTTTTTCTATATTCAAAAGTTAGGAGAGTGGCAAAGTTACCCAGATAACTTTAGCCTAGTATATTCAGCTGCAGTTTTACCTGGATAACTTCTCTAATGGCAGGCTTACTGATTATTGATCTGAATATAACCAGAGACAATACTGAACATGTCCACAATCCTGAAACAGTTTTTCCTATTCAACTGTCTGTATGCTGTATCAGTATCAGAAAACCTATGAGAAGAGACTGAAGGATATGAATATGCATACCCTGGAAGAGGGGAGGCACAGGTGTGATATGACCCAGACTTTCAGATACCTAAAAGGTTTTAATGATGTGCAAACATCAAACCTTTTCCGTTGGAAATAAATCAGTAGAACTAGGGGTCACAAAATGAAACTCCAAGGAGAACGCCTCAGAACCAACGTCAGAAAATATTTCTTCACGGAGAGGGGTAGTGAATGCCTGGAATGACCTTCCGGAGGAGATGGTAAAAACCAAAACAGTGAAAGAATTTAAAAGGGCATGGGAGAAATACTGTGGATCCCTAAAGGCTAAAGAATGGAAATGAAGAAAAGAGTGCATAGAGTAACTTGTTGGTGTGGCGGTTATGACCCTTAAGCAATAAGCCTTGATACTGTTGATGCAACTCCATCATTGCTCTCTGCTTCAACGGCAGGGGGAAAAGGGAAATTGGAGTCGTTCAGCAACCGAGGGGCCCGACTTTTACGGACTGGGGAAACAAGTATGGGGGTAATTTGCTGATGAGGCGGTTACTACCCTTAACCAATAAGACTGATACTTTGATGCCACTCAAATATTGCTCTCTGCTTCAACAGCAAGGCATAACAGGGAATTGGATTGAACAGCAATCAATGAGGGCTAGTGTGGGAAACTGATAAGCCTGGGGGTAACGGGGAATTGGATTCAAACAGCAACCAATAAGGGCCCTGACATTTATGATCTGGGGAAACAGATAAGCATGGGGTAACCTACATGGCACAGCAGATACTACCATAAGCTTACTAGGCAGACTGGATGGAACATTTGACACTTTCTGCTGTCATTTCTATGTTTCTTTATTATTGCATTATAATATTTTTTCCTTTCATTTATTTTTCAATCACTTTATATATCATTTAGCAATATATACATAAATTATCAGGTAATAACAATTTCATGAATCTGAAAAAAACAAGAAGCATGTAAAGCAACTGTATGGTATTCAAGCCTAAAACTAGCATATGGTCAGGAATGAAAACAATTTGCAAAAATAATCCTTATAAATTCATCTTTTCTTCTGAAAAACAATTTTAAAAATGTGTGATGATGAATTTTCACACATTCTCCAAAGCAAATGTGATAATCTAAACAACCTTCAGAAATATACAGAGCTACAAGGTTCTTGTCCCCAAGTGCTTGCAATCTTAAACGCAGAGTGCAAAGAGAATAAGTAACTTGTTTAAAATCATACAGTGAGTAGCAGGGATGGAATCTAATAATAGTTTCTTTGAAATTATAGCTTTGTGCTCTCACCAATAAACTACAATGCAATTTCAATAAAAAGGGAGAAAAAAAGCACCTTTAACCACATTTTCCAATTGTCCAGGCTGTTCAGTATTTTAACTCAACTCTACTGATTTCCAAAGTGTCTATTTCAGAGATATTCTGCCTTCTGAATGGCTACTGCTATATGCTCATGGGTATACGTGTGCCATGCGTGAGGTGCGTGTATTTTCAAAAGAGCAAAGTAAGCGCATATATACATGTACTTGTGTAACATAACATGCATACAAAGGGGGCATGACTGTACGTATGCGCGTAATGATACATTTTAAATCTAGTTTATGCGCTGACATGCATGCAATAATGCATACAAACTTGTTACCAGGGGTTTATGTGCACAGCGCCTGAAACACTTTTGATTAACCTCTTGTCGTTTATCAGGCCACCCTTCTCTTGCCAGGTGGAAGCAGGAACTAGCAGTGGGGAGGGAGGGTTGGACTTCCAATGCTGACTGTGACTGATTGGGGGCAGATTAGAGGTGGAGCAGCAGTCATCTTTTGAGGGGTTTGAATCAAGAAGACACACTTTCCTAGCCAAATGACTATCATCACTGTATGGGTACTCATGGCTTTAAGGTGCAGGAGAGAGAGAGGAGAGGAGGAGGAGGAGGAGAAGGAGAAGAAGTTATCCCACACACAGATTCTACAGGACACGGAGTCAGTTTTTAGATTTCTCAGAGGAGGAAGTCATGCATAGGTTCAGGTTTAATAAGGAAACCATACAGTACCTATGCTAGCAGTTACATGAAGACTAGAACCCACTACCCAGAGGGTCCATGCCTTGCCAGCAGATCTCAAGGTTACCACTGCCCTAGCCTTTTTTGCTACCGGCACCTTTCAAACTCCTCTGAGGTCACGGCTGGCACAAGCCAGTCTGTCACCTCCATATCCATTGATCAGATACTTGCCTCCTTGCTAAGGAGAACATGCCAGTATATTTCCTTCCCTCACAGCACACGGCAGGATTTCTGTCAGGTGGCATGTTTTCCCTATGTCCTGGGGACAATTGATTACACACAAATCCCCAAAAGGGCACCAGGAGAGGTGAGATCACCCACCACAACTGCAAGGGATTCCACTCCCTCAATATGCAGATGGTCTGTGATGCTAAGGGACTCATCCTGGACATCATCACAAGTTTCCTGGATCCATTCATGATGCTTACATCCTCTCGCAGTCAGGAATGAATGACCACTTAAAGGAAGGAGACATCACGGGGGAGCTGGCTATTTGAATGTTTTGAATGTTATCACCATATAATAACCAGCCTCCTCTGTGGGTGTCCCACATCTCAATGTGGCCTGCCTGTCCTGGAGGAGAGCTCAGACCTAGCCTAATCCCCTAATGTGCAATCCAACCATAATTCCTAGATAACAGCTTTGTTGTGCTTTCTCTCTGGCAGGTGATAGAGCCTATCACCTCAAAACTTGATTCATGATCCCTGTGGCCACCCCACAGAGTGCAGCGGAGGTGTGATACAACAGTGCCCAACGGATGACCAGAGAAGTCATCACATTTTCATGACCACTGATAGGAGAAGGGCAGCAGGGGGATGGAAATGCTGAATCACAGGGCTGGAGAGGAGAACGGGGCTTCCTCTCTTCATAAGGCCTGGTCTTCTCTGCACGGGTTAGTCAGAGCCTCCATCATCATTCTCCTTCCCCATCCCCTAAATTACTATCTTCATCCTTTTATTCTCATTTGTGTGAACATTCACTGAGGCAGCAAGGCGAGGGGTGGTCTCCTGAGAAGATGGAAGGCAACACAGTCAGGACTGCATAAAACAGTGGGCCAGAGAGCAATTCAGGAGCTCAACTGTTTCTGTCTACTGTTAAATACCTCCCTTTGTGTGTGTGTTCTGTATAGTGCTGTGTAAGCCACACAATGATCCCTTCCTGTTCTTTTTCCAGCAATACAGAGTAAGAGCAATGGGGAAGGGGGATGACAGATTGAGATCCTAGGCTTAAGAAGTCAACCAGCTCTGCAGTTTGACTTCTTAAGCCTGGTAAGAGGTTGTGAAACAGCGGAACATAAGAAATTGCCATGTTGGGTCAAACCAAGGGTCCATCAAGCCCAGCATCCTGTTTCCAACAGAGGCCAAACCAGGCCACAATAACCTGGCAATTACCCAAACACTAAGAAGATCCCATGCTACTGATGCAATTAATAGCAGTGGTTATTCCCTAAGTAAACTTGATTAATAGCTGTTAATGGACTTCTCCTCCAAGAACCCATCCAAACCTTTTTTGAACCCAGCTATACTAATTGTACTAACTACATCCTCTGGCAAGAAATTCCAGTGCTTTAATATGCGTTGAGTGAAAAATAATTTTCTCCGATTAGTCTTAAATGTGCTACTTGCTAACTTCATGGAATGCCTCCTAGTCCTTCTATTATTCGAAAGTGTAAATAACTGATTCATATCTACTCGTTCAAGACCTCTCAAGATCTTAAGGACCTCTATCATATCCCCCCCTCAGCCGTCTCTTCTCCAAGCTGAACAATCCTAACCTCTTCAGCTTTTCCTCATAGGAGAGCTGTTCCACCCCCTTTATCATTTTTGTTGCCCTTCTCTGTACCTTCTCCATTGCAACTATATCTTTTTTGAGATGTGGTGACCAGAATTGTACACAGTACTCAAGGTGCGGTTTCACCATGAAGTGATATAGAGGCATTATGACATTTCCCATTTTATTAACCATTCCCTTACTAATAATTCCTAACATTCTGTTTGCTTTTTTGACTGCTGTAGCACACTGAGCTGATGATTTTAAAGTATTATCCACTATGATGCCTAGATATTTTTCCTGGGTGGAAGTTCCTAATATGGAAACTAACATCGTGTAACTACAGCAAGGGTTATCTTTCCTTATATGCAACACCTTGTACTTGTCCACATTAAATTTCATCTGCCATTTGGATGCCCAATCTTCCAGTCTTGCAAGATCCTCCTGTAATGTATCACAATCCGCGTGTGATTTAACTACTCTGAATAATTTTGTATCATCCGCAAATTTGATAACCTCACTCGTCGTATTCCTTTCCAGATCATTTATATATATATATTGAAAAGCACCTGTCCAAGTACGCATCCCTGAGGCACTCCACTGTTTACCCTTTTCCACTGAGAAAATTGACCATTTAATCCTACTCTCTGTTTCCTGTCTTTTAACCAATTTGTAATCCACGAAAGGACATCGCCTCCTATTCCATGACTTAGAAGCCTCTCATGAGGGACTTTGTCAAACGCCTTCTGAAAATCCAAATTCACTACATCTACCGGTTCACCTTTATCCTCATGTTTATTAACCCCCTTCAAAAAAATGAAGCAGAATTGTTAGGCAAGACTTCCCTTGGGTAAATCCATGTTGACTGTGTTCCATTAAACCATGTCTTTATATATGCTCTACGATTTTGTTCTTGAGAATAGTTTCCACTATTTTTTCCCAGCACTGAAGTCAGCCTCACTGGTCTATAGTTACCCGGATCATCCCTGGAGCCTTTTTTAAATATTGGGGTTACATTGGCCACCCTCCAGTCTTCAGATACAATGGATGATTTTAATGATAGGTTACAAATTTTAACTAACAGATCAGAAACTTCATTTTTGAGTTCCTTCAGTACTCTAGGATGCATACCATCTGGTCCAGGTGATTTGCTACTCTTTAATTTGTCAATCTGGCCTACTACATCTTCCAGGTTCACAGTGATTTCGTTCAGTTCGTCTGACTCATCACCCCTGAAAACCATCTCCGGAACTGGTATCTCCCCAACATCCTCATTAGTAAACATAGAAGCAAAGAATTACTTTAGTGTTTCTGTAATGGCCTTATCTTCCCTAAGAGCTCCTTTAATCCCTCGGTCATCTAATGGTCCAACCGTCTCCCCTCACAGGTTTCTTGCTTCGAATATATTTTAAAAAGTTTTTATTATGAGTTTTTGCCTCTATGGCCAACTTCATTTCAAATTCTCTCTTCGCCTGTCTTATCAATGTTTTATACTTAACTTGAAAATGCTTATGTTTTATCCTATTTTCTTCAGATGGATCCTTCTTCCAATTTTTGAATGAACATCTTTTGGCTTTTTTGAAGGATTATTTTTTGGCTAAAATAGCCTTACCTTTTAACCATGATGGTAATTGTTTTGCCTTCCTTCCACCTTTTTTAATGTGTGCAATACATCTGGTCTGCTCCTCTATGATTGCATTTTTAACTATGTCCATGCCTGTTGAACACTTTTAACCTTTGCAGCTGCACCTTTCAGTTTTTTTCTAACCATTTTCCTCATTTTATCAAAGTTTCCCTTTTGAAAGTTTAGTGTTAGAGCTGCAGATTTACTTATTGTCCCCCTTCCAGTTAATAGTTTAAATTTGATCATGTTATGATCACTGTTGCCAAGTGGCCCTACCACCATTACATCTCTCACAAAATCCTTTGTTCCACTAAGAATTAGATTTAAAATAGCTCCCTCTCCTGTTGGTTCCTGAACCAATTGATCCATGAAGCAGTCATTTATTACATCCAGGAGCTTTATTTCTCTAGCAAGTCCTGATGTTACATTTACCCAGTCAATATTGGGGTAATTGAAATCTACAAAGTCAATAGTGCAAGTAAGAGAGTGAAGTCCCATTCACTAATATCCGAATTTTATTAAACAGAAGTTCATGCTTTATAAATCATTCATATAATACGGCAACTCCATACGGATAACAGCAGAAAATTTAAAGTCCCCCGACACGGTCCCGTGTTTCGCGGAGGCTGCATCGGGAGGGACCAAAGAACCGTGTTATTCACATCTGCAATACAATATACAGTAGTCAGGAATGGAACAAGCACTGCCATAGGATTTATACAGATTCAGTACACATACCTTTCGGAGTTTTCCTCAGGAGCGCAATCGCCCTCTGAATTTCCCAAACTTTTAAAGAGCAAAAAGGCGCGAAGGGCAACTCTCGCGAGATGCTGTAATCAGCAGATATACACCTGTGATGACTGATCTCTGCTAGTAAAACTGGTACCATTCGATGTCCTTATTCAGACCGGAGGGGGCAACTGTGTTCAGGGTATAAATCCATCGTTGCTCCCTTCGACTCAGCATGCCGGCGAAATCTCCTCCCCGCAAGGGGGGCGAGACTACCTCCAATACTGAGAAGGAGAGAGCATCGATAAGGTGTTCAGCTTGAAGCCAAAGGGACACCAGAGGCTCATCAGTTCTGGAGGACCTAATATTGGAGCAGTGCTCTATGATGCGAGTCTTGATCATCCGGGAGGTCTTACCCACATACAATAGTGGGCAGGGGCATTTAATGACATAAATGACCCCCTTTGTGCAACAATTAGATTGAAAATTAAATTCAAACACTCGTCCAGTCAAGGGATGTGTAAATGCGGTCAATGATTCCGTGTGGCTGCACATCGTGCAGTGACCACAGGGATTATGTTGACCACTCAGTCGTAATGCCATTTGTGCAGGTGAGGCTGCATGCACAAGACGATCTCGTAAGTTTGTAGCCCGTTTAAAAGTAAACTGTGGGGGACCATGCATTAAATTATTTAAAGACAAGGCTGACCAGTGGCGTTTAATCATATTCGCTATAGCCCTTCCAACAATGGAGAAAGGAAGAATACAGTTGTGCGTGATGTCATCAGACTGTGTGGGAGGTGCAAAGAGCCACTCGCGGTGTGTATACAGTGCTCGCTTAAAAGCTTTTTTGATAACTCGTGTCGGGTAGCCTCTTTCAATGAACCGATTAATCATGTCCTGAGATTGAAAAAGAAATTCCTGTCTTGTTGAACAAAGACGGCGGAGTCTTAAAAATTGCCCCGTAGGGATATTATCCCGAAGCGCCCTGGGATGACAGCTTTTATAAGCGAGCAGGGTATTGCGGTCAGTCTGTTTTCGAAAGAGAGTAGTCAACCTCGGACCCAGGCGGAACTTTGGCAATGAAGGGGGACACTGTATTCAATTTATCAACGCGTGAATTATCAACTTCTGAGTTATCGGTATTACACCGGGGACTCTCATTTGTGCCCACCCAAAAGGGGGACGTGTTTGACATTTTGGTTCATCTACACCGTTTTTTCCGGACATTAAAACTCAAATTGTTCTTTAAGGATTTCCCTTCATCCTCTGACATGTCTGTTGTACAGGTTAAATCTAAATGGACCCCCCCGGGGGTCGGGGACGTGACCCTTGGAGCGTTTGAACGCCTGGTATGTCAAGATGTAGCACTGATTTGCTCACGACATCAGTACATCAGATATAACTTGTCAAAAAATGAGGCTAGCGCGCTAAAGGGTTTAGCCCAAGACCCCTCCATTGTGATTAAGCCAGCGGACAAGGGGGGTGGGACAGTGGTATTAAATAGAGCAGACTATGAGGCGGAAGTCTTGAGACAGCTTAGGGATACCTCGTTTTATGTTCCCCTCCCCTCGGATCCTACGGATTTATTACGTCAAGAGATTAAAATTCTTGTTCAGTCAGCATTTGAGGCTCATATTATCACAAATAAGGAAGCCAAATTCTTGATCTCCACACATCCAGTTATGCCTTTATTTTATATTCTTCCTAAAGTACATAAATCCCTGGAAAAACCGCCGGGACGCCCAATTGTATCTGGCATTGGTTCGCTATTGGAGCCCCTGTCCCAATTTGTGGACCTTTTTTTGAAACCAATGGTACCTGGGATTAGGTCCTATGTGAGGGATTCATCTCACCTCATGACAATATTATCAGAATTACAGGTTCCACAGCCCTCGATGTTTCTCATTACACTTGATGTGGTATCCCTGTATTCAAATATTCCCCAGAACGATGCCCTTATTGTCATTGAAAAATGTTTGAATACACGACCATTACCGCAGAGAATTACCACACCATTTCTGGTTCAACTTGCGAAATTAGCACTAACAAAAAACTTTTTCCAGTTTCAGGACACCATTTATCAACAGGTCAAGGGGACTGCAATGGGGGCGACAATGGCTCCGAGTTTAGCGTGCCTCTACATGGATGACTATGAAACAACAAACATTTATTCCTCTATGTGGTATCAATTCATCCATGTATGGCTACGCTATATCGATGACATCTTTATTGTCTGGATTGGGACAAACATCCAGTTCTTTATGTTTCTTGATTGGGTTAACTCAGTTAACCCTCATATTCAATTCAATTATTGCATTCATCCCACTTCTATCTCTTTTCTAGACATTACTATTAACTGGGTGGAGGACCACTTTGAGACTACTCTCTTTCGAAAACAGACTGACCGCAATACCCTGCTCGCTTATAAAAGCTGTCATCCCAGGGCGCTTCGGGATAATATCCCTACGGGGCAATTTTTAAGACTCCGCCGTCTTTGTTCAACAAGACAGGAATTTCTTTTTCAATCTCAGGACATGATTAATCGGTTCATTGAAAGAGGCTACCCGACGCGAGTTATCAAAAAAGCTTTTAAGCGAGCACTGTATACACACCGCGAGTGGCTCTTTGCACCTCCCACACAGTCTGATGACGTCACGCACAACTGTATTCTTCCTTTCTCCATTGTTGGAAGGGCTATAGCGAATATGATTAAACGCCACTGGTCAGCCTTGTCTTTAAATAATTTAATGCATGGTCCCCCACGGTTTACTTTTAAACGGGCTACAAACTTACGAGATCGTCTTGTGCATGCAGCCTCACCTGCACAAATGGCATTACGACTGAGTGGTCAACATAATCCCTGTGGTCACTGCACGATGTGCAGCCACACGGAATCATTGACCGCATTTACACATCCCTTCACTGGACGAGTGTTTGAATTTAATTTTCAATCTAATTGTTGCACAAAGGGGGTCATTTACGTCATTAAATGCCCCTGCCCACTATTGTATGTGGGTAAGACCTCCCGGATGATCAAGACTCGCATCATAGAGCACTGCTCCAATATTAGGTCCTCCAGAACTGATGAGCCTCTGGTGTCCCATTGGCTTCAAGCTGAACACCTTATCGATGCTCTCTCCTTCTCAGTATTGGAGGTGGTCTCGCCCCCCTTGCGGGGAGGAGATTTCGCCGGCATGCTGAGTCGAAGGGAGCAACGATGGATTTATACCCTGAACACAGTTGCCCCCTCCGGTCTGAATAAGGACATCGAATGGTACCAGTTTTACTAGCAGAGATCAGTCATCACAGGTGTATATCTGCTGATTACAGCATCTCGCGAGAGTTGCCCTTCACGCCTTTTTGCTCTTTAAAAGTTTGGGAAATTCAGAGGGCGATTGCGCTCCTGAGGAAAACTCCGAAAGGTATGTGTACTGAATCTGTATAAATCCTATGGCAGTGCTTGTTCCATTCCTTACTACTGTATATTGTATTGCAGATGTGAATAACACGGTTCTTTGGTCCCTCCCGATGCAGCCTCCGCGAAACACGGGACCGTGTCGGGGGACTTTAAATTTTCTGCTGTTATCCGTATGGAGTTGCCGTATTATATGAATGATTTATAAAGCATGAACTTCTGTTTAATAAAATTCGGATATTAGTGAATGGGACTTCACTCTCTTACTTGCACTATTGACTTTGTGGATTTGCTTATGTGCAAGGTTGCTTCTGTATATTTTCGGTAATTGAAATCTCCCATTATTATTGCACTGCCAAATTGGTTAGCTTCCCAGATTTCTCTTAGATTTACTCATCTGTCTGACCATTTTTTTCCAGGTGGACGGAAGTATACTCCTTTCACTATACTCTTACCCAACACACATGGGATTTCTACCCATATAGATTCTACTGAGCATTTAGTCTCTTGTATGATCTTTATCCTGTTGGACTCTAAAGCCTCCCAGACATAAAGTGCCAAACCCCCACCAGGTTGTTCCTCCCTATCATTGCGATATAAGTTGTACCCTGATATAGCACTGTCCCATTGGTTATCCTCCTTCCACCAAGTCTCTGTGATGCCAATTATGTCAATCTTATCATTTGCTGCTATACACTCTAACTCTCCCATTTTACTTCTTAGACTTCTGGCATTGGCATACAGACATTTCAAAGTGTGTTTTTTGTTTGTATTAACAACCTGCTTTTCAGTTGTTAGGGATAATTTGGAAATCATTAGCTTTGGTGATTTTTTACATATAGGCACATGGACTATGTTTGCTTTTAATGGAACCTCTCTGTTGGGATGCCCTAACTCTCCTGTTTTGTTAGTATCCTTCAAGGATACATTTCTCTGAACCATGCACTACTGATTGACTGTCGGCTTTCCCCCTTGTTCTAGTTTAAAAGCTGCTCTATCTCCTTTTTGAAAGTTAGTGCCAGCAGCTTGGTTCCACTCTGGTTAAGGTGGAGCCCATCCTTTCAGAAAAGTCTCCCCTTTCCCCAAAGGTTTCCCCAGTTCCTTACAAAAATGAATCCCTCTTCCCTGCACCATCGTCTCATCCATGCATTGAAACTCTGGAGCTCTGCCTGCCTCTGGAGACTTGCACATGGAACAGGAAGCATTTCAGAGAATGCCACCCTGGAGGTTCTGGATTTCAGTTTCCTACCTAAAATCCTAAATTTGGCTTCCAGAACCTCTCTCCCACATTTTCCTATGTCATTGATGCCCACATGTACCTCGACGGCCGGCTCCTCCCCACAAAATAGGCACTAGTTGCTATTAAAGAATAGATAGCAGCACAAGCACACCTGGTTTCTTGGCAGATGCCTCTCCCTCCTTCTTGAACTCTACCATTGCCTGTCCCACAGTCCTACTTCACTCATGTTTTCTCTATACATAAGTAGCTGTATTCCACATTTTAAGTGGTAGCATGCTTTCAGGGTCCCCAGGATAATGTGTTAATGAAAATTGCAATGCTAATGTATTTAATGTTTTATTTTTCTCAGATGCATGTCCATGTCATTGCTGCCGTATGTGGAGATGGTGATTGTGCTCCAGAACTTCCAGCACAGATGCTTCTATTGCCTGCACACCTCTTCTGTTGGCATATGGTTCTCCCTCCTTGACCATTGGCACATTTCTTGAAAGTGAAATAAAGTACCTGAACTTATAATACATGTGTGGAGTTTTAACTTTTATGGTCTATTTTTCCTTTGGAAGTTATTTCTTTCTCAGTACATAGTCCCTCTCCCAAAATGCCTTCCCCCATCCCCTCACTAACCCCTTCCTCCTCTCAGTACATACTGAATAAGTACAGACAGGTAAATAAGGTATATAAACTTTTTTGAAAAAGTTTCAGAACTACTACAATGTATAAAAATAAAAGCGGAAGGAACAGGGGAGGGGCTATCTAGGGACAAAATAGTTTACAAAACAGTAAAATAAAATCATCTCAGGGAGTTAGGGAAGGAGGTAGAAAAGTGGCATCCTGCTACCCAGGACCCTTACAGAGGCCCCAGCATCCAGCGTCCTGAGAACCCTCCTTTGGTAGGCATGCAAAGCACTCAGCTTCGCCGCCATCCCCATCAGGAAAGCATGAAACTCACGCCTTGCTCCCAATGATGAGCCTGTTGGCTGCTGAACTGGGAGGGTAGCAGAAGACACAGAGGGTCATGCGTGCCTAATTCTGCCAGCAAAGACTAGTTGGTCTGGGTCTCTGCATCCCTAACTCCTTGGGAAAAGCAGAGTTGAGACCCTACAGGAAGGGGAACAGGGTGTGGCCCAGTTGTAGGTTCACCCCATTCCCTTCCCGTAGGCTATAGGCTCTTGTGCGAGGGGTGGCTCCATTGCTGCCGCTTCCTCCCTTGGTGGTGATGGGGAGGAATATCCTGCTCTCCCCCCCAGTGGCGGCTCCTGCAGGTTGCAGAGGCTGGGGCTGGTGCTTCCTCCTCCACTTCTTCCTGCAATTCAATCTCTTCAGCAGCACCTTAAAACAGAATCATGTGTGAGAATGATGTCCATTTAAACTTTGATATACATTTAATTTATGAGGACAGTGCCCAGTAGGTGGAAGAATAACTTACCACCAGCCCCATCCCACTGAGCATGCAGCCAATTCAGCCACCACCTTTTCCTAAGGTGCGGCCACTGGGCCTTCTTCTTCATGTTCTCGATCTGTAGGAAAAAATAGAAAGATAAAATTGAGTGTGCTCTGTAGCTGGTAATGGGAGCAATATACTGGCATGTGACAACATATGCTACTACTAGGTGATTTCAGTTGGTGCTCATGCCAATCCATTAAAGCACATAGATGTGGTGTGCTGGCACATGCATCTACAGTATACATCAATATTTAGCCTCCATGAAGGATCATGATACCCCAGGTCAACAGTTGCGTAGCTGTGCAATGCAGCTAGTGGGAATATCCTTGTGGAGTACCAAGAACCCTGAAACTGGTCCTCTTGTATGCCTTCTAAATGCATTCTTAACGGTTTGCTATCTTATAGGTCAGTGCTTCTCTTGTCAGTCATTGGGGGACACCTAGACATGCTGGTTTTCTGGATATCCTCTAGGAGCATGCATGATAATGAGTAGGAGAGAACAGCAGTTGTGCATGACAAACTGTCTCATGCATAGTAATTGTGACTACCCTGAAAAACTGACTGCCTAGGTGTCCCCTGCGGACTGGCTTGCAAGGTAGTGCTTGACATTTCAGCATGAAATAATTTTCTAATAACTGAGAAAGTTAGTACCATCTCTTCTGTACAGCATTATTATACTTATGCCTCTAAGGCTTCAATCATTTCAAGCAAATTTGGCCTACTATATGTCTATGATCTAGCATGACATAAAAAAAAAATAAACATCCATGCTAGTAATGTCAGGTTAAACCATTACAATCTACATTCATACCTTTTTAATATAACACTATATGAAACCCAGTGGCGCAACCACCAGGCATTACAAGACCATGACACCCCCCCTAGTGCACCCCCCTTATGAAATAGCTTAGATTAGCACAGTAACCACATTCAACTTACCCCTTGACGGTAAGAGGCCTGCTGGTTGAAGGCGAGCTGCAGCTACCTCCAGGCCCTTCACATTCTACGCAGATGCCTCCTTTGCCCAGGCAAAGGGAAGAGACGTCCCTCATCAGCCACCAACAGGGACGCAAGATGGGCAATGTCCGTAGTGGTAAAATTTGGCTGTCTTGCTCTGGCTGACATTTTTGGAAAGCATACCCAGGAACAGGAAGTCCCACTCTCGTGTTTGCATGCGTGAACAACAGCATGCACCTGTGTAGAATGCGCATTGATCTACGCACATATATGCGCATATTTGGCAACAAAACATATGTGTTTTTTACAATGTTTGTGTGCATTTGCACGAATGATACAAAATACTTTAGCTTTGCTCCGCATGCCCATAAACATGCACGTACGCTCCTTTTAAAATTGACTTGTTTGTCATTATATGGTGCTAAAAAAAAAGCAAATAAATCTTTAGTAAAAATAATCGTACTGGGTTTCATTTTATTAGTAAATAGCTGGATAAAACCCTCATCATAACCAAATTCCACCACTAAATGAAAACTAACAGCAAACAAAATTGCTGTCTTCTTTGAAAACAAAGCAAAGGACTTTCGTCAACACCAACCATCAAGATGCCCACCTTTCCAAAGACAAAGCTAAGTGCAGCCATAAATATGGGAATCATTTACCCCAAACACAGAAGAAGGTCTAAGAAAGACTGTTGCTGCCTCATACCCAATAACTTGTTCCCTTGAACGATGCCTATCCAAATTAGTAAAGCTAGTAAGCGAGGGTCTCAAAGCATGAGTAACCAAAATCATAAATTCATCCCTCACAGATGGAGTGCTTCCCATAGATCTTAAAAAAAAAAAAAGCCATAGTTCGACTACTATTAAAAAAAAAAAAAAAAAAAAGCTTGACTTCAAGAAAACAGAAATCTATCATCTATTGTTAAATGAATTTCTTTTCATTAATTTCAGTAAGAGCAGAGCTGAATGACTGGCTAGCAGAGAAGTAGCTGGACCCATATCAATTTGATTGAAAAAAAAAAAAAAAAAGCCATAGAACAGATACAGGCCTAGTCACCTTGTTGGATGATCTCCTGAGATATCATAAAAGAAGCCAAGCAGCAGTATTAGTGTTATTAACTTTTTCTACAGTGTTTGATATCTTAGATCATAAAGTCCTGTTGTCTCAACTTAGTTCAGCTTCTTTCTATCAGACAGGCAACAAACTGTACATTTTGGATATTATACTATGGGATCTCCAAGGCTCTATGTTGTCACCATTTCCATTCAACATATAGTATACCACAAACCATTGGCACAGCTGATCCATTCCTTTGAGGTAAAAGCCTATTGAGTGAATTTTCAAAAAATGTATACATGTAAAATTTGCATATACACATGTAAGCAGCTTGTACACATGTTTATAAAACATAAAAAATACACATGCATTTTCGGTCTTGCATGTATATTTATGCATACAAAAATAGTGTGCTCTGGGACATTCTGAGCCGGGACCAAGAGGCACTCATGCAAGTTTATAAAAGTCTTGTGCGTGTACATTTTGCAACCTAATCATGTCATTTTACACCTACTAATTATCTTACACAATTGATATCAGACTCTTCTGTGGTTTGCTATTGGGAAGCAGGTCTGAGTGAACTGGGGGGATTTCAGAGTTAAGAACTAGGTGGGTCTTGATGACCTATAGAAGACTGGGTGTACTGGTGGAGATTTTGTCAAACTGGTGATTCCAGTGCAAAAATCAGGGTTTTCAGTGATAAAGTCAAAATTTTCAGACATAAAATATACATGCATATATTTTTAAAATAGGTAGGAAAAGTATGCGCTTTCAATGCATTGCAGGCATTCGCGTGTGGGGTACAGATACGCGTATTTTATAATCTGCACATACCTGATACACACAGGTTATAAAATATTGTAGCAGATCTCTGCGCAGTCCTATACACATGTATATACGGGTCTGCACAGAGTTGTTTATGCGGATGATGTCCAGCTTGTACTACCAATGTCCTGGATATACCAACAGCCATAAGCTCAGCATGTGTCTTTCAGCCATAAGCTTGTACTACCAATGTCCTGGATATATCAACAGCCATAAGCTCAGCATGTGTCTTTCAGCCATCCAGAATTCCATTTGAATTCCAATAAAACTGAGATTCTTTGAGTACAAAACAAATATACAAGTCCTTGAGCAAAAACTTCCCTTTGGAAACTATGAACTACCACTAAAAACTGAAGTAGAAAGTTTTGGAGTCCTACTGGTATTAGAACTCACCATGTACCAGAAATCTAGGCAAAAGTAAAGAGCTATCAATTTCAATAACAAAATTTATAAAGACCACCCACTCATCGAGAAAACAAACCTACACATAGTGATGCATGCCATAGTAACCAAACAGTTGAACTACTGCAATATACTATGCAAGGTCTAAAAGATAAGGCCCATTGTATATTACAAAATAGTAAGACAAATAGAAATATACAAAAATCATGATCACATCACACTTGTCCTTCAAAACTACACTGGCTATCAATAATGTACAGAATGAAATACAAAAACCCTGGCACTGATGTTCAAAGCCTAAGAAGAGATGGTCTGACCTACCTGAAAGAAAGGATATCTGACTGCATGCCTTTTAGCCCATAAAGATCATTGATAGGATCCTTGATGTCCATTCCATCATCAAAAATAATCACATGAACACCTCCTCACCCGCTGCAATAAATCTTTCTTAGGTACAGCACCAGCCTTCTAGAATTCCATCCCAGTGGAACTCTGACACATGCGTGATTACTCCCTTTTCAGGAAGCAAATAAAATACTGGTTCTTCTATCAGGCCTTTAATGCCAAACCCAAAAGCAATTAAAATATTAGTATTTTCTACTGTATTGTTCAGAAAATGTAGTATTGTGTTCTTTCTGTTGCCAGTTTGATATGTGACTTTGCTGCTATTTAAAGTGTTACACACCTTCTATATTGGAAAACTACTCATGACCTTACTCATCTGCTGCAATTCTAATGTATTGTAAACTGCTTTAGGTGAATTTCATAAGTGTGGTTAATAAATCAAAGTAAATAAATAAATTTGAACTATTGCAGGAAAACTGCTATTTAGTCAACAAGCTTTCTGGGAAAATAATCACCTGACAGTGGGCCAGCTGTATTAAAGCTATTTCTCCTAGTATGTATCTTTATGGGAAAAATGTTTAGAATACATATAATCCAATGGGCTTGATTCATTCGCATTTGGGATGTAGTATATGATTTTTTTTTTCAAGAAAATGACAAATTATTTAATCCTATGTTTTCAAAAACCTATGCAGCTCAATGGCTCCAAGAGCACAATTTTTTTTAAAGGATTTAAGCTCCTAACCTTTGCAGTTAGGCCCTCTAAATTGGTCTTTTTGAAAATGTATTAGGGCTGAGTGCCTAAACTTAGACTCCTAATTTCATTAGGCTCCTAAATTTAGAGTTTTAAAAACAGGTGGCTACAGTGGTGGAATTAGGATAGAGAAACAAAGTTAGGGGCTTAGCTCTGACTTTCAGAACTAGATACCTAATTTACCCCAGATTTTAAAAAAGATGGGCATGGTTGGGCAAACTGTAGACTTACCGCATCGCATACATTATCGCACAAGTGTTGTCAAAAGAGAAAGCAAGCGAGAGCAAGCAAGCACATTAATACGGTGAATAAGACTCTAAAAGTAGCACTGTAGATGGGCAGCTAGACAACTGTATTGTACAAATCAACTCCTCTTATACCTTGCATCGTTTCAAATTATAGAAATTCTTCAGTGATATCAAATTTCCAGTTAATTCCTCTGACTGTGTATGTACTACCACCCACCAAACCCACCCTGAGTTGAAAGTGCCCATCTACAGTGCTACTTAAATATAGAGTCCTATTCACCCTAGTAAAGTGCTTGTTCTCTCTCTCTCTCTCTCCTGCGGTTGTGCAATAAAAACATAATGCAATGATAATGCAAAGAAAAAAGTGTAGTTACTTTGGACCATAAATTCTGTGTTACTCTACCCCAACGCATTTTGATCTCAGTTTATCCTGTTTTAAGATCTTAAATTATGTAAATTTTTAGATAATTTAGAACTTTAAGTTCAGCTGAAAATAGGCGCTTCTTGGGATCCGAAATGTAAGAGCTCAGCTATTTTTTTAATATCAGCCTTTAAGTATTTTGGAAAAATCTAGTTAATCCCTTGTGTTTTTTTTATTTCACATATGGTTTAAGAAAAAGGGTTATTGCAGTTAGATTTTCTGTTTTCCCCAAAAGCAAACAAATAAATATATTTAAAATTGTCAGTCACTCTCACCGGAAACAAAGGAAGCTGTGTGGACTTGGCAGCTTTCTGGCCTGGCACTATTCCTTCCTTGAGCAGGAGTAAGCAGTTTTAAGTTTGAGGGCTCCAGAGGTGAATAAACAGCACATGCATGTAGTCAGGTGAATCGGATTTTGTGAGCAGAATGAAGGGGTGTTAATTCTCTTTCTCTTAGGTTGTGATGAATATCTTTTCTTTTTTTGGCCAAATATTTGTATTGAAACTAGTATTTATGGGGTTTTTTTTCCTACTATTTACCCTCTAGAAGTCAAATTTATTTTGTTGTATTGACCTGCATGTATTATTTTTTTTAAATAATTTTAAGTGTTTTCTACTACAGCTAATTTTCTACTCTAACAAAGAGTCGTTTTGCTGCATAGGGATGTCAATTTTATTTTAAACCCATTGAAACAGCTGCACTGAATAGTTGGTTGCTTTATTTTGATCATGTTTCCAATGAACTGTAAATAAAGACACAGAGACATAGTGGGGCAGATTTTCAAAGACCTACGCGTGTAAATCCAGGAGGGGTTACGTGCACCGGGCCTATTTTCGAAAGGCCTGGCGGCGCGCGTAAAGCTCCGGGATGCATGTAAGTCCCGGGGCTTAAAAAAGGGGCTGGGAGTGAGCGGGGCATGGGTGGTCCAGGGCAGGGTGGGGACATGGCCAGAGGCCTCCACATGGCCACTGTGCCAGGGGATTGCATGCTTTGGAACACCCTTCCTACGCAAATATGGTTACAAAAAGACAAAAAGAAATTCAAAGCAGAACTTAAAACATGGTTTTTTAAATGTGCAAACTCAGAGAATGAATGACAGCCACCTGCAAACTTGAATATCTTTTTATTTTTTTTAGCTTTTAATATGTTTGTTTGATATTGTAGTTTGATGATTTATGTGTTTTATATTTTATATGCTTTTATATTAGGATGTTTATTTTATACTTTTAGGTAATTTTAACAGCTATATTTAAGTATTCATTTTCTCTTTTGATAGTTTTTTTTAGTTGTTATTACTATTTATTGTACCTAATGTATTTCTTTGTTTAACATGATTGTAAACCGTTGTGAAGGTTTGTCCGATATGACGGTATATAAAACTAATAAAACCATAAGTTATTCCTGCCTCTGGCAGGTATAACTTGTGAGATAAAGGCATGGGTTGTTTGGTTTTTTTTTGGGCTGAGGGGCGGGACAGGTAGGGGAAAGGAGGGGAAAGTGGGAGAGGGAATGGAGAAAGCCAAGTGGTCTTCCTGAGGGCTCAGTGTGCGCAAGGTGCACTAGTATGCACTCCTTTGTGTGCGCCGACCCCTGATTTTATAACATGTGCATGGCTGCATGCGCATGTTATAAAATAGAGTGTAAATTTTAAAATCTACCCCAGTATTTATATATTTAAAGTATGTATAGCCCACTTATTATTAATTAATCATGCTAAGTGGACACCAAGCAACATAAAATCTGTTAAAATACATAAAATACAAATTAAGCCATTTCAACATAAAATTCAATTTAAAACATTATACAGTGAAAAATGAGTTAAAAAGCACAATGCTACTATTTCAAGAAAGTCATATGTAATCATATTACTCATATACCAACAAGCAGTTGCTCTCATTTGGATTTGTAAATAAGTAAATTGAAAACAGAAAATAATTGTAATTGTACTTCTTCTTTGTTATACCATTGGCTTGCATTATATACTGATTAGGATCATTCTCAATATATTGCTAGTATGCTTCTTTCATTTATAGCATTTGAGCACCTTGCTTTTTTTCCTATAGCCATGCTACAAAGGTGGATTACTTAAGAAACAATTAGGTGCGTATACAAAGCAATTTGCAGGCAGTCTTACTCCTTCAGCTTTCTAAGTGAGGAGCCCTTCAAGGCTGATTTATAACACTGTCGTCTTCAGAAGGCAAAATAATTAATAGGAGCATGGACTTCTAATTTCAGTGACTTCCAGAGAAAGTGGATTTCATTTGATTTATGATGGCCAGTGACTTTGCATTTTATCAGTTCATTCACTCATTATTTATGCTGATGACCAATTTCAATGGGTCGCTATCACCTAACTCGCTACTAATCAAAGAGAATTAGGGTTCACTGCATTATTTAGAAGCCACTAATTTATCTTCAGAACAAGGAACAAGAAGAGTTTGGGGCTTTCTACACTGAAAAAGCAGCAGCACAATTGGCTAAATCGAGGTATAGTGAAACCCACTTGAAGCCAATGCTTGTTAAATTGATAGCACTAAGGAAAACATTTTTGCAGATAATATAGCTGTCAGTGAAAACAAACCTAATTATTAAGACCCTTCTGCTTAGTTCAAAGTGTTATTTCATTTGGAAAGGGATACTGATTTTCAAATTATTGGCAGCTCTTACTACTTTCCATTCCTATTATGAATCTAATAAAATCAGGGTGCGGCTGATCTGATCTTTATCAGAACACCATGTAGGTATCACCCACTGATGTATGTCAAGTTTATATATTGTATAAGGAGTTTAAAAGAAGATTCTGAAGAGGATATTTTTTTAAATAGTAGTTGCATGCTTTGTCTTTCAAGAAAAAACAGAAACATAAGAAATAAAATATCAGCACATTAAAAAGAAAGAAGACTTCACAGTAAGATCAGATGAGGCCATAGTAAACAAGCAAGTTGATATTTTTGAAGAATGTATCTAACACTGCTGCTTTAAAGGAATAGATCTGGTACAAGAACATATTTCTACCAAACCAGAAGTATATAGAAGCACTTGCACATGAATACTGAATTAATATATTTCTAGAACACTCAAAAAGAAAGTTAAAATAAAAGACTCATCCTTTAAATAAGAAAGTTTATATGAATATAGGTTAAATATATGTATTTGTTCACCAGCAACATACAGATAGCCTTTTCATCAGGAAGAGTGCTAAGTCATTCAAATAAAAGTGCATCTGCAGATATTCAGACCATAGCAAATTTTCTCATGCAGCAAAAATAGTATTTGGGTCAGCTTGTCTGCTATCCAGTTCAGCCCATAAACCTTTATTCCTGTGCATATTTACACACTTCTATATTTTTCACAACAGAGGCCTTAGTATACTGTTTATGTCTTGCAAAAAATGCCAGTAAAGTTCAGCTACAAAACAAGGACTTTCCCAAACACTAACAAAGAGGGTCTGGCATACAGCATGCAAATGAAATAAAAATAATAGCTATATGGCAGCACAGACAGAGAAGAACTTGGCAGCTGCAAGGCACTACAGCCCTACCTCCGCCATGCCTACTGGCTTTTTGTTCCTAGTTTCCCTTTTTCCATCATAGGAGAAAGGTGTCCATAGTGTAACCTCCCAATGGACATTAGCGATCTAAGCCTTCAGAGGCAGCTGGCTGAGGATGGCAATTAACCTCTGACGGGACAAATCCAAAGATGTTTGCCACTTGGACTGCCGCACTGAGTGGTTTGACTGAATGCTATTCAAGAGCAAAGGAGATTCCTCTTATCCTTGGCTAGAAATATTAGTGAAGTTTTGCCACTTGCTTATGCCAGGATTCCATCTGTAGTTTAGATTTCCAGAAACGAGCAACTGCAAGTCTTAATATGAATTAAACCCAACAACAGTTTCTTTCAATTAGATGAAAGATCTACAAGAGTCCCAGGTTCCCAGTAAACATAACATTGGAGAAAGAGTAAAATCTACTCCAGTAATCACAATGAATTTGTATTCAATGAGACTCCATAAATCTTGTCTGTATCTGCAGTACCACCACATATGGAAAAAGGTTCCAGCTGATTCACATCCCCTCCAGCAATCTGAACTAGAATTACTAAACCCAGTATACCAGATTGGGAATCTATACATTCAATATAGGATATGTAATATTAGCTCTTTCTGCCAACCAAATATTCACCTAGGTTCTAAAACCTGTTAAAAGAGAAAGTATTTTCCTCCACAACTATCAGGAATCATAGATTAAGGTAGCAATGAGATATACATTTTTTTTCTAGGATGTTGGTTTAAAAAGACATGTTGCAAACTATGTCCTGGATTCTCTAAGGTCGCAGACCTTAGAGAATCTAGCAGTAACGAAGGGTGGGGGGGCGAAGCGGGGGGTGTGCCTGCAAAAGTCGGCAGTTATCGCACCGCTGCGGTGCGCTGGCTGCCGGCTTTCGCACCGAATAACTACACCATAAAAGGTGTAGTTATTTGGCGTGAAACTGGCGGCGATAAGGGTCCTTACCCTTTCACAACCAGCGATGTTTCCACAGAGTCGGTCCCGGTGCCGCCCCAACTCCTTCTCTTCTGGGGCCAACTCCGCCCCCATTTAGTGATCGCACGTGAAAAGGGACTTTACACGTGCGATCGCTTTTGAAAATGACCCCATATGCTTTCTCATTAAGTTTGACTCCAGACAGATTTTCCAATAGTGCTTTCCTCAATTGTAAGTAGAGATAATAAATAGCGCTTAACTCTGAAAAGGACCTAAGATCTGACCATCTCAAATTTGCTTTGCAAAGCAGATATTTTTCTCTCTCTTTATGTGTGTGTATATATATATATATATATATATTAAGGGTGTGCATTCGTTTTGAACTTAAATGGAAAACGCAACTTTTTTTTTTTTTTAACTTAAAAAAAAGATGAGGCTTAAACGATCGGATTTCCAACTTATTCAACATAGCTATGTTGAATACGTTGGAAATCGCGATTGTTGATCTAAATAAAAATTTAAACCCCTCACCCTCCTTAATCCCCCCCCCCCAAGACTTACCAAAGCTGGCCAAAAGTTCTGTGAGGGTCCGGGAGCGGACGCGTGGGGAATCACGTGACGTCCGTGTCACGTCGGAGTGACGCGGCGTCACGTGATTCCCCTCGGGTTCACTCCCGGACCCCTCGTTGGGCTCAAAAGGCACTTTTGGCCAGCTTGGGGGGGTCAGGAGGCTGGCGCACGGGGATTTACGTCTCCCTCCGGGAGGTGTAAATCCCCCGACAAAGGTAAGGGGGGGGGTTTAGACAGGGCCGGGGGGGTGGGTTAGGTAGGGGAAGGAAGGGGAAGGTGAGGGGAGGGCAAAAGAAAGTTCCTCCGAGGCCGCTCTGATTTCGGAGCGGCCTCGGAGGGAACGGGGGTAGGCTGCGCGGCTCGGCGCGCGCCAGCTATACAGAATCAATAGCCTTGCGCGCGCCGATCCAGGATTTTAGCGGCTACGCGTGTATCTACTAAAGTCCCGCGTACTTTTGCTTGCGCCTGATGCGCCAGCAAAAGTACGCCAATTTGCGCTGTTTGTAAATCTACCCCTAAGAGAACAGAAAAAATAGGGAATCCCAGTAGAGAGGTTGCAATAAATATCAAAGGGGACCAGGTGCCTTTAAGTGCAGAAAGATTCAAAATCACCCCCGTCAACTGATAAGCAGGTTGTTAATACAAACAAGAAGCATACTTTGAAATGTCTATATACAAATTTTAGAAGTCTAAAAAATAAGATGGGAGTGTTAGTGTATAGCACTGGATAAAGAGGTAGATATAATTGGCATCTCATAACTAATGCGACTTGGATTGGCCACTGTTGGAAACAGGATAACGGACTTGCTGGACCCTTGTCTGACCCAGTATGACAAGCCTTATATTCTTATGAGGAAGGGCCAGGCAGGATAGGCTATCAAAGGCTTTATCTGCATTAAGATATATCACCAGTCCAGGTGTACAACTCACATGTGCTAGGTATATAATATTAAATAAATATCTATAATTGAAATTAGAGAGGATTCCTTTGCAAAGAGCACGTGACATCGGCGTCACGTCGGAGTGACGCCGACGTCACGTGCTCTTCACAAAGGAATACAGGAATGGCGTCCTGACTCTCCGCTGGACCACCAGGGAATTTTGGTAAGTCTTGGGGGGGGGGGGGATTAAGGAGGGTGAGGGGTTTAAATTTTTATTTAGGGAATCGGTGCACGTATGGACATAGACTCAACTTATGGAATTCTACATATGTCCATATTGACCAAAATTGACCCCCCCCCCCCTTTCGACTTATGGACTTATGAACATAAACTTTTTGTCTGCACATCCCTAGTATATGGTGACTTGATTGTCTGGATTTAAAACATAAAACAAGACTTGACATACTGGGTTAGACCAAAGGTTCATAAAGCCCAGTATCCTGTTTCCAACAGTGGCCAAGCCAGGTCACAAGTACCTGGCACGATCCCAAGGATAGACAGATTCCAAGCTGCTTATCACAACTCTACCTTAATAATGTTTTTTTCCTTCAGGAAATTGTCAAAACCTTTTTTAAATGCAGCTACACTAACAACTTTCACCATATCTTCTGGCAACAAATTCCAGAGCTTAATTAGACGATGAGTAAAAAAACATTTTCACTTATTAGTTTTAAATTTATTACCTAGAAACTTCATTATGTGTCCTCTGGTCTTTGCACTTTTTGAAAGAGTAAAGAACTGATGAATGTTTACTTGTTCTATTCTACTCGTTATTTTATATACCTCTATCATATCTTCCCTCAGTCATCTCTTGAACTACTACTCCTTTTAACCACAACAGTCACAAGAACTGCTCTGTAAATAGCTTTTAGTTCCAAGAGATTTATGTGACAGTACATGTTTTGAGATGTCCAAGTCACTTGAGAACATAAGGTATTGAGATGCACACCCTAGTTGTTAATATCTATTGAATTTGTACAGGATGGAATGTCTGACCACATAGTAGATTGATAGGTAGAGTCTATCATTGCATTGAAAGATTGAAAGGTTTGGAAATCTTCACCTTGAAAGACATCAGTCGGGAGTGTGATTTCAATAAAGTCTCAAGTGTCATTATAGTTGCCTCATGAATAGGTGAGAAATCAGAACCACATGCACAGTTGCTGCCATAAAGCCTAACATTCTCATGAATGTCCTGTCACTGAGAGCCAACTGCATAAACAGTTAACCATGTAAATCAAATTTTCCATTCTCTTTAAGGGAAGGAAGGCCTTGACTTCCTTGTATTTAGCTGATTTCCTATGAACTCTAGCTGACATGTTGGATCAAGTGCAACAATTGTAATTTAATAGGAATCCCAGAGAAAGCAGTATTGAGTGTGTAGGACATTGCTTGTTCTGCCTTCCCTTTCAGACCTGCTGGATATTAGCAAGTCATCTAGATATGAAAAAGCAATGATATTGTTTTCCTTACATAATCAAGTACTACTGCTAGACATTTTGTGACAATTCTGGGAGCCGATAACAGACCAAATGGAAGAACTTAATAATGATAATGCTCTTCATATACCTCAAAACATAGGCATTTTCTATGACTTCTGTGAATGGATACATATATATAATCATTTTTTTAGATCCATGATCATTAGCCTATTCCGAATGTTTAAATGGGAAGAATAGTTCCAAGGTAATTCAGTTTTTCCTTTTTCAGCTGTTTGCTCAGATCCCATAGATCTTGAATGGGGTAAAATCCTTCTAACTTTTTTGATATAAGCTAACATCCCAAGTAGAATCCTTTCCCTCTCTCCAAAAAGGCAAATGGTTATATCGTTGGTAATTTCAACAAGGAGCTTAGTTCCACTTTTAGAATTGTTGCTTGTTTCAAAGGCATTAGAGAGTAAGTAGAGGATTGGCTGGTAGTAGATGAAGAAAATTTATATGGTAACCTTGTTGAATTATTTTCAGAACCCATGTGTCTGATACAATGTATGTTTATTGAATGTAATAGAGGTAGAGTCTTTACCAAAATGGAATAATTTGAACTGAAGAAACTAGAGGACTTGATAGTCAAACTGTGGCTCTGACTTCTGTGGAGGTTGATGGGAAGACCTTTGATGAGACTTATCCTATGTGTAAGGTCTAGCCTGCTGTTGCTGTATTTGTATTTGATGATGGCAGGATAACATTCATACGTTCTTCAAGAGTAGTAGTACTGTCATTGAAAAGGTTGATCCTGATATTTTCTCTGTGAAGCCAGATTTTTGGTAGCTGACATCAAGGATTGTAAAATGGAGAATGATCTTTGATCTCATCTATTGCTAACTGTTATAAAATGGTTTTCTCCTGTGCACAGAGCATTGGTCAATTTATCATGTACATCTTCCCTCAGACCAAACAACTTAAGCCATACAAGTCTTCTAGTACTTATATCTATTGTTGAAGATTTTGAAGATGTATCAGTATCATGAATTGACTTTATCAAATACTATGAGCTTTCTTCTGCATCATACATATAAGGTGTAAAATTGTCTTGGCCATCTGGTTTTAGTGACTTAGAAGTGTCCTTTATCGTTTGCAAAATATTGTATAATAATTGGACTACTTGGAACTGCTGAGCAGAAATTCTAGACGCCAAAATGGCTGATTGGAAAAAGAATTTTCCCTACCGTTTTCTAATAGCTTAGCATCTTTGCCAGATGGAGCACCAGAAAATAATAAAACTTTTTTTTTTAACCCTTTTCAGTACTGCTTCCACAATTACAGAGTCCTGTGGAAGCTGAAATTTTCCATGACCCAGGCATTGCTGGACTTTATTATATTATATTAAGTAAACCTTTTAATTCATTAGTGGTATACTGAGTGCTTCTTGCCAGATCTTTAATTATATGGCAAGGTTTTTTATGGATCGGAACAGCCATAGATTGCTTTGGTGATTGTATGAATTTAAACAATATCAATACAACTTTTCTATCAACAAATATCTTTTAATGTTCTTCTCAATCAGATTTTAATATTCTCAGTCTTTTACAAAAGCATCCTTTGATCTTGCTATTTAAACAGGACCCTCAACACTGCGATTGGTGTGCACAACTGCTACAATTTAATGCTTCACATACCACTTTATAAAAAATGCTTGCACTTTCACCATCAGGTCCCAAATACTTTTTCACTTGCAAGAAGTTTTGAAAAAGGGATGTATGAAGCAAAAATTTGTGCACACCAACTGCATTGTCAAGGGTTCTGTTTAAGCAGCAAGATTATTGTTTTGTTTTTTTTTCAAAAGATTGCTAATATTAAAATCTGATTGAGAACACACTAAAAGATATTTTTGACAGAAAAGTTTTATTGATATTGTTCATATTGATTCTCATGTGTGGAGATTTTGTAGTAGTGATGGTTTTGCAAACCTGTCCAAAGAAAAAATGCTGCAGGCTCAAATGAAACAATCTATCAGTTTTTCTGACACTTATGTGGCACAGATTAAAAAGTATTCCACACTGATAAGACTGAAGGATATGAAGCCAATGCAACATGATTATAGCAGCAGTTATCAAGAGAGTAAAAAGAATTGAATCAATTTTGAGTTATATTCAGCGACCCTGATTTAATATGTAAAACAGGAGAAGGTACGACTAGAGCTTAGAATTTTAAAAGAACCCAGAATGATTAATGAGGATGTAACATTTGTTAATATATGGATTTCAGTTTTGAACAAATGTTCATTGGATTTGATGCTTTTGTTGGTAGAAAAAAATTAATGAAGTGACAACAGACATTATAGCATCTGTTGCATTGATAGAGACACAGGTAAATTCAATTCAATCATTAGATAAATGGGAAAGATTGTGGAACATTTTAGGGGCATTATTAAGCAGATGAAAGATCAGAAATTTAGGAGAGAAGAAGGAGATTATAAAACCAATTCAGTTTTATCCATGGATGAGATCTAATACCGAAAAAAGTAGGCATAAAAAAGTGAAGTTTGTTGACACATTAGAAGGATCAAGTAGTAGTGCAAAGAACAGTTACAATATGTTACCAAAGGATTTTTTTAGGGAAGGGTTTGGAGCCATGATGGCCATTGAGAACATCTAGAAGGAAGAGAGAATTTGTGCAATCCAGGATGGCAAAAGCAATGGGTCCAATCACAAGATCTCTGTCCAGGAAACAACTACTATAATTAATTTATCAGGTGAGCCATTGACAGAAAGCACTGTGGCAGTGTTAAACAAAGGATTATTTTTTGTCATGACTAAGAGATATAATTCCTTCCAATGTAATGCTGATTTAAAAAAAAAAAAAAAGTTTAGATTATTACAGTTGAAACTCTTCCTTTTTTACAAACAGCATATACATATTCTTCTTTAGTAACCAGAATATCTAATTGGATACTACCAGGTCTACTGGACCCTCATCTTCAGACATTTAGAGATTTAGATCTTCTAGAGAGGAAACCATTAAGGACTTTCTTTAATTTAACCCGGGTTGAAAAAACAGCACTGCACGAGTTAACTGACAAAGTATAGTATAAAACCTGAGGATAAGGGCAGAGGAATAGTGATCACGCAGCGCAAGATTATGAACAAAAGGTTTATCGTCAATTATTGGATACAAAGTTTATATGAAGCTGCCAAATGATACCAAGTCAGAGATACAGAAAAAATTTAAAGATATTTTGGCAGATGAAAGTGAGAAGAAATTTTTATCTGAGAAGGAAAATATCTTTAGATGAATTATCCATCCATACCAGTGTTGTATAAGATTCCCAAGGTTAACAAATGGGATTTATTTAATGTTTGGGTGCTTGCCAGGTAGTCATATCCTGGAATGGCCATTGTTGGAAACAGGATGCTGGGCTTTATGGGCCCTTGGTCTGACCCAGTATGGCAACTTCTTATTAATTTATATCCTTTTCCTCTTCTCTTCTTCGGGAAGACCAATAGTTTTGGCAACAGGTTCACTTTTTGAACCAGTAGCGGTTTTCATAGATAAATTGTTGAAACTTTTTGTGCAGGAAGTTTGCTCCTATGTATAAGACTCAGCTCATATGCTGTGGTTATTAGCTCATGAAATGCAGGTACTGGAGGATAGATGGCTTGTAATCATGGGTATTCAAGCTCTCTATACTAATGTCCCACAGGATAGTGCTTTAAATGTAATTTTTTCCACTCTAGCCAGGAGCAGACAACTATATAGAATTCCTACTGATTTTGTGGTAAAATTAGCAAAGTTGTCTTTAAGAAATACTTTTTTTCTCTTTTAATCAAGAAATGTATCTTCAAAAACAAGGGATAGCAATGGGGTCTCCAATGGCTCCAGATCTAGACAATTGTTTGTTACTGCTTTTGAGGAAAAACATCTATATACCTTACCTCTAATTTATTTGCTTATACTAAGATGTGGAAGGCATTATATAGATCAGTGGCTCTCAATGGGTGTGTTGGGACACACTGGTGTGTCATGAAGTCCAAGGAGGTGTGTTGCAGGGCCAGCAGAAGGCTGCTGTCTCCTTATCAGCCCCAGTGGGAGTTGGTTGACTTCTCTTTTATTGGGCCTGATGGGAGGGACTCTCACTTTCTTCTCTTCTTTCTGGCCCAGTGGGAGGCTGTTTCTTCCTTCACCCAGATCAGAGTGAGATATTGCCAGCTCCTGCTGATCTGGGCATGATGGGACAAAAAATGTATCTTCCCCTGTAGAGTCTGGGCAGTGGAGTAGCCACGGGTGGGACTGGGTGGGCAGCTGCCCACCCAATTTAGACCCAGGCCCACCCAACTGACACCAGAACTGCAAGGCTGTCGCGGGATCCCATCCCCGCGACAGTGAAGAGGAGAACCCATGCTTGGCATGCCATCACGGCACACGTGGGGAAGCGGTCCTACAACCATATGGCCGACCGATCTTCCTGTTTGGGGGGCGGGGAGGAGAGCGGAAGCGCCGCGCACAGTTTCCGCTTCCTCCCCCCAGAGCAGGAAGATCAGCTGGCCTCTCCTGCTGCCACTGGCCTCCTGCGTACAGCCGACCGATCTTCCTGTTGGGGGGGGGGGGAGAAGAGCGGAAGCACCGCGCACAGCTTCCGCCCCCCCCCCCAAGCAGGAAGATCGGTCGGCCGTATGGCTTGAAGATACCAGGAGAGGCCAGCTGATCTTCCTGCTCTGGGGGGAGGAAGCGGAAACTGTGCGCGGTGCTTCTGCTCTCCTCCCCGCCCCCCCCCCCCCCCAAACAGGAAGATCGGTCGGCCGTATGGCTTGAAGATACCAGGAGAGGCCAGCTGATCTTCCTGCTCTGGGGGGAGGAAGCGGAAACTGTGCGCGGCGCTTCCGCTCTCCTCCCCGCCCCCCCCCCCCCCAAACAGGAAGATCGGTCGGCCATACGCCCGAAGATAGCAGGAGGCTACTGGCAGCAGGAGAGGCCAGCTGATCTTCCTGCTCTGGGGGGAGGAAGCGGAAACTGTGCACAGGCTTGAATGTGTATGTGAGGATGAGAATGGGAGCCTTGTTGTGTGTGTGTGGGTGAAAATCGGACCCTGGGTGTGTATGGGAGTGAGAATGGAGTCTTGAATGTGTGTGGGTGAGGATGGAAGCTTGAATATGTGGGTGAGGTTGGAAGCTTGAATATGTGGGTGAGGTTGGAAGCTTGAATGTGTGTATATATGGGTGAGAATGGGAGCCTGGGTTTGTGTGTGTGGGTGAGAATGGAAGCTTGAATATGTGGGTGAGAATGGAAGCTTGAATATGTGGGTGAGGATGGAAGCTTGAATGTGTATATATATGGGTGAGAATGGGAGCCTGGGTTTGTGTGTGTGGGTGAGAATGGAAGCTTGAATATGTGGGTAAGAATGGGTGCGTGAAAGTGTGTATGTGTGGGTGAGAATGGGACCTTAAATGTGTGTATGTGTGGGTGAGAATGGGAGAATGGGTTTGTGTGTGTGTGGATGAGAATGGGTGCCTGGATGTGCGTCTGTGTGTGCATAAGAATATAAGCCTGGGGAGGGGTGAGAAAGTGAGAGCTTGTATGTGTGTCTGCAGAGAATGTGAGCTTGGGGGGGGGGGAGCATATGAGAGTGAGAGCCTGAGTATGTGAGGGAGTCTGTGAGAGAAAGCATTTATGTATATATGTGTGTGTGTGTGTGGAAGGGAAGAAGACAGTAGTAGAAAAGACACTGAAGAGGAATTAGGAAATGAGCGACAAGGGAAAAAATGGGAAAGAGAGACCAGGACCAACTGATTAGAAAAATACAAAGATCAGACAACAAAGGTAAAAAAAAAAAAATATATATATATATATATATATATAGAGAGAGAGAGAGAGAGAGATGTTAGCAATTTAAATATTATTTATTTATAGTTTTAAATGTTCCAAGGAGCCACTCCTGTTTTAAAGTAATGCACAGATAAATGACTGCTTCAGGGTCCCCCGACACGGACCCCGTGTTTCGCCCGAAGGCTGCGTCGGGAGGGACAGTCTGTACCCTTAAATTGGTCCATTACTTTTAATACTGATGTCTCGTTCTCTTTTAGCTTTTGTTGAAATTACAGACTGTCCCTCCCGACGCAGCCTTCGGGCGAAACACGGGGTCCGTGTCGGGGGACCCTGAAGCAGTCATTTATCTGTGCATTACTTTAAAACAGGAGTTGCTCCTTGGAACATTTAAAACTATAAATAAATAATGTTGAAAATGAAATTATTGGACCTAGAGTCTTCTTGCACTCCTTAGTGGATTTTGTTTACGAATTGTGGAGTGCAGTACTGCTCCTTCTTTATATTTGGATATTAGCAATTTAAATATGTCATCTTTGGGAATGTGCATTCTTATATTTTTGAATTTTGCTCTTTCTTAAGTATTCTACTGTTCAGATATTTTAGTTTCTCAGGCTTTCTATTTTGGCTTTATCTACATGTTTCTGTTTCTAATTTATAGTCTATTATTTCTATATTAGGTAAGGGTCGGTCTCAGTTTTGCCTGTTTGTGACAGAAATGAGTATTTCTGGCATATAGTTTCTCTGTAGTAGTAGTCCAGCCTGTTCTGTTATTCCCGTAGGTGATGTATTAATGTTCTAGGGCCTGGTGTAGTATTTGCATTGCTGCTTTTTCATAAGGTTGCTGTTTGAATCCTGAGAGTCAGTGCTGTGATTGTTTGGCAAGGTTCCAGATGCCTCTTTCTTTGCAAGAGTTTGTTACTTCACAAAATAGCAGTGGAGGGTTATTTTTTGATGAGATTACACCAGAATTTTAATTTTTTTTTTCATGTTACTTGTAATGTGAATTGCCCTAGCTCTGCGCTGCACCTGTTCTGATGATTAATTATATTTTATTGTATTTATGAAGATTTCTGGGTTTCTGCAAAGATGGTTCATGAAAGAATACATTAATTTTTGTTTTATTATATGATTGGATTTGATTGTTTTCTATACTTGAAATAATTGAAGTAAATTATTTTAAAGTTTCATACATGACACATAATGGCTGTTGCAAACTACTTAGAAAGCCATTCTAGGGTGCAGTATATATGGCATTATTTATCAGTAAGAAAACAACTAGTAGACCTGCATGCCTTGTGCCCACCTATGTTAACCTTGTGCCCACCCAAAAAATCAATTCTGGCTACGCCACTGGTCTGGGAGTGATGTTGCTGATGAGCTCTTCACCCTGTGCAGGGTGGGGGAAAGGAAGTTGGTGATGCTGGGCAGATAGAGGTGTAAAGGAGAGGGAATGTGGGGGCTGCTGAGCAGGAAGGGGTGGGAAACAGGGGGTCAGGGTAGCTGGGCAGGGAGGGAGATGAAATGAAGAGGGTAGGTAGAGTCAAGGAGAAGAAAGAGCGAACACAGGGAAGAGGATGTGGGGGGTGGGGGTCAGGAATGCTGGGCTGGGATGCGAGTGTGAGCAGATGATTGAAAGGGAGTAATTGGGAAAAGTGACGTATGATGGAGGCATGGAAGTGAAGTGACGGAGTGCAAGAGCCAAGATATGTCAGTTTTGGGAATATGCATTTCTTTTCTCTTTGTACTTTGCTTAGTGTAGGAGGCTATATATTTCTGTTTCTAGTTCTCAGATTTGCACTGCATGCAGAGTGGCATTTTGTGGTTTACATTCCAGTTTGTGTCTCCACATTTGTAATTTATGGACTTTTCTTCTGTATTTGGTGAAGGCCGTATGTGTATGTGTGACTGAGGTGATGTATTTTTACTAGTATGTAGAGATTTGTATCAATCTTATTTGTTGCATTTTCATATTCCCGATAGGAAATGCACTGGTTGTGCACTGCTGCCTTTTCATATTGCTGTTTGAATTCTTGGAGTTGGTGTTGCTATGGTGTGCTACACATGTGCCGAGTACTTTTTCTCAGATTTTGTATTTTACAATGTGCCTGGCAATAAGGGAGTTTGTGTTTCTGTTACTGAGATAGCACCAGAATCAGAATATCTTTTTTATATGGTGAATGTATTTGAAATATCCTAGTCCTGCTCTGCAGTCATTCAGGTCAATACAGTAAAGTGCGGCCGTGGTTACCCTGCTTCTAACCCGCCTTCTACTCACAATTTGGCCACGTTAGTCCAACCCGCGATTCACTATCCCCTTTAACCCATTCTTACTGCCTCTTTAAATCAACGAGTAACCCTTCCGCCCACGGCATGTATATGAGATGTAAACGATCAGATTAGCTATTCCCCCCCATTCAGTAACGCGCGCCCCGACTATCACCTTTTTAACCTGCAGTTTAGCCGCACATTTAACCTGCTAATTTACCGCCTACCCCTACCCCTGTGTTAGAGGCAGGGGTAAGGGTAGATGGCAAACTTCCCCCCAAAAGAAAACCTAAAAACCTAAAATCCCCTCCTCCCGAAGCGACTGGACATGTAAAATATGTGAATAAGTGTAACCAACTTACTTTTTGTTTCTTTTTCAGCTCTTTCAGCCTTCTCTGCCATCCTCCGGAGGGGGCAGCTGGCGGGGGCAGCCGGTGGCGAAAGCGGCTTCCAGCGGCCCCCGGCGGCAAAGACGGACGAACGCACGCCTGTAGTGCATGAGCGCTCAAGCCAGTGAAAGCACATGGACGGGCATGCGTGACGTATGCTGTGACGTCATGCACGCGCGTTCATGTGCTTTCACTGGCTTGAGCGCCCGTCAATTTGGGCGCTCTAGCCAGCGAAGCGCATGACGTCACGGTGTACGCTTCACTGCCATGTACTTTCATTGGCTTGAGCGCCCGTGCACTAAGGACGTGCGTTCGTCCGTCTTCGCTGCCGGGGGCCACTGGAAGCCACTTTCGCCGCCGGCTACCCCCGCCGGCTGCCCCCTCCGGAGGACAGCAGAGAAGGCTGAAAGGGCTGAAAAAGAAACAAAAAGTAAGTTGGTTACACTTATTCACATATATTACATGTCGAGTCGCTTCGGGAGGAGGGGATTTTAGGTTTTACATATTTTACATGTCAAGTCGCTTCGGGAGGAGGGGATTTTAGGTTTTTAGGTTTTACATATTTTACATGTCGAGTCGCTTCGGGAGGAGGGGATTTTAGGTTTTTAGGTTTTCTTTCGTTAAAGTTGGGATCCACTTCCTGGTGCCTGTCATTTCAAATGTCATTTGTGCATGCAGCAAACGTCATCTGTGCATGCAGCAAACGCGGGTGCGCCCGGCACTAACGCAGCTCTTCCTACTGCTCCTTACTGTATCGGCCTGATTGTTTGGAGATAGGGTGGAGTCGGGTTCCTGTGGATGCAGAGTATATGTTTACTTTTAGCCCCATGATGGTCAAATGTTCAATATGTCAAGCATCTGAGCATTATCTGCCAGGTGTGTCCCAATAGAAAAAAGGTTGAGAACCACTAATATAGATGATGTCTTCATGATTTGGCAAGCCTCACGGGAAAACTGTTGGAATTTCCTGAGTGGATCAATTCTGTAGATATCAATCTGTAATTTACCGTAGAGACGAGTCAGAAATAACTACCTTTTTTGGAAATAAGAATAATGAAATAAGAACAGCTTAGGTTCATTACTACTATCTTTCTAAAACCCACAGAACTGAACAACTTAATATGTTTCAAGAGCTCACATCCTTATCAGTTACATCTGAGTCTACTGATAGGACATTTTTTTAAGAATATGCTATGATCCAGTGATGATGTCTAAGATTCAGGCATAGATACTATTTTAAAGATTGACATACTGAGGTTATACAGAGTATGCTATTACAAAAGAATACATGAGCGATAATAGGCAATTATTGCTGTCGTATCAGCCATTGAAAGAAGAACCTCATCTCAAAGGTCTTAACGATGCAGTAACTTCAAATGTTTTCCATTGGAAAGGAAACTGTAGGACTTGGGGTCATGATATGAAACTCCAGGGGGATGACTCGGAACCAACATTAGGAAATATTTCTTCACAGCGAGGGTCGTGGATACCTGGAATGCCATTCTGGAAGATGTGGTGAGGTCAAAAACAGCAAACACATTTAAAAGGACATGGGACAAATACTGTAGATCCCTAAAGACTGGAGGGTTGGAAATTAAGAAAAGAGTGCATGGGGGTAACACTCATGGAGTAGCAGTTACTACCCTTAACAGAAGGCATTGGGATTACTACCCTTAACCAATTAGCCTTGATGCTTGTTATGCAACTGCAACATCACTCTCTGCTTTGATGGTGGGAGGAAAAGCAGAATTGGATTCAGAAAATAGACAATGCTGGGCTCTGAGTTTTACGGTCCAGTGAACTGATATGCAGACTTTAGGGATAAAGTACAGGACTGCTCCTAAAGCTAAGTCCAAAAGCAAAGCACATTCAAGCCAGATTGAATTATCAAGAAGGCTGATCATCCCATAGAAATGTTGCTAGCAGTAAGTTTGTTATGAGTTTGACAGTGGCTTGATTTTTTGATTGTAAATATTACTACCCTTAACATAAGACTTGGGGGTAACCTGCAAGGAACGGCACTTACTACCCTTAACAGAAACATGGGAGTAACCTGTACAGAGCGATAGTTATTACTCTTAAAATTAACATGGGGAACCTGCATGGAACAGCAGTTAATACCATAAGAAACTTGCTGGGTAGAGTGGATGGACCATTTTGTCTTTTTCTGCAGTCATTACTATGTTACTATTTCTGAAATAATCTTGAAAAATAACATAAAAGAAGGTTAAAAACCAAAGCCTCCTAAAACAATGTAATTAAGGAGAAAACTTTGTAGAATAACAAAGCTTTAAAAGCTTTTCTGAATTTTAAATAATCCATTTCTAGTTTCAAAGCAAAATGTATTCCAGATACTAGGGGCTAAAAAAAACAACTGGCTTTTCTAGTCCTTTCAAAACTAATTTCTCTTGATGAAGGTACAGTCAGTAGCTCATGTTGCAAGGAACAAAAAAATGCAGTTAGGTGGCATGCAACAGTAAAATTCACATGGTAAGGTAGAGTGCCCCATCACAATGCCTTAAAAGTCAAATGCCTGATTTTAAATATTACTTGCTGGTTTTGGAGAAGGGTCTGATCTCAGTTCTAGAGAACTAACAATCAACTGAAATGATTCAAATGAAGAAAGCAAATCTGCTGAATCTGAAATTGACACTGGATAATCAGATAACTGCTCCTTTCTTAGAGATGATGGTCTACATTAAGCTTCATCTTTAGTGATCAAAGTCTTTTGATAAGGAAGAAGTGATTACTGCGTTTGAAGATCAGATGCAAATTTCCTTAATAGTGGCTGCAGAAGTTTAGAAGGTGGATTAGCTGGAAAGTGCTTTAAGTAACTATAGACAAAAACTATCCACATCTTCTGGATGAAAGGATGACATTCTGATGAAGCTTGCTGATGTACTCCTGAAGAAGTGTCTAATTTTGGAACTAAAATCAGTGGGGGAAGAATTAGAGGTGATATTCTGAGCTGAAACTTTCTACTGGTGCCAACAGACCTGTGCTGTATCTCTTGGCACTGAAGAAGATGGCACAGATAGCCGTCTCTATTTTCAGTGCCATTGTGGTCTTTTCTGGTACTATATAAAGGCACTGGAAGAATTCAGGGCCAAAGATGTTGACAGTGATGGGCTATTGGCATGATTTCTTTTGGATGATGATGGTGCTGAAGGGGAAGATCTCTTCAAGGCCTTATTTTACATATGGAAACTAGGTGACTCTCAACCGTAGTGCTTGGAAGACTCTGACCTCCTTGTAGATAATGATGTGTCCAAGGCTCACATTTCTTTGTCTAAGGGAGGGATTTGGGCTTTAAGCTCCCTAAAAGGTGAATTTTAAAAGTCATATATGTTCCAAAACCAGAAGATATGCTCAACCAGAATTAGCCAACTAAGTCATCTGGCTAACTCTCTAAATAATGAAGTTAGTTGGTTAACATAGTCAGCGAACAACTCCTCCCAGTTTTACCCCAGAATGCCTCTAATTTAGCTGACTAAATTCTAGCCTCCAAAATTATTAGGTGGGTAGAATTTAGCTGGATATAGAAACATAGAAACATAGAAATGACGGCAGAAGACCAAAATGCCCATCCAGTCTGCCCAGCAAGTTTCACACTTTTTTTTTCCCTCATACTTATCTGTTACTCTTGGCTCTTAGTAACCTTTTGGTTCTATTTCCCTTCCACCCCCACCATTAATGTAGAGAGCAGTGTTGGAACTGCCTCTAAGTGAAATATCTAGCTTAATTAGTTAGGAGTAGTAACCGCCGCAATAAGCAAGCAACATCCATGCTTATTTGTTTACCCAGACTTTGTAATTCAGTCCTTGTTGGTTGTTGTCTGTATATAGATCCACTTTTCTTCACTCCCCCTGCCGTTGAAGCAGAGAGCTATGCTGGATATGCATGAAGTATCAGTCTTTCTCCCCTGCCATTGAAGCAGAGAGCTAAGCTGGATATGCTTGAAGTATCAGTCTTTCTCCCCTGCCGTTGAAGCAGAGAGCTATGCTGGATATGCATTGAAAGTGAAGTATTAGGCTTATTTGGTTTGGGATAGTAACCGCCATAACAAGCAACTACTCCCCGCTTTTTTGTGAATGTGAATCCTTTTTTCCACATTTCCTCTTGCCGTTGAAGCTTAGAGCAATGTTGGAGTCTTAGAGCAATGATGGAGTCGCATTAACCATGTGATGTTTATTGAATAAGGGTATTATCTTCAGGTAGTAGCCATCATTCCCGCGAGCCACCCACTCTTTATTCACATCCTCTAGACTTTATGGATCCACAGTGTTTATCCCATACCCCTTTGAAGTCCTTCACAGTTCTGGTCTTCACCACTTCCTCCGGAAGGGCATTCCAGGCATCCACCACCCTCTTCGTGAAGAAATACTTCCTAACATTGGTTCTGAGACTTCTGCCCTGGAGCTTCAAATCGTGACCCCTGGTTCTGTTGATTTTTTTCTGATGGAAAAGGTTTGTCATTGTCTTTGGATCATTAAAACCTTTCAAGTATCTGAAAGTCTGTATCATATCACCTTTGCTCCTCCTTTCCTCCAGGGTGTACATATTTAGATTCTTCAATCTCTCCACATAAGTCATTTGATGAAGACCATCCACCTTTTTGGTCACCCTTCTCTGGACCGCCTCCATCTTGTCTCTGTCTCTTTGGAGATACGGTCTCCAGAAAACACAGTACTCCAGGTGAGGCCTCACCAAGGACCTGTACAAGGGGATAATCACTTCCCTTTTCTTACTCGATATTCCTCTCTCTGTGCAGCCCAGCATTCTTCTGGCTTTAGCTATCGCCTTGTCACATTGTTTCGCTGACTTCAGATCATTAGACACTATCACCCCAAGATCTCTCTCCTGCTCCATGCACATCAGCCTTTCTTCCCCCATTGAATACATTTCATTCGGATTTCCACTCCCCATATGCATGACTCTGCACTTCTTGCCATTGAATCTCAGCTGCCATAACTTCGACCACTCTTCCAGCTTCCTTAAATCCCATCTCAATCTCTCCACTCCTTCCGGCGTGTCCACTCTGTTGCAGATCTTAGTGTCGTCCGCAAAAAGACAAACCTTACCTTCTATCCCGTCCGCAATGTCGCTCACAAAGATATTGATCAGGACCTGTCCCAACACCGATCCTTGCAGTACACCACTTAAAACCGCTCTCTCTTCAGAGAGAGTTCCATTTACTATCACACATATTCATTTAGCTGCCTATTTTCTGAGTTAGCTGGCTAAAGGCTTTTCAATATGGACCTCAGTATGTTAAAAAAAAAAAAAAAGAATGAGATGAGTCTAAGCCCCATGACTCCTTCAGATAATCTCTAATCTCAAAATATACCACTAAATCTGTAATTTTGCCCAGAAATGGCAGTTTAGAAATGGGACAATAGTTATTATAGTCAGCTAGAACAAAGCTAGATTTCTTTAACAAAAGCTTAACCTCTGTTGACTTTAAAGAGAATGGAAAGACACCCTGAACCAGAGATTGATTTTCCAGTGAAAGAACAGAGTTGTGGAAGATCTTTCCATGAAAAACCTGAGCATGGATCATAACACCATTTCCTTCTTGCCAAGATTCTCAACAATTTCTTTAAATCTGTTTGCTTAAACATTTCCAAACTCCTTGCTTGTCTTATCCTTTGAATCAGGTCTATCTCAGTCTGCTTCAGCTGTACAATTACCAATGGTAGACTCTCTAACTGATGCTGCTGACATTTGCAAGGAGTCTCTAATATCTGAGATTTTTTTATTCTATAAATTCTGCTAGTTGCTCATAGTCTGAAATTATATTGGGGATTTCCAAGGTTTACATGGAGGCCAATGAGATTAACTTTACAATTTAAAAAATACTTCCTTCAAGGCCTGATTGGCCAAAAGAATACCATTTGTAAAATTTTCTTTTTTTCTTTCATAATTTCAATTTATGAGCTATTTTTTGCTCAGTGAAGTCTTAAAGGTAGGCTTGCTTTCTACATCATTGATCTTATACCAAGAGTGTTTTAAAGGACCATGGGAAAACCATGACACTGGTAAAAAAACAAAAACAAAAAAAACCACAAAACAGACTGCAGAATTTTCTCTTCCTTAGCAGAATAACTAAGTCTAAAGTTTGAGATAGACTATAATTTAATTTGTCAACTAGAGTGACAACATTTGCCTGATCTCTGCAACCTTGTGTCTGCATCCAATATGATTCAGATTTGGGTAGGTCAATAAGACCCCTAAAATAGTTGCCTTGTCTTGAAGTTAAAAAAATAAAACATAGAGAAATCACTTGCTATCCTGGTCAATCCAAACAATTTGTGAGATATGAAGCTCATGGATTCAATCACTGGGATTCATAATATCCTGCATAAATAAAAGATCAAATATAGGAGCAGCCGAATGAGTGGGAGACTTTACAAGTTGGGAGAGACTAAGAGAAGACATAGCGGTAAGGAAAGCATTTGTAGATCTAGAGATAGTATTGTGAATGCAAATATTAAAGTCCTACAATATGATAAAATTAGTAACTTAGATTTGAAGGGACGTAAAACATTCAGCCAGCACTAAGAGGCCAATCCTGTCTGACCTAGTGGAGAAATATATCAAGAAAAAGGAAAGTTTCACACTGGAAAAAGGTAAACTGGAGTGCTTCAGGGACCACTGCTTTTAAATATATTTATAAATGATCTGGAAAGGGGTACGACGAGTGAGGTGATCAAATTTGTGGATGACAATGAATTATGCAGAGTAGTTAAATGTCAAGCAGATTATGATGAATTGCAGGAGGACCTTGTGAGACTGGAAGATTGGGCTTCCAAATGGCAGATGAAATTTAATGCAGACAAGTGCAAATGTATATAGGGAAAAATAACCCTTTCTGTAGTTACACAATGTTAGGTTCTGTCTTAGGAGTTACCACCCAGGAAAGAGATCTAGGCATCAAAGTGGATAATACATTGAAATCGTCAGCTCAGTGTGTTATGGCGATCAAAAAAGCCAAAAGGAATTATTAGGAAGGGAATGGCAAATAAAATGAAGGATGTCATAATGCCGCAGCATGGCTCCATGATGAGACCACACTTTGAATACTGTGTGCAATTCTGGTCACTGCATCTCAAAAAGGATATAGCTGCACTGGAGAAAGTGCAGAGAAGGGCGACCAAAATGATAAGGGGCATGGAACGGCTGCCCTATGAGGAAAAGCTAAAGAAGTTAGGGCTGTTCAGTTTGGAGAAGTCACATCTGAGGGAGGATAAGATAGAAGTCTACAAAATCATGAAAGGACTTGAACAAGTTAATGTAAATCGGTTATTTACTCTCTCTGATAATAGAAGGACCAGGGGAATTCCATGAAGTTGGCAAGTAGCTCATTTAAAACAAATTGAAGAAAATTATTTTCCACTCAGCGCATAGTTAAGTTCTGGAATTCATTGCCAGAAGATGTGGTTACAGCAGTTAGTGTAACTGGGTTTAAATAGATTGGATAAGTTCCTAGAGGAAAAATCCATAAACTGCTATTACGGTAATTAATAAACAATAGTAGCTTGTGATTTATCTAATGTTTAGGTACTTGCCAGGTACTTGTGACTTGGATTGTCCACTGTTGGAAACAGGATACTGGGCTTGATGGACCCTTGGTCTGAGTCAGTATGGCATATCTTATGTTCTTATGTTGTAAAAAAATAAATGATTAATATAATGTGAATCCTGAATTAACACAATTTTAATGTGATCATTAATCAACGTTGTCTTAGTTTAGAATATCAGTGTTGGGTAAAAATGTTTTCCTCCAATTTAGTGTTTAATGTTATACATAGGGAGCAATATTTTCAGTAGTCTGCATGAGTCACCAAATGCATCCATAATTGGCCCTGCAGAGATTTTTGTTAGTACTTTATAAACTGTGGTAGGAGCCCCCCCAAGGCATGTAGATATATTTTTGTTTACGTATATGTCCAATGCAAGAAAATGCTTACTTTCTCTACCCATTTTACAAAATTACACACTCAAGTGGTAATTTTCAAAAGCATTTACAAGTCTACAATTGGGTTTCTCACATGTAATTGAACTTTACCCATGTATGTGGGCTTTTGAAAATTGCTACAACAGTATGCTATAATTCAATATGCTATTGAATTATCCATCAGATTTACCAGCAAAAGTGCACTCTATGTGGGAAAATAGCTTTTGAAAATTGCTACAACAGTAGTTACATTTATGAGTAAATCCTTTTGAAAATTACCCTCATATTTTACGCACATAATAATCCTGAGTTCTATACAGAGGCATATATTTTATAACAAAAGTGCATATTCTTTCTGAAAACACTTGTGCATGTACTTGCAATCACCAGTTCACCCAGACCCTCAGCATTTTACCCAGATGCCCCACCCAAAAACTGTACACAATATACAAGTGCAATTTCACTTCTGCAATTTAATTAGCAGGTATAAAAGCATAAGGATAAGCTCGGTAATGTACAGACCACTTACAAAATAGAAATTTGTGTGTGTACTTCTGAACCCTGCTCCAGAAGACCCATAAATGACTTTTTCTTCCTGTTAACATTTATATGTAACGATACAAGAACATGCATACTCACAATGTTTCCAGAATGGCATATACTTATGTGCATATATGTATCAGGCTGAAGACATCTGTAGCATATTCACACAGGATTTATGTTGCAATAGTGATTTATTTAGAAATAACATAACAATTCCTGACTCATGCACTGAAGGTAAACATAAGAGGTCAATCACAATTAAGGTAAGGCTTACTTCCAGTCCAGGTAATCAGTCTTGAGTCTTTGCATGGTAGATTCTTTCCAGTAACAGCACATATACGATTTGAGAATAGACTTCAGCTCATAGACAAGGTATAAGACTTATACAACTTGAAAGTACAATATAAAATTTCTTTGGCCTCTATGCTATCTAAATGCTGAGAACACCTGGGAGATGTTCCAGCACTTCTTTCAAGTTCCCCGAGCCTGCTATATTTCCCTGCGCCAGATCCTCAGGCGCAGGGAAATATAGCAGGCTCTCTTTAGGCTGGCTTTCATTGAGCCAGTCTGTGGCTCTGGTCACAACATATTGGCCTCAAACCTAGCTGACCCTGGTTCAAAATCAGGAAATGTGCTTTTTCTCTGACAATATGCTAACTTTACATGCAAATTCCTGTGTAATTCCTCGAAAATTAACTCTTAAAATGATTACACCGAGCTAATCTTTCTTTCCCCACCTATGCTTTCATGAAGGCACAGAGCACATTTTCCCAGTTTTGCAACTCTGGATTCATATTCAGTTTCTCCTTCACTCAAACATCAGTTTCCTTGCCAAATATTGCTGCTTCTTCATCTATAATATAGTTAAAAAAAAATCTCTTCCACCAAGAGAAAACTGAACCCTAATGCCCCAATAATCTTTCATGTTATGCACTGTAACCTTATTGCCAAATTCCCCATATCTCACTTTGCTCCCTTGCAATTTATCTAGAACACAGTGGTAAGGATTACTTTCCTGCCCCACAAATCTACCGCTGTATCTCTGTTCCTTGAATTGGTCTACTGGTTCCTGTTTCCTTTCATAAATTCATACTAAAGATGAGATTATCTAAGGCTCTGCACTCATTCCTACATCTCAGTTCTCATTTTTTCTTTTAAATTTCCTGTGCTCCAAACAGATTTTTCCTAGGCAATATCTTGCCCACCAAATCTTTTTCACCTCAAGACCATTTCTCATTCCCATTTTCGTCTTTCCATCTATTTATTTTTAAAGAAGAAGGAAATATATTATATGAAATCAGCTTTGAATCAAGTATTCAGATTTTTGGTGTGACAAGGGTGAAAAGCAAGAAACAGTTGAGACTTTGCTGACTAGTAACTGTCGCAAAAAAAAAAAAACCAACAGATATATGCTTGAAAATTTGATATATATTTAGCAAGTACCTGTCACAAATATTCAGACCATGTAGGATACGTGGCCTACATAGGCATTCCAGTAATTCCTGTAAATCTAGCTCCCAGATATCTTTGGAGTGTTTCACATGGGATTTAAGAAGCCAGGGCCTCAGAAATAAATCTATTTTGAATGGCCCCTGCCACATGCAGGTCCAGTCTTCCTAAGGGAATATTTCTTTCTTCCCATGATTTTCCTTGTACCTTAATCATCCTCCTCCTCTAATGCTAATTATATTTTCATTACTACTGTGGTTTGATAAACTGTAAGACTACCTCGTCTTTCCATATACTACATATACACACGTAAAATGAAGCATCTATGAAAAGGTGAAGAAAAACAAATAGTTTATAATTTGATTTTCCTGTTTTAAATATACGGCTGTAAAGCATCCATTCTTCATAAATCTTCTAAAACAGCAAAATCATATGCACACCCTTGCATCCCATTTCCACTTAAAGTACATGAAAATGCAATTTACCATAAGTCAACTGAAAAATGCAGTTTTCAAATGCAGAACAACAGGTCCTAGTTAATCTAATACTATTTGCTTGTTCTCATTTACAGTGCAATGAATTGCATTTTTGGAGAGTGCTGAGGTCTAAGGGGCCTGGACATGTTTTTATTGATTTGCATAGGTTATATGCATGTATTCCTGTTTGTAGGCAAATACTGTCACATGTAAATTTCAGTCACTGTAGCACTCTTTCAAGAAAATTGCAGTTATCACCAGGGAGCAAAGATGGAGTGAGATTGGGTAAGAGATATACATATAGCCCACTGGAATCTTGCAATCTCTATTAAGATTTATAGGCTGCAGGATTCTTTTGGGCTTCAACATTATTCTTAGTAAACCTTTTCTGTCCTCTGTTGTTTATAAAAACTGGCAGCTTTATCAAAGACAGATTTTAGTCAAAGGTAGCACAATTTAACATAATAGTTCATGCTTCCTCTAAAGATATAGTAGATGCCAATTTTGGAAATGTGAAATAAAAGCTGTGACTTAAAGGGTTTCAAATATATGTAAGCATATGTGTATGTATAATAGATCATATTCAATTAAAAAGCACTGATGGTTATATAGCACACTGACCATGTAAACCCTGTGGAATAGTAGCCCCTGATAGCCATTTAGTTCAATAAAAATGATGGCTGCAGTCCATGGTACAATTAAACAAAATCAAGACAGTGAACCATGATTCTCATAAGTAAAAATGTAAACCCATCTAAGAAATTAATTTATATTAATAGAGAAGAGAGAAGAGTGAAGATTAAAAGAGAAAAGTCAGAAACTTGTTACCAGTGAAAAATGTTAAGGCAAGACCTTTACAGAACAATCAAATGTTTGCGAACATTTCCTGAGAAACCTACCTCATTAACTAAATCTTTTCAAAACACATTTTTCATTTCCTTGTTACAACAGAAATCACCTTTTAAACTTAACTTAAATGGAAACTTATACATTTGCCACAGCTAGAGAGATACTAACTTCTGGATAGGTACAGAGTTGGTCTCTTAAAACAGACAAGACACAGAAATCATTGCTTATATTTTAGCAGCCTCTATCTCTTTTCTGCAAGCCCTCTATCTTTATGTCATACTTATCTCTTCAATTTACAAATGTAGATGCTTACTAAGATCTTGTCCAATTTTAATCAGTAAGGCACATATTTTTTACTGACTTTGTCAGAACTCAAATAATTTCAGGGTTTAGAGAATATGTGCTAATACATGTGCAGAACTCTTATATGCACTAACAACTGCACACAATGGCATTTATGCATGTATGTGGCTGTGCAACGATTTACTATAGTATTTTATAAAATATGCGCATGATATATTTGCGTTTTATAAAATATGTTTATATCTACCCTGCAACATGCACACACATTGAAGGTTAACTTGCATATGCATGCAGTGCATTTAAACCACATATATCAATGCATTGAACACATGTACTTCACCTACCTATTTAAAAAGCAGATGTGTATATTTTACATATGCAAATACAATAGGACTTGCGTAAACTGGATTTTACACACATAAGTTGGTGTAACACTGTGTATCTCTAAAGGCCAGAGGATGGAAATGAAGAAAAGAGTGCATGGGGGTAATTTGCTGATGTGGCGGTTACTACCTTTAACCAATAAGCCTTCATACTGTTGATGCAACTCCATTATTGCTCTCTGCTTTTACGGCAGGGGGGAAAGAGGAAAAGGAACAAGGACATCGGATTTTACGGTCTGGGAAAACAAAAAAAAACATGGGGGAAAACAAATAAGCATGGAGGTAACTTACTGGTGTGGCGGTTACTACCCTTAACCAACATGACTGATACTTTGGATGAAACTCCAATATTGCTCTCTGCTTCAACGGCAAGAGGTAACAGAGAATTGGACTCAGACAGCAACCAACAAGGGCCCTGACTTTGACGGTTTGGGAAACTAAGTAAGGGGTGACTTGTATGGTGCAGCAGATGCTACCATAAGCTTGCTGGGCAGACTGGATGGACTGTTTGGTAGGGATGTGAATCGTTTTTTGACGATTTAAAATATCGTCCGATATATTTTAAATCGTCAAAAATCGTTAGAGCCAAGATACAATAACAATTCCCCCGATTTATCGTCAAAAATCATAAATCGGGGGAAGGGGGAGGGGAAAGGGGAGGGCGGGAAAACCGGCACACTAAAAAAAACCCTAAACCCACCCAACCCTTTAAAATAAATCCCCCACCCTCCCGAACCCCCACAAAATACCTTAAATTACCTGGGGTCCAGAGGAAGGGTCCTGCTGTGATCTTCCACACTCGGACCTTCAGTGCTTGTAGAAATGGCGCCGGCGCTACCTTTGGTTTTTCCGTATGGAAAAACGATTTGCGGCAGGAGATCGCTCCTGGACCCCCGCTGGACCCCCAGGGACTTTTGGCCAGCTTGGGGGGGCCTCCTGACCCCCACAAGACTTGCCAAAAGTCCAGCGGGGGTCCGGAACGCCCTCCTGCAGTCGAATCGTGTTGTCTACGGCCGACACCATTTTGCGCAAAATGGCGGCGCAAAATGGCGCCGGCCATAGACAACACGATTCGACTGCAGGAGGTCATTCTGGACCCCCGCTGGACTTTTGGCAAGTCTTGTGGGGGTCAGGAGGCCCTCCCAAGCTGGCCAAAAGTCCCTGGGGGTCCAGCGGGGGTCCGGGAGCGATCTCCTGCCGCGAATCGTTTTTCCATATGGAAAAACCAAAGGTAGCGCCGGCACCATTTCTACAAGCACCGGAGGTCCGAGAGTGGAAGATCACAGCGGGACCCTTCCTCTGGACCCCAGGTAATTTAAGGTATTTTGGGGGGGTTCGGGAGGGTGGGGGATTTATTTTAAAGGGTCGGGGTGGGTTTTAGGGTTGTTTTAGTGTGCCGGTTTTCCCGCCCTCCCCCCCACTGGACCCCAGGTAATTTAAGGCATTTGGGGGGGGGTTTCGGGAGGGTGGGGGATTTATTTTAAAGGGTCAGGGTGGGTTTTAGGGATGTTTTAGTGTGCTGGTTTTCGATTTTCACGATTTTAACGATATTTAAAAAACCCAAACGGCGACGATCCGATTCCCTCCCCCTCCTAGCCGAAATCGATCGTTAAGACGATCGATCACACGATTCACATCTCTACTGTTTGGTCCTTTTCTGCTGACATTTTCTGTTTCTATGTATTTTAAAACATACGCATATGAATGAAATTACCAGTTTTACCAATTATTCAACCAGTTTGCCCAGTCCTTCCACAGCTCATTGAGACCCTCCTGGCTATTCAGCCTCAATTCCCCCCAAGTTCACTCAGACTTCCCATCCAGCCACTAGTTGAAAATAAATACATTTATTATTACCTATAGCCAGATCATTAGGTATAAACGTACGCGAGTGAGTATGCAAATGTGTGTGTCTCTTAAAATAGCAACTTTTGCACATAAGTATTGGCCCCACTTAAGAATGCCCCATCCCACCCCTTTTTTTACATGTGTATACGTGCATGTGAAAGTGGATGTACGTGCATATGTTTGAAGTTTATAAAATACTATATATGCATGTAGAGGCTACTTATGCAGATGTTTTGAAAATTTACCTTTCAATGTATAATTTTTCTAAAATCTGTGTTATTGCAGTTATTTCAAATTTTCCAGAGGTTATAGTTAAACAGGAAAGTTAGCAATTTATGGTCAAACCTTAGAACAGAAATCTTTTTGATACACCATCTCTATCTGTTCGAAATATTATAAATAACTGCAGTGGGAAATAAATATTAACAGTTGGTTAAGGACCAGAACTGCCAACTGATTCTTTTTGTTCAGGACAGGTTGATCCAGTCCTGATTATATCCCATTATTTTCATGGTGTTGTAGTCCTGCTTTTCTTATGGAAGTCCACATTTGTAATGGAGTAAATATAGGACTGGATCAATCTGTCCTGAAAAAAATGAAGCCAGTTAGCTATCATAGATAGTACCATTCTGAATGCCAACTGCTGCCACACAATGAATAGAGAAGTATCTTGAATTCATCAGGTTACAGGATCCAAAGAAGCATGTTTTTAGCAGATCATGTCAAATCTGATCAATTTCATTGATTGGGTGGCTAGAGAACAAAGGCCATGTACCAAATGTGTTATGCTTGGATTTCAACAAATGTTTGGATAATGTCCTGCCCAGGAAGCTCATAAATAAGGCCCCAAAGTGGTAGACTGAATTAGAAACTGGTTGAGGGATAGATAACAGAACATGGTAGTAAATGGAGTTCAATCTAAGGAAATGGAGATGAGTGGAATACCTTGAGAATCTGTCTTGGGACCATTTCCCTTCAATATCTTCATAAGTGATATTTTGAAGGGATTAATAGGAAAGATTTGTCTTTTGGCAGATGACATTCAGATCTGCAAATAATGAACTCTCTTGAGGGAGATTACAAAAAAAAAAATGAACTAAGAAATTTCAAGGAGTGGTCAAATGCTTGACAACTAAGTTTTAATGGAAAATGCATCGAACTTTTTTTCATTTGGAGTGCAGAAATCCAAGAATGCATACAGGATGGGGATGAGATACTGTTGTCCAGAGAGCAGAAAAGGGACCACAGTATTATTATGTTGATGATCTCAAGGTAATGAAAAATAAATGTAATGATGGAGGCCACAGTTAGAGGAATCTTAGGACACATAGACAGAGCCATAACTAGCAAGTTTGTAAGACCATGCTTGGAGTGTTGTTTTCAATTCTGGAGGCCATAACTGCAAAAGGATAGAGACAGAAACGGATAGTCCAGAAAATGGCTACTAAAATGGGATTGGGGTCTGCATAAAAGCTCTATGGCTTGAGACTTAAGGACTTTAATCTGAATACTAGCGGACAGTCAAGAGAGACAGAATATGGTAGAGACATTCAAATACTTCAAAGGTATAAATAACAGTGGCAAGCCTTTCTCAAAGGAAAAATTCATGATATGAGGCTCCAAGAGGAAGTGACATCATAAAATATTTCTCCATTGAAAGGGTAGTGTATGCTTGGAATGGCTTACAGAGGAGACGGTGGTAATGGTATTCAAGAAAGCATAGGATAGGCACAGAGAAACCCTAGTTGCAAAAAAATTAAGGGAAACTAATGCATGCACTAGGGAAAACATTTGGCAGACCACGTGACCCATAGGGCTCTTACCTGCCACTATATCCTGTCTATTTGAAGAGAAAACTGAAGAAAAGCAGGCAAAGCAAACTAAGAAATGGAAGATTTAACAGGATTTCTGTGTGGAATCATCATTTTGTTCATTTAAATGTTGTGGTTTATTATAATGATATAAAATGAAAATGCATACAAAAACATTTGAGAAGCAAATCTGCATTACTACATAGCCTACGACAGTGGTGGGCAAAGTATAGCCTATGAGCCAAATCCAGTCCATCAAGACCTTTCTTCTGGCTTATCTATCCCATGCAGATGCTGCATCATGTGCAGCCTGTTGATACGCCGACCTGCCTGCCCTAGAGGCTGACATCATCATCAAAGGCCAAGGTGTCACCCTTGATGATGCTCGACATCAAGCACTTCACCCTCAGGTCAGAGCATTGGGGCAATGGAAGCATGGCACTATTTAATGATGAGCTGGCAGTGAGGAAAAGCCCAGTATGACTGTGTGCTGGCGGGGTTCCACTTATCCCTCTCATGAGCCTGTATAATAAGAAAAGACTACTGTCATAACTACATATCTATTTTACATTTCCTTTTAGCTACCATTATATGTCAGTGTACGATGTTAGCAAACCGAATAATGGCATAACTTTATGCCAATCCACTTACTACTGCAGGACTGAAGTAGGTCTCTAATGAAGTCATTACTCAGCCCCTTAGATATGTTGTTGCCATGATGAGACCACCACAGAATTTGAAAGGCAGAAAGGTGTGCATGAAAGAAATGGAGATTTATAGGAGCTAAACAAATCCTTTTTTTTCTCTGTCTGACAAATCAAAGAATCCACAAAGGGAAGAGCTGGTGGTGGAGCATGTAAGAAAACCACATTTTAATTTAAAATTGTTGGAGATTCAAAATTAATTTTGGAACCAGATGGAAACCCAGCAGAATAAAATGAATTGTATAACTGAGAGCTTAAAACAAGAAAAAAATATTCACTTCAGAAAGATTGAGCTGAGTCACGTCATGCAGTAGAGGTAGGCGGCAGCATATCTGATCAACTCCCGCTTCTCTCGATATAAATACACATTTTAGATTCCTTAAAAGATACTTTACCAAAGCGAAAGGGCAGATAAAAGCTGTTAAAAGTCAATCTTGATGCTTTGGGGAGATCAAGTCCCGTGATTGATGCACTCAGGCCGAAAGACTCTGGCTGACACACTGGTGACAGATACAATGGAGGTGGAGGAGGTGGCCCTGTGCATGCAAGATCTAACCAGTGAAATACTGTCCGCAATGAAAGCGGTAATGGAGCAGTTTGCGGATAAAATTCATTCCAGCTTAGACGCGAGGCTGGAGAAGGTGGTGGATTGCATAGGGAAGCTAGTATCCATTTTTGAAGAAATGACTGCCAAGATAGACAATGTGGCTGAATGTATTGATGATGTGGAGGTGGCACTCACTTCTATCATGCAGCATCTAGAAATATTGGAGTGGGCTCATAAGCACAAAGGTGAAAAACTAAATGATATAGAAAATCGAGATCATCAAAAACATTTGCATATAGTTAGCCTGCCGGAGAAAGCTGAAGGCAGCAATCCTGCAGGATTCTTGGCCATGTGCTTCCCAACTATGCTGAATCTTGCAGGCAAGAATGGGTGGATCAAAATTGATCAAGCACATAGGTCCCTGGCGCCTGACCCCCTTAAAACAGCTGACCTAGAGCTATAATGCTAAGGCTCCATCATTTCAGAGTGGAAGGGGACCAGGTAGGGGGAGGGTGGTAATGAGTTTACATTTTATTTTCTTGCCACATTTGTGATGCAGTGGGTACTAAAGTGATAGGTGCTAAAAATTGCAGTTGTGACAGGCCTCCTGGAGGGACTTTGAATCTGGTCTGTATCTGGGTAGATGGTGATGTTATCCTATGGAAATCTGTGATACAGGATGGATTTACAAGAAGGTAGACACGAACACACAACAGAGGGGGCAGACAGCGAGCTGGCAACTTTCTTGTGTGGCTACTATTTTTGCATGGGACATGCACGGTGGTCTTGGGGGGGGAGGGGAGTCTGGGAATAAGGATTGAAGGAGGTAGGGAGTGGAAGAGTTTGCAGTTGTTTATACAGGGGGAAGAAGGGGCAGTTTTTGGATTTTTTTGCTGGTGTTACTGGGTCTCAGGGGCTCCTTCACCCAGACATGCTGGCAGATCAGTAGAGAGAGGAGGTGAGACTGGGTTTGACGTTTAGACTTGACGGGATTGGTATTCACTGAGGTGGGGACAGCTTTCTGCCTCATGTACTACAAGAAGTTTTAGATCTATTAATTGCATCCTCCTCTCTCCATACTTTAACATCTTTCCCTTTTTAGCACCCCAAAGTTACAATTTGTCAGTCTAACCCCAGTAACCTTTTATAATGCAATATGTTCATACCCCGTAGATAATTTGTCAGCCTATTTGTCACTCTAACCCCAGTAACCTATTATAATGCAATCTGTACATTTCCTGTATATAACTTGTATATAACATGTTTTACTGCTTCCTTGTAAATTTGTGATGTTAACTATATTCAAACCCTGGTCACATCCCTCCAGCCCCACTCCCCCTCCCCCCCTTCTCCCTCCCCCCCCCACCCCGGCCCCCTTATATACCGCTAGTGCTTTTGTTCTCCTAAGATCTCCTTACTCCTTATATTACTTGTTCATACAGTTTCTTGTTCCTTGTAAAGCCTGTTGCTAGTTTTGCTCTTTGTAAACCGAGATGTTCCCAACGTACGTCGGTATATAAATGCTATCAAATAAATAAATAAATAAATAAATAAATAAATAAATAATTGGCTGTTTGTGTTTGGAGGAGGTTGGTAAAAGGAATCAAAGTTAAAGTTGAGGCAGGTGCGGTGCCGCAGGAGGCAGACACATATATCCTGTATATTTTACTAAGACTAGTAAGATGGTCAATATTCTCTCCCTGAATATCAGAGAGGTAGTGAAGAAGGATACTTAATTTTTTAAAAGCTAAAAATGCGATGGTGACATTCCTACAGGAAACTCATCTGTCATATAACTCTAAAACTAGAAGTGTGTGGATTCTTATTCACAAAGCTCTTCCTTTGATTGTTTTGAAATCATTGTCTGTCTGACCCAGAGGGTAGATTTGTGGCTTTGGAGTGCTACACATGGACAAACCTTTGTGTTGGTAAATGTATATGGACCCAATGATGGTCAACAAGTATATTAGAGGGATTTTTCTCATACTTTGGAGAATTTCTCATTATACCCTTTTGTTTTGGGAATGGACTGGAATCTGAGCCTGAATCCAACAATACACAGAACTTCAGGATGCGGGTCAGACAAGAGGCAGATTCCAAGGCTGCAATTTCTCATGCAGCATCTGGGGCTTTTGGACACTTGGCTGGGTTAATATCCTTCTGGAAGGGATTATACTTATTTCTTCTCCTGGCACAATACTTACAGCCACATAGATTATTTTTTGTGTGCAGCTTCCCTGATGAAGGTTCTGGGTCAGCTGGATATATTGGCATGTAGTATTTCAGATCATCATCCAGTGCTTTGCCCCATGCACTTTGCCCCATTACTTAGAAAATGAGAACCAGTAGCATTTGAACACATCTCTCCCGGGTAACAAACAGTTCTGTAATGCTGACCTAGGCTATACAGGATTATAGAGAGACCTTGAAAGGATGGAGCAATCCACAATTGTGATATATGATGCACTTAAGGTGGTGCTGCAAGGGCACATTATTAGTTTTGCCAGTCATTTAAACAGAAAGAGGAATGCAAGAGAGTTGTCTTTGGAGAGAAAAATTTGGCTAATTATTGGGCAGTGAGATTACATGGGATCATGACCTGGCTTCACAGAGAGAAGAGTGTGACTTGGTTTACATTAGAGACATATCTAGCTGATGGTCTAGATCTTGCTAATCTGCTGCTGTCTTCCAATGACTTACCGCAGGCTAGAAGAGCAGGGAGGGCCTGTGTGACTATATCCCACATGTTTAATGTGTTGAAGGTGGTGGGCAAAAGGCTAGGTATATCCTTGGGCCCCATGTCTCTGCTGTCCTCACTGGGAACAACCAGGTATTGATGGTTCATACATATAGCAGGAAAGCAACTGATTAATGGGAGGTTTGCCTGAAATTTTTGGGCCAGCTGTGGGAGGACGGAAGAACTATACCTTAGATATTTGATGATCTTCATATTGACTATGGACTGCCTAGGGCATCTGTGACATAATTTAGGAAAATTCTGACCATGCTTGAGGGGCAGCAGGAGATGGGCCAGCTGTCCCCTACTCCTTCAGACATGAGATGGTTTTTGCGCAAGAAGACGTACCACCGAAATGTATTACTGTGTTATACAGAGCTATAAGTGGTTACATGATGGCAGCTGTACCTTCTCTCGCATATATTAATCAGTGGAACATACTCCTACATATGCAGCTGGGGGATGAATAATGGACAATTACATGGAAACAGGCTCATAAAACCTCAATTTGCTATAAGAGGGTGAAGCTGATGATTAGATTGTTGCATCATAAGAACATAAGAAATTGCCATACTGGGTCAAACCAAGGGTCCATTAAGCACAGCATCCTGTTTCTAACAGAGGCCAAACCAGGCCACAAGAACCTGACAAGTACCCAAACATTAAGAAGATCCCATGCTACTAATGCCAGTAATAGCAGAGGCCATTCCCTAAGCCAACTTGATTAATAGCAGTTAATGGACTTCTCCTCCAAGAACTTATGCAAACATTTTTTAAACCCAGCTATATAACCACATCCTCTGGCAACAAATTTCAGAGCTTAATTGTGTGTTGAATGAAAAATAATTTTCTCCAATTATTTTTATATACCGACATTTGATCTCAATTGAGATATCATACCGGTTTACATTCAGGTACTGTAGGTATTTTTCTATCCCCAGAGGGCTTACAATCTAAGTGTGTACCTGAGGCAATGGAGGGTAAAGTGACTTGCCCAAGGTCACAAGGAGCGACAGCAGAACTTGAACCCTGGTCTCCTGGTTCATAGTCCACTGCTCTAACCAATAGGCTATTCCTCCTCCCTGCTACTTGCTAACTTCATGGAGTGCCCCCTAGTCCTTCTATTATCAAAGTGTAAATAACTGATTCACATCTACTCGTTCAAGACCTCTCATGATTTTAAAGACCTCTATCATATCCACCCTTAGCCGTCTCTTCTCCAAGCTGAACAGCCCTAACCTCTTCAGCCTTTCCTCATTTTGGTCGCCCTTCTCTGTACTTTCTCCATCGGAACTATATCTTTTTTGAGATGTGGCGACCAGAATTGTACATAGTATTCAAGGTGCGGTCTCACGATGGAGCGATACAGAGGCATTATGTTTGCTTTTTTGACTGCTGTAGCACACTGAGCTGACAATTTCAAAGTATTATCCACTATGATGCCTAGATTTTTTTCCTGGGTGGTAGCTCCTAATATGTAACCTAACATCGTGTAACTACAGAATGGGTTATTTTTCCCTATATGTAACACCTTGCACTTATCATCATTAAATTTCATCTGCCATTTGGATGCCCAATCTTCCAGTCTTGCAAGATCCTCCTGCAATGTATCACAATCCACTTGTGATTTATCTACTCTGAATAATTTTGTATCATCTGCAAATTTGATAATGACACTTGTCATATTCCTTTCTAGATCATTTATAAATATATTGAAAAGCACCGGTTCACTGTTTACCCTTTTCCACTGAGAAAATTGACCATTTAATCCTACTTTCTGTTTCCTGTCTTTTAACCAGTTTGTAATCCACAAAAATACACTGCTTCCTATCCCATAACATTTTAGATTTCTTAGAAGCCTCCATGAGGGACTTTGTTAAAAGCCTTCTGAAAATCCAAATGCATTACATCTACTGGTTCACCTTTATCCACGTTTATTAATGCCTTCAAAAAATGAAGCAGGTTTATGAGGCAAGACTTCCCTTGCATAAATCCATGTTGACTGTTCCATTAAACCATGTCTTTCTATATGCTCTGTGATTTTATTTATTTATTTAAATGTATTTATTTAAAAACATTTATATACTGCTATTTGGATACAACCATCATAACAGTTTACAATTTTACAAATATCAAACTAATGACAAACAATATCTCCAATTGACTGTGGTTCCATTATTTTCTTAAAATTTTAAACAATAAATTACAGAATAAAAGAAAACAAACACATTCATTCAAACCTTCATATCATTACTTAATGCTTACTGCTTGCTTATACTTGCTCCATGTAATCATCACTATATGGTCTTATTCCTTCTCATCATTTTCTGTACCAAAAGCTTGATATAACCATGTTTTGATTTTTTTTTTTTAATTGTGCTGTGTTCAATTCTAATCTTAAATGAACTGGCAAATTGTTCCAAATAATTGGTCTGGCCAGAGACAAGGCTCTTTCCCTTATGGAAGTTAACTTTGCAGATACTAGTAATTGAATGGATTGGAGACCTTTATTGGCAGATCTCAGATTTTTCTGCGGTATCTGTAATCTTATTGCTCCATTTAGCCACTCAACGTTTTCATTATATATTGCTTTATGATCTTTAGAATAGTTTCTACTGTTTTTCCTGGCACTGAAGTCAGGCTCACTGGTCTATAGTTTCCCAGATCACCCCTGGAGCCCTTTTAAAATATTGGGGTTATATTGGCCACCCTCCAATCTTTAGGTAAAATGGATGATTTTAATGATAGGTTACAAATTTTAACTAATAGATCTGAAATTTCATTTTTTAGTTCCTTCAGAACCCTAGGATGCATACCATCCAGTCCAGGTGATTTGCTACTCTTTAGTTTGTCAATCTAGCCTACTACATCTTCCAGGTTCGCAGTGATGTGGTTCAGTTCATCTGACTCATCGCCCTTGAAAACCATCTCCAGAATTGGTATCTCCCCAACATCATCATTAGTAAACACAGAAGCAAAGAATTAATTTAGTCTTTCTGCAATAGCCTTATCTTCCCTAAGAGCCCCTTTAACCCTTCGGTCATCTAACGGTCCAACCAACTCGCTCACAGGTTTCCTGCTTTGGATATATTTTAAAAACTTTTTATTATGAGGTTTTGCATCTACAGCCAACTTCATTTCAAATTCTCTCTTTGCCTGTCTTATCAATGTTTTACACTTAACTTGACAATGCTTATGCTTTTTGCTATTTTCTTCAGTTGGGTCCTTCTTCCAATTTTTGAAGGATTTTTGTTGGCTAAAATAGCCACTTTTCACCTTACCTTTTAACCATGCCCGTAATCATTTTGCCTTCCTTCCACCTTTCTTAATGCATGGAATACATCTGGACTGTGCGTCTAGGATTGTATTTTTAAACAATGCCCATGCCTCTTGAACACTTTTAACCTTTCTAGCTGCACCTTTCAGTTTTTTTTCTAACTATTTTCCTCATTTTATCAAAGTTTCCCTTTTGAAAATTTAGTGTTAGAGCTGAAGATTTACCGGTACCTATTGTCCTCCTTCCAGTTATTAGTTTAAATTTAATCATGTTATGATCACTATTGCCAAGTGGCCCCACCACCGTTACCTCTCTCACCAAATCTTGCATTCCATTAAGAATTAAATCTAAAATAGCTCCCTCTCTCATTGGTTCCTGAATCAATTGCTCCATGAAGCAATTGTTTATTACATCCAGGAAATTTATGTCTCTAGCATGTCCTGATTTTACTTATAGGTACCCATTCTTTTATGTTAACTTTTTGTCTGGGTTACTCTTTGTTGGAGGAGTTGTGGGCAGGAGGGCTTATGTGGTAGTTGTGCCCCATGGTAACCGCTTTTTGAAGAAGTCTTGGGGGGTGATAATTATTTTGGGTGGACAACTGGTTGTCAAGCTGGAGTTAAGCTTATTGGGAATCTGCAAAGACCTCATACTGGTGACTCAAAAGTGAATGTTAGAGGATCAATTGACACATATATCTGGACATAATAAAGCAACTACTAAACCAAATGGAACTGATAATCAACATCGATAAAACTGAATTCATACACTTAGAAAGGAAAAGCATAATAATTGACACTGAACTAAACCTCAAACAATACATATCACTAAAGGTGAAGGAAGGATATGCTAAACTCATGATACTCAGAAAACTTAAACCATTACTATCGCTGCCAAACTTTCGTACAGTGCTTCAATCTCTGATATTTGCAAGCACTGACTACTGTAATGCTTTACTACTTGGCCTACCCTACACTACAGTAAGACCACTGCAAATATTACAAAACGCTGCAGCTAGAATTCTCACTGGAAAAAGTAAAAGAAATTACATCACAGATACACTCACCACTCTACATTGGCTAACCATAGAACAAAGAATACAGTTCAAAGCACTTTGCACAATACACAAACTTATCCATGACGAAAAAGCAGAATGGCTGAACACAGCACTTCGAGTACACGTCCCACACAGAAATTTAAGATCAGCAAATAGAGCACTTTTAACCATTCCATCTGTGAAAACAGCAAGACTTACCCAAGTTAGGGAACGTGCACTGTCACTGGCCGGTCCCATATTATGGAACTCCATGCCCCTTGACCTAAGACTTCAGAGTAATCATAAACTTTTCAAAACACAACTCAAAACCTGGCTTTTCAAACAAGCCTTCAAGAAAGAGAATGACGCAAGCAAATAAATAAGGATAAGTGGACATAGAGCACCTAGCGCACAATTTCCAGATAATACTGGAAATCAGTTTACCCCTATTTTTAACTGTAGTCAAACCAACAGGATAAATTCCTATAAAATATACAATCCCCCAAGTGAATTTCTTTAAATGTAAATTCCTTATCATTAACCATATTATTCTTAATGTTGTTTGTTACCGAATAGTAATGGCACCATCTATGTAAATTATGATCTATATTTTCTTTGATATAGGTGCCTTATTGTAAACCGCTATGATGGTAAATAACTTAATGACGGTATGTAAACCTCTTAAATAAATACAATAATTTGTTCTGGAAGCAAACCCTTATTTTGGACATGTGGAACAAACAGATTTATGAAATTACCTTTATAGAAAAACTGACAGAAGCTAAGAAGTAAAGATGAGAAATATGATAAGATTTGGAAACGTTTTTGAGATTACTGGGATAAAGTACATAATTAAAGGGGTTACTGAAAATATAGAAACATAGAAATGATGGCAGAAAAGTATCAAATGGACCATCCAGGCTGCCCAGCAAGCTTATGTTAGTATCTGCTATGTAGTTTACCCCCATGCTTATCTGTTTCGCAGGTCATAAAAGTCATGCCCTCATTGGTTGCTCTTTGAATCCAGTTCCCTGTTACCCCATGCTTATCAGTTTCCAACACCATAAAAGTTAGGGCCCTCATTGGTTACTATTTGAATCTGTTATGCCTTGCTGTTGAAGCAGAGAGCAATGGTGGAATTGCATAAAAGTATCAGGCTTATTAGTTAAGGGTAGTAACCCCCATACTTGTTTCCCCAGAACATAAAAATTGGTGCCCTTGCTGGCTGCTGTACAAATCCAATTCTCCTTTTCTCCGTGCTGTTGATGCAGAAACCATGATGGAGCTGCATCAACAGTAATGAGGCTTATTGATTAAGAGTAGTAACCACCACACAAGGAAGTTACCCCTTTGCACTCTTTCTTCATTTCCATCCTTTTGCCTTTCGGGATCAACAGTATTTTTCCCACACGCCTTTGAATTCTTTCACTGATTTGGTTTTCACCACCTCCTCCGGAAGAGCATTCTAGGCATCCAGCATCCTCTCCGTTAAGAAATATTTTCTGACGTTGGCTCTGAGACGTCCTCCCTAGAGTTTCATTTTGTGAACCCCTAGTTCTACTGAGTTCTTTCCAATGGAAAAGGTTTGATATTTGTACATGAGTAAAACCTTTCAGGCATGTATAGGTCTGTATCATATCACCTCTGTGCCTCCTTTCTTCCAGGATATACATATTCATATCTTTCAGTCTCTCTTCATAGTTTTTCTGATACTGACCCCATGCCATTTTGGTAGCCCTTCTCTGGACTATCTCCATCTCTTTTGAGATAAGGGATCCAGAACATAACACAGTACTCCAGGTGAAGCCTCACCAAGGATCTGTATAAGGGCATCACCACCTCCTTTGTCTTACTGGCTATTCCTCTCTCATTGAAGCCCAACATTCTTCTGGCTTAGCTATTGCCTTGTCACATTGCTTTGCCATCTTCAGATCGCCAGACACTATCACCCCAAGATCCCATTCTTTGTCCATGCATATCAACCTTTCCCCTCCTATTACATACAGCTCTTTTGGATTACCACATCTCAGATGCATGATTCTGAACTTTTTGGTATTGAACCCCAGCTGTCAAATCTTCAACCACTCTTCAAGCTTTTGTAAATCACTTTTCATTCTCTTTACTCCTTCAGGTGTGTCCACTCTGTTGCAGATCTTAGTATCATCCACAAATAGACAAACTTTACCTGCCGCAGGGAGTGGCAGTGAACTGGTGGTGTAGGAGCAGGTAAAGCCACATAGGGCTGTCCTGAGAGTGGTGGATCTTACAGTACCCCCCCTCCTCTAAGCCTCCTTCTGAAGCCTCTTCTCTTTGGTTTCTGAGAAGACAAAGGTACTTCTTTACCATCAGGGGGCTTGGGGTTCCAGATACCAGATGGAAAGATTCTTTGGTTTCGAGACTGGACTGAAAAACTATTCAAACAAAATACTTAATTGAAGACAAGGCTGAAAGCTTGGGCAAGGACTCAGATTGGTCCTGATTGGCGGATAATGTTTCTTTGGCAGGAGGACAACACAGATCAGAATTCACATAGGAGCAGGATGTATACTGAAGCGGCAAATCCAGCACTTCAGACAAGGTGTGTTGGATTCGTGGACCCTTGAGCCAATCGGAACCGAAAGGTGAACTGCTGCAAGGTAGCAGCAGAGGCCCCGACCGGGAGGTGGCAAGGACGGGGATGTGGCTGGACCGAAGAAGACCCTGGGATGCCCTTTGCGACCAAGGGCTAGGCAAGGGAGAAGGGAACGGATGGAGCTGACACAGTGGTGAGGAAGTCTTCGCCCTGGGAAGCCGAACCTCCCCCGAGAGGAGCTCGTAGGAGTCCGGCCGCTGGGACTTAGGAGATTCACCCTGGAAGCCGGAGTCCCCCCAGGAGGAGCCCGTAGGGACCCGGCCGCTGGGACTTAGGAGCGCCCGCGGGGGCGGAGTCAGACGGGATCCAAGGTCGAGTGCCAGAGGGTCGTTGCTCACCAGTCCGGAGTCAAGTGCCAGAGGGTCGCCGCTTGCCAGTCCAGAGTCGAGTGCCTGAGAGTCGTCGCTTGCCAGTCCAAAGTCAGAAGCCAGGGGATCGCCGTGAGCCAAACCGGGGTCAGAAGCCAGGGTATCGTCGTAAGCCAGTCCAGAGTCAACAGCCAGGGAATACTGTCAGCCAATCCGGGATCAGGAATCAGGAAGACCAGGAGAACACAGGATGCAGCAACTGGAGACAGGAAACCTGGGAACCTCGTTGCAAGGAAAAGTCCTAGTCAGACTGCAGGGTTTAAATACCCTGCAGCGTCTGACGTCATCAGAGGGCATCCCCCATCTTCTTCCGCGCTGGCCCCTTTAAATCCGGGCCTGAGCCGCGCGCGTCTAGGGGGCGGGGCCTACCGCCAAGGAGCGCCGGCTGCTCCGGCGCGTTGAGGAGGCAGAGGAAGTTGCAGGCCTGGGCGAGATGGGAGGACGCCGGGCCTGCAGCGGCAGAGGTCCCTGGAGGCCCGGGGAGCGCGGAACCCGGCCAGAACCCCGACGGGGTAGGTGGCGATTCCGGGGCCGACCCGGAATCGCAACAAGGTGGTTCGAAGTGAAGAGGGCAGAGACAAAGGTAAAACAATAAAATGTTCTTGGCAAGATGTACCCAAATGGTCAATCTGTAAGGAATTCCAAGCAATTGATAGTTGATGAAGATTCAGCCAGGGCAGTCCAAGTACAAAAGGGCTGGATGCTGAATGTTCTGTTGGTGAGACTCAATCTGCATTGGGATGAGCAAGGAAACTGTAGTTACATGACCAGGTAAGGATTCTCCATAGATGGATGAAATGACACAGGGGGTGGTTAAGCTGGTAGCAGGGCAACCACATTGACATAGCAGTGATTCTTGGATAACATTTTCCTCGACTCCAGAATGTAAAGCTTTGGTATGAACTAAGCTTTTTCCGTAGGTAAGACACACCAGTACCATTAGTAGCAGAGAGGAAGCAGGATGATACAAGGCTGCCTTCCTGAAGAGACTTCTTTTTTTAAAGTTTTATGGTCTCAGAGAGCACTGATAGACAAAATGATCTTGGGTGGCATAGTAAAGACAAAGATTTTGTGATCTCCGCCTGTGTTTCTCATCAAGTGAAAGTCAGATATTGTCCAACTGCATGGATTCTTTGAAGGCAGCCACCTTTGATAGTTCCAGGATGGGTTGTGAAAGACTCGGAGGTCTGGAAACCATGGGCAAGGTCTGCTGAGAGTTCTTCTTTTCACAAGCCTGTTCTGGAATCTCAGGTCAATATGAATAGCCAAGGCAATAAGCGCTTCTAAAGATGAAGGAAGGACCCGGGCTGTAAATTAATCTTTTATTCTCAGATAATCTCTACAAAAAAATGGCAGTTTGGCTATCTTCGCTCCAAGTTCAGAAGATAAGGTATGGAATTCTACCTCATATTTGTCAACAGAATGATTGCCCACTGAATACGAAGGAGTTCTGTGGCAGAAGATGTGACATGCCCAGGTTGATCAAAGATCACACGGAATTGCTGAATGAAACTGTGCAAATTCCTGAGAAGCAAATTATCTTGTTCCCACAAGGGAGAGGCCCTAGCAAGAGCTAGACCATCCAACAGGGAGAGTATATACATGATGTTGACACAGTCATAGAAAAAAAATGAGCCAGGTATAATTCAAATTGCATTTTGTACACATTAAGGAATTCTCTGCATGCTTAAGGTTCACCCCCATACCTTGGAGGCAGTGGGAATTGAATCATGGACTCACCAATCTGGACAGGTACCTGTGCAGGCTTTGCCAGAACTGGAACTGAAACTGAAGATGGTCGTTGAACTTGTATTATGTCTAAACAATGTGATAAGGTCTCTATCACATTGATCAAGTTGTTGCTGGACTTGTTGCAGGAACTGTTGTAGGAGACCAATTAATTCTGTTTTTTTGCTCCTATATCTGGGTGATCAAGCAGCAATGAACCATCAAGGGGACATGTTCACCGAGCTCATGGCCTCAGCAACCTGTAAAGAACTGCATATGTGTGAGCTTCCTCTTGCCGTGTCACAGCTTCGTAGGTAGAGTCCTGAGACCTACGCCAGTAGTGGGAGAAACAAATCTTGGCATGGGCCAGACTATGACCGAGTCAAAAAATCTATATAAAGACCAGGCTGAGGCTAAATCCAGGCAAAAACAAGACTGATGGCTTGAGACAAGGCTTATGGATTGAGATAAGACTGATAGCTTGAGTCAAGGTTGAAGCAGAGTGGTAGACGGAGGCAAGCTGAAGACTACAGAAAGCTGAAGCCTGAAACAGAGCTGATGACTAAAGACAAGAATCAAGCTAATGCTGAAGACAGGAACCAGGGTGAAACTGAAAATAGGAACCAGGCTGAAACTGAAGATAGAAACAGGTGAAGACAGGAACAAGCTGGAGACTGAAGACTTGGAACAGGGAGCAGAGCTGAAGGCTGGTAAGCAGGAACAAGGCTAAAGACCGAAGCAGGCAGAAGACAAGGATCCAGGTGACCTTTCTGAGGCAACACTGAAGAGATGAGAAGCCCTTTTATAAGGGCTTCTCAGCTCTTCAGTGTTGCCCACAGTGGGCAACACAGTGGGAAAAGCCCACAGTAACTCTGTGGGCTTTTCCCACTACAAGCCCTTTACAGCTGGCAGTGTTGTCTGCACGTGTCTAGAGTAGAGGAACGGTGGCAATCATGGATCAGCAGCGTTTCCCTGCTGCTGGGAGCAGGAGCATCAGACTGGAAGCCTTGGGGGCAGGTAAAGCTGCTTGTGGAGCCATCCCACGAGCGGTGAGTAACAGTTTATGTTAGCAAGTAGCACATTTAAGACTAATCAGAGAAAATTATTTTTCACTCAATGCACAATTAAGCTCTAGAATTTGTTGCCAGAGGATGTAGTTAGTGCAGTTAGTGTAGCTGGGTTCAAAAAAGTATTTGATAAGTTCTTGGAGGAGAAGTCCATTAACTGCTAATAATCAAGTTTACTTAGGGAATAGCCACTGCTATTAATTTCATCAGTAGCATGGGATCTTTTTGGTGTTTGGGTAATTGCCAGGTTCTTGTGGCCTGGTTTGGCCTCTGTTGGAAACAGGATGCTGGGCTTGATGGACCCTTGGTCTGACCCAGCAAGGAAATTTCTTATGTTCTTATGTTCCCTCCTTCCTTGCCCCCCCCCCCCACCCCCACACACACACTTCTTTCCACTAATACAATACAATCTCAGAGTGTCTGGAAATACAAGTTTCCAGGTATGGAAAGGGGGAATTTTTAAATCCCTATTAGTTTTAATTATTGGATCTTTTATATATTTGCTGTTTTGAAATATCTAATTGATTTTGGGAAATGTTTAAACTTTTTTTTATCCTTATTCTTCTTAATTATTAGATGTTGTTCTATTTGTCATCTGTTTTGAAATATTCACTTTATTAGCTGGTTTACATTTCTTGATTTTGTTTTATGAGGACTGGTGATATTTCTGGTTTTGCATTATTGCACTGCATATGAGTCTGACTTTTAGTGGTTTCCAGATAAGATTTTTGTCTGCACATTTCTATTTATGCTTGATGGTCCTTTCATTCTTATTTGGTGCTTGTCTGTCCATATTCTGCATTTGTAATCGAGGTGAGGTAGTCTTCTAGCCAGGAAAACACCGTGTATCTCTTGAGTTGAAGGTTTTGCTGATTTTGGTAGAGGGTGTGATCCATGATTGAAGGGGCTCCTTGGATAGTAAAAATGATGGTGTTTAAGCCTGCTAGATACTAAAATGCCTGCAGCAAATGCTGGGGGTTTGATTGTTGTGTTGAGGAGCTCCAAGGGGGACATTCCTCTCCTTGCCCTTGTGATCAATAACTTGTAATGTGGCCCCATCCCAAAAAAGTCTGCATATCCCTGATCTATGGAATAATTATACCAAGAATGAAAATCCAGACCCAGTTATGGGTTAAGATGTCCTATTCATTCCGTCAATTTCCTACTGTTCTTTTGGGCTTCCTGAACTATTGATATTGTAATTGATGTTGTGATCTGCTCACATAAGACTTTTGTTATTAATATTATTTATTCAGATCGATAAGATGCATGTAAAGAACACAACTAGGTGGTTTACATTTAAAGATATCATACATAAAAATAACCAAATGGAAAAATATCAGAGCAGGGTACAAATAAAATAAAATAGAAGAAAGTAAAGTGAACAGTTACACATACTTAGTATTCTCAAAACATCATAGTCATAAAACTAAACCCTAAAGGTAAATCAAAACCCAAGCACCCTTCCTCAACTCTATTACAATTCAAGGACACATAACTTAGGTATCTCTCTTACCAAGATAAAAAGCTAGGCATTCACCAACTTTCTGAATTTAAGGTAGTTAAGTTCAAAGCAAATGTTGGCTGGTAAGACATTTCATAGAGAAGAGGCCTAATAGCCAAAACAGGCATGGCGGTTTGCTCCAGCCTAATGGCAGGAAGAGGAGAGATCAAAAATAATTCTTGCTGAGCGGAGTAAAATGTTCTCTGAGAGAAATACGGAACTAGATTGGCCAGATACATTGAAAGGCCCCTATGAAAGGTAGGAAAGACCAGACAAAGGATCATAAACTTAATTCTCAAAATAGGGAACCAGTGAAGTTCCTAAAACACAGGGGTTATATGGCCAAATTTTCTAAGTCTGTTAATCAGCTTTAGAACTGTATTTTATAGAAATTGTAGGCTTTTGGTCTGAGTAAGTGGCAGGCTTTGATATAATGAATTACAGATATCAAGCTGGAATAAGTCAAGTGTGTGAACCAACACATATAAATCCTAGTTCTCTAGAAAGGGTTGCATATGCTGTATATATCTTGAATAATATAAAGAGATTTTATTTAAAAATACTTGGGGTTTGTTTATTCCCCTTTCCTAACTTACCTAGTTTAGTCATAACAGCAACAGTTCATAGCCAGAATCCATGCACCAGGGTTCCTTCCCTGTAAACAATTATTCTAAATTGGCCCACTGAGTGTTGCTGAGGTATGATGACTGGAAATCCATCTTCCCCCAAGGCAGTGAAAGTTGCCTCTACAGTATCCCCAGTCTAAGGAGTGAAAGACCTCATCTAGGAATCAAACTCAGGTCCTCTGCATGGTAGTATACATCAATGAGCCACTCCTCTATCCATGTCTATTATACCAAATTATATTGTACTTTGTGTACTTATTAAAGCACAAGATGCAAAAGGTAAATATGAGTGGTGTTACTGAGAATGAAAAATAAACTATGGTAACTATGACATAGTACTAAAAGTCACAATAACAAAAATACTGGTACATCAGGTATATCTTAAACACCTCACAGGTTTATTTAAGCCAAAAGTATGTAGGCCCCTTACTTCGAGGGTCTGTATAGTATGACAGACTCTACTATTGTACAGGGTCACCTTACTTTAATTTTTAATCAGTCATCAGTCCTATCTTTTTTAGTAGAAATTTATCTTTATAATAAAATCCATCATTAACTATTAGACTATGTTCATAAATTGCTATCAGAGATACAAATACTCATCCACTCCAAATGTTGGTAGTTGACCCGTCTGGTCATTCCCCGACACAGCTGTGTTTCGGACCTCGTCGTCCTTCTTCAAGGGGTGTTCTTCAGTATCTCCTTCCACAAATATTTTCACGGAGCCCGCTTTTATTTATTGGCTAGCTTCTTCTTTGTAAATCCACGACAGCCCCGTTGGGCTGCGTCTGCTCTTAAAATGCCAACTCCCTTCAGTGATCGTTATATACCCTCTTCCGGTTAGAGGGTATATAACGATCACTGAAGGGAGTTGGCATTTTAAGAGCAGACGCAGCCCAACGGGGCTGTCGTGGATTTACAAAGAAGAAGCTAGCCAATAAATAAAAGCGGGCTCCGTGAAAATATTTGTGGAAGGAGATACTGAAGAACACCCCTTGAAGAAGGACGACGAGGTCCGAAACACAGCTGTGTCGGGGAATGACCAGACGGGTCAACTACCAACATTTGGAGTGGATGAGTATTTGTATCTCTGATAGCAATTTATGAACATAGTCTAATAGTTAATGATGGATTTTATTATAAAGATAAATTTCTACTAAAAAAGATAGGACTGATGACTGATTAAAAATTAAAGTAAGGTGACCCTGTACAATAGTAGAGTCTGTCATACTATACAGACCCTCGAAGTAAGGGGCCTACATACTTTTGGCTTAAATAAACCTGTGAGGTGTTTAAGATATACCTGATGTACCAGTATTTTTGTTATTGTGATTGCATAGTTCGGTACACTGGAATACAGTGGTTTTGGGGAAATAGGTTGTGATAGTACTAAAAGTGCCATATTTATTACTGAGGATGTGACTTCATTAAAAATAAAATAGGAAATGACAATATAATTTCCTATTTTGTTTTCAAAATTAAACAACTGATTTGGTTTGATTAGGTACCAACATTTGTTAATCAAGAGAGCAGTGAGTCATTCTGACTGATAAAAAAACAAAACAGAACCAAAAACAAACCTTATTGAGAGTTTGATCATTCCCCTGAAGGCCACTACCAGACATATAGTGAATTCACTAATACATTTAAAGGACGTTAATTAGACACATTCCTACTCCCATAGCAACCTAAAACTTAACTAGGAGCTGAACAAATTTGAGATGAAGGCAGCAGTCCAGCAGCAAGAGGGGGGCTTCCCACTCTTTTGCATTGAGTGTCACATATATGATTTTTTTACCCGCAGGTGAGAAACTGTACACGTGCATGCGATGCAAAGAGCTCCTGGCTCTCAGAGAATGAGTCCGATCTCTGGAGGCTAGAGTGGCAGACCTGGAGGAGCTGGGGCAGACAGAGAGGTATATAGATGAGACTTTCAGGGACCTAGTAGCCACGTCTCAACTTCAAACTGGCAGCCCCGGTGCTGCCTTGGAGAAAGAAGGTCTCATGATTGGAGAGCATCAACCTGGTGCAGCAGGAAAGGATCCTGTAGCAAGGATCCAGGTGATGCATTGTCTTTTCACACCGAGGATATCTCCCCAAGGCCTACTGCCCAGGAGGTAAGGGTTAGGTCGGCCGTCATAGTTGGTGATTCATTTATTAGGAATGTAGACAGCTGGTTGGCTGGTGGGCGTGAAGATCGCCTGGTAACATGCCTACCCGGTGCGAAGGTGGCGGACCTCACGCGTCATCTAGATAGGATTTTAGACAGTGCTAGGGCGTACTTGTGGGCTGTCGTGGTACATGTGGGCACCAACGACATAGGAAAATGTGGGAGGGAGGTTTTGGAAGCCAAATTTAGGCTCTTAGGTAGAAAGCTTAAATCCAGAACCTCCAGGGTAGCATTCTTTGAAATGCTCCCTGTTCCACGCGCAGGTCACCAGAGGCAGGCAGAGCTCCAGAGTCTCAATGTGTGGATGAGACGATGGTGCAAGGAAGAGGGATTCAGTTTTGTTAGGAACTGGGGAACCTTTTGGGGAAGGAGGAGTCTCTTCCGAAGGGATGGGCTCCACCTTAATCAGGGTGGAACCAGACTGCTGGGGGGCGTTCCTGCATGCCGGCGTTATCGGGGACAGCCGCAGCCGGCCCTGATGACGTCAGCCTGAGTACTTAAGGCATGAGCCGCGCCACAGCCGGCCTCTTTCACCTCTCCCCGGGGACCAACATCCCACCTACCCACCCCAGGGAAGGGATTAAAGGTATCAAAGATCAGTGTGGGGACAGGGCGCCTACGTGCTCATAGGTAATGTCGCAGCTTGGGGCGGGTACCCGGGCCAATAGAGAATTAAGAACATAAGAACATAAGAAATTGCCATGCTGGGTCAGACCAAGGGTCCATCAAGCCCAGCATCCTGTTTCCAACAGAGACCAAACCAGGCCACAAGAACCTGGCAATTACCCAAACACTAAGAAGATCCCATTCTACTGATGCAATCAATAGCAGTGGCTATTCCCTAAGTAAAATTGATTAATAGCCATTAATGGACTTCTCCTCCAAGAACTTATCCAAACCTTTTTTGAACCCAGCTACACTAACTGCACTAATCACATCCTCTGGCAACAAATTCCAGAGCTTTATTGTGCGCTGAGTGAAAAAGAATTTTCTCCGATTAGTCTTAAATGTGCTACTTGCTAACTTCATGGAATGTCCCCTAGTCCTTCTATTATTAGAAAGTGAAAATAACCGAGTCACATCTACTCGTTCAAGACCTCTCATGATCTTAAAGACCTCTATCATATCCCTCCCTCAGCCGTCTCTTCTCCAAGCTGAACAGCCCTTTTTACAACCAGCTGCAGGGCTGGTTGTAAAAAGGGGAGGGGACCACATCTGGAGGCAGGGCCCCCTTGCTTGTAAATGCAGCGGGGGTTTGGAAGTGATGTCGCCTTGCTAGAATCATGGCGGGTGGCAAAAGGGGGGCGTGGTCCCAGTAGTGGTAAGACCGTGGACTGGCCCGGGTGGGTGAACTGTTATAATGTTGAGTTCATATTAACTGTTATGTCAATAAAAGCTGCGGCCAATTCATACCAAGATTAATGTGTAATGTGCAATTATTTCAGGGATGGAAAGGGGGCAGGATGTGAAAGGAGCCAGAGAAGTGTCATGGCTCCCAGAGTCAATCACTCTAATTCATATGGTTGCATGTGCCACTTACATATGTGAGACACTGAGCTTCTGATGAAGTGGACCCTGTCCTTGAAAGCTCATGCCTCAATAAATTGGTTAGTCTATAATGATCCACTCACCTCATATCATTATTGCTATCCCAGACTAACACGCTATCCTTCTAAGTAACTGAGCTTTATGTTACAGTTGTTATTTTCATGAATACATAAATATTTTTTCAAGCATATGAAAGATTACAGAAGCAACTCTACTATGCTGAAGAGAGGAATCAAATGCACTGCATTCTCTTGCAAACTAGAGAACATCATATATCTTTCCAAATATTGGTTACTAGTTACAAGTTACCTATACCCTGCTGTCTCTGCAAACCGGAAACTAAATTGGACCAACTGCATGAAAAACAGGGCAAAATTTTGCACTGAAACTTTTTATTTTACAGAAAGGGACAACAAATAGCTGCATCAGTCTGTATCATGAAGATTACATCATGTTTAAAAGGATATAAACAGATGATCCATCTGTATTCCTGGCATCCTCGAATGGCTTTACTCATATCAAAAAGAGTGTGCTCAGCAGTATTATAGCACATGCACTTTGTTTGTGCTTATTAAATAAAAAGAAAGGATCACCTTCAACTATATTAATGATGGACTGGAGGATGAAGGATGCCTGCAAAAATTCACAACATCTGTTTGTTCCACTCTCTTCTCAGCATGCTGCACCTATTTCTCATGCTTAATGATGCTCATCCACTCTGCAAGTTTTACGAACAAATGTGTGTTTAGCCACATTCATCATTCTGAATGAGCGTTCTTGATGAAGCATCCACTGGCCTGTTTCGCTCTTTCGGCTACACTTTAACAAATGACAACTGCTCTTCGTATTTTTCATTTGTTAAAAATAAAGAAAAAAACCCACAGTGAAAGATAGGTTCACTGCCATTTTTTTTTCACTTGAAAAACTTTAGTGAGAAATGGTAAATTATATAACTGCACAGGTGCAACAAATCTGCCGTTCATAATGTAGGTTGAAACCACTATGCGCCTGACAAAAGCTACATTTTCCTTATGTCAATTCCTTTTCTGTCGGCCAAAGGTATTTCTGAAAGTTGCACAAGCTGAAACCACACTGATTCTGTGTCATACGCAGGTCTCTATGTCCCTATACAATACATTTTGCTTGTCAGTCACCTCTTGCTATCTGAAAACATGTTCCCATAAAACTTTATATTTTCTCTTGATAATGGGCAGCTAATGTTTAAAAAAAAAAAAAAAAAAAAAGTTCAAATTCAGGCTACATCTTGGCAAACAGAACTCTACATGTTTCAAAGACAAAACAACAAAACAATAAGGCCCCAGGTAGGATACAGTGTGAGGGTAGCAAAGCAATAGAATCCTATTTGAAGATGAGTAGATGCAGTCTGAACATAAAGATTTAAGATAAGGACTGGACCTCCCTTCCACTATAAAAAGAAGCTTGCCTTCACTAACTGATAGAGCTTTAGCTTTTCTGTTATCATAGTGAAGCCAAATCTTTTAGGAGGACAGAAAGGAAGTCTCCTTGAGAAAGGGTATAATGTCTTATTGTTTCCTGTAAATTCTCCCATGGAAAAAGAAAAAAAAACAAACAAACCTTGTCCATCATAAACAGATGACAGCAGAGCACTGTTTCAGTATTAAAAAAAAATCAATCTGTAAAAAAGATACTTGCAAATTTGTTTGGTTTTTCCCCTATTCATAATTTCCATCTGTTCAATTTATTAATCTAAACTGCTGATCTAGCAGATGAAGAATATCAATAAAGAAACGCATGATTTCTTCTTTTTTTATTTTAGATATCTATTGGTAAAGACAGACTGTGTCAGGTCAAGAAAGTGCATATCTTACTCTCCATATACCAGTTATGAATTGCAAGCAAATATAGGGAATACGAATCATCCACTAGTAAAAAGTATATAAGGCCTAGAAGACATAGGACAGTCATGCACAGACAATTCAAATTATTTGAGGGTGCTTTTTTTAAAAAAAATTATAAATGCAAATCATTCCTAGCAATATCAAAGCTAATAGAATTAGATTTTTTTTTATTCTTTTTGGGTCTGGTAGTAACCTCCTACTCCTTGCAGTTCAATCAGAAATGGGGATCTGATACCATGATCTATAAAAACATAAGAATTGCCATACTGGGTCAAGACCGAGGGTCCATCAAGCTCAGTATCTTGTTTCCAACAGTGACTAATCCAGATCACAAGTACCTAGCAAAATCACAACTAGTAAATAGCTCCCATGCTGCTATTGCACATTGATAAGTAATAGCTATTTCTTAAGTCTACTTGGTTAATAATAGTTTATAGACTTCTCCAGGAACTTGTCCAAACTTTTTTTTAAACCCAGCTACACTAACTGCCTTAACCTTAGCCTCCAGCAATAATTTTCAGAACTTAATTGTGCATTGAGTGAAAACAAATTTCCTATTTGTTTTCTATGTGCTTCTTACTAACTTAATGGAGTGTCTCCTAGACTTTGTATTTTTTAAATGAGTAAATAACCAATTTACACTTACCTATTCTATTCCACTCATGATTTAAAAAACCTCTATCATATTCTCCCTCAGCCCTCCTTTCTCCAAGCTGAGCAGCCCTATGGTCTTCAGTCTTTTTTCATAGGGAAGCAGTTCCAACCTCTTTATCATTTTGGTCGCCCTTCTCTGTACCTTTTCCAATGCAACTATATATTTTTTGAGATGCGGTGACCAGCATTGCATACAGTACTCCAGGTGTGGCCTCACCATGGAGGCATTATGGCATTCTGCGTTTAATTCTCATTTCCTTCTTTAATAATTCCTAACATTATATTTGCTTGTTGATCACTGCTGCACACTGAGCTGAGGATTTTAAAGTATTGTCCACTATGATGCCCATAACCTTTTCCTGGGTGGTAACTCCTAATATGGAAGCTAAAATTGTATGGGTTATTTTTCCCCATGTATATCACTTTGCATTTGCCCACATTAAATTTTATCTGCAATTGTCAGGGACTAGTTTAAATGCAAAACAAAATTCACACTTTTTCAGTGGTGTTTAATAAAAGAAAATACAAGTCCATAAACAACATAAGTTCCTTGACTTACAGACTGTAGAGAAGAAAGTAGCCCAGTAAATGTGAATTCCCTTACTGGGCAGCCAAGGGGAGAGATCCAGCACAGCTTAGAATATTCCAGCCTAACCTGCTCAGACCTAGCCCTCTAGAACAAAAGCAGCTGAGTAAACAGTGTGGGCCTACGTGATAGCCAACAACAGAAGTGGTCTTTGCCATGTGTCTAATCTTCTTCCCTAGATTTTGGAAATCGTTCCATGTTTCAAGGATACCATTTCTAGCAAGATCATTGGTTCCTAGATGGATGATAACATTGATAGTGGAGTCTCTTCTTTCTTCTATAATTGCATTGACATCTGGTTGGTATTTCTACTGGCTGAGGATCCTGAAAGACATTTAAATCTTGTGACCCCATCAAAATGATTTTCCTAATTGGTTCCTCTGAAAACCGAGTCACCCTGGAGAAGAAGTTTCCTTGTATAACTTTTAATAATGTTTTAAGGATTTCTGGCTACATCCCTTTCAGATATAATTTCATTTTCTATTGATGGAGCTTTTTTGTTATCCAGTGAAGAAAAGGAATTATGTATGTGTAGCAGTGGGAAGAGATGGTGTCTTCCTCACAGGCCTTATTCTGCCAGAGCCCATTGCTATCCATGTATTTCTGTGTTTCTGAGTCCTGGATGTCTGACTTCTTTGTGAGAATGGGGGTGGGTATGCAAGATGCTGCACAGTTGGGCACAATTTTCTCATTGGAGAAGTGTAAACAGTGGAGTGCCTCAGAGATTTGTACTGGGACCTACAGGCCTCCAACTGTTCACAGAAAGGGGAAAGAAAGGCTCTGCCATATATATAACTTCAATCCTTGGGTCAAAAAATAGTGTAAAGAATGTGCTTTGGATATATTAGAAGCTGGGAGTGTGGTATGGAGCAAAAGAAGATTATATGGTAAGAATGTTCTTCATTTGTCTTGGAAGGAAAGAGGATGCTAAGTGAGAAATTCAGATCATGCATTATCAGGCATTTAAACTAGAGGAAAGGGGTGGCAGAAGGTGGTCAATGAAATTGAGCATGTCACCCCCAAGTGATACAGGAAGTGGGAGGAGAAAAAAACCAAAATCCATCAGCTCAAAAAAGCATAAAAGGTGACTAGGAAGAGCGGCAAAACAAGGGAGAAACTTTGGAAAGCTTTGACTACAAAAGCTCATAGTCTGGCCAATAAAATCCCAGACCTGCAGGCCCTAATGGTGGAGGTGGACAGGATATCATTGCTCTTATTGGAATACGGCCATCCCTGGCTATAATTTATTAAGGAAGGAAAGAGAGGTCAGGAAAGGGAAAGGAGTAGCTCTTTATGTTGAAAACAATATCTAATCAACTGAAATACAAGGGAAGTGGGGTAAGGAAGAAGCATTATGGTCTGTCCTAAAAAAAAAGAAGATGGTGCTTCCATTTACATGACTGTGGTCTACAGGCCTCCAGAAGAGTTGGACAGAGTTCTAGTCGAAGACATCCAAAAAGTGGGAAAGAAGGGAGAAGCATTGTTTGTTGAAGATTTTAATCTGATAGATTTAGACTGGGGTATTCCTTTTGAAGAATCTACAAGAAGTAGAGAGATATTGGATGCCCTTCAAGGGGCTCTGCTCAAACAAAAGTTAATGTAACCCACAAGGGAGGATGTGATATTCTACCTAATTCTCACAAATGGGGATAATGTCTCCAATGTCCACATATGTATCCACTTGAGTACCAAAGAACATCAGACGGTGTGGTGTGATATCACAAATAAGATAAAGAGAAATGTGGTTCATTGAAAATCATAACATTTAAAGCCGCTAGCTGTAGAGAAAAGTTTTTTTATTAAAATGCTATAAAATAATATAAATGTTATACATTAAATAATATGGTACCTTATGGAGAAGCAGAGTACCATGTAAGACATAGAAACATAGAAATGACGGCAGAAGAAGACCAAACGGCCCATCCAGTCTGCCCAGCAAGTTTCGCACTTTTTTTTTTTCATACTTATCTGTTTCTCTTGGCTCTTAGTAACCTTTTGGTTCTATTTCCCTTCCACCCCCACCATTAATGTAGAGAGCAGAGTTGGAGCTGCATCTAAGTGAAATATCTAGCTTAATTAGTTAGGGGTAGTAACCACCGCAATAAGCAAGCTACACCCATGCTTATTTGTTTACCCAGACTATGTAATTCAATCCTTGTTGGTTGTCTGTATATAATCCACTTTTCTTCATTCCCCCTGCCGTTGAAGCAGAGAGTTATGCTGGATATGCGTGAAGTATCAGACTTTCTCCCCTGCCATTGAAGCAGAGAGCTATGCTGGATATGCGTGAAGTATCAGACTTTCTCCCCTGCCATTGAAGCAGAGAGCTATGCTGGTTATGGTTGAAGTGTCAGACTTTCTCCCCTGCCATTGAAGCAGAGAGCTATGCTGGATATAGTTGAAGTGTCAGACTTTCTCCCCTGCCGTTGAAGCAGAGAGCTATGCTGGATATGGTTGAAGTGTCAGACTTTCTCCCCTGCCGTTGAAGCAGAGAGCTATGCTGGATATGGTTGAAGTGTCAGACTTTCTCCCCTGCCGTTGAAGCAGAGAGCTATGCTGGATATTTTATTTTATTTATTTATTTATTTATTTATTTCGGATTTTTATATACCGGCATTCGAGACCGCAGTCACATCATGCTGGTTCACATAAAACAGGGGTGCATAGTAAACTTAAACTAAAACAATGGTGCGGAAAAAGGCAGTTACATATAACAGGGTGATAAGAACTTGGCAGAGAAGGAAAAGAAAGGACAGGTTATTAATTCAACAAGGTAAATGATAGTGGAGATGGTTAACCATGGTATATATGGAGATAGGTAGTGACGTGAGAGTGTTCGATCAATTGGAGTCCGGGAATGCTTGAATGAATATCCAGGTCTTTAGCCTTTTTTTGAAGGTTGAGATGCATGGTTCCAGTCTGAGATTTGGTGGGATGGAGTTCCATAACGGTGGAATGGCTGTAGAGAAAGCCCGATCTCTTAGCGTGCTGTGTCTGGTAGATTTGGATGGTGGTACCTGTAGCGATCCCTTGTATGCATCTCTTGTCGGTCTTGACGATTTATGTAGTCGGAGGGGGATCTGTAGGTCAATGGGAGCCAGTAGGTGAATGTTTTTGTATGTGGTAAGAATGGCCTTGTATATTATTCTAAAGTGTATAGGTAACCAATGGAGGCTCTTTAGGATGGGGGTTATGTGATCCCTTCTCCTGGTATTTGTCAGTATTCGGGCAGCTGTATTTTGCACCATCTGAAGCGGTTTGGTGTAAGAAGCGGGAAGGCCAAGTAGGATGGTGTTACAATAGTCTAATTTTGAGAAAATGATTGCTTGCAGGATGGTTCTGAAATCTTGGGCGTGGAATAGAGGTCTAATTCTTTTCAGCACTTGTAGTTGGTAGAAACAGTCTTTGGTGGTTTTGTTGATAGGGGCTTTGAAATTCAGGCGATTATCAATTAGGACTCCTAGGTCTCTCACTTGTGTAATTGTTGGCATGGCTTGCTGTGTAGAGGTGATGGTGTTGTTCTCTGAGGCGATGAGCAGGAGTTCAGTTTTGCCAGAATTTAGTACCAGGTTTAGGCTGGTGAGAAGGAGTTTAATTTTTTGGAGGCATGTATCCCAGTAAGCAAGAGTTTTTGCGAAGGAGTCCTTAATGGGGATCAGGACCTGGATATCATCTGCGTAAAGGAAATGTTTGAGGTTGAGGTCGGTGAGAAGTTGGCATAACGGTAGAAGGTATATGTTAAATAAAGTAGGAGACAGGGAGGACCCTTGTGGGACTCCTACTGACGAAGGGTGTTGTGAGGATTCTTTGTTCTGTATCTTGACCTTGTATCCTCTATTGCTGAGAAAGGATATGAACCAGGAGAGAGTGCTGTGCCTGAAATACCTATGGAGGCTAACTGGTTAATGAGTAGGGAGTGATTAACGGTGTCAAAGGCTGACGAAAGGTCCAGTAGGATCAGTAGAAAGGCTTGTCCTTTATCAAGGCCCAGGATGAGGTGATCTGTTAAGGAAATGAGGAGGGACTCCGTGCTAAGTGTTTTGCGGAATCCGTATTGTGATGGGAATAGGAGGTTGTTTTCTTCAATGTAGTTTGAGAGTCGGGTGTTCACCAATTTCTCCATGATCTTGGCTATGAAGGGGAGGTTGGCGATCGGTCGGTAGTTGTTTGGGTCATTAGGATCTAGATTTGGTTTCTTGAGTAGAGGTTTGAGAGAGGCCAATTTGAGGTCATCTGGGTAAGATCCTTGTGGATTTGGTTGAAGTATCAGACTTTCTCCCCTGCCGTTGAAGCAGAGAGCTATGCTGGATATGCATTGAAAGTGAAGTATCAGGCTTATTTGGTTTGGGGTAGTAACTGCCATAAAAAGCAAGCTACTCCCTGCTTTTTTGTGAATGCAAATCTTTTTTTTTCCCCACAATCATTTACGTCCTGTAGACTTTATGGTTCCACAGTGTTTATCCCACGCCCCTTTGAAGCCTTTCACACTTCTGGTCTTCACCACTTCCTCCGGAAGGGCATTCCAGGCATCCACCACCCTCTCCGTGAAGAAATACTTCCTGACATTGGTTCTGAGTCTTCCTCCCTGGAGCTTCAAATTGTGACCCCTGGTTCTGCTGATTTTTTTCCCAATGGAAAAGGTTTGTCATTGTCTTTGGATCATTAAAACCTTTCAAGTATCTGAAAGTCTGTATCATATCACCTCTACTCCTCCTTTCCTCCAGGGTGTACATATATAGATTCTTCAATCTCTCCTCATGAGTCATTCGATGAAGACCTTCCACCTTTTTGGTCGCCCTTCTCTGGACCGCCTCAATCTTATCTTATACGGTCTCCAGAACTGAACATAGAATTCCAGGTGAGGCCTCACCAAGGACCTGTAAAAGGGGATAATCACTTCCCTTTTCTTACTCGATATTCCTCTCTCTATGCAGCCCAGCATTCTTCTAGCTTTAGCTATCGCCTTGTCACATAGTGTCTAATGATCTGAAGTCGGGGAAACAATCACCCAAAGGTCTCTCTCCTGCTCCGTGCACATCAGCCCTTCTCCCCCCCATCGAATACAGTTCATTCGGATTTCCACTCCCCATATGCATGACTCTGCACTTCTTGGCATTGAATCTCAGCTGTCATATCTTCGACCACTCTTCCAGCTTCCTTAAATCCTGTCTCATTCTTTCCACTCCTTCCAGCGTGTCCACTCTATTGCAGATCTTAGTGTCATCCGCAAAAAGACAAACCTTACCTTCTATCCCGTCCGCAATGTCGCTCACAAAGATATTGAACAGGACCGGTCCCAACACCGATCCTTGTGGTACACCACTTAAAACCACTCTCTCTTCAGAGAGAGTTCCATTTACCATCACACATTGTCTTCTGTCCATCAACCAGTTTGCAATCCAGGCCACCACCTCGGCACTCACTCCTAAGCTTCTCATTTTATTCACCAGTCTCCTGTGCGGGACCGTATCAAAAGCTTTGCTGAAATCCAAGTAGATGACATCGAGTGCTCTTCCTTGATCCAATTCATTGGTTACCCAGTCAAAAAAGTCAATCAGATTTGTCTGACAGGATCTTCCCCTGGTGAATCCATGCTGCCTCTGGTCCATCAATTCTCCTGACTGTAGATAGTTCACTATTCTCTCTTTCAATAGTGACTCCATTACTTTTCCCACCACCGAAGTGAGGCTAACCGGTCTGTAGTTGCCAGCCTCTTCTCTGTTCCACTCTTGTGAAGCGGGACCACCACCGCTCTGCTCCAATCACTCGGCACCACTCCTGTTTCTAGGGATCTATTGAACAGGTCACACAGCGGACCCGCCAGCACATCTCTGAGCTCCCTCAGTATACTGGGATGAACCTCATCAGGCCCCATGGCTTTGTCCACTTTCAGTTTCTCCAGCTCTTCCCATATATTTTCTACTGTAGATGGAGTTACATCTACTCCACTCCCCTCCAGTTTCTTGTTAACTAGGGACGGTCCTTCTCCAGGGTCCTCCTTAGTGAACACATAATTGAAGTATTTGTTTAATATTTCTGCCATTTCTTCGTCTCTCTCCACACATTGATCCTTTCCACCTTTCAATTTCACTATACTACTTTGAACTTTTCTCTGATGTATCTGAAAAATGTTTTGTCACCTCTCTTTTCCTCCTTGGAAATCCTCTCTTCTGCTTGACATTTTGCTCTCTTGATTAATTTCTTCATCTCCCTCATTTCTACCAGATATTCTTCTTTGTGCTCCTCCCTTTGGGATCTTTTATATTTCTTGAACGCTGTTCTTTTAGCCTTTATTTTGTTAGCCACCTCCTTTGAGAACCAGACACTAGCATAACCTGTCTCTCAAATGATTTTACTGATTACATAGCATTTTATATAATTTAAGTTGTATATTTCCAACCCCTAAACTAGATTACATAATTGTAAACATTTCTATGATTAGCTTTCAATTATAAACAAATAATCTGAATGGCTGTATGGTAATTTGCTTTCATTCTCCAAATTAATTAATCCTTGTCTCGTGTTTTCTTGAAATTTGCCAGCATTAGCAAACTTGTGCTTGTTCTAAGAGTATTTTCTATAATCTTAGATGGAGTGTCAATTGGCATTGTCCTTGTTCTAGTTCTAGATATGGTTTTATAATCTTAGATGGAATGTAAACTGACCTCATCTCTGTCCTTAGAATCAATGTAAACTAATTTCATATCAGTTCAAAATATTCTACAGCCTTGTATTTCAGCATCTTTTATCTAAGTTAGGGAGTTTTTTGTCTAGGAAAAATAAGTGCATTGCCGAGACTATAATGTTGATAGTAATTTCAAAGCTGCTTATGATCAAAAATAAAAAACCCAGGAGTACAGGAAAAAAGATTTCATATGTGACATTTCAAAAAGTGTTTCACTGAGACTAAGGCCTATGAGCACCCACATCAATCCCCCCTTTTTATCATTTTTAGATGACATATCATAATAATCTAAATCTAAAGTCCTTTAGGATTACGTTCTTTGCTTTGGTTCATTAAAAATATTTAAATTATTGGCGGTCTTACAATTTACTATTCTGATTTGTTCCCTTAGAAAAAGGAGGCAGGAATTGGCCAATTGTTATGTTCATTGTATTAATGTAAATGTTTGTGGGACATGGATGGACTTTTGGAATTTAACCGCTTCTGAGTACTATTACTAGTTTGAGCAAATACAAGTTAGTAGTTATATTTTAGCTGAGTAAATCCAAACAAACTTTTCTTATGAGTTACCATGCTACCACTCACTGTTATTACACTTATATGTACCATCAAACACCTTACAATTAGTCCATATACAATCAAACAAAGTCTTCATGAAAGGAGAGCTCTTTCAATCCTTATATTGTTTGTTGTCCATAACCCTAACTACCCCAGCAAGTAAGGAAACTTCTTATTGAGGCTTTATCAGTCTTTTGCTAGTTTTATTGGCTTTTTGCTCTGCTATAGAGGGGAAATTTTTTACTAGTTAAATGTCTGAACCAACTGGATTGATCTAATTGGGTTGGTTATCTTCTTTTCACTTGATGGAATTCATTGCTAGAGAATGTGGTTAAGGCAGTTAGTGTAACTGGGTTTAAAAAAAAAAGTTTAGATAAGTCACTGGAGGAGAAGTCCTTAAACTGCTATTAATCAATGGGGAATAGCCATTGCCTTTTGCTGGCATTAGTAGCATGGGATCCATTTAATGTTTGGGTACTTGCCAAGTTCTTGTGACTTGAATTGGTCCCTGTTTGAGACAGAATACTGGGCTTGATGGCATATCTAATGCTCATATGCTCTTATGATGCTATATATCTGGAAGCAGACATAATTATGGAAGCATTAACATAATGATGGACAGGAAAGTTAAAAGTGATACACTTTAGAGGTGGTGGAAAATCTTAGTGCTTTAAAAAGCTCTTAAATGTGGTATTAAACAGTCTGAGTAATATCAAATCTATTGCAGGCATGGACCAAGGTGGAGTTGGCACAACCTTAAGGGAGGAGCTCTGCAGGCTTTTCAATTGCAAGTACTGAAATCTTGGTGTTCCACCTTGGTTACTGGAAATATTATTCAGTTGGATTGAGGGTGACAGGCAGTTCAGTAGTCAGTCAGAGTCCATTCTGAAGAAAAGGTATTCTGAAACAGCAGAGAAGTTCAGCAGCTAGTAAGATTAGGTGAACATTTCTCTTAGGAACAAAAATCACTGTGAGTCGGGATAAAAAAAAACAGTCATTATCAGGTATAGCAGGCAAGCACATGTCTGTTGTGGGGTCCCGGACCCCTTCCAGTAGAATTGATGAATGAAGAATTATTTTGTGCGGTCAGGTGTGTATCATCTGTTGTAGTTTTAAAACAAAGTTCACGACATATTCATAAGAGGCCTTGTCTATATAATTGCAGTAGGCAGAGCAAATGTCTTTGGAGTGAATCCAATGGGCAAATCTTTGTAGCTGTGAAGCTGGATATAAGGATGAAAGTTGCAATAATCACTGCAGAAACAACTGAACAGTTTGATATTTTGGATGTCTGGAGTCAATGTAGTTGTTTGCTTCTATTGATGGGGAACAAAATTTAGTGGGCGAGTTATAGATTTTGGCTTTTCTTCATGACTTCTTTGGCAGTGGGTGTGGAAAGTGATACTTGATGTTAACTTGTATTTCTGGCAATACAGTATTGATCTGTTTAAAAGGTACTCTGTAAAGTGAAATTATTAAATCTGTATCAAGGGGTGCTAGGCTGGAATCAGGATACACCCCCAGAGGACTGCAAGGCTGGACAGGCAAGGCAAGCCTTGGCTGGGCAGGTAGGAAAATCTTGAGAAGGCTGCAAAGCAAGGTATAAGATAAGAACAGGCCCATAGGCCACAAGGCAAGACAAGATTGATAAGGTCAAAGAAACCAGGGCAACTCCATGAAGAGGCACTGAGGTAATGGCAAGGCTGGACAAAACAGAGCTGAGGCTTGAGCATGGTATAACCAGTGAGGAGATGCTTGGCAAGGTTATAGGCAAAACTCATTGAAGACTCTTGCTGGTAAGGGGGCATCACTACAGTCAGGTATGTTGAAGCTGCATAGCAAGCAAAACTATGACAGTTGATTAAAACAAATCACATTTAATCAGATTAATGTTCAGAACTTGGGTGTCATATTAGCATAGGTATAAGAACATAAGAACATACCACGCTTGGTCAGACCAAGGGTCCATCAAGCCCAGTATCCTGTTTCCAACAGTGGCCAATCCAGGCCATAAGAACCTGGCAAGTACCCAAAAACTAAGTCCATTCCATGTTACTGTTGCTAGTAATAGCAGTGGCTATTTTCTAAGTCAACTTAATAGCAGGTAATGGACTTCTCCAAGAACTTATCCAATCCTTTTTTAAACACAGCTACACTAAGGGCCTCATTTCTAAAGTATCACAGGCCTGCGATACTTTAGAACAGTGGTTCTCAACCTTTTTTCTGTCGGGACACACCTGACAGATGGTTCTCACATGTGTGACACACTGACCCATGATCGTCACAGGGCTAGATGTAAATGTACAGTTTGCATCCACGGGAACCCCCCTGATCCACAATAATGGATGTAAAGCAGAATTATGACATTCCCCATTAATCACTCTACAAAAAAGATATTCTGGTTCTGGTGTCATCTCAGTAACAGCAACTCAAACTCTTTCTACTTTCAGGCTCAATAGCCCTACTTATGAAAAGACAGCAGTTTACCACCAATGCATGTCCTCTTGAGAAAACGCAACAAATAAGACTGATAAAAACTTACATGCTAGTAAAATATCTCTGTAACAGACACAGAACCGACCTAACATACTCCCAGGATCTGTAGTAATGCACATAAACTAATCCACACACAGTTACACCTGTATTATGGAATACACTCAAACAGGAGCAACCCTATCTATGAAAAGGCAACACTACAAATATTAAATCAGGCCCTAAAAACCAATACACCTCTTATTAGGAAAACAGAACTAGCAAGCAGCTATAAATCCCCACATAGAAATAATTGTAAAACTATACTAATAAGCAGAATAAATGTTTCACAACAACTATGAACAGAATAACATCCAACAATTAAAAACTCATAAAAACTATTAAAAATTCTCCAAACACCAATAAAATATTTCAAAAAAAGCAGACACATCACATAATATTAAATAATTAAAATAGCAGTCAATCAAGAAAAATAAACTTAAAAAGCCACCTTTACTTACCCCCTCCAGCAGCTCTCCTACTCCTCTTCCATGCAGGCTGTAGCACACACCAGAAGCAGCAGTAGTGGCTAAGCTCTATACTCATGGTCCTCTTCCTTAGGGCCCATGTCTCTCACACACACACACACACACACACACCATACCAGTCATGCCCCCATGACCAGTTTCTGTCTCTCACACACCAATCATCTCCCAGTCTTTGACAAACACACCAGTCACCTTCCTGAACAGTTTCTCTCATGCCATACACACACACACAGGCTTCCCACTCCCGTGTTCCACTTACATATATGGGCTTCTCACTCTCATAATCACTTTCTCTTTCTCACATACACTCACCAGTCTCTCACTCCCATGCTTGTTCTCTCCACATGCACAGGCTTCTCATTCCCATAATCACTTTCTTTCTCTCCCACATACACACACACCAGTCACCTGATCTCTCTCATGCATACACACACACAGGCTTCCCACTCCCATGTTCTCTTTCAGATATACAGGCTTCTCACTCCCATGCTGTATCTCACACACTCCCAGCTTTCTCACTCCCATGCTCACTCTTCACATGCACAGGCTTCTTATTCCCATAATCACTTTCTTTCTCTCTCTCACATACACACAAACACACACCAGTCACCTGATCTCTCTCATGCATATACACACACACATAGGCTTCCCACTCTCATGTTCTCTTTCAGATATACAGGTTTCTCACTCCCATGCTGTGTCTCACACACACACACAGGTTTCTCACTCCCATGCCCACTCTTCACCTGCACAGGCTTCTCATTCCCATAATCACTTTATCTCTCTCTCTCTCACACACACCCGTCACCTGATCTCTCTCATGCATACACACAGACACAGGCTTCCCACTTCCATGTTCTGTCTTACAGACACAGGCTTCTCCCTCCCATGCTGTGTCTCACACACACCCAGGTTCTCACTCCCATGCTCACTCTCTTCACATGCACAGGCTTCTCATTCCCATAATCACTTTCTCTGTTACACACACACACACCCCCAGTCTCTCTCTCATTTCCATGCTCGCTCTCCACGTGCACAGGCTTCTCATTCCCTGAATCACATTCTCTCGCTCACATTCACATACACACCAGTCACCTTACCAACCAGTCTCTCTCATATACATGCACACACACAGGCTTCCCACTCCCATGCTCTCTCTCACATAATCAGGCTTCTCACTCCCATGCTTTCTTTCACATACACCCCCACAACACCAGGCTTCTTACTCCCATGCTTTCTCACATCCATGCTTTTTCTCTCTCTCTCACACACACACATCCCTGACTGTCTCACACTTTCACATACACATCAGTCATCTCCTTGAGCAGTCACTTTCATTGTCTCTCACATATACACATACATCAGCTCTCTGACCAGTTTCTCTCAATCACACACATACTCTCGATCAAATACATTCTCTCACTTACACACAGACTGGCTGGCTGTTTCTCTCTCTTTCTGTCACTCACTTCCTCTCCCCCCCCCCCCCCCCGAGCACAAACGGTAGCTGCTCCTCCTCCTCCAGGCCCCGCAGGCCAAGAAGGAAGAATTCCATCGATCGCGGGAGGCTCATGCTGCTCTCTCCTTTCCCTTCCGCTTTCTCCCCCAGAGTAGGAAGATCAGCTGCCTCTCCTGCTGCCACCGGACTCCTGCTATCTTCGGGCGTCTGAACTTCCTGTCGGGGGGGTAGCGGAAGCGCAGCGCACAACGTCCGCTTCCTCCCTCCCCCCCCCAAGCAGGAAGATTGGCGGACCATACGGCCCGACGCCCGAAGATAGCAGGAGGCCGGTGGCAGCAGGAGAGGCAACTGATCTTCCTGCATTGGGGGGAGGAAGCGGAAGCTGCGCGCGGCGCTTCCGCTCCCCCCCCCCCCCCGAACAGGAAGACTGGTTAGCCATACGGCCGCAGCAGCGCTTCTCCATGTGTGCCGTGATGGCGCGCGAGGCGTGGGTTCTCTTGCGGCACGGCCTTTCTTCTTCCCGCGTACCACTTCCTGTTCTGGGTCGGGGGGGGAATGCAGGCACGGGAAGAAGAAAAGGGCAGCCGCGGATGCCACAACTTTTTTTTTTTTTTTGCACCGCTGCCGTTCCCGCTGGGCTTGAACGTGCTGATAGCCCGGCGGCAATGGCAGCAGGGAAGAACGAGCAGCGGGAGGGACCGGGAGCCACGCGACGCACCGGTTGAGAACCGCTGCTTTAGAAGATGAGGGGCCGAAACGGGGGGCAGGCCTGTGCTAGCTGGCAGCGATCGCACTGTCGCGGTGCGATCGCTGCCGGTTTCGCACCCAATAGCGCCACCATAGGAGGTGTAGCTATTGGGAGCGAAATAGGCAGTGAAAAGTCACTTACCTTTTCTCTGTGCACGCCGTCGTCGCGGACTCGGCCCTGGTGGCACCCCGACTCCTCCCCCATTTTGGTATCGCACGCGAAAAGGGACATTTCGTGTGCGAACCATCCCTTACCGCGTGCGATACATTTGGAAAATAAGGCCCCAACTGCAATAACTACATCCCCTGGCAACAAATTCTAGAGTTTAATTGTGCACTGAGTGAAAAAGAACTTTCTCTGATTCGTTTTAAATGTGCCACATGCTAACCATGGAGTGCCCCCTAGTCTTTCTATTATCTGAAAGAGTAAATAACCGATTCACATCCACAATCACTTCAAATAGATTCAAATGTTATCTCTTTTAACATTACTTAGCAAAGCAGAGCAATCTTGTTCTTTATCTTTTAATCAGTCCATGCCAATGTAGTTTATCTTCCAGTTGGTCAATAAAGTTTTTATTGTATTATTGTACTGGGTTTAATATAAGTTTCTGTCCATTCTCACTTAATATAATCAGTGGTGAATCTTTAAATGTATTCATACAGTCTATGGATTGGACAGACATAAGGAAAATTCAAAGCTGTCTTGGATCAAAATATGTAATAATAAAAATACTGGAATGAAAAGCATCCAGTTTTCTAATAACTGATTACAATAGTTTATCAAGATCACGATTAAATAAAATTCAATATTTAAGCTAATGTAATTTAATTTGTATTACTTTTAGAGAAAAGTATACATTAATAAACATTTTTATTATTAGATTAAAAACAAATTTGGCAGTACTAGTCTTGGAAAGAGATTTTGTCATTCATTTAATATCATAAAAGTGAACTTTTAAGTACTTATAAGCATAAACATCATACAGTATATTATAAATTTGCATATCAATATTTATAAATCCTTTTGCTGATATACTAGTATGTAGAATGACAAATCTTTTTTTCCAAATTAACATTTATATATGTTTCTTTAAAAAAACACTATATTGTTTTCATTTCATTCAATGTATATAGAAAGAAAAATAATTTCCTTTTTTCTTAGCATTTAAATCATGGTTAATCATGGAGTAAGACTAGGTTTTGAATTATACAGAGTTAGAATAGATTTGGGTGGTTGTTTTTTTTTTTTTTTTATAAACACAATTTTAAACACTGGAGTGAAACACTGGGCAGCAGGATAACAGCAGGCAAAGTAAATATCTAAGAAAGGAATGATACTAAGAGAATATTTGATCACTTCAAGTAAATCTTATAATTTGCACAGAGCTATTAATATAAGCCAGAAAATTACAGTTTGCCTAACATTATATCAGTTTCACAATTTTTTTTAGAGTATTGTATAACTTGATAAGAAAGCGCAAATGATAACCAGATGTACCTTAATTTCATTTCAAAATCTTTATAGCAAAATAATTCAGTATATTCAAATAAACTTAAAATGTTGCTATTAATTTTTTTCTTTCAAATCATATAACATCTCTAATAAATTTTCTAAATCTAAATAAAAATAGTAAAACAATGCAACAAACTTGTAACTGTGCTGGGATGATTCCTACATAGAAAATGTCTATAATTCATAAATTATCATGCTGCATTCAGTGTACAGGAACAGAATTCTTTTCAATTCGCGTATGTTATCTTTAAAAAAACAAAACTGCATTTCAGATTTATTAATGTTAAGCACAGCTTTTGGCTTTAATGGCTGAAAATATGAGATAAAATAGATTTGAACAGTTCTAAAGTACAGAGACAAAAAAGAAGCAGACAGACACCCCCCCCCCCCCCTCCAGGCAGAACTGAGAAGGGGGACACACATCAAAGCTAAATATCTTAATAAGATAACGCAACAAGAGATTAGGACAACTTTAAACAAACAGTTTAAATTATTAGTTTTTCAATAGACAATACCTTAACCTCCTGGAGGGCACAGATAATATATCCTTTTTTAGACAATTAATGAAAAACCTCATGTGTAGCATAAATATTACAAACATTGAAACAGGTTACCCAGAGAAAGTCAATAATCAGTAATACATTAACCAGAGACAATCAGTTTTTTATAACCTTGCACATACAGAATGCATACTGACAAGTACTTCAAATTTTTTTTCTCATTTATTCACATCTACTGGATGTCCCATTATACCTTATCTTACATTTCAGCACTTTACTCATATAACAAGTTAATTCTATGATTTACTTAATATAAATGAAACTACCTAATAACTGAGAAAACACCTTCTCTAAAGACTCAGCTCAGTTTTGAGGCTTTGCTTTGCTCCTTTTACTTCCACACCATGGTCACCTCAATATGAGTGAGTTAGTCTTGAGGATTACTTCCCTGTCTAAATTTATAAATCTTATACTATAAATCTTAAATCTTACCCTAATAAAGTTTTCTCCAGCTGTGACTCTGCAAGTCAAAAACTTAAATCAACAGGTTTCCTTTCTGGAGTAGAGGAGAGAGAAAACCAGCTGGCAGTGGAAAGAGGATGAAGGTAAGGAAAAAACCATCATGCCACTCTCCCTTAAATAGAGCAGCCAAGCATGCAGTCCCGCCTACTGTCTCTTCTAGGGCCCATCTGGGTAGGCAATTATTGAGATTAATTGAAAATAAGAATGCTTAAAGCCACTAGCCATAGAGAAATGTTTTTCTTATTAAATTGCAATAAAATAATAAAAACCTTATTCATTAAATAATAAGGTAACTTATGGAGAGTCAGAGTGCCACACAAGGCACTAGCAAAAACTCCCTCTCAAATGATTTTACTGATAACACAGCATTATGTAGAATTTCAGTTGTATATTTCCAGTCCCTAAACTAGATTACATAATTGTCAACATTTCTATGATTGGCTTTATATTATAAATAAATAATCTGAATGGCTGTATGGTAATTTGCTTTCATTCTCCAACTTAATTAATCCTCGTTTCATATGTAAATGTTTTCTTGGAATTTGAAAGAATTAGCAACCTTGAACTTGTTCTAAGAATATTTTCTATAATCGTAGATGGAATGTCAATTGGCCTCATTCTTGTTCCAGTTCTAGATGTATGTCTATGATTTTAAATGGAATATAAATTGGCCTCATCTCTGTTCTTATATGGAATGTAAACTAACCTCATATAAGCTCAAAATGTTTTACAGCCTTGTATTTCAGCATGTTTTATTTAACTTGTGCGGTATAAATTATATCGCAATGACAGAGAGGAGCACTTGGGAGGAGGTGTGGCACTTTATGTCCGGGATGGCATAGAGTCCAACAGGATAAACATCCTGCATGAGACTAAATACAAAATTGAATCTTTATGGGTAGAAATCCCTTGTGTGTCGGGGAAGACTATAGTGATAGGGGTATACTACCGTCCACCTGGTCAAGATGGTGATACGGACAGTGAAATGCTAAGAGAAATTAGGGAAGCTACCCAAATTGGTAGTGCAGTAATAATGGGAGACTTCAATTACCCCAATATAGACTGGGTAAATGTATCATCGAGTCACGCTAGAGAGATAACGTTCCTGGATGGAATAAATGATAGCTTTATGGAGCAATTGGTTCAGGAACCAACGAGAGAGGGAGCATTTTTAGATCTAATTCTCAGTGGAGCACAGGACTTGGTGAGAGAGGTAATGGTGGTGGGGCCGCTTGGCAATAGTGATCATAATATCATCAAATTTGATTTAATGACTGGAAAAGGAACAGTGTGCAAATCCAAGGCTCTCGTGCTAAACTTTCAAAAGGGAAACTTTGATAAAATGAGAAAAATTTGTTAGAAAAAAGCTGAAAGGAGCAGCTACAAAAGTAAAAAATGTCCAAGAGGCATGGTCATTGTTTAAAAATACCATTCTAGAAGCACAGTGCAGATGTATTCCACACATTAAGAAAGGTGGAAAGAAGGCAAAATGATTACCGGCATAGTTAAAAGGGGAGGTGAAAGAAGCTATTTTAGCCAAAAGATCTTCATTCAAAAATTGGAAGAAGGATCCAACAGAAGAAAATAGTACAAAGCATAAACGTTGGCAAGTTAAATGTAAGACATTGATAAGACAGGCTAAGAGAGAATTTGAAAAGAAGTTGGCTGTAGAGGCAAAAACTCACAGTAAAAACTTTTTAAAATATATCCGAAGCAGAAAGCCTGTGAGGGAGTCAGTTGGACTGTTAGATGATCGAGGGGTTAAAGGGGCACTTAGAGAAGATAAGGCCATTGCGGAAAGATTAAATGATTTCTTTGCTTCGGTGTTTACTAAAGAGGATGTTGGGGAGGTACCCGTAATGGAGAAGGTTTTCATGGGCAATGATTCAGATGGACTGAATCAAATCACGGTGAACCTAGAAGATGTGGTAGGCCTGGTTGACAAACTGAAGAGTAGTAAATCACCTGGACCGGATGGTATACACCCCAGAGTTCTGAAGGAACTAAAAAATGAAATTTCAGACCTATTAGTAAAAATTTGTAACCTAACATTAAAATCATCCATTGTACCTGAAGGCTGGAGGATAGCAAATATAACCCCAATATTTAGAAAGGGCTCCAGGGGCAATCCGGGAAACTATAGACCAGTTAGCCTGACTTCAGTGCCAGGAAAAATAGTGGAAAGTGTTCTAAACATCAAAATCACAGAACATAAAGAAAGACATGGTTTAATGGAACAAAGTCAGCATGGCTTTACCCAGGGCAAGTCTTGCCTCACAAATCTGCTTCACTTTTTTGAAGGAGTTAATAAACATGTGGATAAAGGTAAACCGGTCGATATAGTATACTTGGATTTTCAGAAGGCGTTTGACAAAGTTCCTCATGAGAGGCTTCTAGGAAAAGTAAAAAGTCATGGGATAGGTGGCGATGTCCTTTCGTGGATTGCAAACTGGCTAAAAGACAGGAAACAGAGAGTAGGATTAAATGGGCAGTTTTCTCACTGGAAGGGAGTGGACAGTGGAGTGCCTCAGGGATCTGTATTGGGACCATGCTTTTCAATATATTTATAAATGATCTGGAAAGGAATAAGACGAGTGAGGTAATCAAATTTGCAGATGACACAAAATTGTTCAGAGTAGTTAAATCACAAGCAGATTGTGATAAATTTCAGGAAGACCTTGTGAGACTGGAAAATTGGGCATCCAAATGGCAGATGAAATTTAATGTGGATAAGTGCAAGGTGATGCATATAGGGAAAAATAACCCATGCTATAATTACACAATGTTGGGTTCCATATTAGGTGCTACAACCCAAGAAAGAGATCTAGGTGTCATAGTGGATAACACATTGAAATCGTCGGTACAGTGTGCTGCGGCAGTCAAAATAGCAAACAGAATGTTGGGAATTATTAGAAAGGGAATGGTGAATAAAACGGAAAATGTCATAATGACTCTGTATCGCTCCATGGTGAGACCGCACCTTGAATACTGTGTACAATTCTGGTCGCCGCATCTCAAAAAAGATATAATTGCGATGGAGAAGGTACAGAGAAGGGCTACCAAAATGATAAGGGGAATGGAACAGCTCCCCTATGAGGAAAGACTAAAGAGGTTAGGACTTTTCAGCTTGGAGAAGAGACGACTGAGGGGGGACATGATAGAGGTATTTAAAATCATGAGAGGTCTAGAACGGTTAGATGTGAATCGGTTATTTACTCTTTCGGATAGTAGAAAGACTAGGGGGTACTCCATGAAGTTAGCATGGGGCACATTTAAAACTAATCGGAGAAAGCTCTTTTTTACTCAACGCACAATTAAACTCTGGAATTTGTTGCCAGAGGATGTGGTTAGTGCAGTTAGTATAGCTGTGTTTAAAAAAGGATTGGATAAGTTCTTGGAGGAGAAGTCCATTACCTGCTATTAAGTTCACTTAGAGAATAGCCACTGCCATTAGCAATGGTAACATGCAATAGACTTAGTTTTTGGGTAATTGCCAGATTCTTATGGCCTGGATTGGCCACTGTTGGAAACAGGATGCTGGGCTTGATGGACCCTTGGTCTGACCCAGTATGGCATTTTGTTTTGTTCTTATGTCTATTGTCTAGGAAAAAAAAGTGTAAGGCTGATACTATAATGTTGTTAGTAATTGCAAAACTGCTTATGATCAAAAATCAAAAACCCAGGAGTATAGGCATAAAGACTTCATATGTGACAACTCAAAAAGTGTTTCACTAAGACTAAGGCCTATGAGCACCCACATCAGGAATCACACGAAGACCCGAGTTTTGAATTTAAAAAATACGGACTTTGTCAAAATGAGGATGTTCATTGGGGAAGAACTAGAAGACTGGGAGAAAATGGGTGAGGTGGGTCAAATTAAAGCAGCTATTACAAAGGCAACAAATCTATATGTTAGAAAAGTAAGAGGAAAGACAAATTTATGTGTTTCTTAAATGAGTTGGGTGAAATAAAGGCAAAAAGAACAGCGCTGGAGAAGTTTAAAGGATCCCAAAATGAAGGATCCTATAAACATGGAAGAATACCTGATGAAACTGAGGGAGACAAAGAAAGAAATGAGGAAAGCAAAATGTCAAGCAGAGGAAAAAATTGCCAAAGAGGTAAAGCGAGGTGAGAAAACTTTTTCAGATATATCAGAGAAAGAAGGGAGGCCTGAAGTGGAATAGTGAAACTGATAGGTGACAAGGAGCAATGTGTGGAAAGAGATGAAGAAATGGCAGAAACATTAAACAAATACTTCAGTTCAGCATTCACAAAAGAAAACCCTAGAGAAGGACCATTGCTGGTTGAGAAGACCAAAGATGGGGATTGTGTAGACAAAGCTCCATTTATAGAAGAGAATGTATGGGAAGAGCTAGGAAAAATGAAAGTGAACAAGGACATGGATGAGATATATACTAGGATACTGAGGGAGCTCAGAGATGTTCTGGCAGGTCTGCTGAAAGACCCTTTTAATAGATCCCTGAAAACAGGAGTGATGCAGTGTGACTGGAGAAGAGCTGTAGTGGTCCCACTTCACATGAGTCTTTGCAGAGAGGAGGATGGAAACTACAGGTCAGTTATCCTTGCCTTGGTGGTGGAAAAATTAATGGAGATGCTGCTGAAGGAAAGGATAGTGAACTATCTACAATCTGGTGGGTTGCTGGACCTAAGGCTTCATGGATTCACCAGGGGAAGGTCCAGTCAGACAAATCTGATTGATTTTTCTGATTTGGTGATTTAAGAATTGGATTGAGGAAGATCACTAGATGTGATTTACTTGGATTTCAGAAAAGCTTTTGATATGGTCCCACAAAGGAGGCTCATGAATAAAATGAAAAGCTTGGGACTCGGTGCCAAGGTGGTGGAGTGGTCTACAAACTGTTTGACTGACAGGAGACAGTGTGTAATGGTAAATGGAACATATTCTGAAGAGAGAACTGTGTTATGTGGAGTGCCACAGCAATCAATTTTGGGACTGGTTCAGTTAAATATCTTTATGAGTGACATTGTGGAACGGAAATAAAGGAAAGTTTGTCTATTTGCGGATAATAATAAGATTTGCAACTGAGTGGACATGCCTGAAGAAGTAGAGAGAATGAAATGTGATTTAAGAAAGTTTGAAGAATTGTCTAAGAGTTAGCAGCTGGAAATACCAAGAAATGCAGAGGCATACATTTGTATGTGATAGGAGGTGAAAGACTAAAGTGTATGGACTGGGAGAGGGGCCTTGGGGTTATAGTGTCTGATGAACTGAAGGCGGTTAAGCAATGTGAGAAAGCAATAGCTAAATCCAGAAGAATGCTGGGCAGCATAGAGAGAGAAATAACCAGTATAAAAAAAGAGATAATAATGCCCTTGTATAGGTGCTTGGTGAGGCCTCACCTGGAGTACTGTGTTCAATTCTGGATAGAGGAAGATCAGAAACGGTGTGGTGTGGTGTCCGTAATGGAAGAGGAAAGGATGAAGGATCTGAATATATACACCATGGAAGAGAATATTTGCAGGGGAATTATGATACAGACCATTAGATACCTGAATAGTTTTAATGATGAATGTTCCACAAACCTTTTCCAAAGGAAAGCAAACATTAGAAACTAGGGATCACAATATGAAACTTCAGGGTGGACGACATAGATCCATCATCAGGAAATATTTCTTCATGGAGAGGATGGTGGATGCATGGAATGCCCTTCTGAAAGAGGTGGTGAAAAAAAAAGGAGTATAAAAAATTCAAAAAGGATGGGAAAAATACTGTAGATCCATAAAGGCTAGAATTAGACATTTAAAAAAGAATGTATAGAGTGTAAACCAGCATGGAGTGGCAGCATGGAGGAGCAGTAATCCCCATGCTAACAGAAGACTTGGGGATTACTACCCTTAACCAATTAGCATACATGATTTTGACACAACCGAAGTTTCATTCTCTCAGTTTCAATGGTGAGGGGTGAAAAGGGGAACTGCATTCAGATGACAACCATCTTTTACGGTCATCCCAAGAAAGATATAGCAGAAATAAGAAACTTACAGAGGAGGGTGACAAAAATGATAAAGTAGATTAGGTCTCTGGTGTGATGATAGGCTATGCAAGCTAGGGCTCTTCAGTTTGGAACAGAAATGGTTGACAGAGGACATGATAGAAACTTATAAAATCATGAGTGTAGTAGAACAGGTAAATGAAGGATGGTTATTTACCCTTTCAATTAATACTAAAACAAAGTGAAACTGCATGAAACTGACAATCAGGAAATTCAAAACAAATTATAGAAAGTACTTTTTCACTCAGCACACCATCAAATAAAGAAACAGGGCCTCCCAGGGCCTCCTATGCCCCCCACCCATCTCTCCCACCCAGAAAAATTCCAGGGCCAGGATCCTCTCCAGCACTCACATACCAGACCCAGGGGAGACCTACAGAGAGAGGCCTAGGCCCTGGCCCAAGCCAGGGCCTTGTGTGGGGCCTAGGATTAGGTTGTGGTGACTTACCATGGCCTAAGCCTATGCAAGACTAAGGTTTCAGGGCCAGCTGGTTCTGAAGCTAGTCTTGTGAAGGTCTAGGTAACTGCATTGGCCTAGGCCCTACGCATAGTCCATTCTTGGATGCCTGGAACCGATACCTGGGACTCAGCCTAGATCAGGGTCTGGACCCAGGCCCAGTTCCGCAGTCTGGCTGCTGGGTCCTGATGCAAGAATCCACCCAAGAGGCCAGATCCTAATTCCTGGGCCTCGACCTAGGACAGGGCTCGGACCCGGGCCTGATGCCAGGGCCCGGCCTGGAGGCTGAGTTCCAATATATGGGGCTCGGCCCAGGTGCTGATCCTAAGCCTTGAAGCTCCTTTTCAGTATCTTCTTTCTTCAACTCTTCATCGCCAATTGACGTTGTGTCCTGGGGTTCTTGCATTAGAATCTGGGTCTGGGTCATGGCATCAGGTCTGTGTCCATGCTGGGCCACAGCATTGGGCCTGGGTCCGGACTGAGACCCCAGTATTGGGAGTGGGCCAGGACATGGGGATGATTTGGTAAGTAAGGGGGGTCATCGGGAAATTTCCCAGGCCTGGCCTAGGCTCCAGCATTGGACTGAGACCCTGGCATTGCGCTCAGTCATAGGCCAGGACCTCTGCTTTAGGTCTCAGTCTTCTTCCTAGGTGAGGCCCCAGCTTTGGGCCTAGGCAGACTGGTGACTTCTTTTTTTTTTTTTTTTTTTTTAAATAGGTTTTCAAAATCAAACAAAATTCTGAAAACTTTCATCACAATTTAACTCATTCCATTTTGAAAATGATCTAAAATGAAATGATAAATTTTGTCCCATTTCATTTCTCAGGAATGCCCATCCCTAATTAATACTTTTCATGTATTTGAGTATCATTATCATACCTACAATATTATACAAACTCCATGAAAGTCTGGACAACTGGGAAACACCATACAATACAAGAAGGCACCATTAATGCTGCCATCACATACATATAAATTAGAAATAATGACCATGGACTTTCATATCTTGACAAACTAGCTCCTTCATTCAATCATGAGCCTCATATTTGTGACTTATACTCATTAGTCCCTATAGTCAGGAATGTTCATTTTTTAATGTATTTTTGAAATACTAATAAAATCCAAGCTTCATATAGCTGTACTTAATTTGCAAAGACAGCAAATTCCCCTTCTACTCAACAGAGATCCATATTTCACTGTCGTGGCTAATCTTGGTAGCGTCTTCTACAAACAAAAATGCACAGTGGAATTTAAAACATCCACATAGCTCTTGAACAGCCAATAAAAACAGCAGTAATAGCAAATGAAGCTCCCATGGTAGAACACTGCATGGCTGAGCAACATGCCTTTGTAGATTTAAAATGGGTTTTTAATTTTTTTAATTAGTGCCATGTCTTAATTGGATAGGTTCCATCATTTTGAGTAGCTATGTAAAGCTCTTGATTTCTATTAGCTTGCTATTACCACTATGTTGATTGGCTGTTCAAGAGCATGGATCTATGTCGAGTAGAAAGGGAATTTCCTGGCTTTGCAAGTTAGGTACAGCTATATGAAGTTTGGATTTTATTAGCATTTCAAAAATATATAAAAGGAGGACATTAATGACTATAGAGACTAATGGTTATATGTCAGAAATATGAGGCTCTAAGTTGAATGAATGAGTTAGTTTCTCAATGTATGAAAGTCCCTGCCATTACTTCAAGTTTTTATGCATTTGATGGTAACATTAAAGCTGCATTCTTGTATTGCATGTACTTTCATATCTACTCCATCTATACTGTCCTTGAGTTTACATTTTTAGATCCTTGAGTCATTTGTGGGAAAAGGAATGGCCTAGCAGATAGAACCAGGGAAGTCAGGGCTCAAATCTTGCTTGCCCACTGATACTTTTTAATATATTTATAAATGATCTAGAAAATAATATGATGAGAGAGATAATCAAATTTGCAGATGATACAAAATTATTCAGAGTAGTGAAATCACAAACAGATTTTGATAAATTGCAGGAGGACCTTGCGAAACTGGAAGATTGGGCATCCAAATGACAGATGAAATTTAATGTGGACAACTGCAATGTGATGCACTAGGGAAAAATAACCAATGCTGTAGTTACATGATCTTAGATTACATATTTGGAGCTATCACCCAGGAAAAAACATTGAAATCGTCAGCTCAGTGTGCTATGGCAGTCAAAAAAGCAAACAGAATGTTAGGAATTATTAAGGAAGGGAATGGTGAATAAAACAGAAAATTTCTCGCTCCATGGTGAGACTGCACCTTGGGTATTGTGTAGAATTCTGGTCGCCACATCTCAAAAAAGATATAGTTGCAATGGAGAAGGTACAGAGAAGGGTGACCAAAATGATAAAGGGGATAGAACAGCTCCCCTATGAGGAAAGGCTAAAGAGGTTAGGACTGTTCAGTGTTGAGAAGAGATGACTGAGGGGGGATATGATAGAGGTTTTTAAAATCATGAGAGGTGTAGAATGGGTAAATGTGAATCAGTTATTTACTCTTTCGGACAATAACACATTATCAGAAAAAATCAACCTCAAAACAGGGGTTCCGCAGGGATCAGCCCTGTCTGCGACCCTTTTTAACATATACATGCTGCCATTATGCCACTTACTGGCAGGACTAGGAATTATACATTACATTTATGCTGACGATATCCAACTAATTCTACCTATAGATGACACAATAGAGAAAACATTAAATCTATCTAACATGTACCTAAGCATTATAAAACAACTACTGACACAAATGGAACTTGTTATTAATATTGATAAAACAGAATTTCTACACCTAGAATGGAAAAATACTGAAATCAGCCAAACCTCAATAATCCTCAAAGACAACCAGAAAATTGAACTAGCTGGAAAAGTACGTAACCTTGGAATAATAATGGACCCTGAAATCAATCTAAAACAGCACATATCACTAAAAGTAAAGGAAGGATACGCAAAACTCATGGTACTCAGAAAACTAAAACCACTACTAACTCAAAATGATTTCCGAACAATTCTACAGGCACTAATTTTCTCCAGCATGGATTACTGTAATGCCCTGCTGCTAGGACTACCAAATACTATGTTAAGACCACTTCAAATACTTCAGAACACAGCAGCTAGAATACTAACTGGAAAAAGGAGGAGGGACCACATAACCAAAACCCTAGCGGAACTACATTGGTTACCGATTGAACACAGAATTAAATACAAAACCCTATGTACCATCCATAAACTAATTCATGATGAGAAATCAGACTGGCTAAACACAGCATTACAGGTACACGTCCCACACAGAAATCTTCAATCAGCAAATAAAGCACTCCTAACCATCCCTTCAGTTAAAACAGCAAGACTAACCCAAGTGAGGGAAAGGGCCTTATCATTAGCAGGACCCACAATTTGGAACACAATGCCTCCAGAGATCAGATTACAAAGTGATCTCAAGGCATTTAAGAAAAGTTTAAAAACATGGCTTTTTAAACAGGCATTTTACAAGGAGACGGGAGAATAGAAATTATTCAGGAATAAGCAGATAAACACCGACACACAGTACTTATGACACTATAGTAGAGTAGTCTATGAACCCCACATCACAACTAGCATATTGATAACACTATGCATAATAAATTTACCCGTAAAAGTTCTTTCAGTACACTCGGTCATGACCCACTTCTCTAAAAATTATTTTGTCTAATGATATATTGTAACCGAACCTTTGACGGCACCTGTTAGAATGTACTATAGTACACTTTTACTTGCATTAAATATGTGCCTACATGTAAACCGTTGCGATGGTATATAACTTAGCGACGGTATACAAAAGATTTTAAATAAAATAAATAAATAAATAGAAGGTCTAGGGGGGACTTCATGAAGTTAGTAAGTAGCACATTTAAAAGTAATTGGAGAAAATTATTTTTTAGTCAACATACAATTTACCTCTGGAATTTGTTGCAGGAGGATGTGATTAGTACAGTTAGTGTAGCTGGCTTTAAAAAACATTTGGATAAGTTCTTAGAGATGTCCATTAACTGCTATTAATCAAGTTGACTTAGGGAATAGCCACTGCTATTACTAGCATCAGTAGTATGTTTCGGTACTTGCCAGGTAGGGATGTGCATTCATTCAGGACGAATTAGGTAATTTCAATAAAATTGCCTAATTTATCCTTGTTCGAGGACCCTGAAACCCAAACAAATTTTTCCCAAAATTTCGGGAAACAATTTTTGGGTTAGTGCGCACTAACAGGATTTAGTGTACACTAATGTAAAAATGCTAGCACACACTAACCCAAAATTCAGGTCCCCCAAATTTCAAAGGCTCAAACCGTAGGAAATACAATCACTATTGCCAGATACCTGTAGCCTGGATTAGCCACTGTTCGAAACAGAATGCTGAGCTTGATGGACCCTTGGTCTGACCCACTATGGCAAAATTATTATGTTCTTACTCCTTGTATTCTTGGGCAAGTCACTTTATCTCTATTTGGTAGATATCCATTTAGATTGTAAACTCTTTAAGCCATAGGCTTATTGCACCTAAATATTATTATAAGCCATTGAACATTATTTGGAAAGGCTGGCTAAAAATCTAAAATTATGATTAAGTCTCAGCTCATAGCACTGTAGATGCAGACTCTATATCATTTTGGTAGCCCTTCTCTAGACTGCTTCCAGAGGTACAGTGTCCAAAACCTGGGTACAGTACTCCTGGTGAGATCTTACCATCAACCTGCTAAACAACATAATTACTTCCTTACTTCTACTAGTTATACTTATCCATATGTACCCTAGCATATTGGTAACTCCGGCCACCACTTTGTCACAGTTTCATGTCCTTGAAACAACTTATATGAAGAGATACAACATCTGCCTATCTCTAGTACAGTGCAATTACTCCTTTCTCCAAATATCTATTTAACAGGTCCTTCTGTGGATCAACTAGACATTTTCTGACCTCCCGTAATTTCCTAAGATGTATCCTGTCTGTTCCCATGGTTTGGTCCACTTTCTGTTTTTCTAGTTCCACACAAATCCTCTCTTCCATAAATTGTGTGGTACATATCCCACTACCATACATACCTTGCCAATAATTAGCAGTCCATTTTCTAATCCTTTCTTCAGTGAATACTGAAGAGAGCTATGTTTTTAGCATTCCTGCCTTCTCCTTATCTACTTCACTCATTTTTCTTTTTCTACCCTCAATCTGTCAAACCCACTGTGCCCTTCCTCCTTTCACTGACATGCCTGCAAAAGTCATTACCTTACTTTTCTCTGTTTTCTTCCACTCATGCCTTTGCTATCCTGACTACTTTCCCCACCCTTTTCTACTTCACCAAATATTCTGAGCTCTTCTTTCTGAGACCTCTTGCATATTGTGAAAAGTAATATTTTTGCCTTTGCTTTTTAGCCATATCATTTGAAAATCATAGCAGTTTTTTTTGTCTTGCTTTTATTTACATTCTTAGTTAAGATTTGTTGCCGTTTAAATAGCTCCTTTCAATTTAATCTTCACTTTTTCCACTTCAACTACATCTCCCATCCTGCCAGTGCCTCCTTAAAGTAATTTGGTATTTCTGAAGTCCAGGAATTTGACTTTTGTGTGATTCCTCCCTGCCTTGCCTGTATCGCATATTATACTATGTGATTATCACTTTGCTCAGGTGGGTTTGTCCATGGATATTAGAAACACATTGTTCACAGTTTATAGGTCCAATATTGCCTCTTCCCTCATGGATTCCATTACCTTTTGTCTGAGGGCAGCCCCTTGAAAAGAATACTAGATCTCTTTACTTTAACCAGTTCTGTAAATGAGATATCCAATCCACTATCTCCACCTCTTTCTTCATTCTCAACATCAGCATGCTTTTGAGCATCTCTCTGTCTGGTTCTTCCACCTGATTTGGAGGTTTATAGACCACACTAGTATAAAAGGAAGTGCCATCTCCCTTTTCCAAGATCATCCACAGTGCCACCTCTTTTTCTTGTACCCCCCCCCCCCCCCCTCCGGCAATTCAGTTGCTCAGATATTTTTTTCTGTACAGTTACTCCTCCCCATCATTTCCGAATCAGTTATAGTCTAGTATAAACCATATCCCAGTAAGGGAATTCATTGAAACATATCTCCATGATGGCAACAATATATAGGTCTTCCATTACTATTAGGACTAGCAGGATCTAATCTGTTATTGCCTAGGTTATGAACATTTCTGCTCACAGCATTCTAGCTCTTTTTCCTTCCTGTCCTACACTCTGAATAAGTTCACAGCTGCTCCCTTTTGTTGACCCTGCTTTTCATAGGCAGCTTAGTGAACTTATTATTTTGCTTCTTTCCAGAATCCTCATTTGTTCACAACATACATCAATTGGCTTCCATCTGCCACCCTCATCTAGTTTAAACACCTGTCAAGTTATGATCTGAATTTCCCCACTTTGGATCCCTTTTCCTCTCACACAATGATTCAGACCAGACCTCCAATATAAGAAACCCTCTTCTTTGCACCATGCTCTGAGCCACATAATTGAAGCTGGTGACAAGTCATAGCTTCCCCCCCCCCCTTACCATGATAAACAAATCCAGTAAACTTATACATTGGCAAATGGATTGCAACAAATATTTCCTAGATAACAAGAATAGCTTAGATTTTAGCAGCATATGAAAGAATGATTAAAAACAGATGTAAATATATTGTCTTTTTATGGCTAAGTCAACACTGTATACTCTTCTTCTCTCTCACACTAAATATATAATATTAGAGAACATTTCCTTTCACTTTCAGTGCCAATCCTGCAAACTGCAGAGCTCTCTTACTGCTGAGGAAGAATTTCTGCCAACAGAAAGTATTTTATAAACCTCCTGCTGTGTCTGACACTGATACAAAGACCTACACAGTAAAATAAATAAAAACTGTAAAGCTGGAAGAAATTGATAAAATACATAAAGCCAGAATGGGTAAGATTAATAGAATTTGTACCAAATGTTATCTATCCAGCCTTGGAAAGAGTATAAGACATAGCCAAGGACTCCGTTATTCTGCTTAACTGAAAACTATCTCTGACAGACTTATGAGCCACAAACCAAATAACCCGAGCACAAACTTCTTCAATGTGTATCTAGTTTGGCAAAAATGGATTGATGTGAAAAGTATGTACTCCTTACAACGGATTTGCACATATAATAAAATGCACAAATGACTCCATTGTAAAAAAGGAATGGCAATCATTCCAATTTTAAAATTCAGTCCCAAGGAGATATTTTGCAAGAACATTTATTTTTAATTTTTAGCTAAAATACTATTTTTTTTCACTCAGGAAAGATTCATTTGTAAAACATATCTGAGGTCAATTAAAAAAAAAAACTAAACCGGATAGCTTATGTTGCTAAAGATGACCAGATAAGTTATCAGAAACATTCAGTGGAATAAATGTCTCATTGAATATCCTCAAATAAAGTTATCTGGGCATATGTTACCCAGATAACTTTGAAACCAAACAGGACATGTCTGAATATCACAAGTTAGGTTTTAAAGTTATCCGGGAATGTGTTCCTGGATAACTTTAAACTTAACCAGCTATCAGGGTCATTCATCAAAGTGCATTATGGCATTATCGTGAGCATTAGGGCCCTGCAATAATGCATGCATTATTTATTGCATTGTGAGATGCAAATGAACATTTTTAAAATGTATTCAAAGGGGAGGAGTTTGGGAGGGGGTTATGAAAATGAGGGGCATTAATGCAGCTTGTGATAGCGTAATGCACGTTATCGCACATTTGTAATGCTGGAAATAACTACACCTTTTTTCCTGACATTAAGCAATATGTCTGAAAAGGAATTTGTGATAAAAATTATGAATTCCTTTTTGGGCAGAGAGAAGGAGAGAGAGAGTGCCTCTGGGGTGGCACACATATATGTCAACTGTTTATACCAATATAGGAGGGTCATCTAGTAACTTGAGGTGAGGTTTTGGTGGTGGACTAGGGTTCTGGGGCAAGTTTTGTATGCACAGTCAGATACACAAATAGCACAGTACACATCAGTGAAAATTGGATGTGATTTTGAATAAGGAAAGATACACAAAGATGAGATTTCTCCAACTGTTATGCCCGCCGGCCATGGCCACCTGTGACCGGCTCAACTCACTTCATGTCATGCTTGGCCTTCTACTCCCGGTATATTCGCGGCCATTGCCAGTCACTGCTGCCGCATTCCTCCTGGCTCCCTGTGCTCCATGTGGCAGCTGGAATGCCGCCAACCAGCGTTCTGACCCTGGGCCTCCCTAGGAATGCGCCATCTGTCCTCCCTTTAAAGGGCCAATGGCGGGAACTTCAGGCTCATCCCCGGCTGATGACATCACTGGCCCAGGATAAAGGACTACCTCCATCCACTACTAACCGACTTGGCAACAATTTCCCTGGTTCCTAGCTGGTGCTTGCTCCAGTACTCTGGACCTGTTGTACCTGCTCTACTCGCTGGTATCCTGTCACTGTGCTTCCCACTCCTCATGGCCTGGCTTAGCGCTTCTCATCTGGGACCGTGTCTCGGTGCTTCCCGTTCCTCGGGATCAGTCTCAGCACTTCTACATTGGGGATTCTGCTTCACCGTTTCCACTCTTTGGGACCTGGCTCAGTGCTGCTACATCACGAGACCTTGTCTCGGTGCTTCCACCCCTTGGGGCCAGAGTCAGAGCTTCTACGTCACAAGACGCTGCTCTACCCTTCAGCTCTGGACCTGTCTCAGCGCTTCTACATTGCAGGACTGTCTCTTGGTGTCCCTGCTCCCTGGGGCACCTCTCAGCACTTCTATATGACAGGTCCCTGTTACTGCATTGCCATCCCTCAGGCAGTCCCTCTGCGCTTCTTCTCTACTCGAACCAGCTACAGCAGATTCCCCGCTCTAGCACTGCTTCAGCATACCACTATACAAACCTCTAAGGATGTGCAGAGCAAAATTTTATGTTCATATTTTTTATGTCCGAAAGGGGGTCCCACTTGCGGCCAATATGGACATAAAAAAAATCCAATGAGTTGGGTATATGTACATATGTGCAAAAAAAAATTTAAACCCCCTCACCCTCCTTAATCCCCCCCCCAGACTTACCACAACTCCCTGGTGATCGAGCGAGGAGTGAGGACGTCATTTCTGCAATCCTTGGCGAGAAGCATGTGACGTCGGTGGCACGTCGAGTGACGCCGGCGTCACGTGATTCCCGGCTCGTTCGCGCCGTCCGGCGCGAACGAGCCGGGAATCACGTGACGCCGCGTCACTCGACGTGCCACCGACGTCACATGCTTCTCGCCAAGGATTGCAGAAATGGCGTCCTCACTCCTCGCTCCATCACCAGGGAGTTGTGGTAAGTCGGGGGTGAGATTAAGGAGGGTGAGGGGGTTTATATTTTTATTTTGGCTCAACAATCGCGATTTCCCACATATCGAACATATCTATGTTCGATATGTGGGAAATCCGATCGTTTATGTCGAATCAATTTTTTAAGTAAAAAAAAAATATGAGTTGCGTTTTACTAATGCGGTCAATCCGAATGCACACCCCTACAAACCTCTGCTCCTGCATGTCCTCTCCTCAGGCCAGTCCCACATGGTCCTACTCCACTGCCTTTGGAACTGCTGTAGCACCTCACTCCTTGAGACCTTCTCTCTCTCCTAGAGTACCTCGGTCTTGGACTATACCTAACCTCTCTGACACTCTCTGCTTCCAGCCGCCTGCTCCCTCCGGGACCAGCCACACAGAGATGCACCTAAGACCAGCTGGCCCCGGCACCAAAGGGCTCAACCTGCAGGGAATGAGGGCAGGTACTGGCGAAGTTCCTGTCTGCCTCTGTTCCCAGCCAGGCTCGCCTCCCTACCTGCAGGGTTGAGCGGGGCTCAACCCTGCAGGTAGCGCTAACTCTACCTTGGAGAAAGGGTCCATAATTCCGAACATCAATGTTCTCTCGACCAAGCTTGATAGTACCCAGGTAGAGATGTATCAAGCTAGGGCAAGAGAACAATGGAGAAATCTAATTTTTGTATATCTTTCCTCATTCCAAATCTCATCCAATCTTCACTGATGTGTACTGTGCTGTTTGTACGTCTGACTGTGCATGTAAAACTGGCCCCAAAACCCTAGTCCACCACCAAAACTTCACCTTCAGTTACTAGATGACACTCCTATAGTGGTATAAATAGTTGACTACCATGAGAGCCTTCTAAAGAAGCTCTCTCTCTTTCTCTCTAGGAGCAGTCCAAAATAAGAAAATGCCAGTCTGGGCACTTTACAATAAATTTAACACGCATTGCGATAACATACCTATGCGAAGCGCTATAATAGCGCACAGTGCGGTAACTAAAAAATTATCCTAGCCACGTACCTTTTCCTTATTGTGGGCATTATTCATGACAGATTTATAGCATTTTGATGAATGTGGGCATATATTCTTTGAAAATAGCTGGTTAAGAAGTAATTTCCAGTAATGTATGATGAAGGGGATGGAAAGGAGGGTAACTAAAAAATGAAATACCTATCACCCTAAACTATTATGGTGCATTCAATATCAAGTCAATTACAGTTAGCATATACCAAAATCCAACTACTAACCTTTTGTGTTGGAAGTTTATGAATTGTGCTAATAACGCCCTTTAACTTCCAAGAATTCATTTGTTTCTAAATTAGTTTCAGCTCCTAGGAGGGCAAATTTCAAAGATTTTAGCTGCTTACTTTGGGAGTTATACCCATAAATAGGCCATTTTGAAAATTGTTTAGGGCATGGTCCCTAAATTGAGGATCCTGGTGTCAACAGATTCTTAAATTTAGGCGTCTAAAAAACAATGGGGGCATAATGAGGGCACAAAAAAAGTTAAGAGCTAAGCACTGATTTTCAGCACTAGGCATTTATCTATGAAGTCTAAATCTAAGCAAATGAATAGCAACCCTAAATTTAGGGACCTAAGTTTTTGGCCCATATATTTAGATGAAACTCCTTCCCGCCAAGCAAAATAAACCTGGGACCTAGGACTGCCTGGATGGGCCTCCTCAAGCCCCTCAGGCTCCCACTTCTATCTCAAAAATCTAATTCAGCCCAGTCAGGGCTTACCCAACTCCAACTGTTTTTACTTGCCAGCACCAGGAAGATCTCATCCTAGACTCCACTTATCTCCCTCCCAGATCCTGAGTGAAAAAAGGCAGAAATCATGCCCACTCACTCCAGCCTTTTAGCCACTCCTTTAAAAATGGTGCTGTCCTCCTGGAGGATAATGCTAAAGTGATTTCCTTTCAGCAGCTTCCTTTGGTCCAGCTAGCACCTTTTCCCAAAATCCTATGCACATCTGGAAAACAGACCTACTTTATGTGGTCTGATAAGATCTTGTCCAATATTTTTTTTATTTTTTTTTTTATTTTTACACTGATCCAGGAAACCTCATCACAACCTGCAAGGAATCTAGTTTACTCTGGGAGGCATACTGTTACTAGATCACTGCATTACACATTCCAGTCATTAAACTGAAAATGTTTTTTTTTTTTCTACCTATGTTTTCTGGGTGGGGTTTTTTTCCCCCCTTATCACATTGGTCTTATTCTTTATTTCTGCTTTCTTCTTGCCTGTCTTCTCAAATTATTTTCTTCTTTCCATTTTATTTTTCTTCTCATGTCTCCTGTCTTTGTCACTTCCTCTCTTACATATTATCTGACATTGATCTTTTTCTTTCATGACATTTTGTTTTATTTCTTCTCTGCCATTAAATCTCTTCCATACAGCTCAAGTTTGTATTGCTGACTTCAGGGAGAGGACATTTACCCCCCTGCTGTCTTCCCAACATTCCCACCCCCATCCCTTTTCCCTTCCTACAGCATTTGCCTCATTCTCATCTCTCCCCAGCATTTAGCTCTTCTTCACTGTCCAACAGCATTCACCACTTCCTTTCCTCACACCCCAGCTCTCACCCTTTCCTAGTTTTGCCCCGATGTTCGTTCCTTCCTCCCTCACCTCCCACCATTATATACCCATTCCTAATCTCACCCCAGCATTCATTCCTCCTCATCTCACCTTTAAGAATTTAACTGCTCCCTCTTACCCCACATTATTCCTAGCTTACCTGGTAACTCCCTCTCTTCTTCATATGTTATTTTCTTACCTTGATGACAGGAGGGGAAGCAGCTAGAGCTCAGTTGTGCTTTTGGGACTCTCAACTCTAGCTCCTTTCCCTCCTGTCCTCAACGTAAAGAAAATAAAACATGAAAGAGACATTAAAGGAAGACGAATGAGAGAGAGCATAGTTACTGTTCAGTGCTGTCTGTCTGTTACAGCAAGAGAAGGAAAAGAAATGGCAACATCATCATCTTCCTCATGCCTACCATTCATCTGCTGAGGTCCTGCTGCCAACTGCCTCCTCAAGCTGATCTTCAGATGGCAGAACCTTGGACCCTCCACCAGCCCCTTGTGGCCTGGCACATATTCTTATCATCAAAGATCATCTTCTCTTAATTTGAAATATTTTATTAAGATATATCAACTTAGTTCCAAAGGATATTAAATAGATTGTATTTTTTTTAATTAAAAAGCTTAATGTCCATTTGTGGTGCTCAGTAGTGACAATGAGTAGGGAATATCATCACACAATCAGTATGGACTTCTGAAAGAGGTAGTTTATAGATCAGTCTGATGTTATATATAAGTAGCACTGTTCACAGTATATATTTTTCATGAGAAGTCATTATTTCAACAGCAACCTGATTGCTGTTAAAAATCCAATTAATAATAAGAATTAGTTTCAAGGAAGGATATTATGGCTTTAAATGAAAAGGAACCACAAATAGCTCATAGATTATTGCAAGTTCCTCCAGAAGAGATAAATATAAGCCTCTTTGTCAGAAAAATTGTACTGTCCTCTGTGATATGAACCTGCAAATGCTATTGTCAAGGTTAAATCGTGCATTAGTCTTAGAACAAATTGAGACAAAGCTGTATACTGGCAGCAATGCATTACTTAATGTCCATATAAACTATTTCTCTATGATAATATGAAAGATGATCTATTGTTTATGAAAATCAAAAAATAAAACTGAAGAAATTGTACAGCTAAGCAGGTGATGAACCAACTGAACAATACATAGAGAACAGTTTTGATTTTATGGAAAATCAGTATATTATGTAAAGATTACCATTACCAGAACAATATTAACTCACTCTTTAAAAAAAGGCAAGATAAGACAGAAAGCATGCATCATACTGTGTAAATACCATTAGCCGAATGAGTTAAATAACTTCAGATTCATCAAAGCAAGGTAATGTTTACTGACAAGTTCCTTATGATATGGAATTTTATTTTTAGTAGATATTAAGGATCATCAGTTGCTTAGGGCAAAGATTATTAGAATGATTAACAGACCTGGTGAAAAAGTCAGTCATTTGCTAGTTTATGTTCTTATTAGATATATAATCTTTATTAAGTAAAAACCTTGTAATAACTTAGGTTTACTGTCTCATGATGACAGAAACCTTAAAATGTGTTGGCTTAGTAAGTTCTTCAGAAATGATGATGTTGATAATTTTGGATCTTTCAACCAAAATAAGTCTCAAAAAAATGTGGGAATCCAAATACTACAAATCAAAACAATACATTTGGAGTCTTCAGGACTCTGAATAAGTCCTGTATCCCTAACCTGGATATTTGTTTCTCCAAAAGATGCGTGATTTCAATAAACCTTAAAAATCTATATTTTTAAAAGAGCATTTGCACTTATGAAGATTAAACAGAACCTTGGATTCTTCTTGAATAAAATGATGCAACCTATCTGAATGCAGAACTATAAATGTATTTACTTTATCACTCAATCTTAGTATTGTTTGTTTTTGTCTTTTATTATCTCTTGTTTGTTTTTAATTTGAATATAACACTGTAAACCACCCTGGGCAATCTGTTGACAGTACAGTACAATATATAAAAATTTTAAATAAATAAATGTCATCTTATTTTATTCAAGAGTTTGTTATGAGTAGTTCACTGGCAGGGATAAAGTGCACAATCTTAGAAAAGATGTCTACCACTACCACTATTGTCAACTAACCTTAGAGATATTCCAGTGTGAAATCCATTGGTAGTATTTCCTGTGGACTTTCCAGCACTGGCTTAGATATCAAAATCCCTTGAAATTTTGCACTGTGTATTTTCACTCATGGTCAGACTTCACAAGACTTTATTTATTTATAGAAATGTATAATTCATCTTATTACCAGACAAGGCAGTTATCACCTTGATTGTTATTCAAGGTAGATAATCACGGAAAATCATATAAAATCAATACTGCATAATAAAAATAAACAATCACTTGACAAAATCCAAAACTTTCTCATGCATTCTAGGCCTCTGGAAATTTCTTGATTAATTCTGTCATCATTCTTATCCCAAAGCGTCTAGCCCATTGGAACTGTGGTGCCTACTATTTTTACTCAGTGGTCCTTAAGGTGTGGATAATCTTTAACTTTGATAAAGTTCCTCTTCTTTCCATACTTTTATTTATTTATTAAAACATTTATAGATTGTCTTCCTATCCCTTAATATAAGAAGCCATCCAAAATGGTGTAAAATTAATTAACCTAGTCTTTACTATTTCCACAAAGATCTCAAATGGTTCCCTCTTTGATCAAGGTTATCAGATCCTTTGCAAATATAGGCTTGGCACAGTTTTCTATCCTTAATATACAGCAGATTAAAATGGCATGGATCGATAAAAGCAGTTGTAGGTTGTTGTGATGAGTGAATTATGGAGGGGATGTCTCCACAGAGTGAACTTTATGATTCTGATCCCAAACCTATATCCTGTTCTAGGCTTGGGATGGCTCATTTCCAGAATACCTATTATTTCTTTGAGGGTGGAGAAGGCATTGATAAAGCATGTGGCCTGCTTCACCACAATAAAAGCATAGTCTGTTCTATATCCTCTTTTCCCTTTCTTCCTTGCCTGACCTCAGTCAATTTATGTCAATTACCATAGATTCTACTGGTACTTTATTTTCCAGTAGTGTGGTCCTTTTAACCCTAATCTCTATTATTTATATATTCGTTCATAGTGACATTCTGAGTCTTTCTGGTCATTCCAGAATGCAATAAATTATTCTAATGCAATGGGAGGGTCAATTCTTGCTAATTCATCCTTAACTGCTATATCCAGGCCTCCTCAACAATGAGTCAGATAATTTACTTCATCCTTGAGACATCAGTGGCACATTGCCAAAAGTTTATGGATGTGACTACAGATCTCTACCCATGTCTAAGCTGGTTTCATTATATCTGTGTTCTGCTGGTCTCCCCAAATGTTTAAATTATGGAATCTGTAAACTGGTCAAGATCCTGTAGGATAGATCCTATTCCATATAACCCCTGGGTGGGATGAATCTTGTAGCTGGCACCCAGGGGCACATAGGAAACGAGAGATGAACCCTTTCTATATAAAACTCCTCTTAAATTGTTCTCTCTCTCCATGGATGGCAACTACAATCTGAGTTCCAGGACTCCTAGTGGGGAAGAATAATAATTCTGAGGCCCCTTTTGAAAAAGTCCAGCATAAGTCCCATTCTGTCCTTGCGAATAGCACTAATAATTGTCACAATCTCTTCAGCCACAAAACATACAGAGAAGCAGGATGGTTTTCAACTTCTTTTGCTAATAGTTGATTAGATGACTGAAGGACTTTTACAGCTTCATTTCTTGTTCAAATAAAGTCAATAAATAATAGGACAGGAGAAAGATTAATAAACTTGTGAACTTACTTATGTAGCAAAGTCTCTTAATTTCTTGGATGCACACTTCATAACACTTGAAATCCTTCCTTTCCACAAGTACTCCAAATAGTTCAAATTAATCAGATTGAAAATAGTTCAATCCTCCTTTATGTTCTCAAATTTATTTCATCTTCTTCCCTCTATAGATGGTTAGAATAGAGTCCCAATATATTATTAGAACTTAAACCCCAGTTCATATACCTTTCCTGAAGTCTTTAGTTATACTTTATGAAAGCCCCCTCCCAAGGGAGAGAGGTTAAAGAGCATGCTACCATTTAAGTGAACAGCAGGAGAAAAAAAAAAAGAGGATAATGCAGCTTTGTAACATGAGCCACCAGCCTAGGAAACCTAGAATGAGATTAAAAAGGTTGCCAAACCCCTTACTGTGAAGGTAATTAAATGACAACTGAATAGATGAGTCAGAGATTCAGGTAGGGGATTTGCATATCACAGCCCCCTTGGACTACTGTTGATAACTTGCAGTGAAATATTACCGTGGAAAACCTGAATCGCTGACCACTAAATAAGTCATGAGCCTAGTGGAGCTGTAAACCCAAGCCAGGGAAACCCCTCCTAACCAGGGAGAAGAACTGAAGGGCAGTGGCAGATCCAGAGGTGGAGCATTCTCCCAGGAGGAAGGGGACTTAGTGGCAGATTGGGAAGTGATCCTGGGTCCTCCTTGAGCAAGGGGACCTCAGAGGCAGATCGAGCAGTCATCCAGGAGGATGTGGACCCCAGTGGTAAATAGAGCCGTCCCCTAGGAAGAAGGGGATTCCATTGGCAGATCAAGTGGTCCCCCAGGAGGGTGTGGACCCCAGCAGCAAATTGAGCAGTCCCCCATGAGCAAGGGGAACTCCAGCAACATCTTGAGTGGACCCAAGGAAGGTGTGGACCCCAGGCGCAGATTGAGCATTCCCCCAGAAGAAAGGGGATCCCAGAAGTAGCTACAGATGTGTAGTTGGTTTCCTCAGGAGGGCGTGGACCCCAGTGCCAGATCAAGTTGTTCCGCAGGAGGGTGTGGATCCCAGCAGCAGTTCAAGCAATCCTGCAGGAAGGTGTGTGGAAGCCCAGCGGCAGATCAAGCATTCCCTCAGGAGGGTGTGGACCCCAGCAGTATATTGAGTGGTCCTTGAGCAAGGGGGAACCCAGCAGCAGCTTGAATGGATCCCAGGAGGGGGTGGACCCCAGCAGCAGATTGAGTGGTCTTTGAGCAAGGGGGACCCCAGCAGCAGCTCAAGTGTACACCAGGAGGGTGTGAACCCCAGTGGTAGATTGAGCAGTCCCCCAGGAGGAAGGGGATCCCATTAGCAGATCAAGTGATCTCCAGGAGATTGTGGACCCCAGCAGCAAATTGAGCAGTTCCCCGTGAGCAAGGGGAACTCCAGCAGCAGCTTGAGTGGACCCCAGGAAGGTGTGGACCCCAGCGGCAGATTGAGCATTCCCCAGAAGAAAGAGAATCCCAGCAGCAGCTACAGATGTGCAGTTGGTTTCCTCAGGATGGTGTGGACCCCAGCAGCATACCAGGAGGTAGAGTCACGTCCCCCAGGAGAGCGTGAACCCCAGTGACAGACCAGGAGGCAGAGTCATGTCCCCAGGAGGGTGTGGACCTCAGCATTGGCACAGACTCTTCAGTGCAGCAGAAGCAGCACTGAGGAGATGGCAGTGGTTTAGATACAACAGACCCCCCTCCCAGGCTAACATTGCCCTCCAGTCCAGTTGCATTTTATTCACATGGGTGAGACTTGGGATAAAAGGGGGAGGATAATAATAAAACTTAGTTAAGCAGAAACACAAGAAGTCCCTTCTATTCTGTATGGTGGTATACTGTGGAAACCAACAACCGCACATTGCCAAATATTAAATGTTCTTTCTAACTTGTAGAATTGTATATATTTGTGTGGCCTGAGACTATTAAACATGAGTAGATAAGTATGCTATTTGACATCTTATTAGCGATGTAGATAGTCATGTAGAAATGTTTATACTTATATAGTCTAATAAACCTGTATACATTTGTACATACTACCAGCCTTGTTCATAGTAGAATTTGATTTCCTGAGGTAAAGGGAGGGAAATCCCATCCATTAATACCTTTTTCAGCAGGTGGAAGCACCAGATGCCAAGAACATGAGGAATGACACAGTCTGCCCTAGGCGGGACTCCCACCAGGTTGGTCCGGACCCAGGAATGCCCCACGAGATTAAGCGATCAAGGGGGTATTACATTTAGCTCTCCAATTTAGTATCTTATGAGCATTCCCCTCTCAAGTATGTCTCATTTGAGTCAGCAGCATACACAGTTCTCATTAACGTATTGATACTCGATTATTTTTGCAATGAGCAGAACTTCCTTCTATGATGATTCCTCCAATCTTCAGATTATTTCCAAGTGAAATACACCACTCTCCCACTGTATGGGATATTGAGTCCTTGGTACAAAGACCATTCATCTACAAAGACCAAAAATAGTATTTAACTCAAAAAGGGAAAAATCAAAGCAGAGACCAGAAAGGTAGAAAAACTTCCTTATCTCCCAACTGAGGAGATAGTCCAAGAACATTAAGTTAAAGATGAATCTTCTCTGCATTGAGGCATTGTCAAGACCATCCGCCAGGTCTGCCCTACCCTGTGAACCAGCCTTGACACAAGGTGCCCTCTTCCACTGTAACAAGGGGGACAGGCTCTTACCGGGAATTCTTGAAAACTGGATTAAAAGAGTAAAATAAGCAGAATAAGGTCAGACAGGAGACTGACCCCCTAAAGGGAAAAATCCCAACTCCTTTGCAATAAATACAGGAGAAAAATCCATAGCAGAAGACAGGAGGAATCCTATCTGCTTTAAAGGGTAACTAAAAATCCACAACCTGCTCAACAACAGTTGAACTAAATATCAGGAGGATTGATGGTGCTTGAGAACACACCAGCTGCAGATCCCACATGTGGGAGCAAAACCTGAACCTCTATTCACTAAATCTGTACTGTACCTCCCCATTGCTCCTGCTGTATATAATTTATCCCTGTTTATGGGAAAGGAGTAGGGGCTTTCCCTTTGGAGTCAGCCTCCAAAGGCCTGTGTGCTTCTGCTTGCTTTTACTCTTTTAATCCAACTTTTGGAGAATTCCCTGAGAGAGTTGGTTCCCCTTGTTGCAGTGAATTGGGGTGACCCTGTATTCAAGGATAGATTCAGGGTAAGGAAGACCTACAGAGTGCTATCTTTCCTTTAGAAGACAGACCTGACAGTGACCTGATACAGAGGAGTTTCAACTTTCAATTAACTGTATTTTTGCACCATCTTCTCTGAAGCAAGGACATTTTATTATACCCTTCTTGTCTCATGCTTGATTTTTCATCTTTTTGGGTTCAAAGACTTTTTTTTCCACTGGCAGCTGATGGCCCTTGGTATCTGGGACTCAGGAACCAAACCTTGGAGAAAGAGGCATTTTTCACCCTGAAAGAAGATGGAGTTGTGGAGGAATTCATTTGGAGGAGAAAATCCCTGCCAGTGGCTCAAGGGGGAAGGAAACTAGATGAATCAAAGTAGAGGTGATAAAAACTTTTTTGCTGCTAACTCAGGTAACACTTAGGGGAGAGTTCAGTGCCCATCTGGTGCTGCTTAAGGAATCCAAGGATTTAAGAAAAGTTTAATAAAAGGATTAAAGCTAGAACTAAATGCTGCTAACATATTGGGCCTATATTCTAACCACCTACAATGGGAAGAACTGGGAAAGAAAACAGAGTGGAGGATTAAATTAACTTCAAGAGGGATAAATTGAGAAATCTGAGGAATTGGAGCAACTAGGAAGAGAAGGAATCGATGTATAAAAGAATGCTTCCAGAGAAATTGAGTGCTTCCAGAGAGTGCTTCCAGAGAAATTCTACTTGCTGTCTTACTATTTATTGACTTTAATCAGAATCAGAATTGAAGCTGTAAATATTTTTTAGTCATCAAATCAACTATCAGTAAAAGAAGTTGGAAACCATCCTGTTTCTTAGTGTGATTATTGAATGTAGAGACAATGATAGTTATCAATACTGTGTACAGAGGATGGAGAAGGGCTTGTATTGCAAGAAATGGGTATAAGAACTATTTTTTGTCCCCCAAGAAGAATCCTGGAAATCAGAGTGGTAAAGGCTATCCACGGAGAGACAGAGACTTTAGAGGAGTTGTGTGCGGAAAGGGTCTATCTTTCTCTACTTTGTGCACCTGGGTGCCAGCTCAAGGATCCGTCTTGCCCAGAGGTTTCCTATAGAAGATTACTTATTTTTTATATCTATCTTCATCTGGGATTTATAAAAAATAATCCAGGGAAAGATCTTTGGAATTTCCTGTAAAATTTGTTAAAGAAAAACAATGACCCTCTTAAAGAGCTAAGTGCTGAAAGCCTGCAGCTTTGTTTTTCATTTCCTCTGACTAAATTAAGGATGCCAAGGAGGTGATTGAACTAAATTTTCAGTGACTGTCATCATTTATTTCACCTCTCTGGCTGGCATAATTGAATTTCATCATTACAGAAATCAATATTTAAAAGAGTTGTCTGTCTAACTTTGGGAGTTAGCCATATAAATCTTCAGGGTTGAAATTTCTCCAACCTACAGTAGCTAAATTTTGTGCACAAAATGTACCCACATAAAAAGGTGAGGCTGGATGCCCTCTTATGGCGTAGTTAAACTATGGAGGAGAGAATTATGGGAGGTTTTCAAGCATAAAAATAGCATATATACATGTAAGTAGCATGCACCCATGTATGTGTTAATTTATATGGCTTGCAGTAGAAGTATCGCACGTAAATGTGAACAAAGAAAAAAAAAGGTAGTCTCGGGCATGTTATAAAATCCAATGGCCTCACGCGCAAAGGGGAGAATTTTAAAAAGCAACTCGTGGCGACACGAGTAGGGCTCCCCCAGTACCCTCCAATTAAGGAGTGGATTGGGAGGGAACTTTCCTATATCTCTAGCTGACCTTCCTACCTTTCCCCCCTCCTCTCCAACCCCTACCCCCTACCTATTAATTTTTTTTTTAACTACTTATTTCAACTTCTGCTGTCCCAGTCCGCCCCTTTGGAAAGGCCTGGCACTTCGGTGCGTAAAGGGGTTTATGAGTGTAGCCAGGCCTTTCCAAAAATCTGCACAATGTGCACAAGGCCCGGCCACGCATGTAACCCCCAGTTTTACACACATGACCCTTTTAAAATCAGGCTTTATATGCATAAGTCCTGCTGAATATTCAGATAAAGGTATACACATAGTTTTCTGCACCTAACTTTTCTGCTCACTGGGTTACTGATTATTAGCCTCTCACTCTAGAGTTTTTTTTTTTTGTTTTTTTTTTAGAGTGCTTTATTACAAAAAATAAAGAGAAGAAACATTTTCTGATTTCAAAGCATTTTAATCTGATCCAGTCAAACTGCTGCATACTCATTAGGTAATCCAGATAACTTCTACTACTATTATTAGCCATGCATCTAGTGATATTAGAAATATGCAGCACTATACAGAAACATAAAAAAGACAGTCCCTGCTCCAGTGAGATTGCAATTTAGTTCAGGCAGACAGACATGACAAATAAGAGTGTTTGGAGAGAACCAGGGTTTAAGATTTAAAGTAGTCTCATAGGGTGTTAGGATTTGTGGTGTGTGGTCCCTGAGCCAAGGTGAAAGATGGTACCGCCCACGGGGGGGGGGGGGGGGATGGAGCCCTGTGAGCCTCACCGTCGAGAGGTGAGGTCTCAGCTGACGTCAGACATAGTACAAGTCTAGAGTCTTTATTAAAGAGGTAGAGCAGCACTACCCGCGGGGGGGGGGGGGGGGGGTGTGTGCAAGTGTAAAGTCACACAGGTCCAGGGGGAACCACGAGTCTTGAGAAGTGGGGGATACCTAAAGTGTAGATGGTGCTGCAATAATCCGCAGAGCGGAGTACACCGACAAGGGGTCTTCAGTACGGATGAGGTGGTGGTGGTCTGCGGAGAGGAGAACACCAATGAGGGTCCTCCGTAGAGATGGTAATGGTCTGTAGTGCGGGGTGTACCAAAGAGGGTCCTCAGTAGAGATGGTAATGATCTGCAGAGCGGGGTACACCGATGAGGTCCTCAATAGAGTTGGTAATGGTCCACAGAGCGGGGTACACCGATGAGGCCCTCAATAGAGATGGTAAAGGGGTACTCACAACAGGAGAAGCGATGGTTCTAGGGAAGCCCCGGGGAACGGGGCAGGCAGAAGTCCTGGGCATCAGGCCCTCCGAGGAGCAGATAGCCAGAGACAAAGAGAGGGCCCTCAAGGAGCGGGTACTCTGGATGTCTCATGCCAAGGAAGCAGGAGCTGGAACAAGAGAGGCGGATTCAGCAATGAGGGAACTCATTGCCAAGTCATAGGTAGGCAGGACCAGTCGGCTTAAATGTCCTGGAGGAATGACGTCATCCGGAGAGGATGCCCCCGAGGTTCCCGCCATGACGTGCTTAAGACTGGCCTGTGCACCTAAGGGAATTTGAGGACAAGATGGAGATCGGCAGCGTCCATGCCATCCAGCGAGGCCTGAGAGCGGTAGGCAGGCCGGTGATAGCTGGCGGAGGCCATGAGTCTTCCCAATGGAGTGAATGCTGTGTAAAAAGAGGTGAGCAACAGCAGTCGCAGTCGTCTGCGACCGACGGGCATAACATGGGGTGAGGCTTGAGGACAGAGAACATGTTTTCTAATTGTGTAAAACTACAAGAAATGAAGGCTCTGCTCCACTAGTTCAGTCTTTCTATAAAACACTACCACTGATATTTATTTGCTGAGTCAAATCACATGAGATGGTTAAAAAGCAGGATCAGTGGAGGGAAGGAGCCAATATGGCAGCACTGTAGCAGTTCGGCTCAGGATGCTGTCCATTTGTTTCTTCGATTTTTCTATGTTTTTTAAGAGATTATGGCCCCGAAACAAAAAGGCAGGGTCAGGGTATATCCTGCGGTGCCTCCCCTAACTCCGGGACAGCGAACTATAACTGAGCTGACTGCCGGCTATTCGAAAGTGGAGGAGCCATGCCCTGCAGAGAGGATCGGAGGAGCAGCAGCAGTTTTTTCAGGGGAGACCAGCTTGAGCCCTCCAGACTCACGAACACCTCCAGTGCCAATGCCCCAGGACTTCTCGAGCCCGGTGAGTGCGGACGTGGATCTGATGTGGTCTAGCCGAGTAAGCACGGGACTCACCGCGGGAACTGGGAGTAGTGAACCAGGCCTGGAGGGGGAAGGAATGGCAGGATTGCAAACAGCAAGTGGAACTGCGGGAGGAACTGTTTCTGTTAATATTTCTTCAAATGTTATAACTGGAGAGAATCCGTTTGATCTGGGAGCTGTGAGTGCCATTTTTCCTAAACCAGCTGTAGTGACGCTGGACTTTTTATGGGAGCTGGTAGCTAAACTGGGTATGGCACTACATGTTTATTCACAGCAGCAAGTGTTATTATTTGTGATAGTTGTGGGTGGATCCTTAGGCCGGTGGCAGATGACCACACCCTCGGGGGTAGATCCAGAGAGAGACCACCGGTCAGGCTCAGAGTTGGGAGACAGACACACACAAGTTCTTTTATTAAACTGTTTTTGAGAACCACCAGAGGTGGCAGTAGTGAGCTGGAGAAGCCCGACTTGGCTGTAGTCCCTCAGGCACTGGAACAGCGATCCCAGGAAGGCTGAGCTGTAGAGAAACTGAGATAGTGAGTAGGCAGAATATGCAGAGTTCAGGAACAGAACCGTGATGGTACACTCACACGATATCCTCTTAGAACAGCCCAGGAGCTGGAATGAAGTAGGCCCTCGAGGAGTGAATACCTGGTTCCAGGGGAAGCTCTGAGAGAGAGATGGTAACTCACTGGTTTTGTAGGCAGTGGTGACTTCCTGGCAGAAGTTATATTCGGTAGCAGGTCCGGGAACGTGGACCCTCGAGGAGCGAGTACCGGTTCCAGACTGCGACCTGAAAAGTAAGAGAGAAAGGCGAGGCCCCCGAGGAGCGGGTACCCCTGGTAAAGTCTGAGGAGGCAGAGTAGCAAGGTAAGTGGAGAACGAATCCCATCCACAGTGATACCTGGAGGCAGCTAGGTAGGAAACCCTTTGCTAACTCGATTAGCTAGCAAAACAAGAGACCTTAAATATCTGGCGATGATGACATCATCTCAAGGGGACACCCTTGAGGTTAGCGCCACAGCTGGTACTTGAATCGGGGCTGCTCTGCGTGCGCGCCCTTAGCCCTCAGGAGAACATGGCGGAAAGACAGCGTTGAGCCAGTCGAGGGTTGCCAGAGAAGGTCGGCAAGATGACGCTGTGGCAGCCAAACTTTCATCAAGCAATGAGGGAATCGCCAAAGTGGTAAGGTGGGCGGAGTGGAGATGTCGAGCAGCAACGGTCGCAACAGCAAGTTAATTTTTCTTCTAAAATAGAAGATATTACCCGGGACTTTAACTCCAAACATTTGGAACAGCAGCAAAGAATCCAAATACTTGAGGTCCAAGGAAAGAAGCTTCAAGATACACAGTCTGTCTTAGTTCAGGAGCGTTTAATCCTAAACAGGAAAATGGAACAAATGGAAAACAAGATGAGACACCTGAACCTTAGGTTTCTTAATTTTCCTAAGGTTCTGGGAGAACAGCCAAGGATCACATTTAGAAAGTACATGTTGGAAGTTTTACAGATTGCTCAAGAGAATATTCCGGTTCTTAACAAAGTGTACTTTTTACCTTACACAAGATCAGGAGAGGAAGATGTACCTCAGTCGATCGATATTGAAAATTTAACAGCTTTCCTAGAGCTTTCCTTTTACTCTCTTAGTGATCTTTTTATATGAATTGGATCTTAGTATGATAATGAGAAATTATTTTCAGAATATGAGAGTTGAGTTCATGGGTAAAGTGGTGCAGGTATTCCCAGAGTTAGCCAAAATAACCCAGGAGAGGAGGAGGGGGTTCCTAGCATTACGGCAGGAAGCCCACTCTATAGGCGCTATTTTTATGCTCAGATATCCTTGTTGTTGTGTATTAAAATTGGATAATGTTACTTATGTATTCTTTATACCTGAGCAGTTAAAGATGCTGTTAGAAAATATAAAGAGATTAATGCCTATTCCCTCAGTCCAAGAAAGTTCTACAAGTGACCAATAAGTAATAGAGGAATAGCTGTAATACATTTGTTATGGTTAAGCGGTGTTTAGGTGGATTCTTGGGTACTGTGGCAGATGACCACACCCACGGGGAGGAGCCCCGTGAGGAGCCACAGTACTGGGCTAGACTCAAGATGCACAAACACAGAATTAGATCTTTTATTGTACAGCTTGTAGGATACCACCAGAGGTGGCAGTAGTGAGGTAGTCTGGATGTAGCAGTCTTGGGACCCTTGGCAGAGGGGACCCTTCTCACCCCGTTGGCAGAGGGGAATTCCGGTATAGGTTTCCCAGCAAGGCAATGCTGTATATGAGACAGACAGAGTTAGATTACTCACTAGATGGTAGCTGTAGGTATGCGATTCCACCAGGTTGAAGTAGATGGTACTGGCACCGAGGCAGGGAGAGCAGGCCCTCAAGGAGAGAGTGTACTGAAATAAAGCAGAGGGCCCCCGAGAAGCGAGTACCCAGGTTAGTCAATACCCTGAAGGGCAGAGAAAGAGCTTCCAGTGGCAGCACGGAAGCGGTAGAGTAGCTTAGACCGGACGAATCCAAGTCCAAATCCAGTGCAAGTCCAGTCTTTGCTAACTCGATTAGCTATCACGTAAGGGCAGGCAATACCCAGATGGCATGACGTCACTTGAGGGGGACGCCCCCGAGGTTTGCGCCATAGCTGGAATAAAGATGAGGGTAGCGCGCGCGCCCTCGTAGGGCCTTGGGAGGAGCATGGCGGGAGGCAGCACCATAGCCTTTCCGGGGACACCGGAGAGGGTGGCTTGCAGATGCGGCGGTAGCCATTTTCCCAAGGTAAGTGGGAGGAGCCGTGAACAAGGTGAGGCAAATGGGGCGAAGCCGTCTATCACTGATGGACGCAACATCGTTAATCTTATTCTTCTTTAAATGTTTCTTTCTTCTGTAAGTTCTTTATAAGTGAACCCTCCCCCCCTTATTTATATTTGGGGTCTAATATTAGATGATTATTTTCTTTATGTTACAGTAGATACTGTAGAGATGTATTTGATTTCCTATACAAAGTGAGTATCCTTTGTAATTATGATTACAATTAATAAAGAGAAAATTAAAAAAAAAACAGGATCAGCCAGAAATAATAATAAAAAAATGTATTTCTGCAGAAGCAAGAGGGGAGTGATAGCAATTCTCATACGCTAAAATAAAATAAAAACTGTTTTGCATATGAATTTAGGGTTTAGTAAGCCCAAAGTGATAGTTTAAGTTCATGCTTTTATTCAAACGGCACCGTCAAAGCAATGGAGAAACCTTTCAGAAATGATCTCCTATTGAATGCACAGTGGAGGGATCTTCCTTAACTGATTCATCTCCTAGTCAGAAATGCTTCTGAAGGGTCTTTCTACTTAGTGTTCTGCATTTCTATAAAGAATACAATCTCTTCAACTGTCTAATTTTTAGCCTAGTTTTCAACCGGAAACTTGGTTCTATAAAATGATCATGTCTGTGTCCATCTATTTCCCTCTGTCCCATAACAACTTTGAAACCATTCATCCAATGTCTTCCAATTTCTGTCGCTGAAAGTGAAACATTCAGTGAGCCCCAGCTCACACTTTTCATATGTCCCTGACCCACCCTTACCCCAATCCACAATACTCAGAATTGCTATTTGTTTCTTTACCTTGGTTTCCTAGAGGGAAATTGGTCAGTTCAGTTGAGCTGAAATATTAGTAAGTCAGAACATATTATGATGTCATCAAGCATTTGTAAAATTGCCCCCTGCCCTTGACTAGTAACTACAGGTTCCCGATTATACACTCTGCAATATAACATGCCACACAAGTCAATATTCTCTAAAGAAGAAAGACAGAAGCTGAAATATCAAGGAGGCAAGAGCACAGTGTGATATCATCGAGTATTTTGAGACTGCGGTGCTTACAGTCCAGCAGGAACTTTGTACTAATGAGCCTGCAAGCCAATTTTGAAAGGAAAACTTCTCACTTACAGGGTCATTCATCAAAATGCTTTATAGCGTTAACGCATGCATTAATGGCATAACGCATGCGATAATTGTGTTATCGCATGGCACAATTGCAAATTTTTAGAAGGGGTGGGATAGGGAAGGGGTTTCGGCAGGATAGATTAAAATGAGGGGCAATATCACATTGTGTGATAGCATAACACATTCTATTGCATGGTTTTAATGCCAGAAATAACTACACCTTTTTCCCTGGCATTAGGTTATGCGATATGCCTGAAATGGCCGTAACGCAATTTGTGATAAAGATTGCAAATTTCATTTCAGCCATTTCTGGGCTAGGGGAGAGGGGGGGGGAGAGAGAGGGGGGAGAGAGGGGTAGAGGGAGTGGAGTAGAAAGAGAAAGAGAGAGAGAGAGAGCATCTGGGGAGGCCTTCACAGTATATCACTATAAGAGGGTCAGCAGATAGCTTGAGGTGAGCTGTTGGTGGTGGTTTAGGGGCAAGTTTTAGATGCAGAGTGAGACGTACAAACAGCTTACTACACTGAGGTGAAGTTTTGACATCATTTGGAGAGAGGAAAGTCTCACAAAGATGAGATTTCTACAATATTCTCTCGCCCATGCTTGAAGGACTCTATAACAGGGTAAATAATGCATAGGGATTTCAAAATTAACTGGTCGGCCCTAACCCTGCCCCTTTTTCCCACAGGGAAAAGAAGACATACCATGGACAGCATGCATACTTTTCTTTGGATGCAGGGAGTAAGTGTGTGTAGGGGAGGGGGTTAATTCTTAAAGGTTTTTCCTTTTCCCCATGGGTAAACACTCATTTACACATGGAAATCCTATTGAAAACTGCCCTTTCAAACTGACCTCTTTCAAATAAATTCCATTAGCAAGGGGGGCGCCATGCTGCCGGTTATGAAGACCGTTGCCGGTAAACTTGGCATCGGTTTTCATAGCCAGCCATCTGCCAGTAATGAAAATGGCCACCGATAAACTCGGCATCTGTTTTCATTACTGGCAGAAGGCCGGTTATGAAAACCGATGCCGAATTTACCGGTGTCAGTCTTCATAACTCGGCGGTCTGCCGAGGTTTTTTTTTTTTTTAAGTAGAGAAAAAAAAAAGTAAAGAAAAGCAGTTTTTTCTGCTTTTCTGTATTTCTTTTACCTGTGCTCAGCTATTAACACCTGTTCCAGGCATTCGTTAATATCTGAGAGCAAAATGTGCGTCTGAGAGGAGTGAATGAGTAATAACCTCATTCACATGCATTTGCATGTGATGAGGCTACTGCATTCACTCTGCGTTGGACACGGGTTAAATAGGCGCTAATCCTCCTATTGCATTAGAGAGTAGATTAGCGCCTATTTAACCCACGTCCAAGTGCGAGTTATACAGTGCGCTCGGTCCCTGAGAGGGCAGGCTAACATAGGGCCAGATTCATTAAAGTTTTTCTTCCATTTTGTGTCTATGGGAAAAACCATTAAAGGCCAATTTTCAAAGCCCTATGTGCAGTGAAATGGGGAGATATGCATGCGGACTTTCAATAGCTCGCAGCCGTGCGCGTATCTCTCGGTATGCGCATTGCAAAGGCTTTAGAAAAAAGGAGTGGGCTGGGGCGGGATAGGGGGGCTGGGATAGCACCATTAGTCAGAATTCCACACAAGAGTGCACCGGGATCTGACCGGCTTGCGTAACCTGCTGCTGCTAAGGACCACAGGTACGTATTAAAAGAAAAAAAATCTAGGGTAGTCAGCGGGTTTTTAGGAGTTGGAGCTAGTAGGTTAAAAGGGAGACAGATTAGGTGGGGGGTTTAAGAAGTCTACTCATTTACTGGAGCGGACTGGGAGGGAATTGGGGAAAAGGCCTATTGCGTTGCTGCGCACATCTACTAAAATCCCTCCCCACTTAGGCACATGAAACGGCACTCGCGTATAAATGTGTACGTGGGGAGCTAATTCTATAACATGTGCGAATGTCATAAAATTGACCCATCCATGTGCACACGGTGGCAACCGCACGCACATGGATGCCTGCCTGAGGCTTTTAATATCTGGATAATTTACATGCTCAGCAAGTTTTGAATAAGGATCTCTATTTTTTTTTTTTTAAAGTTAAGGGGTATCAATCTTTTTCTCTTTTATTCACAAACAACTTCCAAAAGCTCAGCATCATAACGTGGGTTTACAAATGTCCTCAGCTGATTGTTCAAGCTTTATGAAAGATGTGGCAAAATCCAGAGATCAACTGGGTTTTATGACACTATAACATTGTTCCTGGATGTAATAAATGATTGCTTCATGGAGCAATTGGTTCAGGAACCAACAAGAGAGGGAGCTATTTTAGATTTAATTCTTAGTGGAATGCAAGATTTGGTGAGAGAAGTAATGGTGGTGGGGCCACTTGGGAACAGTGATCATAACATGATCAAATTTAAACTAATAACTGGAAGGGGGACAATAAGTAAATCTGCAGCTCTAACACTAAATTTTAAAAAGGGAAACTTTGGGGCGCTCTTGCGCAACGATCAAAATGGCCGCCTAAGTGTGTAGCTCCGTTCGAGATTTTTTCATTATAGGAAGGAAATACTACTTTTTGTGCGTCTCCAGCTTCCTTTTTTTGCCGATTCAGCTTCGCGAATGTCCAAGCTCCCGATGGCATCCAGTAAACCCGGGAAGATAGAAGCGGCGTTTGCGGCGTCGGCAGGCACTAAAAGATCCAAGGCCGACCCTCCTTCCCCTGACAAGGCCCCGCCAACGAAGGTAATGGCGTCTGCCGATGTTATTCTCACCGAGCTGCGCCAGCTAAAAGAACTGATAAATGTTAATATTGATGCTACTAATGCGATACGAGGGGAATTAGTAACAGTTTCGGCTAAACTGGAGTCTTACCAATCCCGACTCGATGATGTGGAATCTCAAGTCTCCTCTTTACTGTTAACTACCGCCTCCGTTCCTCAGATAACTAAAGAGATGGAGCAACTTCAAAATAGTATTGAAGACTTATCTAACAGGAACAGACGAAATAATGTTCGCCTACTTGGAATTATGGAGGGAGAGGAAGGCAATGATATAACTGGCTTTCTCGTTAAGTTGCTTACCAACAGCCTCAGCGTAGATTTTCAATATCCGCTGGAAATCGAGCGAGCACACCGAGTTCCATTCAAGCCACCTTCTAATCCCAAATATCCAAGACCGATTATATTTAAATTATTACGCTACCCTCAAGTACTGCAAATCCTGGCGGCTGCCAGAACTCAGGCACCTATTCAATATCAGGGCCGTAATATAATATTTGTGCCAGATCTGGCTAAAGCTACTGCGGAGCGCCGGAAGGCCTTTTTGGCGATGCGGCCGAGACTTCAGCATATTGGAGCGAAATATGGTCTCCTGTACCCCGCACAGATGCGTGTTACCTACAACAATCAAACGCGATTCTATCAACAGCCCCAGGCTCTAGAGGATTTTCTTCACACTATTGATATTACGCCTGCTATGGTGACCTGAACAATTAATGGCTTCTACGGAGGTCATGATACTAGCTGGAGACGCTATACGTCATTGTAAGCACAATTTTTTTTTGTTCATTTTTCCTTATCCGGAATCATGTTTCATTATCTTTCTCGAGCGATGAGTTCCACTTGGACTGGCCGTTGGTCCGCCTAGGGGCCCACTAAGTTATCCCTCTTGGGATTCTACCCTTAGCACAGTTAGTGCTAACACCGTTTAGGTCTCTCTTGTCTTATCCTCTTTTTCTCTTCCTTCTTTCTGTTTCTTCTCCCTCCCTTTCTACTCTTTCCAATTCTGTTTTCCCTCTTTCTGTTGCACTTGTGCTTTCTCTTCATCCTATTTCTCAGACGATATCAGTACTACGGTATCGGATATTGCTTGATTTCCTTTTTTCTTTTTTCTCTCTTTTTCCTTCTCCTTTTTTTGCCATATGACTAATATTAAGGCCTCGTTTACAGTGACTTCGTTAAATGTTCAAGGTTTTTCGCACCCCATCAAGCGAAAAAAAATCCTCACTTATCTCCAATCTTTGCATTCTGATATCGCCCTTATACAGGAAACTCGATTAACATCTACTGAGGCTCAAAAACTAAAGCAGCAATGGGTAGGGCAAGTTTATTTTAGCCCTGCTGTCCAAAAAAAACGAGGAACGGCCATTCTCCTACATAAAAGACTAGACGCTACGGTGACCCAACAAGCTGCGGACACTGATGGAAGGTGGAATCTCATCCAAGCATCCATTAATAATGACATATATACGATACTAAATATATATGCTCCGAATCTGGATGAACCTTCATTCTTCCATGATACCTTTGCCCGCCTTTTAGCTCATAATTCTACATCTACCATAGTTGGAGGAGACTTCAATCAAGTCCTGGACCCTTTCATAGATAAGAAAACATCTGCTCGTTTGACTATCTCTAAATCCAGCAAGACACTCAAGCATCTTATGTCTTCTTTTGGCCTATCGGATCCATGGAGACTTCTGAATCCTGCTGAAAAGGAATATACCTTCTTCTCTTTCCCACACTCTTCCTATTCCCGCATTGACTTTTTTTTAACATCTCATCATCTCATATCACAAATTCAATCCGCTTCCATTGCACCCATCTTAGTATCGGATCATGCGGCTATTACTCTACAAATTGACTTGCAATCTCCAATTATGGCGGACAGATTGTGGAGATTTAATTCTTCCTTACTTTCTGACCCGGAATTTCTAGACTACATCAGAGACAAAACTACTGAATATTTTTTGTATAACTCTTCATCTGAAATTTCATTGTCCACTCTCTGGGACGCTTATAAAGCCACTATACGTGGTGATATCATCAGTTTCTCTGCTCATCAACGGAAATTACGAAACGCTGAACTTGATCGTCTCCTACAATCCATCGTTTCCCTGGAAACAGCACATATTTGCTGTCCGATGTCAACTTCATTAGCTGAGGTGCTTAAAGCTAAATTTCAATACAATCAGCAGCTAAGTGCTTCGGTTCGTTTAAATGTTTTTCACTCCAATGCTTTATACTATGCGGAAAACAACAAAAGTGGTCATTTATTAGCTACCTATTTGAAAAAACGAACTGAAAAAAAAACGCATTACCAATCTCACATCGGCCACAAACCATACTTTGACTCAAGATGCAGATATCTTACAAGCTTTCAGGGACTTCTATGCGACATTGTACCAAAACGAGGTTGATGTCTCTGAAGCTGAACTGCATTCCTTCTTTTCTTCACTTTCGCATCCCTCAATTTCTTCTACTCAACATCAAGAGCTCGAATCTCCGATTACTGCCCAGGAAATTGAACTCGCCATCAAGTCCCTTCAGACCGGGAAAGCCCCCGGTCCGGATGGCTTCACTACAGATTTCTACAGGGCTTTTAGTCAAGAACTTATTCCATACTTACAAAAAGTGTATTCTATTGCCCCCACTCAACCACAGTGTTTTCCCACATTTTCTGAAGCATGTGTGGTGGTTCTCCCAAAGCCAGGCCGTGCAACAACGGAGGTTGGAAATTATAGACCCATCTCTCTCTTAAATACTGACTATAAAATCCTCACTAAAATATTGGCCACTAGATTGTCTAAAATAATGCCACATCTCATTCACCCAGACCAATCTGGTTTCATTAAAAACAGGCTCATCGCCAATAACACCAGACTTTTTTTTCACATTCATGAAGCGGTCCACTCAAGTCCTCTCCCTGTTATTGCGGTATCACTAGATGCCGAAAAGGCTTTTGACCGCGTTGAATGGTCTTTCCTCTTTTATGTCCTCCACAAATTCGGATTTGGCTCACAATTTGTTTCCTAGATTCGGCTCCTATATTACTCCCCTTCTGCATTTTTATATATTAATAATCGCAAATCCCCGAGCTTTTCACTCCATAGAGGAACTAGGCAGGGGTGCCCCCTCTCTCCGTTGCTTTTCAACCTGGCTTTGGAACCCCTTCTTATTGCAATACGTCAAAATTCTCACATTACAGGTGTCTCTATTGGATCTGAAATTTATAAACTATCGGCATATGCTGACGATGTATTATTATTCCTTACTAACCCTGAAGTCTCATTATCTCATTTATTGCAATTAATCAATGTATATTCCTCTTTATCTGGATATAAGATCAATTGGCACAAGACGGAACTATTACCCCTTAATGTCATGGGCTCTATGGTTGACTTATCTACTTCTGTCATACAAAAGGTCCCCCAATGTATTAAGTATTTAGGTGTATACTTTTATACCGATCCTACCTTAACGATTTCTAACACAGAATCTCGTATTTTACAATCCCTTAAGGACTTAACTTTGGGTTGGTCTCCTCTTCACTTGACGTGGTGGGGGCGGTTAGACACTATCAAAATGGTGCTTGCACCGAAAATCATTTACGCTTTGTCAATGATACCGGTTTTTTTCTCCCCCGCTTTTTATCAAAAGGTAGACAGAATCCTTTCCTCCTTTTTATGGAAAAATCGAAATCCGAGAATTGCCTTGACCAAACTAAAACTTGTTAAATCCAAAGGGGGAGTTAATTTCCCTAATTTTCATGCGTACCACCAAGCTTTTATGCTCCAACAGGCCTATCATCATTTTCAGGAGGATACTGATGAATGGGAACAACCGAGGTGGCTAGCCATTGAACGTTCCCTTTTGTCTCCTATCCCACTGTCATGTTTTCCTGGTATGAAACTTCCAGTGAAATATGCCACTAATCCGATACTGAATTCTTTACACGCAGCTTATTGTCTCTTTGATTCCCTTCGCCCTCGTCAGATATGTTCTTGGAGCCACTCCTGTATGGCCCCCATTTGGTACAACTCATTGTTGCTCATTAACGGTAGTTCTTTCCTATGGCCACTATGGCATACTAAAGGAATATGGTTTTTGTCTTCCATTTTAGAGGATGGTAATCTTCTTCCTTTTTCTACTCTACAAAGCCTTTATGGGCTCCCTAAAACCCAATTTTATGCATGGCTACAGCTTAGGAACGCATTATCCTCCACCCCATTTTTATCCAATCCACTTACTGCTTCTCCATTTCTATTACAAATTTTTCAGGAGTTTGGGACTAAAGGTCATTTAGCTTCCCGCTTATATAAGACTATTGTTGCAACTAATATTAATAAAAATTTTACTAAATTATACCCAATTTGGTCACGGGATGTAAACGTTTCTATCACTGCTGCTGAGTGGAATCATCTGTGGTCCATCACCACACGCATCTCACTATCTTCCAGTTTGACGCAGTCCTCTTTTTTCTTTATGCATAGAGCTTTTTGGACTCCCTGGCGGTTGCACCGAGCTGGCCTGCTTCCCACTCATCAATGTTGGTCATGCTCTACCCCCAATGCCACATTTGAACATATGTTTTATTCTTGCCCATATATACATACGTTTTGGTGCCAAACCTGGTCTATTATTTCCTCAATTCTTACACTGGATTCCCCTCTTACATTTGCTATCATATTTCTCCGGGGATCCAATCACTCTTTCCATCTATCCTTACCTCACCGGAAATTGATGGATTTCCTCTGCGCTGTTGCGCTTCATACCATACTATCAAACTGGAAGCGTAGTGATTTGCTATCCGTGACTTGGTGGTGGAACTCAGTCTGTATGTATTATAAATATGAAAAAGCAATGACTATTAAGAGTCATCGCTTGGCCTCGTGGGCGCAGGTATGGAAACCTTTAGAAGATTATATTCTTGCTAATGTACCTTGAATATTTACCTGGTATACGAATCTGTCATATCGGCTTCTTCCTCCTCTTTCTGCTCTGATCTCTTCTCTTTTCTTTCTTTTCTCTTTTACCTTCTTTCTCCTCTCTTTTCTTTTCCCTCTATATCCTTTGCTCCTCTAGTCTCTCTTCTCGCTCTTTTCTTCTCCTTTACACCCGCTATCTTCATATTCCATTTACAGCTTCGGTAGGAAGCATTTCTGATTCATTTTGCACTAGCAATCACAGCTGTTTAGTCAGAGTTACCATTTTGTACACGTTTTGTTGGCAATGTCTTAATTGTCTGTTCTAGGGCGTGAATTTTATGACCCTCAACTATTCATATCGGTTTCGTTATATATGCTCTTACATCTTCATTTTCTGTTATCAACTGTATATATATGACCAGTTTATGTAACCATGTGACGGCTGTATTGTGAAACCTTTCTTTCAATAAAAATATTGAAACAAAAAAAAAAAAAAAGGGAAACTTTGATAAAATGAGAAAAATAGTTAGAAAAAAACTGAAAGGTGCAGCTGCAAAGGTTAAAAGTGTTCAACAGGCATGGACATTGTTTAAAAATACAATCCTAGAGGCGCAGTCCATATGTATTCTGCGCATTAAGAAAGGTGGAAGGAAGGAAAAACGATTACCGTCATGGTTAAAAGGTGAGGTGAAAGAGGCTATTTTAGCCAAAAAAAATCCTTCAAAAACTGGAAGAAGGATCCATCTGAAGAAAACAGGATAAAACATAAGCATTGTCAAGCTAAGTGTAAAACATTGATAAGACAGGCGAAGAGAGAATTTGAAATGAAATTGGCCATAGAGGCAAAAACTCATAATAAAAACTTTTTTAAATATATCCAAAGCAAGAAACCTGTGAGGGAGTTGGTTGGACCATTAGATGACAGAGGGGTTAAAGGGGCTCTTAGGGAAGATAAGGCCATTGCAGAAAGACTAAATTAATTCTTTGCCTCCGTGTTTACAAATGAGGATGTTGGGGAGATACCAGTTCCGGAGATGGTTTTCAGGGGTGATGAGTCAGACGAACTGAACAAAATCACTGTGAACCTGGAAGATGTAGTAGGCCAGATTGACAAACTAAAGAGTAACAAATCACCTGGACCAGATGGTATGCATCCTAGGGTTCTGAAGGAACTAAAAAATGAAATTTCTGATCTATTAGTTAAAATTTGTAATCTATCATTAAAATCATCCATTGTACCTGAAAACTGGAGGGTGGTCAATGTAACCCCAATATTTAAAAAAGGCTCCAGGGACGATCCAGGTAACTATAGACCAGTGAGCCTGACTTCAGTGCTGGGAAAAATAGTGGAAACAACTATTCTCAAGAACAAAATTGTAAAGCATATAGAAAGACATGATTTAATGGAACATAGTCAACATGGATTTACCCAAGGGAAGTCTTGCCTAACAAATGTGCTTCATTTTTTTGAAGGGGTTAATAAACATGTGGATAAAGGGGAACCAGTAGATGTAGTGTATTTGGATTTTCAGAAGGCATTTGACAAAGTCCCTCATGAGAGGCTTCTACGTAAACTAAAAAGTCATGGGATAGGAGGCGATGTCCTTTCGTGGATTACATGCTGGTTAAAAGACAGGAAACAGAGAGTAGGATTAAATGGTCAATTTTCTCAGTGGAAAAGGGTAAACAGTGGAGTCCCTCAGGGATCTGTACTTGGACCGGTGCTTTTCAATATATATATATAAATGATCTGGAAAGGAATACGACGAGTGAGGTTATCAAATTTGCAGATGATACAAAATTATTTAGAGTAGTTAAATCACAAGCAGACTGTGATACATTGCAGGAGGACCTTGCAAGACTTGAAGATTGGGCATCCAAATGGCAGATGAAATTTAATGTGGACAAGTGCAAGGTGTTGCATATAGGGAAAAATAACCGTTGCTGTAGTTACACGATGTTAGGTTCCATATTAGGAGCTACCACCCAGGAAAAAGATCTAGGCATCATAGTGGATAATACTTTAAAATCGTCAGCTCAGTGTGCTGCAGCAGTCAAAAAAGCAAATAGAATGTTAGGAATTATTAGGAAGGGAATGGTTAATAGAACGGAAAATGTCATAATGCCTCTACATCGCTCCATGGTGAGACCACACCTTGAATACTGTGTACAATTCTGGTCGCCGCATCTCAAAAAAGATATAATTGCGATGGAGAAGGTACAGAGAAGGGCAACCAAAATGATAAAGGGGATGGAACAGCTTCCCTATGAGGATAGGCTGAAGAGATTAGGGCTGTTCAGCTTGGAGAAGAGACAGCTGAGGGGGGATATGATAGAGGTCTTTAAGATCATGAGAGTTCTTGAACGAGTAGATGTGACTCGGTTATTTTCACTTTCAAATAATAGAAAGACTAGGGGGCATTCCATGAAGTTAGCAAGTAGCACATTTAAGACTAATCGGAGAAAATTCTTTTTCACTCAACGCACAATAAAGCTCTGGAATTTGATGCCAGAGGATGTGGTTAATGCAGTTAGTGTAGCTGGGTTCAAAAAAGGTTTGGATAAGTTCTTGGAGGAGAAGTCCATTAATGGCTATTAATCAATTTTACTTAGGGAATAGCCACTGCTTTTAATTGCATCAGTAGCATGGGATCTTCTTAATGTTTGGGTAATTGCCAGGTTCTTGTGGCCTGGTTTTGGCCTCTATTGGAAACAGGATGCTGGGCTTGATGGACCTTTGGTCTGACCCAGCATGGCAATTTCTTATGTGCTTATGTTCTTAAGTGAGAGCAAAGTCATTTGATAATACAAAAAAGGAACAATTTTCTTATCTTCCTTCAAAGTTGCAAAGTTTTTGGGTATTTTTACCTGAGGATTTTACATCAGTTTCAGGGAAAGCACCAGCATACTTTCCCCTTCAAAACTGCTTCAGATAAAAGTACTCACAGATTTAAGCATCTGCTTTTTTTTGCATGTATTTGTTAACTTGGAAATAATGGAGTGAATTTTCAAAGACATTATGTACATAAAAGTAGGATATATCGTAGCAATTTTGAAAAGTCCATTTATGTGCATAAAAATCAGTTTTGTATGCTTAAATCCTTGTAAAAATTACCTCCATGTGTAGATTTTAAAGTGTAAACTATCCTTTATTTCCTTCTCCCACCCTAAGCACATACATCCAGGACCACATTACATACTTAAAAGTAAACACATTGTTGATCCCCATGAGTACTTTTAGGTCAGCAAGAGTTGGCCAGTTTTCAGACAGTCAATTAACCAAGGTATATGGTATTTGAAAACAGCCCTCAAACTGGGCACACTAGATGGGCCTTATGGCACTTATCTGCCATCATATTCTATGCTTCTATGATTCAAAGATGAAGATTTCAATTTCTAAGTGAAAGGCAAGGAAAGAAAGATGACAATGTACTGCTTTAAAACAGCCTAGTGACTGATGTAAAGAACATTATGATCTCAGAAACTACTATATTTGTCTTATCAACTGCTAGCATTTATTCCATGATAGAGTTGCTTAAAGAGATAAGGGAAACACAAGACATTGGAAAAAAATTGCACCGTAGGTTTTGCTCCATTATTCGTCTATGGATCATCAACTTTTGAGACAGAACCATCCTTTCACAGAAATGGTAGCTCGTGGTTGATAAACTGCTTGGTGCAGCAAGTAGTGCCATTGCCATCCTTCCCACTTAGGTCCCTCAACCTCCACTGCCCTCTTCTCTATTCTGGACCTCTCTACTAACTCCACCTTTACTACATTTTTGTGTCTCTGTTTTATCTTCTGATTGTCCCCTCATTTCTTGGTCTTAATTTATTTTGTCACCACCTCATTGATTACTTTATCTTCAAACTTCTCATCCTGCTCATTTTGATAGCTTTTTCTTTTTTTGTTCCCTTTTCCCTCTATCTCTGTGAATTTATATAATTAATCTTGGCTTGTCTACACCTTTCCCATTATTCTAACCCAGATTGACTCAGTTTGATTTTCCTTCTCTCTCTTCAGCCCAAACACCCCCTCCAACTTCTACCCACTGCTTTCTCACACTCCCAGAAAATGTAATTCCCCTTTTCTCTGATTTCCTTTCTTCCTTATACATACTCCCTATGGTCTCTATCTTTGCTTCTCCAATACTTTCCTCCTTTTCCTTCTACCCACTCGCTTGTCTTGCTTTGCTTCTGCTTCCTCTTCCATCCTTTCCTGCTTTCTCCCTTCTTGCTTGCTTTCTCCCTTTTTGCTTGTTTTCCATGATATTACTTTATATCTCCTCTCACCTACAAGCTTATCTTAGCATGGCTCACATGAGTAAAGCTGAGCTGCACTGGCAATCTAGACTGTTCCAATGATGCAGTAACACCATTTGAATGCAGTGCTGCTTGATCTAAGAGAAACAGCTGATAACAAAAGTTGTGGTGGATAGCAGGTTCTCTGACCTGCAGGGGTACTAGCAATACTCTGGTTCTACAAGGGTAGGGGGTGGAGAGGCTCACTACAGAGATGGCTCCACCAACACTTATCTCCTCCAATAAGGGGCAGGGGAACTGGAGGAGCTCTCAGCAGCGGAAACTCCAGCAACACTTATTTGATCTTGCAAGGTGAAATAGGGGGAGACTCTCCACAGGGGCAATTCAAATATTTCTGCAGTCCTGCAAAGGGGGGGGGGGGAGGCTTTCCTTGGCACCAGCTCTACACTTATTAAATCCTGCAAGTAGAGATGGAGGAAGTGTTACCTCCGGCAGCACACCTTCAGCCCTGAGAGAATGGATTTATTTTGTGACAACTCTTCTCCGATCTTTAAACAAGGAGGGGGGAGGAGCTCTCCTCAGCAGTATTAACCTTAAATAGCAGCAGGATCTTTTTTTGCAGTTGGTTAAACACTAACTCCAGAGCAAAAGCTACAGAATAGACATGCTTTCATAACAACACTATTAGTTAATAGACTACTGTCCTCCATTTGCTACTCTCCTCTTGTCCCGCCAGACTTTCAAACAGAGAACAGTTCAGTGAGTCAGAGAAAATACGTTCTTTGCTTTTGAAGTTATTTTTGGTGGAGTAAACATACCACTGTACCTGCACACCAGTCACCACAGTTTCACAGACATTTAATTCAAGGTATATCAGAATACAAACAATGTGAACCAACTCTTAAGTGTCTGTTAGATGACAATTTTACAGATACCAATATGTGGTTCTTATTATTGGCATTACATTTTTGTATGTTATATTTCTGCTTTCTACTAAATGTAACTATTGACTTAAAATGGTTTGCAAACCCTACTGTAGGATATATAAATACTAAACTTCTGATTATTTTCAAATAAAGAGATTCCATATTGCAGGTAAGGAGAAATATTATCTATTAATATAATTAAGGCTATAATTACATTTTAATGCAAATATGAGCATTAAACACATCAGTTTTAAGTCCAATTACATATAATTTGAACATAAAAATCACCCCTAAAATAGAAGTGTGAGGGAACTACCTTAAGAGACCAGCCACAGAAATCTGGCTGGATCTTCCTTAAGGATCAGCCCCCCCAAGGGATTCTGGGCCCAGGGAAGATCTCTTCAGCCTAATATAAGTTGTCAGGGCCTACAAGGGTTAGAGGTGTCCCAGGGATCAGGCAGAAGCATGTTAAGACCTATGTGTGATACCCAGTATTTATGAGATACCTGAACTTCAAGGTGAGCTGTCTAATTTGCTTTGCACTGCACTTTGTTTTCATTGTAAATAAACTGCACTTAGAGAACAGCCACAGTCTGCCTCCTTTTTCCTCTGGCTGTTTCTAAGCCACTGTCACTTGAGTTACCACAAGAAGTAATAGTCTTCAAAATGTTGGATCAGTGCATTGAATCAACATACTATCTTGATATTATATCAATATTGAAAAAACAAAGTATTGCAGTTCCAGGTTCAACTGGAACAGAAATAGGGTGACATTTTGTAATTAATGGACTTGAAATCACAATCTACAACAGTATTCCAAAATCTGTTTCTTAATATGGGAATTTCCTATCAAGTGGGATTCAGTGGAATGCAATATATACTTAAAGTAATTCAATCAAACTGAGCTATAATTAGGTCCCTAATCATATAGTTATTTACACCTCAGTTTTATTGAATTGCTCATTATGATATTGTATTACAATCCAATAAATTCTGCCTAATAGGAAATTCCAGAATTATGAACATTGTTTTCTATTGTAATTCACAATTTTTCAGCTCATTTATAATGCTTTCTTAAAGTGGATGTTGAATGTTGTACTGCTTACATGAAAATAAAACAAATCCAAGAAAGGACTATATATTAGTATTTAGAAAACAGCTAGAGGAATTAGGGAAAATATAATCTTGGTTTTGGCATGCACTCTACTCAAACAAATTTGTTATTTATTGTGCATGAGAAATTTGGATTGTATTTTTCCATATGCAGTATGTTGAAGCTGTGTTGAAACTCATCTGCAACCTTGTTGCTCACTCACTAAATTTTTATGAGAATCTATTCTAGCTCTTTATTTAGTTAAATTTGATTTCATGCCCTATCATAAATTACAACCTCATATCTGCCTAACAGCAAGTTACAACCTCATTTCTGCCTAACAGTAAGACAAGAATCAGGTCAACAGTACAATAATAGGAATAAAAACAATTTAAAAAATAGTATACCCCTTCCCTCATATCCCTTCCCACCCAAATAAACAATTGACCCCAGAAGACAAAGCATACACCCCAATCTAGACCAATCTCACAGTTCAGCAAAAAGCTTTAGAAAAAAAAGTCAGATTTTCAATTTGTTTTTTAAAGTAGATCAAATAATTAAGCTCAACGGCTAAGTCAATGGGCATCATATTTGAAAGAAATGATGCAAAATAAAGAAATGCTCTCTGCCTAGCAGAGGACAATTTTGCTTTATTATCAACAGCTTTAGTTTTTATTTCCTGGAATAGTTGTGTATTAGCAAGTTTTATCACCTCATATTTCTTCCTATTTCAAGACTGTTTATTAATATACTGAATTCATTCCAGCATGATTTACCTTCCCCTGTAAATAAATGAGCATTGTCCTACCTTTTGTTTTCTTTCAATTTTTATCCATGAAAGAACTACTTTTCTTATCAAATGATACTTAGTTTTATTGATATCTTCTGGTGAGAGATCCTACCAGAATGGTTTATAAATCCAAGTATATTATTGGATCCCCCATATCTACATGCCTGTTGACATGCTCAAAGAACTCCAACAGATTCCCTTGACTGATGCTCTGCAGAGCTGTCCCAAAACATATTTCCCTAAGTGACTCTATATTTTTAATATAAATTCTACCAATTTGTCCAGAACAAAAGATGAACTGCAGGACCTGTAGTTCCTTGGTCACTACTGGAGTCCTTTGAAAAAAGAGATGTTACACTGGCCATCCTCCAATTATCTAGCACGAAGACTGATTTTATTGATCAGTGTAAAATAGCAGCAACTCCTTAGTAAGTAACATCCAATATGATTTACTATTTACTTAATCTGTTTTTTTTTTACTTTATCATATTAACTAAATTATATTTTCTATTCAAAGTACTTGAAAAAACATCCTCTTTCTGCAATTAACATAGTTGACATAATTTATTTATACTTAAAGACAGCCTAATACTATAAGTCACTTTCATGTCAGTTTTGATATTTATATGTGACAGACCCTACGGTCATGACACCAGTAAGACCTAGGTGAACCTTTTAGTTTAGTCAGTGAGAGTATAGGTTAGAGTGAGGGGGAGGTACCATTCAAATTCAGCCCCTTCCTTTGTGGGATCTGGAATGGTCGACCCCTGAGAGTCTATTTAGCAGCTCTCCAGAGAGACCTTGGGAGGCAGTCCCTTTAGGTATGCAGAGAGTTAGGTGGTATAGAGGAGCTTTTGCCTTTGTTTTTTTTTCAGTGGAAGCAGGCTAACCCAGGCTGGGGATACTGACCACGGTTGAGAAGGTTTCCCTTCCAGTCTAATCACTAGCTGGTTGAGATATCCCTCTGGGTTGTATTCAGGCCTTTGACATTTTTTAACGTAGAATCCTTGTGAGACATCTGGGCCTTCTTGGGCACAGGAATTGGGGAACCCTGTGTTTGCAATGCTCAGGGATAGGAAAGACCTGCCCCTGAAGTGGTGGTGACCCACTGCAAGGAACAACTCTGGTATTAACATCAGTTTTGGGGGAAAGCTAACAATTTTGTTAGAAGATCCAGGAGGAAGTTTATTTATTTTATTTCTCAAATCTTCTATACCACACAACAGTAAGCTAACCAAGGCAGTTTACTTCCTGTCCGAAGCAAGAGAGCTGCTTGTTTCAAGAGGATATTTGCCATCAAGGATCTAGGGAGAAGAAAGCAACTGTGTAAGAACCATAGAGATCCTGAAGATCTGTTAACCGTGAGTAAAGGAAAGCAAACATCACTGAGACACCCATCCGGTGTTTCATCATCCTGGGGAGAGAAAGAGAAGATTCACTCTGTGTGCCATAGACTTTTACTAGTTTTATCAGTTTTGGAAGGGGTTTTGGCCACCCTAAAAGACCCTGCCCATCTGGGAGCTCATTTTTCTAAATCCAAGAGAGTGGATGTTTCTCTGGCCCTGATAATTGAGTCCTACACAGATAGAGGAAAGAGACTATAAGTAATTGAGAAGGGAATTCTGTAGTGCTGCAGTTTGAGTTTGTGCCATTCCTCATCAGTTTTAAACAGTAAAGACTTTAATTTTGGACTCTAAATTAGTGACTCTAGAGTATTTCTTTCACACACACTACACCCATCTTAAGGACAAGTATCCACCCTAAGGGAACACAAAGGACAATAAAGTAATATGTAAACACATCACTCCTGTCACATTGGGCCCTGGAAGTATATCTTCCCCCATTCCCCACCTACAAAGGATCCGTCCTTGGGAGTGAGAGGAAATGTGAAAGAGCTAGCCGGTGACAGGTTCCAGCCCTGAAGAGTAACAAATTATTTTATGGCCCCACCCATGCAGGACAGGTACACCAAGATGGAGTTACATATACAAAATATTTTGTTAGCATGTTGCATTTTTTAGCAGAAAGGGAGATCTATAACTAGGGGATATAACATAAAAAAATGGTGGTGGACATATGGAACATCCTCCTGACAAAAATAATGAAAATATCGGACTTGAAGAAAGCATAAGTTAAGCACAGAGAATCTCTGGTGGGGGTAAGTGGAAGCAGACCCAAAAACCAAGCAGTTATTACAACACAAAGAGAAATTGGGTGAACTAAATGGGTCTGGTGATCATTTTATGACATAGTATTCTATGCTTCCATATAGAAAGTAAATATTTAAATATTCCAGCTGTAATGAAAAGCACTGAAAATTAAACTAAGCGGTCTATGTGCTAAGCTGCATTAACTTTTTTATCATTTTAAATATAGCACACAAGCATAAACTTGCAACAGAAATAGTGATTGCATAGAAATAATCACAGGAAAAAGTAAAAGAAATAAAAAAAATCTCAATCCAGCTAACAGAGTGGTGGGGGTGGGGGGACCCAGAAAAGGGAGTAAGATAGAGGAAAAAAGGAAAAAATCTATATAATAAGGAAAATAAGTATCTTTCAGTATTACAAGATAGCAAGGAGCCAACCCAAACCAAAATACTTTCCTACAGAATATAGAACCCCATATTAGGAGCTACCACCCAGGAAAGAGATCTAGGCATCATAGTGGATAATACTTTAAAATCATCGGCTCAGTGTGCTGCAGCAGTCAAAAAAGCAAACAGAATCTTAGGAATTATTAGGAAGGGAATGGTGAATAAAATGGAAAATGTCATAATGCCTCTGTATCGCTCCATGGTGATACCGCACCTTGAATACTGTGTACAATTCTGGTCGCCGCATCTCAAAAAAGATATAGTTGCAATGGAGAATTTACAGAGAAGAGCAACCAAAATGATAAAGGGGATGGAACAGCTCCCCTATGAGGAAAGGCTGAAGAGGTTAGGGCTGTTCAGCTTGGAGAAGAGACGGCTGAGGGGAGATATGATAGAGGTCTTTAAGATCATGAGAGGTCTTGAATGAGTAGATGTGAATCGGTTATTTACACTTTCGAATAATAGAAGGACTAGGGGGCATTCCATGAAGTTAGCAAGTAGCACATTTAAGACCAATCGGAGAAAATTATTTTTCACTCAATGCACAATAAAGCTCTGGAATTTGCCAGAGGATGTGGTTAGTGCAGTTAGTGTAGCTGGGTTCAAAAAAGGTTTGGATAAGTTCTTGGAGGAGAAGTCCATTAACGGCTATTAATCAAGTTTACTTAGGGAACAGCCACTGCTATTAATTGCATCAGTAGCATGGGATCTTCTTAGTGTTTGGGTAATTGCCAGGTTCTTGTGGCCTGGTTTGGCCGCTGTTGGTAACAGGATGCTGGGCTTGATGGACCCTTGGTCTGACCCTGCATGGCAATTTCTTATGTTCTTATGTTCATATTAAACTAGATCCAGAGCTCAGGAATTAATGAAAGATCTAAGCTGAATTGGAGCCAGGAAAACATTTCGCTGAGGAAAAATTAACAATGCATTTACATGGAAACTGCAAAAAGAACTGAGCCCCCAGATCAACAACGGCCTTCCTGTGAGCCTGAGAAGCCCTAGAAAAATCTGGAAAGATTTGAAGCCTGCCATCCATGAAAAAAATATTCATAGCTTGAAAATATAAATGAAGTATCAAGTCCCAATCAAAATTAGAAGAAAAAGCCAAAATTAAGGTAGATCTGCGTGATACATCTTCTAATGTAGTCTCAAGAATAATAGAGATACCCAAAAATTGACTTCCAAAATTTGAAACACCTTGAGAAACACCTGACACAGTGGACCTTTTAGCTGAAAAAAGATCATAGGCCTTACAGATCAATTGAAGAGCAGATTCGGAAAGCTCAAGAACATCTTTCATATAGATCTTAAAAAGTTCTGGAAAATTTAATATCCCGAGATTAGATGGATCTTGCAAAGTTCTCTAGTGACTCCAACCTTTTGTACATTATAGAGTTATCTTGAATTAAAGTGTTGTGGATAGACAAAACTTTCACCAAGGCTCTTTCCAACACAGATATTTTTTTTTTTTGCAAATGAACAAAGGTAAGAGTCTCCTGAATCTGTATTCTGGATACAAAAGTGTTCACTGTGGCATTTAAAGATATTAGGGAGTGCTGCATAGAAGCAAGCACTGACCAGATATTCTCCAAGGTTATGGGAGAGGAGGCAGGAATATAGCTGGAGTTCCATCTTTCAACAAGCCCCACACTGTGACTGCATTTCCAACAGAAGGCCGAGATGTCGCCGAGCCAGTATGAATCTGCACCTAATCCCTGCTCACTGGAGCTTCGGGCAATCACCACCAGCACCCCCTGATCAACGTCTGGACTCTCCTGGCCCAGAGTAGCATTGACAGACAGCAGCATTTCCTACAGCCACATCAGGGAAGGTGGAGATCTATCGTAGGGGCTCAGTGAGATGACTGGGAATGCTTCAGGCCGGCACTCTTGTTCCCTCAGGGACGGAGGCATCGAAGGCTAACCCGGGAGTTGAAAGGAAGAGCAGTTCTGGGATCATTGATTGACGTGGTGACGTGGTAAGGCACTCTGCAAAGGGGTAGGGGGATCCCCTCGAAGCCTTCCATGTCTTTTGACCATAATTAAAGAAGGAAAAAGTAAGAAATGATTAACTCCAGAACACTTTTACATAGCATCCTCACCCGATGCCATTTTAAGCTGCATTAAAATTAGCAGTAAATTATGTTAAAAGTAATTATAATGCTCAAAGTCTCTAGATCATCAAGCTTTAAAACTTGGTTTAGCGCTAAATAACTCCTGAACATTACCGAAACTGGTAAAACATGCCTGAGCCTCAATGGGGGCTCTAATCCTATCCCCTTCCCCAGTGAAAGATCAAGAAGCTCTGTGCTCCAATTACCCCCCTCAACCCAAAAAAAAAAAAAAGATGAACATAAGAACCTCCATACTGGGTCAGATTGAGGATCCATCAAGCCTATTATCCTGTTTCCATGATCAATCCAGGTCACAAATACCTGGCAGGAAGGACCCTTAAATTGATCCAGCATGGCAGTTTTTAATTTCTTATTGTGATTCTATCAGCTAAGATTTTTTTCCCCTAGCTGTCATGTGGATAGCACTATACTCTTTGCAGTATATTTTGGGAAATTATGGAGTAGATTTTAAAATAATGCGCACGTTATAAAATTGACAGCGGCGAGCAAAAGCGGGGGTCGATTTGGTCCATATTCGCGCGGCGACATATTGGGGCCTTCCCCAGTTCCCTCCCAGTCCGTTCCAATTAAGGAGTGGACTGAGAGGGAACTTTCCTACCCCTTATCCTAACCTCCCTTCCCCTATCCTAGGGCCCCCCATTTTTTTTTGCTCCTGCAAAGAAGCTGTAGTAAGTTGCCGGTGCGCGATCCCCCGGCACAGCAGTAAATAGCCACTGTACCGGGCACCTCTAGTCCTGCCCTGCCACCTGGACCGCCCCTCTGCTGAGGCTCGACGCTTGTGCACATAACAGGTGTTAAGCGCGCAGCCGGGCCCCTTTTAAAACATGCGCAGTGCGCACAAGTCCCGGCCACACACATAACACCTGTGTTTTACAAGCGCGGGCCATTAAAAATCCAGCCTTATGTCAGTTACTTGTTACAATTGCAAGTTAATTATTTTGATTTCTATATTGACTTTATGTAATATTTTATCTGTTTCCCTTCTTAAAGTTCTGAGGAATCGATTTTAAGATGTATGTTTAAAAATTCTAGATTTTAATTTTTATGATTATTGCAGAGGGCCTTTTTTTTAACTCTCCTGACAAATACCATAGTTAACTGATTTAGGATTTATTTTTTAATTAGTTAAAATTCTGGCCTTTGATTCATTTTAGTATTGAGCAGGATTATCGGTATTAATTGAGTTTTTCATTTTATGTACTTGTTATCCTACAATGTAGTTACCATTTTATTACTTGCTTATCTTATTTTATGATGTTATTATTGTTTATGTTTTGCATGAGATGTTTTAATGTTGTTATCCAATTTGGACAACAATTTTTGGAACAGTGAATAGAGGAACTGTTAATAAATATACAAACCCTGATCTTAAACATGTAAAAAAAACAAAAACCTAATCAGCTAAAAAAAAATGTCAAAAATTAAATTTTATAAACACATAAAATCAGAAGCCTTACTTATAAGAAAATAATTCCATTAAAGAATAATGCATTCAGAATGCACAAAAAATGCAAAACCTTTTGACTTGGTTATCAAGAGGATCAATATGTTTAAATACATTTTATGAATTAGTTTTATTTGTCTAAAATAGAACATTATTTTACATTGCAGAAATATTAAAACAAACATGAAGACCTTCCCAATGGCTCAGAAGCAGCAGCATTCTGTACTGCCTTGTAAGAGACAAAAGTTTTGACTGCCAGATAGGATCTGGCTCTGAAAGCCAGATGGGGATGGGATCACTGCAAAGGCAGCATTCAGAGTCACATTGGAGGGGGGAACTCTTAGTCACTGTCCAACAGAGACACCTATTAGCTAACACAAGAGCATTCAGTGAAGATGCTTGTTGCAATAGCTAGACTAGGTGCAAAAGTGAATAAAATGGGGCAACAATGGGAATCTATGTATAAACACTCATGGTATCTTAGTGCATTTAGGTAGATTCTGATGGAGCTGGAAAGAGCTGAAGGAAGCTGCTGCCTCACACTCTCTCCCCACCCTGACCCCCTCGCAAGAGAAAAAAATAAGAAAGGACACACTCCAAGTCCTGAAAAGTGTTTAAAATAGCTCAGATTAATATGCTCAATGACTGTACTCAATCTTATAACTGAAAAAAAAAACAAAAAACATTTCTATAAGACAGATGACTATTTAGTTTAATTTCTATGTTATAAAAAATAAATTTATACCATTGTGCTTTTGAACCTAAATGGAGGTATTGCAGATTTTAGATAAAACAAGTCAAAGTGTACTTCATTTCTTCAAAGATTATGCATTATTATGCTGCTTCCTTTCTACAGTATATGAATTCTTACCATTATATCAATTTAATCCCCTGCCATTTTTGGGGGCAACTGTTTGTCTAACTCAATGAAAAGCACAATAGCTGACATTTCATGCGACTGCATTGCTTTTTCAAACCCGCCTACTTTAAAGAAAAAAATGTTTGAATGCACACAATTCACTTTACAGATCATTTGAAATGCATAAACAATTCCAAATGCAGAAATCACAAACAATAATTTGTCATTCTGAAATGCTAAAACGCTTGAAGGTAGCTTAGAACAAAGTGCACCCTTTTGTCTGTAAGTATGGTAATTTGCCAAGTTATACCTCCCAGTACACTAACCCAAGGGCATTGCAGTCACAGTTTGATCTGCTCTGCCTTGGGATTTTCTCTTGGAGAGTTCTACCTTTCTTGACAATACCAGGGGGAAATGCAGTGTTGCATTCTTTCCCATATACCACTTCATACATGAGAAAGAATGAGCTGATAGCTCATTCTTTGCACTATTATTCTATAAGTTTGTTTATGTTATGATGACAGTTATAGGATTTTCCACTAAAGCTGTACACACAGTTGAATTCCCTCCCCCCCCCCACCTCCTCCCACAACAAAAGGCAAACATTGTTTTATGTTCCACATATAAATTGTTAACTTTTCTCACAGGCATAATTTTAGCATATCAAGTACCCAACCTTGTGTATAATCCCTAAGAAAGTCCATTAAAGCTAAAATAAACAAACAGAAAGATAAATGAACCAAATTAATATCTGAATAAAAGCAAACCACAACAAGGGCAAATGGATCATACTCTCTTGTAAAACCAAACTTCTCAGAATGAAATATAGCCTGGTAGCAGTTCATCCCAAGGACAGGTTCAAAGAATTGCATCATGGTGTTACAGAACCTTTGAACCTCATAGCAAAAAGTAACTTGTGACACAAAATATATTTCTATTTACAAGGTCAGTTTTTCTCCTTTAATTTAATTTACTGAGCTCTCTATACATATTAGAATATAAAACTGATAGGCACTGGATGAAAATCAAGTCATATGATATCTCTCAATATATATAACTTGCTATTTTTGTGTGTTTGTCCCTCTGTTTATCAAACTCTAAAAACCATAATTGCACTGCCTTTTTGGGTAATTTAATAATCAATGTACTCTCAGTATCCAAACAAAAATGGTCTCTTATAAAGGGAACAAGAAGGGAGGGGGTGAGGTAAGCGTGGACAGAGCAATGTTCCTTTAGAATATTTTCATATTGATATAAAAGTTCTCATACCTACAAATGCGGCCAACTTTACAGCAGATGACAAAGACTTGGATGTATTTTGGAAGTCTGCGGCTGGATGTCCAACAGTCTGCAACAGGGTGCAAACTGCTAATGCTGAGGGTAGCTTCATTATACATAGGGGCGGATTTTAAATGCCCTGCGCGCGTAAATCCGGCCGGATTTACGCACATAGGGCCCTTGCGGGCCGGCGCGCGCAGAGCCCCGGGATGCGCGTAAGTCCCGGGACTTTGTAAAAGGGGCGTGTCGGGGGCGTGCCCGGAGCGACGTGGCACTTTGGGGGTGTGTCACGCGTGATGCAGTGTTTCGGGGGCAGCGACATGGGCGTGGTTTCCGCCTGGGGTGTTCCGGGGAAGTGGCCGCGGCCTCCGGACCAGCCCCCGGAACCGAAACATGGAGTGGGGCTGCCGGCCGGCAGGTGTAACTTTGCCGACAAAGGTAGCGGGGGGGGTTTAGATAGGGCCGGGGGGGGGGGGGGGTGGGTTAGGTAGGGGAAGGGAAGGGAAGGGAAGGTGCGGGGGAGGGCGAAGGAAAGTTCCCTCCGAGGCCGCTCCGATTTCGGAGCGGCTTCGGAGGGAACAGGCAGCGCGCGCTGGGCTCGGCGCGCGCAGGTTGCACAAATGTGCACCCCCTTGCACGCGCCGACCCCGGATTTTATAAGATACGCGCGTATCTCATAAAATCCAGTGTATTTTTGTTCGCGCCTGGTGCGCGAACAAAAGTACGCGATTGCGCAAATTTTTAAAATCTACCCCACTAGCTTCTTTATTCAGAAAGACAATGAGGAGTTTCTCAAGAAAATTTAAAAAAGATGATTGTACTGTTTTTCAATTTATATCATACAGTTTGGAGCATATCAGTGCAAATTTGCACATTTTAGTTGCTATTTTAACTGAGTAGTTCTGAAAAATCTGTTTGTTTTTTTTATTTTCATACATCACTTGCTTGACTTTCATCATCACTTGCATCACGGCAATCTTATATGTGAAATTCAAAACAAGTGTGATTACTACTCATGGTTTTCCTTTAATATCCATTTTTGGATCTAGTCTGTGTGCTTTTTCAAATTGCAATTCCCCCCCCCCCCCCCCCCAAGGGTCACTCAGGCAGAGTTCAGTCATGAACCCTTGCTGCTCACCTTCAGCCATGATTTTGGTGATACAAACAAACTGCGAGTTGCTCCTTTGGGACCTATTCTCCAGGTTCTCAACCTTGTCTTCATATCTTAGAGCAGCTTCTTTAAGTGCCTTAAGTTCCACACTTGATGCATGAAGGTCATCCTTTAGCACAGACACCATCTGGTCCATCTCTATTACATGCTAACCAAATGCTGCAACAGTTGAGATGACTTCTTCTGACTTATCATATATATTTTCAAACTTGTATTCTAATACTGTGAGCACAGCTGCCGTTAACTCAGATACCACCTCAGTGCTCAGAGATCCTGTATGGGCAACAGGTCTAGTATCCGCCATCTTGGTTTCAACTGGCCTGATATTTTTCTTTTCTTATTTACCGAACAAGATAGCAAATCTTCCCCTAGAGCACATCTTAACACTGCCTGGTTCTTCATAATACATTTAATATTCATTTAACACTTCCATAAAGCCTTAGTATTGCAGAGTAGAACAGAATGGCAACAAGAAGAGAAAGACTCATGTCTTACACTGCTTCCTGCATCAATTTAAAAGAGAAATTACATTTCATAGTTAAAAGTTAGTAACTTATGGGCAAATTATGCATGGAATGGCAATTACAAAATAGTCCATAACTCTGTGCATGTAAAAGGATATAAGGAACCAGGGTACCTGCATACTTTTATGTAAACAGAGCAGAGGCATTCTGAGGGGCGGAATTGGGGTAGAGTCAGCAATTATGCACACTTTGTAATTTAAAAAGTATGAGCATAAGTGTACATGCATATTTTACACTCTCAGAAAGGTATACCTTTAAGAGAGTGAATCTCTATGCATACCAGCTTACCCATGAATGTTCAAACTGTATTTATGCGTATAAATTAACTTTGAAAATCCTTGGTAAATTCTAATTATACAATGCACATGCACACTTTACTGCTAAGTGGGCTGTTTGAAGATTAACATCCCTAAGTCTGACCTCAATAAGTAGCTTTTGGTACGTGGTATATTTTGTATTTGTATATAGTTTAAATATTGTTTAAAAACATTGAGAGAAGTTATCAATAAAAACAGACATTTTTGGCACAGTGAAAGATGTGAAATTTTATGGAAAACTATGCAAATTTACCATAGAATCTGCTAACACTTGAAAAATCTGCTGCAGGATCCTAGAACCTATGCATATGGGTATAAGGTAACAAACAAATTGGAAACACACATCTTTACCATAATTAATACTATAATTATTCAAATAAAGTGATATCTGGTCAGGTATGCTGCAGTATTTCCTCTGCATCACAGATTTCTGAATCTCATGGAATTTTCTAATTCCAGGAAAAAACACAGTTTTTTAGACACCTAAATTTGTACCTGAGTTAATGAAGGGTAAAGAGACTTGTACAAGGTCACCAGGAGCATTGGCAGGATTTGAACCCTGGCTTGCATGGTTCTCAGCCTGCTGCTCTAATCATTATGCCATTACTCCACTCCAATGCACTCCACTATTGATGTGGAATACATATGCATACGTAGTTGCACCTGTAATCTAATGTTTTGGAGTAAATTTTGAGCTTTTTAGTCCAAACTTTCAAACTAATTCTTGGTGTGATCTTGGGCAAATCACTTTAAGAACATAAGAAAATGCCATACTGGGTCAGACCAAGGGTCCATCAAGCCCAGCATCCTGTTTCCAACAGTGGCCAATCCAGGACATAAGAACCTGGCAAGTACCCAAAAACTAAGTCTATTCCATGTTACCACTGCTAATGGCAGTGGCTATTCTCTAAGTGAACTTAATAGCAGGTAATGGACTTCTCCTCCAAGAACTTATCCAATCCTCTTTTAAACACAGCTATACTAACTGCACTAACCACATCCTCTGGCAACAAATTCCAGAGTTTGTACTTTACTTTACTTGTACTTTACTAGTATAATTGTGTAACTCTGACTTTTTAAATTAGTATTTTGATATGACATCCCAGTAGAGACACCAATTCAATGCCTGGATCTGACTTCTGCTCTCCAGGCTGAGAAAGGCTGGAGACATTACAGAAACAGCATTCATAGCTAGAGACGTGCTTCGGGTTAGGATTTCGTCTCAGGCTTCATTTCGGGATCCCCCCCGCAGGAATTTCATTTTTCCTGTGGTTCGGGGTTTTTTGTTTTTTTTTTCAGGGGCCCCAATTTTCGGGTTAGTGCGCACTATGAGAGTTAGCGTACACTAATTCAAAAATGAAATTTTTCCAAAATTTCAGAAAAAATTCTATCATTTTTCGGTTCTCCCGAACCATTCCAAATTAGGCAATTTCATTGAAATTGCCTAATTCGGGAAAAATGATTGCACATCCCTATTCATAGCCACCAGGGATCATGACAAGAAACTAGAGAAGCAGCATTCACAGACAGTAGAACTAGGGGTCATGAAATGAAATTCCAGGGGGGAACAACTCAGAACCGAAATTAGGAAATATTTCTTAACAGAGAGGGTGTGGATGCCTGGATTGCCCTTCTGGAAGAGGTGGTGAGGACAAAAACAGTAAACAACTTAAAAAAAAAGGCATGAGATAAACACTGAGGATCCCTAAAGGCTACAGCATGGAAAGAAAGAAAAGGTTGCAGTTACTACCCGCTGAGGTAGATCTTAAAACAGTACGCACGCGCATATTTTTGTTGGCACAACCGGCGCCAACAAAAGTACGCCGGATTTTATAAGATACGCGCGTAGCCGCATGTATCTTATAAAATCTGTGGTCGGCGCGCGCAAGGCTGCGCAAAATCGGCAGCCTGCGTGTGCCGAGCCGCGCAGCCTGCCTCCGTTCCCTTCGAGGCCACTCCGAAATCGGAGCGGCCTCGGAGGGAACTTTCCTTCCGCGTCCCCCCACCTTCCCCTCCCTTCCCCTATATACCCCACCCCCAGCCCTACCTAAATCCCCCCTACCTTTTGTTGTGCAAGTTACGCCTGCTTGAAGCAGGCGTAACTTTCCTGCACCGCCTCGGCATCCTCCGGCACAGGCCGCAGTGCCGGGGGACTCGGGACTGCCCCCCCGCCTGCCCCCGAACCATTGCCATGCCCCTAGACCCGCCCCGGACTGCCCCTGACCCCAGACACGCCCCCCAGGACACGCCCCCTCCCACCCCTTTTACGAAGCTCCGGGACTTACGCACATCCCGGGGCTTTGCGCGCGCCGATGGCCTATGCAAAATAGGCGCGCCGGCGCTGAGGGCCCTGCGCGCGTAAATCCGGCAGGATTTACGTACGCAGGGCTTTTAAAATCTAGCCCTTAATGAATTAGCTTTCATGATTGTGACTCAATTGCTATAATCACTCTCTGCTTCAACAGTGGGGGTGAAAGAGAAATTGGATTCAGACAGCCAACACTGGGCGTTGACTTTTACGGTTCAGAGTACTGATACACAGACTTTAGGGCAAAAGCAAAGGAGAAAGGACTGCTTCTATGGCCTAGTCCAAAAACAAAGAACATTCAAGCAGCATTGTCTGTATTATCAAGGCTGCTCACCCCGTAAAAATGTTACTGGTAGTATTACTACCCTTAACATAAAGCTTGGGGGTAACCTGCAAGGAGTGGCAGTTACTACTATGTGAATAGGTTCCAATTCCGGTTCCGATTCACATCGTTAATTTTTTTTTGTGCGGCCCAATCGCGGTTTTGTTTATCGGCTACACCCGAGCTGATAAATAAAAAAACCCACCCGACCCTTTAAAAATGATCCCTTAGCTTCCCCCACCCTCCCATGGTAGGAGCACTGGATGGCCCGCGCCATTTTTAAAGATGGTGCCGGCCATCCATTACTCCTACCATGTGACAGGGGCTGGCCAATGGCATGGATACCCTGTCACATGGTAAGGGCAAAGGGCCATCGGCGCCATTTTTATTAGTGGTAGCAGACGGCCCGAGGGCGGGTGATCACTCCCGGAACTTCCACTGGACCACCAGGTACTTGTAAAAAGTTTTTGGGGGGTTTGGGAGGGTGGGCGAAGCTAAGGGATCAGTTTTAAAGGGTCGGCGTGGGTTTAGGGATTGTTTTGGTGTGCTGTTTTTCCCGCCCTCCCCCAAAATGATAAGAGAACCCCACGAACAGTTTCGTGGGGTTTTCCTATCGGTTTCGGGGAGCCCCCGATTTCTGACGACTTTGAAAATATCGTACAATATTTTCAATCGTCAGAAGCACGATTCACATCCCTGGTTACTACCCTTAACAGAAACATGGGGTAACCTTAATGGAGTAACAGTTACTACTATAATAAACTTGCTGGACAGATTAGATGGACCATTTGGTGTTTTTCTGCCATCATTATTACTAAGTTAGGAGGTAGCTCTTTTCTTTGAATATTAGTGACACCTACTGACTAACCTCACATCACAATTTTACTAGATTCCAAAGTGAACCACAAGCTATAACTCTCAGTGGTCACTGTGATAGCTGGACTGGGTGGGGGATAAATAGAGTGGGATGGGCAAAACAGGAAGATGTTTATGAAGACTGATAGTACCATAGACCACATAGAGAGGAGAGTCATTAGAGCTACAAATGATCAGAAAGTTGTTTCTGGTTTCAGAAAAAAATCAATTAAAAAGGAATTATTTGATTTATCAACTATAAGTGACATGAGCTTTCTTACTAAATTAGTACTTCCCACAGTGACTGAATCCACTCTACTGTATGATAATCTATATTCTAAGAATATATTCAGCATTTTTCCATATAATCACTGAAACTCGATGAAAACTGTTCAGAACCCAACTTTCAAGTTATCTTATAAGCATTTTGTTTTCATGCAGTTTTTCCAGACTTCTACAAAGTACTAATGTATGATTAAATGGTATTGCAGTAAAAGCTGACACTGAGAGCATAGACAGATTCTGACACCAATGAATATACTGTGCTTTGTCTACTAAATAACGGAAGGCAAACAAGAAAGCAAAGACAAAACCTCTACCATACTAAGGAAGAAAATCGAAGACTTGAAAATTGAAAAGCACAAAATGCCAAAAGAGATTCTTCAATGTCTCAGCCATTTACTGTACACATCTTTCCTCATTTGAAGATGACTTTGGCAGACCAGATTTTGTCACCAGCCACTCAGTGCACTTTGTTTAATTATGCAGCACACGGACAGAAATTTTCTTTCTGATTATATAAATCACACTGCCTTGACACCCTGCTCAATAGGGGCTGCTAGAACAATGCAGAGTATGCTATCGACTCCATCTCTCCAGTCCACAAGGTGTATCATTTAGCCAAGAGTGATAATTAGACGCAGAGTATACTGAAAACTGTCAATAGGCATGTCAATAGAAGGACTCTTAGCAGCTAACATCCAGTGAATCAATGGTGTTTTTCAGCTATAAAATCAAGAAAATGATAGCTTTCAAATGAATGGTAGAAAGGAAACATGAGACTCCTTGGGGAGGAATAAAACAGCTCAATTTTCCCTCACTGAGTGGCTCTCCAACTGCCTCACTCAATGGAAAAGGTCACAGAACATTACAGCAAAATCTTTCTAAAACAAGATGTACAACAACACTGGGACATGACATGTAGACCATGTGCACCACAAAAGCATGTATATCTCTGACCTGACAGAATTACAGCATGGGTCACCAGCTACCACATGAAAGGAGAGATGATGATGGATTTATGTTAAGGGATATAAGACTACTAGTTTTGATCAAATATGTAGCCTTTCATACATATATTTCTGTATATACTGTATACATATATATATATATATATATATATATATATATATATATCCACATAAATTCACACGCAAATATATACTAGGGGCATGCAGGCCAGAAAATGTCATTTCATGTTGTGCTGTATCGTTTGGAGGTTGATTTTCATTTTTGTTAATGTTTTCCCTTTTTTTATTCATTTTTTCATTTAAAGTGTGCAGTATTTCAGAATATTGTGCACTGATTTTAAATAGTGTGTACATTTCAGAAATAGTGTGCACTACAATGATAGAAAAAATGCGGTTTAGTGTTTTTTTCTTCTATCATTTTCATTTTGAAAATGACAAGAAATGGCATACGTGTCATTTCAAACAAAGGTGCATCCATGGGGCAGATTTTAAAACATACGTGCCTGGCCTACATTTGTGCGCGCTACCCGGCGCACACAAATGTATGCCCGATTTTATAACATGCTCGCACAGCAATGCGCATGTTATAAAATCAGGGGTCGGCGCGCGCAAGGGGGTGTACATTAGTGCACCGAGCCCTCGGGGAGACCAGCTGGCTTTCCCCGTTCCCTCCGAGGCCGCTCTGAAATCAGAGCGGCCTCGGAGGGAACTTTCCTTTCACCCCCCCCCCACCTTCCCCTCCCTAACCCTACCTGTCCCACCCCCCAGCCCAGAAAAAAAACCCCCCGTACCTTTATTTCACAAGTTACGCCTGCCTCTAGGCCGGTGCACGATCTCCCGGCCCAGCAGCCTTGCAGAGGCCTCTGGCCACGCCCCTGCCCCGCTCTCCTCCTCCGCCGCCCATTTTTTCAAGCCCCAGGACTTACACGTGTCCCGGGGCTTTATGCGCACCGCCGGGCGTGCGTAACCTTCTGAAAATCTGCCTCATAATATATAGACAAATAAAATACTTATTTTGATAGCACTATTGGATATATGCAGCAGTATACAATAGTAAGTATTCAGGTATTAACTCAAAGAATTTACAGTGTAAGTGGATACCTGAGTTAGCAGGAGATAAATTGAGATGACCGAGGTTACAAGGAGTGTCAGTAGGAAAAACTGGATTTGAACCCTAGTTTACCTGGTTTCTAGTAGAGATGTGAATCAGAATCAGTATCGGTTCTGATTCCGGTTCCGATTCACACCGTGAAAGTTTTATCTGGCAGTCCAATCGGCTTTTTTTTTTGGTTTTTTTTTTTATCGGCTGTGCCTGAGCCGATAACCAAAAAATACAGCAGACTCTTTAAAATGAGTTTATTAGTATCCCCCTACCCTCTGGACACCCCCCCCCCCAAAAAATTTTTAAATACCTGGTGGTCCAGCGGGGGTCCCGGGAGCATTCGCCCATGCTCGGGCCGTTGGCTGCCAGTAAACAAAATGGCTCCGATGGCCCTTTGCCCTTAGCATGTGACAGGGTATCCGTGCCATTGGCTGGTCCCTGTCACATCCAGTGCACCTACCATGTGACAGGGGTCAACCAATGGCACCGATAGCCCCTGTCATATGGTAAGATCAAAAGGCCATCGGCGCCATTTTGATTAGTGGCAGCCGACAGCCCGAGCGCGGGAGAATGCTCCCGGGACCCCCGCTGGACCACCAGGTATTTAAAAATTTGGGGGGGGGGGGCTGGAGGGTGGGGGGATACTAACAAACTAATTTTAAAGGGTCAGGTTGTGTTTTTAGGTTGTGTCCTTTCTTCCCGTCCCCCCCCCCCCCCTATAACGATAAGAAAACCCACTAAATTAATCATGGGGTTTCCTATTGCTATCAGGGACCCCCCGATATCTAACGATATTGAAAATATCAGACGATATTTTCAATCGTCAGACAAACGATTCACATCCCTAGTTTCTAGCCCACTGACCTAACTACTAGGTCACTCTTCCTCTTCATATCCTCTTCCCACTTCTTCTGACCCTGGGCAAGTCACTTCACCATCCATAGTCTCAGGTACTAATTTACAGGTAGATTTTAAAAGTATTGAAAATGGCCCCATACACACACACACACATGTGGACCGCACAAGCAATACAAATTTTAAGAAGTCGGGAACTATCCATGTACATACTTGAAAAATGCATAACTTTACTGGAGAGAGAGAGAGAGTGTGCCTCTGTTAGAGAGACAATATGACACTCTATATATCTCCCACTGTAAGAGGGGCACTTTCAACTTAGGGTGGGTTTTGGGGGGTGATGTTACATTAGTCTGCCTAGGGTGCAAGAGTCTGCAGACCCTTGTAACACTGCCCCCCCCCCCAAAAAAAAAAAACACCCTAAGTTGAAAGTGCCCCTCTTACAGTAGGAGATATATAGGGTATCATATTGTCTCTCTCTCTCTCTCTCTCCATGGTCATTTGTACAATCATGTTATTAAAATATGCACATAAAGGCTGCACATATACGTGTGGCAGGGGTATTTTAAATGATACACTTGTATGCACGATATAAAATTAAATGTATCTCTGCTTGTGTGCCAATATGTGCATTTATGGGTGCATTTGCACTCCTTTTAAAATGTACCTGTCTGGAGCTTGGGAAATACTTATAGTACCTAAATGTAATCCACTTTGAAGTGCCTGAAAAAGCAGAATATATAAACATATAAATATATGTATGTACAGTATCCAACAAATGGCAGTAACACAAACACCCACTTATGTATGCTGAACAATGTACATAGTCAAACAACTTCTATATCATTATAGAAGGGCTCTGATTTGTTACATAGTAGAAATACATTTATGAGTCTCACAGAGGCACATTTTCTATAAGTTGCAGAACCATGATGCCCAACCACTGATGAATGATAATATTTCCCTCAGGGTAGTGTCTCCATATGGGTCTATCTTCTGCATGCTATGGCAGGAATGATCCTCATGCTTAAATCAGAGCATGCTGGGTATCTAATTTAATGCTATTGTTCCTCATATATCTAATCTAGAAAAGAGAACTAATGTGTAACCAAAATTAAGGTCAGGATGGGAGGGATTCCCTGATGGGGTAAATGAAGGGAAAGACTATTATGCATTCATATAATCTGTCATTTTTAAGCCAATGTATCTACTAAATTTGAAGGCTTTTTTTGAAGACCACAAGCAACATATTGTTATGATCCTTGTTCTGTAAATATAGTAACATCTTTTCAATTCCATGATACTATCTTGTGAATAGTTCCCTGCAAGAGGGTCTGTCTCCCTGGTGGTCGAGCGGGAAGTCAGGACGCCATTTCTGAACTCCTTTGCCCCCCCCCCCCCAAGCTGGCCAAAAGTTCCTTTTGGGTCCAACGAGGGTCCCGGAGCGAACCCGCGGGGAATCACGTGACACCGACGTCACGTGCTCCTCGCAAAGGAGTTCAGAAATGGCGTCCTGACTTCCCGCTCGACCACCAGGGAGTTTTGGTAAGTCTTGGGGGGGGATTAAGGAGGGTGAGGGGTTTAAATTTTTATTAAGGATCAACAATCGCGATTTCCAACGTATTCAACATAGCTATGTTGAATACGTTGGAAATCCGATCGTTTTCGCCTCATCACTTTTTTAAGTTAAAAAACAAAAATAAGTTGTGTTTTACCTATAAGTTCAAAACGAATGCGCACCCCTAAAAAACACATACCTTCCCCTTTCTTTTGGACAGCATACTCAAGAGCAATTACAGCATCTGGTCCTCTCCATTGTTTTCTTGTATTCTTTTCACTCTTGTCTTTGTATTCCTGCCTCCCATTGTGTTGGTTTGTGTGTCTAGTTCATCTCTCCCTTCCTGTCCTAGTCTTCTATGTCTCACTATGTCTCTGTCCTTGCCCTTATCTTGCCCATTTCCCTTGGCTTGACTCCTCGGACTGACCTTGGCTTGGCTTCTGACCTTCCTGATTGACTCCTGGACTTGACCTGTTGCTTTGGACCTGACCTTCCTTATCTGCTACCTGCTCCGATTATGGCTGGACTGCTACCACCCTACTCCAACTTCAGCAGAAACATAGGTGCCTCCCCCACATCAGGCCTATGATTGCCCCATCAATCTCTTTCTGGGTAAGATACTCCCTGAGGAAGGGTCTACCCACTGCCAGCCACAGAATCTAAGGCCATGTCACAATATATCTAGGACAACCTAGAGAGAGGTTTTATTAGACCTTCCTCTTGCCCTGCTAGAGATTGATTTTTCTTTGTTGGGAAAAAAAGATAGCTCTCTCTGCCCCTGTATTGACTATCAAGGTCTTAACGCGATTACGAGGAAAAACCGCTACCCCTTACCACTTATCGTGGAGCTTTCTGACCAACTCAGAGATGCCCAAATCTTTACTAAGTTTGATTTGCAAAGGGCATATAACTTTATCAGAATTCAGGAGGGCAGTGAGTGGAATACTGCCTTAAATACCAGGTTTGGGAACTATGAATATCTGATTATGCCCTTCGGATTATGTAATGCCCCTGCAGTCTTTCAAACCATGGTGAATGAAATATTACAGGACCTTCTTCACTCTCATGTTGTTGTATACTTGGATGATATACTCGTGTTCTCCAAGTTGCTGACTCAGCAACACTTGCACATGAGACTGGTCCTGCAATGAGTTAGAGAGCATCAGCTATACGCCAAGTTGGAGAAGTATTTTTCAAACAAGGGGAGTTACCCTTTTTGGGTTAAATCATTTTCCAGACTGGGCTTCCCATGGACCCAAGCAAGTTGAAAGCCATCCTGGACTGGCTTCAAATGATAGGACTCAAGGCACTGCAGCAATTTCTAGGATGTGCCAATTATTACCACCAGTTAATTAATGGTTAATCCTCGCTGGCAGTACTGCTCAAGAAAAGGTGCTGACACCAGCAACTGGAATGAAGAAGCTGTGCAATCTTTTTGAAACTGAAGCAGGAATTTACTCAAAATCCCTATCTGCAACATCTGGACCCAACCAGACCCTTCATCTTAGGAGATAGATGGGGGCTGTCCTCTTGCAACATGACCATCGCAGGATCTTGATTACCTGTACCTGCTTCTTCAAAATGTTTTCACTGGCAAAGAGGAGCTACCCTATCAGAGACTGCAAGCTGTTGGCTATTAAATTAGTCCTGGAGGAATGGCACCACCTTTTAGAGGGGGCCAGACAAATGGTAACCATCTATACCAACCACAAAAACTTGAAGTACCTATCACATGCTCATCGCTTGAATCCCTTGCAAGCTCGATGGTCCCTATTTTTCAACCAATTTGAGTCTGATTTGTGTTACCATCCCACAGAAAATAAAATGGCATGGAAATGCCCTAACTTGCTCCTTTGATACCAAGAACTGCCCAGAGTCACCACATCATATTATTGACCAAGCCAGGAACTTGGAAGATACCGCTATGACTGTGCTGCCCGGGAAGACAGTGATTCTCCAACATCTTTGTGAATGAGTACTGCAGTAGGTTCATGACTCTTGACTGGACAGACACCCTGGATCTCTTAAGGACTCGCAAGCTATACACACAGTAGTCCCGGTGGCCTCAATGGAAAGTAGATATGAAATGGGATGTGGAATCCTGCCTGGTGTGTGCAGTGAATAAGAGCTCTTGAGCCCAATCCTGGGGCCTGTTACAACTTTTACCAGTCCCCAAGGAACCATGGACTCATCAGGGCACAGATTTCATCATGAACCTTGCTTCCTCTGAAGGCAATACTATTATCTGATGACAGTGAACCGATTCTTCAAAATGGCCCACTTTATCTCTCTGCCTGGACTACCATCAGTGCCAACCTATTTGGGCAGCATATTTTCCACTTACACGGACTTCCCCACCACATCCTCTTAGACTGGGGAGTCCAATTTACCACATGCTATTGGAGAATCCTGTGCAAAAAATTAGGGGTTATTTTGGATTTCTCATCTGCATATCGCCCCTAGTGTAATCGTCAGACTGAGCACACAAACCAATCACTTAAGGCCTTTCTGCATTCCTATTTAAACCAGTGCCAGGATAATTTGGCCTCCCTTCTTCTGTGGGCAGAGACCTGTCACAACAAGCACATAAACAACTCAATGGGAGTCTTCCCTCTTTTACCTAGCCTATGAACATCATCCACAAATACCTATACCCTTGGCAGTCTTGGTAGCAAATTCCACTGCTAATCTACATGGTGAGGAGTTATACAACCTCTGGCAACACACTGGCTCCTGGAGCAAGCTGTAGCTCGGTCTAAGAAACAGGCAGACAAAAACATGCCGTCCAGCACCTCAGCTACATCCAGGAGAGCTGGTCTGGTTGAGAACCCGTAACTTAATGCTTTGTATGCTTACCCTTAAGTTCGCCTCGCAATTCAAGAGTCCTTATCCTGTGGTCTGCTAGGTGGGGAATATGGCTTATAAGTTAAAATTTCCACCCACACTCTGCATCCATGATGTTTTTATGTTTTGCTTTTGAAGCCTGCAGTTCTATCCTGATTTTTGAGGCCTCTGCTGCAACCCTCTAATGTACCCATCAAAGAAGATACTCAATGTGAGATAGCAGAAATTCTAGAATTGAGGAGAGTGAAGAATAAACTCCAATACCTTATAGCATGGAAAGATATGTGCCTGAAGAAAACTCATGGGAGCCCACTCCCAACCTGCAAGCTCGTCAACTAATTCGTGAGTTTTATCAATGGTTCCCAGGAAGTACAAACCCAGAAACTTGGAGAGGGGGCTTTAGAAGGGGGGTACTGTTAGAACCCATAGTCTACCAGTGATTTTCCCAGCTGCCAGGCTCACCAGACCTCAGCTCCGTCCTCCCGGAAGAACGCTGCCATGCCGCTGTCCACCTCAGAGAGCTGCTGACTCCCTCCAAAAGCACACACACACAGAGGCGCAATTAATATGCACACTATACAGGAATCACACATTGATGAAATCAAATGCCTTCCGCTACTTAAACTCAGATTACTCTCCACTCCCTGCCTTGTCAACAGGTCTCCTGAGAGTATCTTTTCTCAGTGCATGTTACTAATCTGTCTCTCCATTGTTTGCTCGTGTTCTTGTCACCTTTGTTCTTGTATTCCTATCTCCCATTGTGTTGGTCCATGTGCCTAGTTAGTCTTTCCCTTCCTGTTCTGGTTTCCTGTGTTTTGGTCCTTTCCCTTGTCTTACCCCATCTCCCTTGGCTTGACTCCTCAGACTCACCTCTGATTGCCTCCTGGACTTGACCCATTGATCCCAACTTTCCTTGTCTGCTGCCTACCCCAAACTCTGGCCTGTCTATTGGTTCTCACTGTCTGCTGCCTACCCGATCTCTGACCTGTTCACTGGATCGCACCTTCAACTGGACTTGGATTCTCACTTTTTTCTCCACCCTAGGGACCCTCCTAAGACCTGCCAGCCATCAGAGCCCAAGGGTTCAAACTGTGAGGGAGATGATTGGTATAGGCAAAGCTCCTGTCTGTCCTGCTTCAGGGTACATCCACCAGCTGTCTGTGGGCCTGATGGGCTTGCTCATCCATCCATTCCTCCTCCTTACAGCACAAGGATCCACATTTATAACAGCTTTCACAATTATTATTCATTTATTCACTTCACTCACTATTGATTTGTCCCTTCACTGAATTTAGAGAGGGGAGAGTGGAGGGGGGGATGGGAAACAGGGGATCTCAATAGCCTCCCAGGGGTCTTTAGGGGACAGTATGCAGGACACTTGGACCCTTTAAGAAGACATCCTGGGAGCATCGGGACGTACCTTAATGTCCAGATGCTCCTAGAAAATGATAGTGTGGTGCACTTTGCCATGGTATTTTTCCCATCAGTATTTTACCACCAGTAAAAATACCATGGGATTGAAAAAGCTGAAGGACCAAGTAAATAGACCCCAAGCTTTGATACCTTTTGTAGCTTTCAGAAATTTCATAAGGAACTGTTGTGTTTTCAATCAGGCAGCTTCCTGTGTAATGAGAGAAACACACTACTATCTCATATCTTTCAAAGCAAAGTAGTGCTGTAGGGGTCATAGGGCCATTGAAGCCTCGGGTTATCCTGCAATTCAGTCCTTGATTACTGATGAAATTCACTGCAGTGCAACGATGGCCATAAAAGAGAAGGAGTCACTTGTTCAGCATGCCAAAACAAGTTTTGGTGATGAGCAGGCCAATCCTGGCATTCAAAGCCAAAGGATTTGACAAGCAATTTGTCTCACTCTCACCCACCAATACAATACATGTGGATGAGTGAAAGGTGATGCATATAGGGGGGGAAAAACCATGCTATAGTTACACGCTAGGTTCCATATTAGGTGCTATCACCCAAGAAAGAGATCTAGGCATCATAGTGGATAACACATTGAAATTGTCAGTTCAGTGTGCTGCGGCAGTCAAAAAACCAAACAGAATATTGGGAATTATTAGAAAGGGAATGGTGAATAAAATGGAAAATGTCATAATGCCTCTGTATCGCTCGATGGTGAGACTGCACCTTGAATACTGTGTACAATTCTGGTCACTGCATCTCAAAAAAGATATAGTTGTGATGGAGAAGGTACAGAGAAGGGCGACCAAAATGATAAAGGGAATGGAACAACTCCCCTATGAGGAAAGACTAAAGAGGTTAGGACTTTTCAGCTTGGAGAAGAGACAGCTGAGGGGGGATTTGATAGAGGTGTTTAAAATCATGAGAGATCTAGAACAGGTAGATGTGAATCAGTTATTTACTCTTTCAGATAATAGAAAACTAGAGGACACTCCATGAAGTTAGCATGTGGCACATTTAAAACTAATCGGAGAAAGTTATTTTTCACTCAACACACAATTAAACTCTAGAATTTGTTGCCAGAGGATGTGGTTAGTGCAGTTAGTGTAGCTGTGTTTAAAAAAGGATTGGATACGTTCTTGGAGAAGTCCATTACCTGCTATTAATTAAGTTGACATAGAAAATAGCTACTGCTATTACTAGCAAAAGTAACATGGAATAGACTTAGTTTTTGGGTACTTGCCAGGTTCTTATAGCCTGGATTGGCCACTGTTGGAAACAGGATGCTGGGCTTGATGGACCCTTGGTCTGACCCAGTATGGCATGTTCTTATATTCTTAATAATGGAGCAGGAATCCATGCTACTTGGTATTATCTGCCTGGCCAGCTTTCAAACATTGCACTTGCCATGTGACCCAGAATACTGTGATTATTCAGTGATCCCCCACATCCACCACACTGCATGAAGGTAATGTAAGCTGTCCTGCCAAATGGACGGGCTGGGTGAGAACATAGACAAAAGAAGAGGATGCTGGGAGGGCCAGCCCAATTAAAATTGTGCTAGCTGACTCAACTCCCAGCCTCTGCCCCCTGCCTTGCTATGGAGATACAGCACCTCCATGGGTAAGCCTTCCCCACCCCACCCCCCAAGCTGAGGATGGGTCGGCTCCTCTCATAGTGGCTAGCTTTCTCACCAGTTTTACATGTGACTCAGTATTATAGGTCTCTGTTTTAGTATTCAGTTGTGTAATTTGTTGGCAAATGATAATGTTTCTTTAAGATATAGGTCTGAGAATATGGAAAATATGTTGAAAATCAAAATCCTTGGGCAGATTCAGTCCTCAAAATGAACCTCAATCACTGGCCCTTACTCTCTCCTCCCCACCCCCTAAACCTAACCTAATTGCTCCTAAATTTTTTATTTTTGGTACTTACTGCCTCTCTAATCTTGAATGTTAAGGTGTATAATATCACAGAACATTGTTCTAAATCATTGGGAAAGAAAATCAAAGTATTTCTTGATTAAGAAATTGCAACTAAAGAAAATATTTTGGCTCATTCTACCTTTACCAGTAAAAATTGCTTCCAGATTGATAGGTACTGAATTTTGAAAACCCAATAAGAAAAATAATCTTTGGGTAAAAACATTAAGATGTTCTCCAATATATAACTGGCAACTCATGCCCATAACTGTGCACCAATAAGTTCTGGATACTGGTACACAAATCTCACTAAGATTTTCTTCTAAAGTAGGGTATATTTAAAAGGGTTAATTGGTACCTGTTTTGATTCTGATCAATTATACATATTTTTACTTAGTACCAGATATATGGAAGCCCTTTCAGTAGCTGGTGAATAAAAGACTTCTTCTATCTTGCTTGAGTCATTTTCTACTTCTTCTTTCTGCATTTGGCAAGTATCATTGAGCAAGCTCTTAGTGACTTTATGGCTAATTTGGTCTATTTTTCTGTGTGTTTATCTTTATAGTTTTCTCTTTCTTGGATTTCTCATATATTGGGATTCCTAGTTTGGCGGTAATGGGTCTGAATTTTGCATGCTTTTTTTTTGTTTTCCTCTGTGATTTTGGGGAATGTTATATTTCTATTTTTGAGTCCTGCTACTCCTAAGAACATTTTTTTTCTTTATGCCATTAAATAAAATTATAAATAGAAAATAAAATAGGTGAAACTATGAAGCATGGGCAAGGTTTTTGGGCTTCTTGTCCATGAATAATGTTGACATTACTCTTTGAGCATGCACCATGTGCTTCCTCTGCCCAGTTCCAGATGTTGCTATCATAAGAGCAACTTTGCATATCTGAAAAGGAATAATCATCCTTATCAACATTTTAATAAGGTAAATAATTTATTCCACTCAAAGAATAAAATCTGTATAAACTTCACTTATATGTTCCTTATTGACCAAATATCTTTAATTAGAGATTCTATGGCTCCACTTTTCAAACACAGGATAGTAAATAAAATTGACCCTTCTGAACAGCTATTCACCTCAGCTTATTTGCCAATCTCTAAATGGATGGCTTGACCCTCATATTATTATCTAAGGTACTAAAAGAGTACCATCAGTGACTATGAAGAAATAAAATAAATCATCACAAATTGATTCTTTTCTCATGCAAATACTTTCAAAAGTAAAAAAAAAAAAAAAAAAAAAAAAGCAGCTTTGCTTTCTTGAATTTGCAGCAAGTAACATTTTGAATAAATGGAAACTTGGATTTCAATTCAATTCCTCCTTCTGAGAAAGAACAAAAGCAAATATCATTCAGATGCTGCTGTAATGATTTAAATCTGCCTTAAGTGATGTTTCAAATGGAAAAGACCAACACATTTAAGAGTGCACCATGTAAGACACAAAATTGATCTTTAAGTCAATACATTTCAGTTAATATATGTCTTAAAGACAATAATTTAACAATACTGACAATACAAAATGTATTTAATGTTACTAAATAATATAACTGAAAGATAGAGCAATAACCAGGTGATTACCAATTTATTAGGTATTTTTTTCCAACGAGGACAAATTGTAATACTGAAGGGAAAAAATGGGCACTGTACAGCAAGTAAATTAATTCAATTGAAATATTTTGACAGTGAATAATAACTGTTTCATGATACACCAAGTGTATTAAGTCTATCATATCTGTTCTTTAATTCCTGTAATGGTAAGAACACAAACAGATGAAATTTAATGTGGACAATTGCAAAGTGATGCATAAAGGGAAAAATAACCCTTGCTGTAGTTACACATTGTTAGGTTCTATCTTAGGGGTTACCACCCAGGAAAGAGATCTAGGTGTCATAGTGGATAATACATTGAAATCATTGGTTCAGTGTGCTGTGGCAATCAAAAAATATAAACTGGTTATTTACTCTCTCAGATAATAGGACCACCAGAGGGCACTCCATGAGTTTAGCAAGTAGCTCATTTAAAAAAAACCGAAGAAAAAATGTTTTCTCTCGACGCATAGTTAACTCTGGAAATCATTGCCAGAGGATGTGGTTACAGCAATTAGTGTAATTGGGTATAAAAAGGTTTGGATAAATTCCTAGAAGAAAAATCCATAAACTATGTTGCGTCCATCAGTCTCAGATGGCTTTGACCTCTGTGCCTAACCTTTCTCTCTGCTCTCCCCGCTAGCCTTGGGAAGATGGCTACCACCACGTCTGCTTGCCGCTCTCTCCGGCATCCCCGAAACGGCTATGGCAAGGCTATCCGCCATGTTTTTCCTGAGGGCCTCCTAGGGTGTGCGCGCGCATACCACCCACGTCTTTATCCATATCATGGTGGGAACCTCGGGGGCGTCCCCCTCAAGTGACATCACGCCATCCGGGTATTTAGCCTGCCCTTCGTTTGCTAACAAATCAAGTTAGCAAGGATTGGATATGCCTCCGGTCTACTCTACTCTGCTACTTCCGTGCTGCCACTGGAAGCTCTCTCTGCCCTTCAGGGTATTTCATCTAACCTGGGTACCCGCTCCTTGGGGGCCCTTTGCTTTCTTTCAGGTGCCTATCTGGGATACCAGGTACTCGCTCCTTGAGGGCCTGCTCTCCCTGCCTTGGTGCCTGTAATCCAACTACTTCTGCCTGCTGGGATCTACATCTATACAGCTACCAACTTAGGGCCTCATTTTCTAAAGTATCGCAGGCCTGCGATACTTTAGAAGATGAGGGGCGGGGGGCCAAAATGGGGGGGGGCGGGCCTGCGCTAGCCAGCAGTGATCGCACCGTCCAGATGCGATCACTGCCGGTTTCGCACCCAATAGCGCCACTATAGGATTTGTAGCTATTGGGAGCGAAATAGGCAGCAAAAAGGCACTTACCTTTTCGCTGTGCGCGCCGTCGTCGCAGATTTGGCCCCGGTGATGCCCCGACTCCTCCTCTTCTGGGGCCGACTCCGCCCCCATTTTGGTATCGCACACGAAAAGGGACATTTCGCGTGCGAAACGTCCCTTACCGCGTGCGATACGTTTGGAAAATAAGGCCCTTAGTGAGTAATCTAACCTTTATCAGTCTGTCTCATTTACAGCTCAGCACTGGGACCCTGCAATCGGAACTCCCTATACTACCATGTGCTGCTAACATCTACCATTGTAAGATGGGTCTCCTCTGCCGAAGAGTCCCTGGACTGCTACTACTGGATCACCTCACTACTGCCACCTCCGGTGGTATCATCCAGCTGTATAATAAAGACAAATCTCTGCGTGTCTCTAGTCTAGCCTAGTACTGCGGTTCCTCATGGGACTCCTCCCCATGGGAGTGGCCACCACCTCAGTACCCATGAATCCACTCCAACACCTCAAAACCATAACAAACTGCTATGACAGTAATTAATAAGCAATATTAGCTTGTTATTTATATAGGGGTGGATTTTAAATGCTCTGCGCACGTAAATCCAGCCGGATTTACGCGCGCAGGGCCCTCGCACACCGGCACGCCTATTTTGCATAGGCCGCCGGCGCGCGCAGAGCCCCGGGACGCGCGTACATCCCGGGGCTTTCTAAAAGGGGCGGGGAGAGGGCGTGTCGGGGGCATTCCCGAAACGACGCGGCGTTTCGGGGGCGGGCCCGCGGGCATGGCGCCGGCCCAGGGGCGTGGTCGAGGCCTCTGGACCAGCCCCCAGGTCGGGTGACGGCGCGCCAGCAGCCCGCTGGTGCGCACAGATTTACGTCTGCTTTTAGCAAGCGTAAATCTGCCAACAAAGGTAAGGGGGGGGTTTAGATAGGGCCGGGGGGTGGGTTAGGTAGGGGAAGGGAGGGGAAGGTGGGGGGAGGGCGAAGGAAAGTTCCCTCCGAGGCCGCTCCGAAATCGGTTGCACAAATGTGCACCCCCTTGCGCGGCTATGCGCGTATCTTATAAAATCCAGCGTACTTTTGTTCGTGCCTGGTGCGTGAACAAAAGTACGCGATCGCGCAATTTTTTAAAATCTACCCCATAATGTTTGGGTAGTTGCAGGGTACTTATAACTTGGATTGGACACTGTTGGAAACAGGATACTGGGCTTGATGGACCTTTGGTCTGACCTAGTTTGGTATATCTTATGTACTTATGTTATGTAACACACTAAGTACTATATATCACAGATATAATTCATATTATCTTCTACAGCTTTTATAGTTTAACAAGATATGCAGTCTTATAATTACAGTGTTTACTTCAGTAATTTTATTTGTACTATTCCTCTTGAAGAGCAAATAAAAATGAAAACAAATAAAATGAGAGTATCCTCTAGTCAGATTTCACTTACTAATCCACAGTTAGGGACTTTCATTTTCAGTTTTTATTGCACTTTTCCTGGAAGTGTATCACTGTTTATTATAACAAATAAAAATGGGAGAAAATCAGTGTGAAAAAAAGAACTCTTTATGTTCACTGGTTCTCATCCATTTTTGTTTGTGTTGTAATACTGATAAATTCATAGGAAAAATAAAATAAATACTAAAAACAAAGATCCATCTCCACAACATAATCCACCTAAATATAAAAGCACTTAAGGGCCTATGTACTAAAGATTTTCTTCTATTTCATGTATTTGAAAAAGAATATTTAATACACAAGGCCCTTACAGGAAGTCCCCAAAAATATGCATTAATTTGAAACAAGAAAATTGATTTTCCTGGTATTATCTTTTCTTTTTTAAATGCATTAATATTAGACACTGCATATCATGTTTCTTCTGTTCTAAAATTCTGTACTATTCGAAAATATCAAATGAAGTACAGCAATCCTAGAATCCAAGAATGATTGTTAAGGATATTGTCATTTACAAACCATATTCATAATAAATATAAAATTGCATGCTTCTTACAGATCTCATCTATATGGCAAGCATTTTTATGTGTTAAACCACACAATTTTTTAATGATTGGTCCAAAAAAAGACCACTTAATTAATCCAGAAAACTCATTTTTTAGTATTTTTTGCACTTAGAAAATATATTTTTAAAAGTAGTTTTTGTTTTGCACTTAAAAATCTGGATCTCCTATACACATATAAAATGGCAAAAGTTGTCTTATCATGCTGTCATATCACAACATAGCTTCAGTATAGAAGTTCAAATACTCATTTTCTTATTGCATTTCCTTTCCTCAACTGAACAATACATGGTTCCAACACAGGCTGTGTTTTGGTGCCCACATTAACAGCAGCTGCATCAGGGGTATTGTTAATTATATTAATCACAAATGCTGATTTTCATATCTAATGTTCCAGCAGAGCTGTCAGCCATATTGAGTCAAAATGGCTGACAGCTATGCTGGGACTTCAGAGAGGAAGATTGATGGAACAGGTATATTTTTTTGGGAATAATACTGAAATCTGCACAGGTTAGATAGCCTGAAAAAAATGAGGAAGGATTTAGTGAAGCTCGAGGAATGGTCTAGTGTCTCCTAGCTAAGATTTAATGCAATAAAATGCAGTTATGTATTTAGGTTGGAAAAACCCAAAGCAGAGGTACAGTATAGGGATTGAAATTCTTCTAAACATGAAAGAAGAGTGAGATTACGAGTGATTGCATCTGATGATCTTAAGGTGGGCAAACAGGCAAAAGCGAAAAAGATGCTTGGATGCATAGGAAGAGGAATGGTCAGCAGAAAAAAGGAAGTGGATATTGCCCCTGCAAAAGTTCCTGATGAGACCTAATTTGTAATACTGTATACATTTTTGGAGATCACATCTTCAAAAGGATTTAATCCAGTTAGAGATGGTCCAAAGAGTGGCTACTAAAATGGGCAGAGGTCTTTATTCTAAAGTATATGGAGACAGACTTAAAGATTTGAAAATGTATACCCAAGAGAAAATGTGGGATGGGGAGATATGATATAGACATTTAAATATTTCCAAGGTTTCCATGCAGAGAAGATGAGCCTCTTAAGAAAAAGGAGGATCTAGAGCAGTGGTTCTCAACCCTGTCCTGGGGACCCCCCCAGCCAGTCGGGTTTTCATGATATCCACAATGAATATGCATGAGAGAAAATTTGCATTCACTGCCTCCATAACATGCAAATTTTCTCTCATGCATATTCATTGTGGATATCATGAAAACCCGACTGGCTGGGGGGGTCCCCAGGACAGGGTTGAGAACCACTGATCTAGAGTGAGGTGTTATGGGATGAGAGTGAAAGGGGAGCAATCTACGGAAATATTTCTTTACAGAAAGAGTAGTGGATACATGGAACAGACTTCCCATAGAGGTGGCGGAGTCAAGGACATCGTCTACTATCTGTAACAGAAGGCATGGAGATAATCTGCACAGATTATCATTTATAACCATAAGCAACTTTCTGGGCAGCCTGGATGGACCATTTTGTCTTTATCTGCCATCAGTCACCATGTTACTATCTGAATTCAAGAAGCATGGGTTAAACACAGAGGATCTCTGAGTGAGTGGTAAGGATTTTAAAGCTGATTAGTTGGTGTGGAGGGAAAGACTAGAGAGGACATAATGGTCATTTTCAGCAGTCATGTTTCTATATATGTTTTTATATTTTATACAAAGAGAAGACTGGAAGAAAGAGATCACATGAAACAGAGAAGTAGTATGGTTAGTATGTAGGATAGGTGGCAATGTGTGTGTGATTCAAAACAAAAACAGCAAGAAGGTATAAATTAAGGGCCTTATTTACAAATGTTTTTTTTCCCATTCTGTGTCTATGAGAAAGATGCTTAGTAAATGAGGCCCCAAGGCAGAAAAATAATGTGAAACTAAGCTATGGATGCATTTGAAATTGAAGACAAGGAGTTTCAATGAGGCATGATAACCAGAATCCAGTGCAGAGAGAAGAGGAGTGCAGTAACATTAAAGAGTAGGCACTCAAAAGGATTCCAGAAAAGCTGAAGTATCCATAGATCGAATCTGGCAGACCAGTAAGGTGCTTGATAAAGTAACCTAGTCTAGAGAATAGAATATTTTGGGAGCAGATGACAGGCATCAAATGAAAGAGAAGCAGATTTTCACTATACTATGAAATTGGTAGCAGAGATGAATAGAAATAGAAAATGTAAGTAGGAGAAAGGATAGCATCCAACAGAATTATGAGATTTTTAGCAATTTAGAGATGCTGTTCCTACAGGCCTTTCCCTCAAACGTTACCCACACATGTGATTAATGTTCTACTTTTACCCCAGTCGAGCTAACACTCTTGATATTATATACGCTGTATACTTGTAATATTTTATTATTATTTCTACATTCCCTTGGATTTTATGTAAATAATTTAATTATCTCCCCTCTTTTTGCAATAACCCCCTCCTGACCTTCCCGTTTTATTGTTTATCCCTTTGCCTGCTTCCGCCTTTACCCCATCTCCTCCTCCTTCTTCCCCCTTTTGAACTCCACCACCCCTTCTCCTTTTATTCTCTACCCCCTTAAATCCTCCTTTCAGTCTAACAGGTAAATCTCCATGCCGATTAACCTCCCTGTATATAGTGTAATTAGAATATTTACCGTTCTTAATTATTCACACTCTGTATTTGATTTTATCCCAGTTTATATGTCTTACCTTCAGTAGTCCAGTTATCCTGTCACTTAGTTAATTTACTTTAAAATCGGCCCCTGTGACATAGTGAGGGCAAAGGTAGTGCCGGCGCCATTTTGAATACTGGCAATACGGCCCGAGTGCAGGAGGTGCTCCCGGACCCCCGCTGGACTTTTGGCAAGTCTTGTGGGGGTCAGGAGGCTCCCCAAGCTGGCCAAAAGTCCCTCGGGGTCCAGCGGGGGTCTGGGAGCGATCTCCTGCACTCAGGCCGTATTGCCAATATTCAAAATGGCACCGGCGCTACCTTTGCCCTGTCACAGGGTAAGGGAAAGGGCCATCGGCGCCATTTTTATTAACGCAGCCGATGGCCTGAGAGCCGTTGATCGCTCCCCGCGCTCCCGCTGGACCACCAGGTAATTTTAAAACCTTTTTGGGGGTTCAGGAGGGTGTTTTGATTATCGGATCGGGCGCAGCCGATAATCAGAACTCAAATCGGGCTGGGCGATAAAGATTTTAAGATTTGGATTGGAACCGATCAGATTCCGGTTCCGATTCACATCTCTAATCATCAGTTCACCTTTCTTGCACTGTACTAATCTTTTCAAGTCTGTCATACTTTTTCCCTGCTCTCTACACCCATCTCAATTTTGTCAGCAGAAAGCATGCACAATGGGTGCTCCTTCTGCATTTATATCTGGTAATGTCCTCTGCTGGCTCTAGGTTCAAATTCTACCTTGATGGAGCTTCATGGAATGAGTGTGAACCACCAGTGCTGGTTCCTCTACAATCAGTTGTACCTGTTCCCTGGCATCTGGTATCTCTGATGTAGAGCCTCTCCTTGGCTCTACTGTATCCTCAGTGCTGAAGTCTCCACAGCACCATCCTATGGGTTCTCCATGGACTCTTCCTCCACGGTTCTCTGAAGCACCTCCCTCTGGGCCCTCCGCAGTTTCCACCTCTATACACTCTGGCTACTCGCTCATGCCAGTTGCTTGATCCTCAGCAGCCTCACTTGCTGGGGTCTCCACAGTGCCACCTTTTGGGCGATCTATGGCATCATTCACTTGCCTTTCCATGCCCTCTGTCTTTGGGCTTCTCATGGGAGTTGTCTCTAGACTCCCAATAGCGTTTGGGCACCCTACAGGGTCTTCCACAGGACCTCCTGTAACTTCGTCTTCCCATTCCTCAATACTGCCTCCTCCTGGGCAGTCTGTGTTGCCCTCTCCAGGGCTCTTTGTGACCCCACTATCAGGGCTTTTCATCGTCTTCTTCTCAGGGCTTCTCATGGGAGCAGTCTCTGGACTCCCAGTAGTGTTTTGGCACCCTACAGGCTCTTCCTCAGGACCGCCTGTAGTGCCATCCTCTGGTCAATCAGTGTTGCAGCTTGCTGGCAATTCTGTTGTCACTTTTTGACAAAGCCATGAGGCTCCACTCCAAATACAAGTTGACCATGGCCGAGTATATTTCCTGGCTTCATTTTTGCTCAACCCAGGCCAGCTGACTCTTGCAAGAATCTCTTGTAACCTATCTCTCCTGGAGATTCTGGACCAGGGCTTGCCAGCTTCCTTCAGTTATGCTCTCAGAATACTGCATTCTGGTGCTGCAGTAACCTGGCTGCTCCACTCCCAGTTTTCTCATGGCTGCACACCTTCCTTGCAGAGTGGCTTACTTGTTGGAAGAGGGCCCCAGCCCATTTACATTCACTGTATTCACAGCCCACTCTGGCAGCTTTTCCAGGGCCACACCCTGTTCATCACAGTGCTACTACACTAGTTCCTTTATCTTTTCTTTTTTCTCAAGGCAAAAAAAAAAGTTTAAAAAAAGCTGCATAACCAGCAATAACTAAATCACTTTTAATTCCCTATCTACCTCCAGCCTCCTGTTAACCAGTACAAACCCACCACTTCCTGGCTGTCCCTGAAACCAGGCCCACTCACAGTTTCCTCTCTACCTGAAACTTTAAACTTTGTTTTTTTTCTTCCGTGCAGCTTCTGAGTCACACCCTTTCACACAAGCACCCTTGTGCTCTGTACTTTATTTTAGAGCCACAGACAACCTGCATTCTGTACTGGGTTTAGAACCACAGGTCCTCTTCACAACTCCTTCTGTATTCCAAACAGACACTTTCTTGGAGGCTGGGGTTTTTCTGTGCAAAGCTTTAGAAAAAAATCCAATGCATGACACCATATGTGGATATGAGTGGTGATTCCCGCAGGTCTGAAGGCAGAAATTCAGTCTGACTTCAGCCTTTCTTAAAACATAATCTTTATTCACAGCTTCAATCATATACACAACAGTATGTCTATACCTTCAGACAGTGTACTTGCTCTACTCACAGTTTGTACTGCTTTGTCTCAGCTCAGTGTTTGGACAGTGTTATGCTACTTTCTTCCCGGAGACCTGGGCCTGGTCTGATTATCCCCACCTGGATCCCATCTCTTATTTCCCAGCCTCTGGTTACACCCTCTGAGCACCATCTGCCCCACAGGATCCCACCCATAGAGCATACAAATCTTAAGCCATTTAAGGTGGACCAGGCGTCTAGCCTGGACCTGCACAGGCAAATAGGGAAATGCTAGGGCACTGCCTCATATCCATCTTTATCTAAGCCAACAGATACCATCTTGGAACAATGCCTGGGGTTTCCTTTCCCTAAAAGAATATGGGCTTGATTCACTAAGGAGTGCATTTTCAAAGAATTAGCATGTAAATGTAATATACTTTCACAACAATTTTCTAAAGCCCATTTATGTACTTGTGAGGGAATTTTAAAAGGAGTTATACACATGTAAATGTAACATACTATTGTAACAATTTTAAAACACCATTTACGCATGTACCATGCATTTATACATGAATATCCTATGGACAATTAAATGGCACATATTTTAGCTATTTTCAAAAGCCTAAAAAAAAAACAATTTTAAGCATCAGGCCCTTAAAGTGCACTTAAGTGTGTAAACCGTATTGACGATTCAATGGCATATATTGCAGCAATTTTACACACATAACAATGGTAACTTTCAAAGGGGTACGCAGGTTCATATTGATGCATTTATGTCAGCGTGTGCCTAATTTTAAGCTTGTGCTCACCCATAGTGATGGAGTTAGGATTTTGCTGCCCTTAGGCACTAACGGTCGAATTTTACGAGGCCCACTCGCATAAATACCAGCAGTTATGTACGTGGCTAGACCCTGCGAGCATATTCTAAAGGGCCCAGCCACGCGCATAACAACTGATACTCATAGAAGTGCCGGGCCTAAAGAAAGGGGTGGACTGAAATAGCACCATTAGCCATTGTCCTGAGGAAGCATGCGCCAGCAGCTGGGTGGTGCGCGGGGTTTACTTCTGCTCCCGAAGAGCAGTAAGTATAAACTTTAAAAAACTGGGGATATATAGCCTTAGTGTAGGGGTCAGGGAGGAGAGGGGAAGAGGGAGGAAGGATAGGGTCAGTGGTAGGGAAATTCCCTCCCAATCTAGTCCTTAATTTTAAAATGTGCCTACATGCACATGTAGGTCATGTGCATGTCCTGCATGCATACATACATCTCCTAATTTTTGGTGCTCCCAGCATTTAATATTCACCTCAAAGTGCATTTACATGTGTAAAAAATAGTTTAACATATGTAAATCCTTTTTTAAAATTACCCCCCTAAGCTTTTTACCTGATAGATACAGAATGGAAAAAATATACTTTATTAAATCTGGCCCTAAATTTGATGATGCTGCAAAACTTTTGTATACAGAAGGAATGAAAATCAATCATCTAAAGGAAAAAGCAAAGGCAGATTATCTGCTCCTCATTGTTTTACAGATCATGGAATTGACCCATTGCATTTCCTTCTAAACAAGCAATATATGTAGCTAGCAGGTAAATATAGCCATCTATAATATCTCTAATTAAATAGCTAATCCTACATGTGATTGATAGCTTGCCAAATTCAGTAATAATTAAATAATACAGAAGCATAAAATTATTTTTTTCACTACTGTCATGAAATCTCAAGTCTCAATCTTCATGTGTTGAATTCTATCAAGGCACTGAATTCTCAACACAAGGCAAGGGTCTCTACTATTGATGCCAGTATATTCTAACCACTGTGGAGCTTGAATGTAATTGTACTGTGCCTCTGTTCTTGTTCCATCACTTTCTTACAAAACCAATCAAAACTTTGGGTAATCAAACTAGCATAAAATATGTATAGCAGTATGCCATAATTTCAGAACATACTGATTATAATGAAAATACTTCTCAGTTTGTGGAATAAATGTTTTGGTGATGACTGTCTGCTCAACTGTGTCATCATTCAGCAGTGTGTCAAATGTTTCCCTGAAAAACAATATTTGAAATCTCAGTATATGAAAAGTTCCTTTATAAATGTCCTTTTTTCATTAGTTAATGTCAAATTGACTTCAGAGAAAAAAGCAAGATTGTGAATACAGTCAGCAGATGACTGGAACTCTTAAAGAAGCAACTTCATTTCTATCATGGTTCTTTAGATCATTAGACTCTACTCAGCCTTCCCTAATAGTACACAAGATATACAGGACAATGCATATCGGTTTGCATTAAACAGGCGCTCATGATTAAGCACCCGCTCCCTTAACGTGCACTGATCCACCTCTCCCAGGCGCCTGATTTACGGGCCGATAAGGTACAGTGCACGCCGATAGAGCGCACTGTTAACCCTCTATTGGACGCGTGTTTTCGACGTGCTAGCATTACCCCTTATTCAGTAAGGGGCCGAAAACGCGCGTCCAACCCGCCGAACCTAATAGCGCCCGCAACATGCAAATGCATGTTGATGGCCCTATTAGGTATTCCCGTGCGATTCAGAAAACAAAATATGCAGCGAAGTCGCACATTTTGCTTTCAGAAATTAGCGCCTACCCAAAGGTAGGCGCTAATTTCTTTGGGCACTGGGAAAGTGCACAGAAAAGCAGTAAAAACTGCTTTTCTGTGCAACCTCCGACTTAATATCATGGCGATATTAAGTCGGAGGTCCCGAAAGTTTCCAAAAGTAAAAAAAAAAAAAAAAAAATTGGATGTCGGCCCGCGGCTGTCGGGTCGAAAACTGGACGCTCAATTTTGCCGGTGTCCGGTTTCCGAGCCTGTGGCTGTCAGCGGGCTCGAGAACAGACGCCGGCAAAATTGAGCGTCGGCTGTCAAACCCGCCGACAGCCACCGCTCCGGTCCAAAAGGAGGCGCTAGGGACGCGCTAGTGTCCCTAGCGCCTCCTTTTGCCTGTTTTTACCGCTGGGCCTAATTTGAATAGTGAATCGCGTGCACAGGAGAGTGGCCTGTGCGCACGCCGGGAGAGCGGACTTTACTATATCGGCCCATTAATATTTAAACCGGGTGCCATGCCAAAAAAAAAGGCACTAGAGGAAATTGCGCGCACCTAGCACCTCCTTGGCAGTGGGTGCCCGGGAGATATGGTTGTCAGCCAAATTTAGAGCATCCATTTTCCTAACCTGTGCACAGGCACCCTATAAAAACATTTTTTTTGGGGGGGGGACATTTCTAATTTTTTAGTTCGTCCAACTTAATATCGCCACGATATTAAGTCGGAGGAAGTACAGAAAAGCAATATTTTCTAGAGATTGCATCGGGTTGCTATATCATGTAAGCTTCATTTTGGGGGCCCCCCGCGGGAATTTTGTTTTTCTCACGGTTCAAGGTTTTTTTTTTTGTGGGCCCCAATTTTTGAGTTAGCGCGCACTAACCCAAAAATGAATTTTTTCTGAAATTTCGGAAAACATTCAATTTTTTTTTGGTTCTCCCGAACCACTCCAAATTAGGCCTAATTCAGGAAAAATGATTGTACATCCCTAATATTTTCTGCTTTTCTATACACTTTTTGGGGTCCTTCAAAATTTATGCCTGCTTGGGGAAGGCATGAATTTTGGCGAATAAAAATGTGTGTGTCGGGAGCACATTTTTTTTTTTTGCATGGGGGGGGGGATAGATAACAGCCTCATCAACATGCATTTACATGTGATGAGTACTATTACCTATGCACGCGATTGGATGTGTGTTTTGGATGTGCTAACCCCTGTTTTGCATCGGGGGTTAACGACACACATCTAAAATACACGTCCACTAGCACGTTGAGATGTGTGCTGCGTCCAGTGTATGGTATTGCATCGGTGTGATAGTGTGCATGTTTTCATGCAATTCATATAGTATAAAAATGTGGTTTGTGCAGAGGCATTTAACTACCAAACTAAAAATAAAATTGTATTCTCATATATGGAGGTCAATTTTCAAACTGATCTAATCGGCTAATTATAAAGTTAGTCAACTAGATCCACTGAGGTAAAAACTGTCCCACTCAGAGCAGGGTAGTTTCTCTTGGATGAAAAGTACCTGCATATGTTTGCTGCTAGCCAGCTTAGTGAAAATTGTCTCATAATAAATTATAGCACGCTACCGTAATTTAAACAAGTGAGTTTAGAGATTTTTGCAGAAGACTATCACAAATGCTGACACTGAACAGTGGTCAGAATTATGGTGTAAATTTTCAAAGATTTAATAAGCTTTTTCCCATAGACACAAGACAATGGAACTTGAGTAATCTACAAAAGCTAATGCGACTATTTAATTACAAGCATTTTGTATTCCGCTTTTTACCAGGGATAGTTAAAAAGCAGATTACAATCAAATTATGAATTAAATGGTATATTAAAGGCAACACTAATTAGCATTTAGTAAGATTACAATGACAAAGTAAAAGGTATAGAAACATTGTTTCTCTTAATGAGCCAACTTTGGGAAGACTTGGTTGAATAACAAAGCTTTGGCTTTTTTCTGATATGCAAGATAGCTTGGTTCTAGGCAGATAGGTAGTAGAACCTCATTCCAAATCTTGGAAGCATAGCAACTGAAAGCTCTCAGTCTTATATAGTTCAGTTTAGTGGAAGTCAGGGGTAGAGAGGATAGAAGGACCTTCTGTGAGGACCTGAGCTTTCTAGCAGGGATGTAGAAGGCAAGGAGATGGGTATGGTATTTTGATGCCTGTTTGTTTACACGTTTGTGGGAAAAGCATAGGGTTTTGAATTTAATCCTGGTTACATTTGGTAGATAATGCAGTATGCCTTATGTGGTCGGTTGATATATGGACCTTGCTAAGATTCTAGCTGCAGTGTTTTACACAAATTAAGTCATTTCAAGGAGGTTTTGGAGATACCATTCAGCAGAGAGTTAAAATAATCCAATCAACAAGTAACTGGTGCACGGAGGATCAAGGCAAGGTTGTACTGACCAAAGTAGTTACTTAATTGTTGAATCTGGAGCAGGTACATAAAGGAAGCTTTCACTTCCTTATGGGGGTCATTCATCATTTAACCATAAGGGCTTAACGCCTGCACTAGGGTCCTAATACATGTGTTAATTACTGCAATATGCGGTAATATGGAAATGATACATTAGTTATTCATGTGGGAGGAGTTAGGGTCAAGTTTTTGGTAAAGTTCAGCAGTTAACGTGTGCAAAACAGTTAGTGTACAAATCTACTTTTCTTACAAACTCCCAGCGCTCCGAATGACACCCAATCTTCACAGGTGTCTACTGTGCTGTTCGTACATGTGATGGTGTATCTTAAGCTGCCCCACAAGCCTTTCCCACGCTGACACCTCACTCCAAATTTAAAGGTCTTTTATACCACCACTTTTGATGGATGAAAGGATCCTGGATGGTGGTTTGAGTGGGGATAAAATAAGTTTGGTTTTGGGATAGGTATAGTGGCTCAGACCAGATAGTGATCTGACCATGATATTGAGTCCACTGTTATCGTATTGGGGTCAATATTAAAGTTTGCAGAATGAAAAATTAGGTCAAAGAAATGACTGTGCTTGTGAATGGGAATTTGATTATCTGGATAAGACCAAGATCCTCCATGTTGCATTGGAAAGTAGAAGTGATGCTACTGGGGGGATTTCTCTGCGTGACAGTTGAAGTTTCCTCGGACTTTGAGTCTGTGGTGCATAGTGGAGATGTCATAGAAGAATTCTGAGAGTTTGAGAAAAGAAACAGAGTGATTGACAGGAGGATGATATACCAGGGATAAGCTTGGATCCATTATTGCTTTCAAATTTTATGACTAGGCAGTTGGATTTGCTTATTTGTTGGGAAGTGATTAAACTGAGTGCCAGGGAGTGCTTAAAGATGATAACTACACCTCCTCCACAGCCCATGGGATGGGATGTGTGGTGTATTAAAATGTAAAGTGGGCAGAGTTGAATTAGTAAGACATTGTCACCCTCTCCAATCCAGGTCTCCATCAAACAGAGGAAGTGAAGATTGTATTCTTCATTAAGATCTAGGATATGGTTTGATTTATTATTTGCTGAATGGGCATTAAGGAACCCAAGTCGCAGTAAAGTAGGACAGTTCTGCGTATCTTTGGAATAGTTACAGTGTTGTAATGAGATTGGGCGGAGAAGCAATAAGCAATGTTATTTAGGTGGCTGTGAGGTTCTCCTACCCCATGTCACCTGTATAGGGAATGTGGACTTGTTGAAGCACATTCTAGGGATATGTAGTGGTCGTAAGGGACAGCAATAAGCCCTCTTTATCTAGTCTTTGTTAATAAAGAAAAATGTTGGGATTACTACCTGACAATCCCCTTTTCCTTAGTGTAGACAGATGGACTCAGAACAAATGGGATAGTATCCGCGTGCTAGCAGTTGGAGACGGATCTGACGTCAGCACGGGGGCGTATATATCCCCACAGGAAGCGTAGCTATTCAGTAATCTTCCTTGCAAAAGCTGTTACAGATGTGTGTACTGACGCTCAGTTAAAAAGTGAAACAGGATTCCACTGACCGATTGACAGTAGCTGAGACCGCCAGCATTCCCAACCGGAAGGCTTGGACACCTGGTAGAGTGTACACTCTTATGGAAACAGAGGACATGGCTTACCTTGAATCGGTGATACCCATGTACGCAGGCAGCTGGGCGGGATGCTGAGTCCATCTGTCTACACTAAGGAAAAGGGGATTATCAGGTAGTAATCCCAACATTTCCTGGCGTGTAACCAGATGGACTCAGAACAAATGGGATGTACAAAAGCTTTACTCCCAGCCTGGGCGGGAGGCTGCCTGAGGCCCATGTAGTACCGCCCGCGCAAATGCCGAGTCCTCCCCGGCCTGAACATCCAGACGATAGAACCTGGAGAAGGTATGGAGGGAAGACCAAGTCGCCGCTTTACAGATTTCCGCAGGCGATAGCATCCTGGATTCTGCCCAAGATGCTGCTTGTGCTCTGGTAGAATGAGCCTTGACCTGTAGAGGCGGAGACTTCCCGGCCTCTACGTGCGCTGCTCTGACAACTTCTTTAATCCAGCGGGCGATGGTGGGCCGCGAGGCCGCTTCACCTAGCTTCTTCCCGCTGTACAGGACGAACAGATGGTCCGTCTTTCGTAGGTCTTGTGTAAGTTCCAAATATCTGGGCAGCAATCTGCCAATGTCGAGATGGCGTAACAAACGCCCTTCTTCAGATTTCTTCAGACCCGCCGTGGTAGGCAAGGATATGGTTTGATTAAGATGAAACTGTGAAACCACCTTAGGTAGAAAGGAGGGAACCGTACGAAGATGGATAGCCTCTGGAGTGATTCTGAGAAAGGGATCACGGCAGGACAATGCTTGTAGTTCTGAGATGCGGCGGGCTGAACATACAGCCAGCAAGAATACCATCTTCAAAGTGAGGGAACGAAGAGACAGGCCCTGAAGGGGTCTGAAGGTGGATCCCACAAGGAAATCCAAAACAAGGTTGAGGTTCCACAAAGGTACAGGCCACTTCAGTGGCGGACGAATATGCTTGACTCCCTGCAGGAAGCGAGAAACATCCTGGTGCTTGGCGATGGTCTTGCCATCCCTCCTGAAAAGCACGCTCAACTAGCGTGCAGGCACTCCAAACTGCTTTGGAGACGGAAATTACTGAATAGCTACGCTTCCTGTGGGGATATATACGCCCCCGTGCTGACGTCAGATCCGTCTCCAACTGCTAGCACGCGGATACTATCCCATTTGTTCTGAGTCCATCTGGCTACACTCCAGGAAATGAGTAAATTTGTGTATGTTTTATTATTATTTTTATACATAATTCCTCTTTCCTTATATTTAGTGAATAGTGGGATGAGTATCCATTGTTTCAATAAGAGGCAGGGAGAATAATTTTCAAAGAACTGCATGCAGCAGCGTATACGTGCCGCGCATAAATTTACCACAGAATTTTATAACCCGCGCATATGATATACACACGTTTTATAAAATCGCACATCACTACTCTGCAATTTCCATGCATAAGTCTGCCAATTTTATAACATGTATGTAAATGAAATTACAATGGGGGTGCGGAGTAGAAAGCACACACATTTAGGTAGATAACCAAAAGAATAATGCGCGGCAAATAAATATACTGAGCAAAAACAACTTTTTATTATTGTTTTACTAAACGACCCCGACATGGCCATGTTTCGAGTCAGGCTGCGTCAGGGGGACCAAGAATTTCCAAAATTTATAAGTTAACAGTGTGGACAAGAAGTCTGCAGGTAACTTAATGGTAAACAAGCAGCTCAAGGCAGGAGATCAAAGAGCTAGAAGCGCGGAAGAGAATGTGACACTAGAGCGTTCAACAAGTCTTAGAAATATGCAGTCCAAGGACTTTCTCATGTTTGAAAGATTAAATAAATCTGCACCACCAGAGGGACCCATCCGCTGGGACCATCACGGAAAGAAAGTGTAGAAATGCAACTTCAACCAGACCCGAAGGTCTCCGATTCCATCGCTGAAAGTTTTTTAAGGATTATCTCATGTAGTTGTGCGCAACCGGAGGGATCGCAGGAGCCAATCCGGGAAAAATTTACAGTAGGGTGATATGAAGCAGACCGGGAGATATCTGAAACATGAGTTAAGCTTAAAAATTGGCACCTATGCGCATAAGTAGACCCCATGTGCCTTTGCCCTACTATGTCACAGGGGCTACCGGTGCCATTGGTCAGCCCCTGTCACATGGTAGGAGCACAAGATGGCGCCAGCCATCCAGTGCTCCTACCATGTGACAGGGGCCGGCCAATGGCATGGATACCCTGTCACATGGTAAGGGCAAAGGGCCATCGGCGCCATTTTTATTAACGCAGCCGATGGCCCGAGTGTGGAAGATCGCTCCCCGCGCCCCCACTGGACCACCAGGTAATTTTAAAAGGTTTTGGGAGGGGGTCAGGAGGGTGGGGGGAGGCTAAGGGGGTCAGTTTAAAGGGTCGGGTGGGTTTTGTTTTTTTTTTTTAATCGGGCCATCGGCGCCATTTTTATTAGTGGCAGCCAAAATGGCGCCAATGGCCCGAGAGCGGGAGATCATGCGAGGACCCCCCCCCACTGGACCACCAGGTAATTTAAAACATTTTGGGGGGTTCAGGAGGGTGGGGGAGGGTAAGGGATTCATTTTAAAGGGTCGGGGTGGGGTTTAGGGGTTGTTTTGGTGTGCCGGTTTTCCCGCCCTCCCCCCTCCCCCGATTTTTCACGATAAATCGGGGGAATTTCTATTGTATTGCGACTCTAACGATTTTTGACAATTTAAAAAATATCTGACGATTTTTTTTAAATAGTCAAAAAAATGATTCACATCCCTAGTATGCATTATCCCATTTGTGATTTACTTTCATTGTGAATTATCCCTTTAAGTTTATCGGGAATAAGTGATCGTAAACATCTTAAAAGTGAAATATTGACTAGGAGGGCTTCTGGGTGAACCGGATGGCAGTTGAAGTTGAATCCCATGGCAATAAGTTCTCAATGACTTGCAGATGGTTTGGGCAAGCTGATATACTAATTGGTAAAACTAGTAATTTCATTGTTGTGTGCCTGTTAGAATATCTCCTGACTTGCATGCATAAAAGCTGATTCATGAGAGGAAAATGTATGTAAATTATGTGGGTAAAATCTCCACGCATATATTTTCAAAGTTAAATGTAAATATACGCGAGTACAGCAGTTACCTGCTACTTATCCAGATAAATTCTGATTTATAGAGCTAAAATGTGAAAGCACCACTTCTCTGGACAACTTCTAATTTATCCAGCTAAGTAAAAGCAAAGTCTCTCCTTATCCGGCTAAGTCAGATAGCAGGATAAGTCTAAAAAGTTCTACTATCAGGATATCTGACTTAGTCAGATATGTAGTGCTTTTCAGACTTATTTAGCTATCTGACTTACCTGAATAAGTCACATTTTAAGGAGCGGTTAGGTCTAAGGTTTCTGATTGACATAAAGATAAAAACCCTGCTCTATTAAGATTGTAAACTTCCTGGACTTAAGGAAACCTGTACTGCTTATTTTGAGTTGATTTTTGTACTACCTGAAGCTAAGGTGAGCTGCACTTCTTATTTTGTATTTGGAGCTGTTATTCACTGTAAATAAAGTGCACAAAAGGGTAACAGCTAGTGTCTGCAGCCTGATTCTTTATGGCTGATACCAAGCAACTCTCGTCAAGTTACCACATACAAACATAGAAATGACAGCAGAAAAGGACCAATGGTTCATCCAGTCTACCCAGCAAGCTTATGGTAGTATCTGATGTGCCGTGCAGGCTACCCTCATACTTATTAGTTTCCCAGACCTTAAAAGTCAGGGCCCTTGCTAGCTGTTGTCTGAATTCAATTCTCCGTTACTTCTTGCTTTGAAGTTGCATCAAAAATATCAGGCTTATTGGTTAAGGGTAGTAACAGCCACATCAGCAAGTTACCCCCATGCTTATGTTTCCCCAGACTGTAAATGTTGGGGTCCTTGTTGGTTGCTATCTGAATCCAACTATCCTTTCCTCTTTTTGACCTGCTTTTGAAGCAGAGAGCAATGATGGAGTTGCATCAACAGTATGAAGACTTAATGGTTAAGGACAGTAACTGCCGCACCAGCAAGTTACCCCCATCCACTCTTTTCATCATTTCCATCCTCTAGCCTTAGAGATCCACAGTGTTTATCCCTTGCCCCTTTGAATTTTTTCACTATTTTTGTCTTCACCACCTTCTCCAGAAGGCATTCCATGCATCCACCACCCTTTCTATGAAGAAATATTTCCTGACATTGGTTCTGAGTACCATTCTGAGTACCATTCTGGAGTTTCATTTTGTGACCCCTAGTTCTGATTTGTTTCCAATGGAAAAGGTTTGTCAATTGTGCATCATTAAAACCTATCAGGTATCTGAAGGTCTGTATCACATCTCTTCTCTTCCATGGTATACATATTTAGGTCCTTCAACCTCTCCTCATTAGTCATTTGATAGGGACGATCCCCCCCACCATTTTGGTTGCCATTCTCTTGATCGCCTCCAACCTGTCTCTGTCCCTTCTGAGACACAGTCTCCAGAACTGAACACAATACTCCAGATGAGGCCTCACCAAGCACCTGGACAAGAAGATTATCACCTCCTTTTTCTTACTGGTTATTCCTCTCTCTGTGCAGCCCAGCATTCTCCTGGCTTTCGTTAGCATGCAAGTTATTAAATAAGTAGTATATTTATGCATGGCGATATATGCTTGTATATGGACACATGCACCTCTATTTGAATGTTATCCTCACTGGCTATAAAAATTCAAGTGAGAGGTACAGTATAGCAGGTAAAATTCTTTTAAGCATGAAAGAAGAGCGGGATCTGAGGATGATCTTAAGGAGACCAAATAGCTAGATAAGTCAATGGCACAAGCCAGATAGATGCTTGAATACATAGGGAGAGGAATGGTTAGCAGAAAGAGGAAGTTGATATTGTCCTGTATAGGTCCCTGGTGATATGTCATTTGTAATACTCTGGCTGATTTTAAAAACGGTGCACATGTGCACATATACAGGCTTTTGAGGGTATACATGGAGAAAAGCAGGAATTTTTAATGGTGTGCCAAATTATGTGCATAATGTGGAAAATGTGCATATCAGCGCACGTACATCTATGTGCATACCATCCATGGAGGCACATGCATAGAATGGCTCAGATGTTCATGTGCGCATGCCAGTTACCTGCCTGTATCATTCATGTACAGCTTCCAGATCCACAGGGTGTAGGACCCAAAAGCATGCAGAGGCCTGCTCAACAGCCAAATTTTATTACCAGGCATGTTCATCTAGTGCCCCTGGTGATGGAAAATGAAGCAAATTTGTATTTTGTTCCAGGGATTTGCTGGGACCTCTGCACCAACAAAAATGATTGGAGGGAGCACCATAACACTTTTAACCATGGTGCCTCCTACTCACTTTGGGTATAAAGGGTCTGGCCATGCATTGGGGTGGACTGGGAGGGCTGAGTGCTATACAGCTACTCACATCTTAAAGATTAACAATCCATAGTAACATGTGAGTATGTCACTCACATTGACAGAAACCGTTCACTGTTAATGTGGTAATCCTTCACCCCCTCCCCCCACAGATTGAAGACCTGAAGAAGGTGGCCTGGGAGCTAAGCCTGAAGCAGACGCGCATAATGGACCAGCTGGAAGCTCAGCTGGATGGGGTTGGTGATAAGATATTCCTCAGGCCAACTGGGAATTGTAAACAACCTCAATCTATGCCCTCTCTGAGTCAAGTACCATACAAATAGCCCCCTGCTCTGCCACACTCAGTCTCAGCCTTCATGTTAACTAACCCTCCCCTTCAAACATCTCTCGTCATAGGCTTCACTATGCAGAAAGAGTTTAGGGAAGACACCTGCTAGCTATTGGGCACACTTTTAGGGAGTTTACTCCCACTCCAACATTGTTTTCCATGTAAACAACAAGGACCTGATCCAATAGAACAATATGAAGCATCACAACTCTACATGCCTCTAGTTGTTACTGTCAATTCTGTTGCACATTTCTTACCCGCATCCCCAAACATATATTAACCTCCATTAATTTACATCCTGATCACATCAATCATCTGGATGTCTATTCACCTATCTATATGGAAGCCAGCACCTTGACGACAGGGTTGTCCCATACCTAACAACACTTCCTTTTGCCTTAATCTCTCCCTCAAAAGACAATTCCTTTAAGTGCCTCTGTCATCATGCACATCATACTCTGCAGCATGTGAGCATACAATATGATACACACCTGCTTTTGTCTTCACAGATAACAGCTCCTCATCGTTTTCCTCCTCAGTTGAAGATGAAGACAGAGCAAGTGACATTACAGCCCCAGACACTCCAAAAGCAGCTGCAGCCACCACTGCAGCGGAGCAGGATGCTCCTCTACCACCCCGTTCACAAACAAGGGAACCAGCTGTGGTGTCCCTCCCCTTCACCCCCTGGAAGCGCAATCTTCACCTCAACAGCCCCCAGATCCTCTCCCCATAGGCCCTAATCCCCAGTTTGCCCAGGGAGTTATAGATGCCACTATTCAGATTGGCCAGCAGTGAGTAAGATTGGGCAATAAGGTGAGCAACCATATGCATGCATTACAATAATTTGTATATTAATTGGTTATACGCATAACATTTAGACATGCAGTTCCTGCCCACTTACCAAGGTAAGTGCACATGCCTTTGCAGGGATAAAAAGAGGGAGATATCTTCTAGTTTTTCCATTGCCATCATGTCTCAAGAATGTACAGGCCACATGTAGTGCATGTCTTGTTTTGTTTGATTTGGACTACGGTAATGCTTTATATATTGGTCTTCCCCAGTCTATAATAAAAGCATTACAGTATGTCTAAAATTCTGCCACAAGAGTAGTGACCAGCATGTCAATTTATCATCATATATCTCTAATTTTACAAAAATTACAATGGTTACCAATCAATTGAAGGATTAAATTTAAAATTTGAATGTTGTTTTTTTAAAAGTCCTAATGGACTTGTGCTTGTGAGTTTGAAATTTTATGTCCATCGAGATCTACCTCGTTAAATCTGCTAAATATTCCTTCCCATAAGGTAGCCAGATTGGATGATTCCCATGAGCAGTTCTTTTTATGCTCAAGGTCCTGAGCTCTGGAATTCTTTACCACAATTTTTAAAAGATGAGACTTCATTTCTTAAATTCTGAAAACTGGTGAAGGGCTTCTTTTTTCAGCAGGTTTTAATTAAATTATTATTTGAACAGGTGTCCATTGAAGATTTGATTGTCAGGCACAAGACGTTTTATTTATGTATTTAGTTTAGAATCTGATTTTAATTTTATGATGTACTGGGCACTACTGTTTGCAGGTGTGATGTAATATAATTGTGGAGATGCTATGTAGAGCTCATTGCTGTTGATTGGTTTAATATGTTTAATAATTTTATTATGTTATGTCTTTTAATATTTTGTGCATTTTATTTTATTGTTTATTGTGCTATTTCTGGCTTTTATGATTTTATTTTGGGAGCCCGCTAAGAAATTCTTATTGGTGGTATATAAATATTTAATTAGGCAAATAAATAAATAAATAAATACATAAATAGATAAATAGACGAGGAAGCCAAACTTTCTCCCCAGGGAGGATGACCTCCTTTTCGCAGTAGTAATGAGGGTACAGAGTCTACTCTAAGGCACTGAGTGAAGTGGGCTCATATCAAAAAGAGAAAATCTAGGAGTAGATTTGCCACAAAATCAATGCTATATTTAAGAACAGCCATATGGTTTTCTTATTAAACACCTAAACCTGCACGCGACTTCCTCCTCTGACAAATCTAAAAACTGTGTCCTTTCCTGTAGACCCTATGTGAAGGGGTACCTCCTCCTCCTCTCTCCTCCACTTTAAAGACATGAATATGGCAATTAAAATCATTTTGAAAGGAATGTATGACCCAATGTCTCACACCCCTTGATATGTGGCTGTTACTCCACCTTCTAAACCCACTATAGCGCTTAAGGTCCCTGTTTGCTGCAATTTGTTCCTCTAAGGGCCAGTCGAATGCAGGATGTTGTAAGTAACAATCTGATTGGCCTGGTCTTTTCCTGGTATTCTGATGGTGTTCTCTGTGTGACCCTGGCTGTCCCTGTTCCCACGATGAAAGATGAAGCTTTCCCAGTGTCCACCACTGAGTACCAGTCTTCACCACTGAGTACCAGTCTTCAGTGGATGTCCTCCCTCCCACCCACTGGTAGTTCCTGCTTCTACTTGGCAGGCGAAAGAGACCTGGAAAATGCAAAGTGGTTATCAAAAGTCTCTCTGGAGGCCATGCGCATAAACCCTTTGTAGAAAATTTGTGTAAGTAAGCTCATGTCAGTGCATAGGTCAGTTTTAAAATATATCATTATGCGCATACATATAGTCATGCCCATATCACACCCCTAATATGTCCCTTTCTTACATGCTTGCCTTTGCTCTTGCATGCACATATACAAGCAAACTTTGCATCTTTTAAAATACTCTTTGCTAACGCTTGGCCCAGATACAAGCATATGTTGGCATTTTTGCATGAGCAACATTTTTTAAATAAACCTCACTGTGTTCAATTCTGGAAACTGAACCTTTAGAAGAATATAAGCCAGTTGGAGTCAATCCAGAGGATGGTTACTAAAATGATCAGTGGTTTTCATTCTAAAGCATATGGGGACAGATAAAGATCTGAACATGTATAGCCTAGAGGAAAGGTATGATAGAGGAGCTGTGATAAGTGTTTCCCTATCTTCTCCTGCAGGCACACCCAGCTAGTTGAGTTTTCAGAATTACAATGAATATGCATGAGATGGATTTGCATATACTGGGTCTTCAATGTATGTACATCTATGTCAGACAAATTCATTATGGATATCCTGAAAATTATACTGGATAGGTGTGCCTCCAAGAAAAGTTATGAAACACTATGATAGAGATGTTTAAATGCTTCTCAGGTTTCCATGTACAGAAGGTATGCCTCTTTCAACAGAAAGCAGGCTCTAGAACAAGAGTGTCAATGAATAAGGGTGAAAGGGAGTAGACTCAGGAATAATCTAAGGAAAACATTTCTTTATAGAGAGGGTAGTGGATGCATGGAATGGGCTCTGTATGGAGATGATGGTGACTAGAACAGTATCTGAAAGCATGGAATAAACACATGATCTCCAAGGGAGTGGTATGGATTGTAAAGCTGAATTAGTTTGTGTGCTGGGCAGACTAGATAGGCCATATAGTATTTTTCTGTCATAATGTTTCTATGTTACCTCATCATCATATTTTCATAATTTTCAACTATGTGGTTCAATTGATTATTTTCATTAATGAACAAATCCCCGACTTCTGTATTCTTGCTAATAGAAGTTTCAACCACTATCAAATGCTAATCTATATCCACAACTTTCTGCTCAACCTCATGAAACTTCTCTATTCAACTTTGAATTTGATTTGCATCTGTCCTGTTAAGGATATCTCACATGATTTGATAGCATCCCTTAAGACAGTGAAATTAACAATCATACTAGGTACTGCTTTAAGTTCCATATTACTTTTTACACTTGAGCCCAGGTCAACATGCAAAGTATTTTATTTATTTACTTATTTTAGAGTTCTACCTTCCATTGGGTTCTGGAAGTAGCTAGATTTCCAAGCTGTCATCCATAAGTTTCTTCTTCACTCTATCTCTCGAGAAGCACAGTGGGAATGCTCAATCAAGCTCCTGCATCCCTCACTACAATTCTGTCATCCAGACATGCCTGGGGTACTTGACTAAGATATTGTCCAGCAGGATCTGCTGGGGTGGGTCAAAGCCCAGGACTCTATAAAAACTTTTTCTCCAGAAGGGCTAGTGGTACATTGTCCCCGCTTGAACCCTCCAAAGGGAAAACAGGCCTAGATGACATCCATGTTACAAATCAATCAATTGGTCCAGTTGAACATAGAGGATCCAAAATTGCAGGAACTACTTGGCTAATCCCTTTGCTTTTCTTGTCTATTTGGGTGGGAACAAAAAAAAAACCAGCAGGAAAAAAAGATAGAGATTAGACAGTCAGATAGGTATATAGCTGCTAGGCAGTCACCATCTCAATTCTCAACTTTTTTTTAATAGTACATTATTTGAAGCCTTTTCAAACTAGATGGTTTATAGACATAAAAAATAAATAAATCAAATGAAAGTAGATTTTCAGGCACTAAAACTATATATGTATTTTCATAAAGCTCATAAACTTGTCCATATAAAAAAGAGACACTCTGGATGAATGTATTAGATATATACACATACCTTATATTTTCAAAAGGTATTCGTGTAAACAGCATACTGCCAATGCTCCTAACTTTATATCCTCATTTTACTTTTTCTATTTTGAAACTCAGTGTATGAAGCTACCTTGGGTTTGAATATTTGCTTATTTTGTGTGGGGTTCAGATATATCTGTATTTTTGCACCTTCTTGAAAATGAACCCTCATATGTCTAACAATCACCAACATAAGTATAAATAACTGAAAGTTCAAAATATACAATCATTTTTCTTTGGATTTCTCAAATACTTTTGTATTAATAAAAATGTAATGCAGGTCATTAATGCCATATCAACTAAACCCACACCTATTAAATTGGGCCTCTGGAACTAAAAGTCACTTTGCAAAAGTTAGACCTGTGTTATATCTTGAATAGCTGCTTGGCATATTGGCTAACATATCACTCTTTTATAGGTCCAGTTTGTGCACAGTAAAAATGTATTGGGTTAAATTTTCAAAATGTTAACATACATGCATGTAAACTCTACCTGTGTATTCTGAATTTTAAAAAGGTAAAAAACCTGGCTATTTAAACAAGCTTTCCAAAAAGAGAAGGGAGAATAGAAGCCAGGGATGGGCAAGGCACAAACAATTAAACAATCATACACACTGCAGAAATTCACTAAGTGTGTAGTTTTTAATAGGGATGTGAATCGTTTTTTGACAATTTAAAAAAATCGTCCAATATTTTTTAAATCGTCAAAAATCGGTACAGTGTGCGATAGAATAGAAATTTTCACGATTTATCGTGAAAAATCGTTACTCCTGTTAGTGTCCACTAACAGGAGTTATTTGGGGGGAGGGCGGGAAAACAACCCCTAAACCCACCCTGACCCTATAAGACTAATTGACAAAACAGCAAGGAAGGCTGCTTAATAAAGCCGTGAGAGCAGAAATACACAATAAGCAGCCAGATGTCCAATCTGTGAAAATTTATTGTGTAGAACCAAATATATTCAAATGAGCCCGACTCCAGCCGAGTTTTGCCCTCTTTCATTAGGTCTGCATCATGGGCTAAAAACATAAAATAAATGACATTAAATAATATTAAAATAAATTAAAAACTGATAAAAACATAAAATAAACAAACATTTAAAATGAACATATAAAATGATAACATGGATATATGTGGTGTGAGCATAAAACCATCACAATGAAAATGACAATAAATAAAAATAAAAATAGTGTATCATGAGCGTAAAAATGTAAAAGTAGCAGTAAATAACTAAAAAATGTGTAATACATAAAAAGTGAATATTGCCTTTATCCATATATATAGATAATACGAGTGCTGTTGGCTTCATAAGAGAATACAATTATATCATTTACTTAAGAAAATTAGAAAATAAAATGCTCATCGCGTCTGTGAGATGTGTCCAAAAAAGAAAAAAAAAAAGAAAAAACCAGATAGAAAGAAAAAAGAGGGATTGATAAAACAAAGTGTGCATCATGAATAAGTGAAGGACTTTACGTGCTTACTATTTGCATGTATGAATGCTAAATCTTCATCAAAATGTTGTATATGTAACCTATGAACGATACCTATGAGATTAATGTAGAAAAAATGTATTAAAAACAGGTGATAATATTATGTGAATAAATCATAAATTAGATTCCATCTATGATCGGACATTCTATAACAGAAGAAGGTGCGCTATTAGTAAAACATAAGTGTTACAGAGTTTAATATCACCTTAAAATCGCTAGAAAGTTGAATAGGACTGGAACGTCAACAAAGTATGAAATGATATAGTCATAACTGACATATATATTAAGTCCGGCTATCATATTTAGTGCAGATATTAACATGTGTGAATGTTAAAAGTAAGGCTGTATTTGAAATCAAGCTATTATATTTAGTGCAGAAATAATTAACATATGTGAATAGGAAAAGTAAGGCTGTATTTAAAACAGCGGCAACATGCAAAATAACTTGGCCATGGCTGCACAGTCAAACATATCGAGCTGTATAATTAAGCTATCATCCAACTTCCAACTATTATATATGATGCTTACTGAAATATTTAAAAAAAACAATTTAAATTTTTTTTTTTTATGAACACAGTGAATAAATACAAATTTGACCGGCTCTCCTGAATAAATAGCAGCAGAGTACACAATATTTGACCAACCTATCAATAATTTAAACAACACCATTCTGTCAAGCATGCAACGGAACAAATTTTTATAATGAGTGATCACAAACCAAACTCAGTGCAAAATAATATCGTCATAACTACCATAAATATTATTGAGTCGGATTAACATATTTAGTGTGGCTGTGAAAAATAAGGCTGTACTAAAAACAGCGACAACATTCAGATCAACTTGTCCATAGTTCACCATATCGAGCTATATGATTTAACTCTAATATAGCCTACACCAGCTGTTTGATCGAACTCATTGAAAGATTTGAAATATGAAAAGTGCTGTAAATAAATTAAAAAATGATGAATTGGTTCACAAGATAAATAATGGCAAAGTATACGATATATTAAACCAGACTGTCAGTCTTTAGAAACTCGCCGAACATGGGGCTCACAAAAAAATGTCGCAAAGAGAAATGCTATAAATCAACATATACTGAACTAGTTCAGCAATATAAGTGGCGGTAAAGTATATAACATCTAAGCTGATAATTTTACTATTATTACTCACAAACTGTAGAATCGGCATGATGTACAGCAGCACTTTTAGCAAATATACCACTACGGATCTCAGTATACCAAAATCACTGTGATCTCTTATGAACACATCAGAACGCCGGCGCCAGTGTACCTCATTTAAAGGATGTCAGAAAGCGTGCCAAACAGGCTGTCAATCAACAAAAAGGGGAGTGTCTGTATAACATCGCGTTGATTGCGATTAGACCAAGTTAGAGAGAGAGAGCCAGTAAACAGAGTTAGAGAGAGTGCCAGTGAGAAAAAATGGAGTGAGCATCGACAACGAAATCGCTCCCGGACCCCCGCTGGACCCCCAGGGATTATTGGCACGCCTTTGGGGGGGGGGGTCAGGAGCCCCCCCCCCAAGCTGGCCAAAAGTCCCTGGGGGTCCAGCGGGGGTCCAGGAGCGATTTCATTGTGCAATCGTGCCGTCGGATGCCAGGAATCAAAATGGTGCCGATAGCCTTTGCCCATACTATGTCACAGGGGCTACCGGTGCCATTGGTCAGCCCCTGTCACATGGTATGAGCACAAGATGGCGCCAATGGCCATGTGACAGGGGCTGACCAATGGCACCGGTAGCTCCTGTGACATAGTAGTTCAGAGGCTATTCGGCACCATTTTGAGCACGGCTTGCAGTAGCACACTGGACCCCGCTGGACCCCCAGGGATGTTAGTAAGTCTTGGGGAGGGATCGAGATGGAAGGAGGGTGGTTGTATAATACTTAATCTTGATGTTTGGGGTGGTTTTTAATTTTAAAAAAAAAATGTGCCCCTCTCCCCACACAAACCCGAAAAACAAAGTTTCCCCGAAGTTCGGGGAAAATCCTTTTCGGGTTTCGAGGTCCCCGAACCACGACGAATTAGGCAATTTCGTTGCAATTGCCTAATTCGTGATAAACGATTGCACATCTCTAGTACTGACTGGGTGGCAGGACTGGGTAAACTGGGGGGAGCTCAGGCTAAGGAACTAAGAGGATCTCAAAGACTTAGAGAAAGACTGGTCGAACTGTTAGACTAATTGGTAAAACTGGTAACTTTCTTGATGTGCGTATATTTTGAAATATACCAATATATGCAAGCAAGTCCTACTATATTTTCACATGTAAAATATACACATGCATATTTTTTAAATAGGTAGAAAAAGTACATGCTTTCAATACATTGATATACATTGTTTCAATGCATTACATGTATTCACGCATATATCTACATACGCACGTATGTTGCAGAGAAGAGTTTCACATATTTCATAAAACATGTGTATATCATATGTGCAGGTTATAAAATACTAGTGTAGATCTGCTTGTGGCCATATACGCATGTATATGCCACTGTATGCATTTGTTTGATTGAAAGCTAAGCTCAGTGTGTCTTAGGAAGCTTTTTTCAGGAGTTGATATAATTTGACAATGACATCACACTGTTGATGTCTATTCCTACAAGAAACATCTTAAGTTTTGCCATTCCATAGCAGTTACTTCTTTTACAAAAGGGCTACATCAGACTCTTCACTGAAAATTAACAGAATGTATTCAGAGAAGGAGCATAGTAAATATTCAAATCATTTATAATTTACAGCTCATTTTAATTGTGATTAGATCTGTGGACGTAAACTTATGTATATTTTAACATTAACCTCTTGGCAAACCAAAATTGAAAACAAAATCATATATTTCAACAATTCAGTATAATATATTAATATCCTATTTCACTTTTCCACATTTATTTTAAATTGGGTATGGGGGGGGGTCGAAGGTCACATCTTAGGCATCATTCTGTATATATAGTACACAACCAACATCAAAAAAGTCAGACAGCACCAATCTTCTCTTCACTGACAATGTTAAAAGAAAATGATTTATGAAGATCAATCACCCTGCTCATCAAGGCTCACACTGACAGCTAGCCTTCATCATCGCTATTTAAAAGGCACTGCTGACAGGAAAGACCGACTCTTTGATTAAGGGCTCTGTCTGGCTAACCTTTTATTTGAAGAATGATTGCTGCTGAGTGACAAATACTTTTCCATTCATTTTAGGGCAAAGATATTGACATTCAAATTCTTGATGTCTACACTGAGCAGATGCCACTGTTGGCAAGTGGCTTGATAGCAACAGCAGGTACACTGTTACTCTGGGGGGCAAAAAAAACAGTACCACTGGCTCGAGTTAAACGCCCTCAACAAGTGAAAGCTACAGATCTCTCAGCCAAATCCTCTCTCTTGAACACTTATCATCAAAGAACATCTGTTTGTTGTGCCTCTCTAGCTCTCTTCTTGAAAAGTGTCCTAGCCTCACCTTGACCCATGCTATTAACTGTATTGGATGTCAATCCTAAAAATAATTTAGGAGTGATGTGAGCCTTCCCGTGAGAAGGGCGTCCTTTGCACATTACATTCCTAAACACCAGTGAGAAGGAAATCCCAGAGCAAGTACTGATGCTTTCATCCTAATGTCATTTCTGCTGACAGTAATGTAAAAATTCAAGGCTGCATTTGTGGTATCACATATGAAATCAAAACCAAGATGTTTATTGCTTTAAACTGATCTTGCTGTCACATGCTATTTTATTACTAAAAGCAAACAGAAGAAGAGAGAGAGAGAAAAAAAAGTAGCTGACCATAAGCATAGCAGCTCCTTGTTTTCTTGTCTCTGTGGACACCATTTAATAAATCATTTAGCAGGAAATCTGTTTACTAAAAGAAAGAATTCTATTTTACACTTGATTTTTAAAAAGTGGAAGAAAATGAATTATTGGATACAATATTCACACACACAAAAATACATAAGTGTGTATATAGATTTTTAGTGCTTTAATGCAAGGAACCCATCTGGCCACCTCCTCTAGATATTAGGGCACCCTTATGTTGGGGTATTCTTCCTCGCATTAATCCTCTGGGATGTTGCCTTGGATGAGAAGTAGGGTATTGGCTACTTTCTCATCTTACTGTACAACACAAAAGTGTAAACAGATAAGTGAGCAAACAAATACACCTTAAGAAATCTTCCCTCACACATTCCCCCTACAACTCTATGTTTACACTAAAGGAAAATGTAATAATAATTTTCCCCACAGACACAGGAATAGAGGTTTTCAAAAGGGATTCTGCAGGTAAAGTAGTGCTTTATCCACAGAAATGATGCTTTAGAAAATTGTGCAATTGATATGTGCATACAATTTCACGCATGTACACTGTAGGTATATATTTTTATGCACATGGGGGAGGCATTCTGTAGGTATTATTAAAGTATGCACAAATAATCTCTGCAAAATTACTCACGATAAATAGCAGGTATATTGGAGAGTGCATAGTTTGTTGGGAAATTTTCACAGTATACATTCACGTAAGTCTACTTTGAAAACTGGTGTAACCATTTCACTTATTTGCTGCCTAGCTTATGCGCAGTATTACAAAATTACCTTCAAAATGGGCAAAAACTTTTAATACATCAGAAATGCAGAATGCACAAGAGGATCCACTAGTGCTACATCAGTGCCTCTACTCTCATGGAAGGAAAATTTGAATAAGTGGTTAAGTGCTCTTTGGCGAGCTAATATCCTACTTAGGTAGTATCTCAAGTTCAGTCAATGAGCAAAATTACAACAGTTAAGTAATTTTGGAGTCTAGTACTGTCTGTCTGAAGCAGGAGTTGGAGGTGAAGTCTTTTAGTGTTTCTCCTCATGTTTATTGAACAGATCCCAATTTGTGGTGAAAGACAATATAGCTTTGGTGCTGCATGCATTACCTTGATCTTTTCTATCTTCCATTCTTTTTAGTATATATTTGAATCCTTAGCAAGTGTGATTAAATTATATGGAATTGATTATTTCTTTATTGCAGGCGACATCCAACTTTATGTCCTTTTGGGTAGCAAATAAGCAAGGGGGATTGTATTTTTGTAAAACTACCTTACTGCAATTGCACAGTGAGTAGCATATAATATATTCAAACCAAACCCAAGTTTCAGGCTTCGTGGGACTATAGGAGGGGCATGCAGTTCCTGAAGCCCTCCATATACAGTATTTGGGAGATCATTTGTTAATAGGGATATGCATCGGGTGCCTGATCGTTTGCGCTTTCGGGTTTGTGTGGCCGTGGGAAAATCTCGTTTTCCCATGGATCGACATTTTTTTTTTTTTTTTACTAAAAAATCGTTTTTCAGCTTAGTGCTCGCTAACAGATGTTAGCGCACACTAACAAAAACTAACAAAAATAAACAGTTTTTTGTTAGCACTAACTCCTGTTTGGTTTAGTGCGTGCTAACTCCTGTTAGCGTGCACTAAACCAAAAAATGATTTTTCACAAAAAATCGGGGAAGATGTGATCGTTTTTTGATTTTGCCGATATATAACGAATTAAGAAATATTGTACGATATTTTAATTCATTATAAATAGGTGGGCCCGATATCTAATCAGAGCCCATGGATTACCTGGGCTCAGTGAGGGCAGCCGGGCGCGCAGTGTGATGTCATCGGAAAATGTGATGCATGAATAATTGAGCCAGCCAAGGAGCAGATGGGAGGGAGGGCAGCGGGATAAAATGGGCCATTTTAGAAAAGCGATCTACCACTACCCATATCACAGTGTTGCCTTCAGATGGTGGAAGTTCCACAATGAAATCTGTGGAGATATGTGTCCATGGTTTCATGGGAACTGGCAATGGTTGTAAAAGGCCCCAAGTTTTCCCTGTAGGAATTTTATGTTGAGCGCAGGTCGGTCATGAGTCTACATAAGCTCGTATATCCTTATGCATCTCAAGCCACCAGTAGTATTGTTGGAGGAGTGTTTGAGTTTGAGCTCTTCCGGGATGTCTGGCTAACTGGGAATTGTGACCCCAAGCCAATATTTTATTACGGAGTCTCTTAGGCGCCACTGTTTTACCTGGTGGAACCGTGAATGTAGAGGAGAAAATAATGTGAGCCGGGTCAATGATATGTTGTACGGGTGCTTCAGTATCGTCAGTGGAGAAGGATCGGGATAAGGTGTCAGCCTTAATGTTCTTATCGACTGGTCGGTAGCGTAGTTTGGTCGGTAGCATAGTTTGAAATTAAAAAGTGTGAAAAAGAGGGCCCAGCGAGCCTGATGGGGGTTTAAACATTGAGCTTCTTGAAGATATGTCAAGTTTTTATGGTCCGTGAAGACTGTTATGTGGTGTTGTGCTCCCTCCAACCACTGTCGCCACTCCTCAAATGCCAGCTTAATGGCGAGAAGCTCCTTATCCCCAATGGAGTAATTGCGTTCTGCCGGAGAAAATTTCTTGGAGAAATACGAGCAAGGATGAGATGTTCCCAATGTGTTGGTCTGACTTAAGATGGCTCTAGCTCTCTCTGCTGATGCATCCACTTTTACAATGAATGGAAGTCTGGGATTGGGATGTGAAAGACACTGTTGTTGCAGAAAGGAGTTCTTAAGTGCCTGGAAAGCTTCATCAGCCTCTATGGGCCAAGCCTTAATGTTTGCCCCCTTACGAGTCAGGGCAGTGAGAGGTGCAACTAGTTTAGAAAAGTTCTGTATTAAACTATGATAGAAGTTTGCAAATCCAAGAAAGCGTTGCTCATAATCCATTAGGCTGGGACCATTCTTGGATGCATTTCAACTTGGAGGGATCCATCTGAAAACCATGTTTAGAGATAATATACCCCGGGGTCACGTGAGGTGATGTGCTGAAGAGGACGCACGTCTCTTCAGCTCCGGGCTCCTCGCTCCGAAATCACCGGCAATAGCCACGAAAAACGGAGGAACTTCGTTTAAACTTTGCGGGGCAGGTCACAGCACATGTCTATAGTGCGTTATATGAATAAGTCACTGCTGCCGATGGCCTCTAGGAGTGGCAGGAAGAATAAAGACAAAGACAAGGGTAGGCCAGCGGAGCCCAAGATGGCGGCTAGTCAAGCAGAGCCGGACCCGATGCCTAATGTTCCACTTACCGTTGAGGTTCTGAGGGACACGATCGCGGTAATTTTGGACGAAAAATTAGCAGGTATTCACACCAAATTAACAGAATGGGCGCTGCCCTCTCGGAGCTGGGACCCAGATTAGATCAGGCGGAGCAGAGGATCTCTTCCGTGGAAGACAACATGGCGACGGCTGAGAATAAGATTCAGAGTCACGAGGCTGCCTTGCAAGAATGCAGAGACAAGTTGGACGACCTCGAAAATAGGTCAAGGCGGGCTAATCTCCGTTTCTTGGGATTGCCGGAAGAAGTAGATGGCACAGGTCTGGGAGAATTTTTAGAGGACTGGCTCCCAGAGGCAGTGGGTCTGCCGAACCTGAAAGGTAAACTGTGCATAGAAAGAGCGCACAGAGTAGGGCCCAAAAAAGCAAACGAATCAAGACCTCGCATAGCGATCGCGAAAATTTTGAATGCGGCTCACCAGCAAAAAATCTGGGCTGCCTTTCGAGCTAAAAAAGAGCTGATATACCATAATCAAAAAATCCGCGTGACTCAGGATTATTCGGCGAGAGTATCCCAGCTCCGGAAAGCGTTTTCGCCGACGTGCTCTCAGCTGGTGGACCGCCAAATAAAATGTGCTCTTCAATTCCCGGCAACCCTAAAAATCTGGTTGAACGGTGAGATTCACACCTTTTCATCCTCGAGTGCTGCTCAAACCTTTCTCCAACAAAAGCTTCCAGCAGAGTGAAGGAACCAAAATCTTCGGAGTTTTCCTATGTTTTTATTTGTTTCCAGTTACAGTGAGGGGAAGTTGGTTGCAGCCCTCTAGATAGCGGCTTAGCTGCTAGCCGCGGCCCGGGTGAACCGGTGACGAGGCTTGTCTACAAGAGTACGCTGACCCAGCCGGAGTGGGTTTCAGCGGGAATGAATAAAACAGCAGTGGACTATATAACTTGCCATTTGGTAATGACGGCTAAATTTCACGGTACTGCTGCATCGGTTGCCGAATGCAAAGATCTGGCAACTTCTGCTGTTTTCTTTTCTTTTTTTTTTTTCTCATCTGCAACATTTCCTGGAGACCCAGGAACCTTGCGTCGGAGCGGGGAGTCCGAGCACCTCTGAACGGACCCTCATATCTCCTCTGGGCACGGAGGGGTAAAGGACATTTGTTTGTTATACTTGGGGGAGGGGGGGGTTAGGGGGGGAGGGATAGGGAGGTGGGGAGGGGGTAGGGGGAGGGGATGGGTTAAACTGGACGTACTAGTGAGACTGAAAGGTAATGGGGTGGGGCAAGTTGATGTGTATGGTGGGACAGCGGAATGGGGGGTGAGGTCCTTGGGACAGGGAGGAGGGGGGAGGCTGGGCTCTCCTCCTCTTCAAATGTTTTTACTACAAGGTGTAACCACATATGGTCTTGAAGGGGTAACATGAACAAATTGGTTTCCTGGAATGTACACGGCCTCGGTTCCCCCATTAAAAGAAAGCAAATTCTGAGTCATCTTAGGAAACTGAAGGCGGAAGTTGCCTGCTTACAAGAAACACACTTAAACGATAAAGAGAGCTTGAAGTTAAAACGGGAGTGGGTAGGGCGATGTGTATATGCACCTGCAATGGGTAGGAAAGCGGGAGTTGCTATCCTTATCCATAAAAATGCTGATTTTACTGTTACATCCACTATTATAGATCCGGAGGGTCGATATGTATTGGTCTTGGGAATCTGGCGGGGGAAACAAGTAACAGTTTGTAATGTGTTTGCCCCCAACACTGGCTGCAAAGTTTCATGGCTAAGCTGCTTATGGTTTTGTTGGCAAATATGTCTGGGTCTCTATTAATAGCGGGGGATTTAAATTGTTTACATGACCCCAATATCGATAGATCTGCAGAGGGGAGATCACAACCTACTAGTAAATGGAATGGGGTGGAATATTTATGCACTAACTTAGACCTAATAGATATTTGGAGGGTCCTACACCCAACAGAGAGGGATTATACCCCCACGGTACAATATCCAGAATTGACTACATTCTCGTCCCTTCTGCTTTGTTTTCAAGAGTAGACAAGGCAGATATTGAATTACCGGTCATATCGGATCACTCTCCTGTCTCGCTTACCTTACAATTGGGGAAGGTGGTGGCGGGCGACAAACTCTGGAAATTTCCTAACAGTTTGGCGTCTGATAAGGACTTTCAAACCTTCCTCATTCATAAATGGACAGAATATAGCTTAAATAACGTACAGCATAAGGAATCCCCTCAACTGTTTTGGGAAGCGAGTAAGGTGGTCATTCGAGGCGAAATAATAGCCTACCTGTGTGCCAGACGGAAAAGGTTAAATAGAGAAATTCTCCTGTTAGAGAACCAGTTAAAAAATAGCAGGTCAGCTTGGGTCGCTACTCGAGATGAAGATTCTAGGCGAGCCTATTACACTATTCTACGCAGATTGAACACCATATTATATGAACGGGCTTCCAGATCTTGTCAAGTGGAGCACCACAATTTTTTTAGATTCGGTAATAAGATCGGCAGACCCTTAGCAAACCTGGTCAGGGCCAGCAGGCAACGTTCCCTTATTACCAGAATGAAATCCTCAAACAACACCTGGGTCGATACCCCTGAAGAGCTATGTGAAGTATTCCGGTCCTTTTACCAGAAACTGTACACTGATGACCTAACCCCGGGGCCCGCCCAGGAAGAGGCCTTTTTCTCTGACATAGCTATTCCAGTGCTTTCTGAGGAACAAGGGGCATTCTTAAATGGGCCTATCCAGACTCATGAAGTTATCACAGTTATTAACTCCATGGCGAAGGGGAAAGCTCCAGGTCTGGATGGCTTCACCTACGACTTTTACAAAATCCTACAGAACCAAGTGGGGGTTCCCTTAACCAATTTTTACTTGGACGGGCTGGAAAACAACGGATTCCCTACAGATTTCAATGGGGCCCATATTATAGTCCTCCCGAAAGGGGGAAAGGATCCAGAACTTCCATCATCCTACCGGCCGATTTCTTTATTAAACAGTGACTTAAAAATTTTAGCGAAGGTCTTGGCAAACAGATTGAATTTAATTATGCCCAGTTTAATCTCCTTACATCAAGTAGGGTTTGTGAAGGGAGGAAAGCAACTAGTCACCTTATTAAGTTATTGACTGCTATGAGACTAGCCCAGGAAGATCAGATACCATCGTTAGCGGTGGGATTCGATTCGGAAAAGGCTTTCGACAGAGTGTCATGGGCCTATATGTTCAGAGTACTCCACAGATATGGTTTTTCAGGCGCCTTTCTACAATATATATCTTTACTCTATGACAACCCGACTTCGAGTATTTTAGTCAATGGAAGAAAGTCCAAATGCTTTCAACTGGACCAGGGAGTCAGACAAGGATGTCCTTTATCGCCACTATTGTACATACTGTCTATTGACCCGCTGCTTAGGAAAATTAACGAACACTCTGAGATTACGGGTTTTGGTTCAGGGACAACTTGTTTTAAAGTGGCAGCTTTTGCCGACGACGTAATGGTATTCCTGACGAAGCCCGAACAGTCGTTACCCTTGCTGCTTGCTATTCAACTGTACTTTGGGGCATTTGCTGGGTTAAAAATAAACCGAGACAAGTCAGAAGCCTTGGATGTCTGTCAAAACGTTAGGGCGACATGGCAAGGACCCTTCCCTCTGAAGTGGACCACCTCGGCTTTAAAATACCTGGGGATTACTATACCGGCACACTTAGACTCTCTTTACAGCCTGAACATCCGTCCGAAAGTTAACACTACGTTGGAAACTCTAAAGAAGTGGGAGAGGCTCCCTTTATCCTTAATGGGGCGCATTCATCTATATCAAATGGTGGTCTTGCCTAAGTGGATGTACACCCTGCAGATGATTCCCTTTTGGATTCGTCAAACAGACATGCGGCTGATTAACAGCGCTTTAACAAAATTCCTATGGGGGGGCAAAAAGGCCAGAATTTCTCTATTTCACTTGCAGAAGCCTGTTCATGCAGGGGGTCTTGGATGCCCTAACTTATTTCGATACAATATTGCCTGCAACTTAAGATTTCTTCAGGACTGGTTGTTTGATGGGGAAGTCTTCACCCCAAGTCACCATCTTCGACAGTGGTATGGAGTTCAGTCATTAAACGGACTCCTACATGCCCCATCGGGAGATCTACCCCCAAGACTTCATAGGCACATTTTACATCGGACTTGCCGGCGGACGTGGAGATTTCTTTGTAAGAAACATGGATGGAAGCACCTCTTGACTCCGTTGGCGAGTATCACCAATATTAGTCAATTTCCTCCGGGGTCAGGCCATTCATTGTTCGCCACTTGGAAAGCTCAGGGATTACGGTATTTGTATCAACTTTTGAACATGAGTACGGGGATTCTTCACAGTTTTCAGGAAGTCCAACAATTGTTTAAATTGCCTTCTAAAGACTTTTACGCTTACCTGCAAATTCGCCATTGTGTTTTCCCGTTACTTGCAGATAAAACCCAATGGCAACAGTTTCAGGCTGTGATAAACATAGTTCAAACCAGGAGCAAAAAGGGACCAAGCATTTCAGGTTTCTATAAAGAACTACAATCGAGCGAAACCCCAGACCTTTTGCGGCCACTTTACTGTAAATGGGCGACTTGGCAAGAATTCCATCTCTCTTTTCAGGACTTTAAATCCGTTTTTGGGGATATAAACGAGCTATCCACGAACAAACTACTGAGAGAAACACAATATAAATTTCTTTGGCAAAGTTATATCACCCCGGAACAGGCATATAAATATAAAATATGTGAATCAGCAGCTTGCAAGAAGTGTGGCCAGTTCAGAGCATCGTTTTATCATTGCTTTTGGGAGTGCCCAATAATCCAGACATACTGGGAAGACGTCCAAAAAAGATGCTCGGCTTTATGCCATTGTTCTCTACCACTAGTTCCCACTCTTTGGTTGTTCGGCATATTACCAAGCTCTTGTACCTCAGACACGACCAAGCTGGAATTTCTTCAAAAAGCAGCGCTGATGGGTAAAAAAGTTATCTTGGCAGAATGGATCTCAGATAAACAGCCAGCGGCTGAACACTGGTTTCAGAGATTATTAAAGTTATACTCTCATGAGGTCTACATTGCGCACCACCAATCTGTTAAGCGTAGAGAGCACATGCTTAGGATTTGGCAGCCCATTTCAGATTATGTGGACCCCGAAACGAATTAGCGGCGGGGCTCCCCTGCTGCCCCGGTCCCGGGGAGGGTACTACCAGCCACGAACCAGGGTAGACAAGGGGGCAGCTTGACGTTACTGTGTTCTTAGTCATTCATTTCACCCTCAGTTGTTCAGAACACAGTGCTGTGGGTTTTCCCCGGGACATGGAACCGCAGGCTACTGAGAACCTAGTGCATGCTTGACCACCCTCTTTAACGTCAGGGTTACTTAGTTGTCACAAAGGATTACGAAATGTTTTCGTTATTATAACTGTCTACCTCATTTTGCTGTTTTAAGTCTGATACTCCCACCAGTCATCTACCAGGCACTCTTGCCTTTGTCACTCATGTTACCAATTGGGTTATCAATGTTCTTCTGTTTTAGTCTCACTACATAGACAGTGAACATGGGGGGGGAAAGGGGATGGGATAGGGAGGGACGGGGAAGGGATTAGGGGGGTAAATTGGAAATTCTGAGAGCGTTTTGCTGTGAGCTAATGCAGAGACATTTCTTTATGACATCCTTCTTGTTATGTAGTATGTTGGGACTGTGTTTCTTTGCTACCGAGGGCTTCAAGGTTCCTTTGGGGCCCAACCGAGAAAGTTATCTTACGTCTTTTTTTGGATGTTATAATAATGATGACCAGAAGGGGTGGCTGTAAATTTCTGGTATTACCAAGTTTTTGTTTTTTTTTGTTGCTGTAACCCCATTTGTTGTTATTCTGTTATCCGGGATGTTTCTGTTTGATGTGTTTCTACAAGCTTTCAATAAAAATTATATGAAAAAAAAAAAAAAAAAGAGATAATATACCCCAGGAAGGGTAGTGATTCTCATTCAAAAATGCATTTTCCAATTTTGGCATACAGCTGGTTTTCTCTTAGGCTTTGCAAAACCTGAACGACGTGTTGCCAATGTGACTGTAGATTGGGAGAAAATATTAGAATGTCGTCTAAATAGACCGCTACACAGACATAAAATAGATCTCGAAATATTTCATTAATGAGGTGTTGAAAAACTGCAGGAGCACTGGTCAATCCAAATGGCATAACTAAATATTCATAATGGCCATCTCTGGTATTAAAAGCCGTTTTCCATTCATCACCTTCATGAATCCTGATCAGGTTATATGCTCCTCGGAGATCTAATTTAGAAAATACCCGGGCTCCTTGTAAACGATCAAAGAGTTCAGCAATTAAAGGTAATGGGTAGCGGTCTTTTATGGTAATGGCATTGAGTACATGGAAATTGATACATGGACGCAGAGTCCCATCTTTTTTTTCCCACGAAGAAAAAACCGGCTCCGGCCGGAGATGTAGATCGTCAAATGAACCCCTTCTGTAGATTCTCTTGAATGTATATGGCCATGGTATGGGTCTCTGAGGCGGATAATGAGTAGACCCTACCTCAAGGTGGAGTCGCCCCTGGAACTAGATTAATGGCACAATCAAATTCTCGAGGAGACAAGGTATCAGTGGCTGTTTTGGAGAACACATCAGCAAACTGACCATACTGAAGCGGCAAACCCTCAAGAAGAGCAATACAGATATAACTGTCAGCAGGCATGGTTCCTTTAAGGCAGGTTTCTTGGCATGCTGAACCCCAGTGAAGAAGCTCTAAATATGTCCAGTCGAACTGAGGGTTATGACGTTGTAACTAGGGGATGCCAAAAACCATGGGATATATGGCTTTCTGAATGACGTAAAACGAGATCTGTTCCGAATGATTAGGTACAATTTGACAAACTAGTGGAACAGTTTGATGAGTTATTCTCCCCAGCAGGGGATCTCCGTGGATGGAAGGTACAATCAATGGCCTTGGGCAAGGACGAAGAGGAATGTTGAGATTACTTACCTGATAATCTCCTTTTCCTTAGTGTAGACAGATGGACTCAGAACGAATGGGATGTACAAAAGCTTTACTCCCAGCCTGGGCGGGAGGCTGCCTGAGGACCACGTAGGACTGCCCTCGCAAATGCTGTGTCCTCCCTGGCCTGTACATCCAGACAGTAGAACCTGGAGAAGGTATGGAGGGAGGACCAAGTCGCCGCTTTACATATTTCTGCAGGCGACAGCATCCTGGATTCTGTCCAAGATGCTGCTTGTGCTCTGGTAGAATGAGCCTTGCCTTGTAGAGGTGGTGATTTCCCGGCCTCTACGTAAGCTGCTCTGATAACTTCTTTAATCCAGCGGGCGACGGTGGGCCGAGAGGCCGCTTCACCTTGTTTCTTTCCGCTGTGCAGGACAAACAGATGGTCCGTCTTTCGTACTTCTTCTGTCAATTTCAGATATCTGGGCAGCAGCATGCCTATGTCGAGATGGCGTAGCAAATGCCCTTCTTCAGATTTCTTCAAACCCGCCATGGTAGGCAAGGATATAGTTTGGTTAAGGTGAAATTGTGAGACCACTTTAGGTAAAAAGGAGGGGACCGTGTAAAGATGGATAGCCTCTGGAGTGATTCTCAGAAAGGGATCCCGGCAGGACAGTGTTTGTAGCTCTGAGACGCGGCGTGCTGAACACACCGCCAATAGGAACACCATCTTCAAGGTTAGAGAATGAAGAGACAGGCCCCGAAGGGGTCTGAAGGTGGATCCCGCGAGGAAATACAAAACAAGGTTGAGGTTCCACAAAGGCACGGGCCACTTCAGTGGCGGACGAATGTGCTTGACTCCTTTCAGGAAGCGAGAAACATCTGGGTGTTTGGCAATGGTTTTGCCATCCCTCCTGGGACCATAGCAAGACAGCGCAGCCACCTGAACCTTGATGGAGCTGAGGGAGAGACCCTTCTGAAGTCCATCTTGCAGGAAATCCAACACAATAGGGATCGTGGTCGCATGTGGATTGGTGCCATGAGTATCGCACCATGCTTCAAATATTCTCCAGATCCTTACGTAGGTGAGGGAAGTGAAAAACTTGCGTGCTCGGAGGAGAGTATCTATCACAGGCTCCGAGTAACCTCTTTTCTACAGTCTAGCCCTCTCAATGGCCAGACCGTAAGAGAGAATTGAGCTGGATCCTCGTGGAGGATGGGACCTTGACGTAGAAGGTCCCGGAGAGGGGGAAGGGGCTCCCCTGCCAGTAGTCTTCTCAAGTCCGCGTACCAGGGTCTTCTTGGTCAGTCTGGTGCCACTAGAAGAACTAGGCCACGGTGTTTCTGAATCTTGTGGATGATGGCGCCCAGCAGAGGCCACGGAGGAAAGGCGTATAGCAGAGTCCCTGGAGGTCATGGCTGAACCAGGGCATCGATTCCGTGTGAGAACGGGTCACGCTTGCGGCTGAAGTATCTGAGTACTTGAGCATTGGACTTGTCCGCCAGTAAATCCATGTTCGGAATCCCCCAGTGATCTACAATCATCTGGAAGGCTGTGGGTGACAGCTGCCACTCTCCCGGATTTAGACTTTCTCTGCTGAGGAAGTCTGCTGCGGTGTTGTCCTTCCCGGCAATGTGGACGGCGGAGATGTCCTGGAGATTCGCCTCTGCCCAAGTCATCAGTGGGGCGATCTCCAGAGATACTTGTCGGCTTCTGGTTCCACCCTGACGGTTGATGTATGCCACCGTGGTGGCGTTGTCGGACATCACTCTGACTGCTCTGTTCTTCAGTCTGTGAGCAAATCGAAGGCATGCCAATCGGACTGCCCGAGCCTCTAGACGGTTGATGTTCCACGCTGACTCTTCTCTGTTCCACCGCCCTTGTGCGGTAAGTCCTTCGCAGTGTGCACCCCAGCCGCTCAGGCTGGCATCTCTGGTGAGCAGAGTCCACGTGGGGGAGGACATCTTCGACCCCCTGCTCATGTGGTTGGACTGCAACCACCACCGTAACTGGGTCCTTACTCTGGCAGGCAGAGGTAGGTGCGTGGAATAGTTCCGTAGACAAGGGCTCCAGCGAGAGAGCAGGGAGTGTAGTAGAGTTCTCATATGGGCCCTTGCCCAAGGTATCACTTCCAGGGTGGATGCCATGAGACCGAGAACCTGCAGATAATCCCAAGCTATGGGCCGACTGGTTCCCATCAAGTACTGGATATGCGTCTGGAGTTTTAACCTTCTTTTGGTAGTGAGACTGACTGTGTCTGCCTGGGTGTCGAACTGTACTCCCAGGTATTCCAGTGACTGGGAAGGCTGAAGGCAACTCTTGCTGAGGTTGATCACCCAGCCCAAGCTTTCCAGAAGGGCGATCACTCTGTCGGTCGTCCGATGGCTCTCCTCTCGTGATTTCGCCCTGATCAGCCAATCGTCTAGGTAGGGATGGACCAGAATTCCTTCCCGCCTGAGGGCCGCTGCTACCACGACAACCACCCTGGTGAAGGTCCGCGGTGACGTGGCCAATCCGAAGGGCAGAGCCCGGAATTGGAAGTGGCGACCCAGAACCTTGAAGCGTAGGTAGCGCTGATGATCCGGATGGATCGGGAAATGCAGGTAGGCTTCCGACAAGTCTAATGCCATGAGGAATTCTCCTGGCTGTACTGCAGTCTTGGCGCAGAGTTTCCATGTGAAACCTCGAGACCCGTAAGTATCGATTGACTGACTTGAGTTCAGCTTCGCCAGGGTAGCTTCCAATGCTGCCTTCTGGTGTATGGGACATGAGGATTCCACAAACTTGTCCGGAGGGAGATGATGAAAGTCCAGATAATATCCCTCTCGGATGATGGCGAGAACCCACTGGTCCGACGTGATCTCGACCCATCTGGGGTAGAAGAGGGTTAACCTGCCCCCTATGGCTCCGTCCCCCAGATGAATCGGCGGATTCTCATTGTGAGGCATGGCCGGGACCTGAGCCCGGGCCTGCTCCCCTCTTGCGCTGCTTGGTCCGAAAGGACTGATTCCTGGCCTGAGGACGCGGCGCCTGGTAACGACTCCTGTAAGGAATGAAGCGCTGTGAACTCCTGCCCCTGGAGGGCCTTGAAAGGCGCGCTGGCTCCTTCTGAACCGATCTTCCGGCAGTCTAGGCACTGGAGAGGCGCCCCATGTACTGGTCAGTTTATCAAGGTCGCTGCCTAATAGGAAAGAGCCCTTAAAGGGTAATCTGGTGAGGCTGACCATTTCCGGATCCAGAGCTGCCTCCTGGCGGCTACGGAGGATGAGATCCCCTTGGCTGTTGTCCGGACCAGGTCTGATGCAGCATCCGTGAGGAACGAGAGAGCTGACTCCATGTCAGCTGCTGGAGCATTGTTCCTGACCTGTGACAAACAGGCACGCGTCACCACTGTGCAGCAGGTTGCGATCCGCAAAGATAGAGCTGCCACCTCAAAGGTCTGTTTCAGAATGGCATCCAGTCGCCGGTCATGAGGCTCCTTGAGGGCCGTCCCCCTTCAACTGGAATGGTAGTGCGCTTGACCACAGCGCTAATCAAGGCGTCCACCTGAGGGCACGCCAGCAGATCCTGGATAGCCGGTGCCAATGGGTACATGTCCATCAGGGCCCGGCCCCCTTTGAAGGAAGCCACCGGTGCCGCCCATTCTAAATCTATCAGTTGTTGTGCTGCTTGCAAGAATGGAAAATGGCGGGCTATAGGACGAAGACCTTCCAGCAGGGGGTTCTGCGCAGAGGGTACCATAGCACTGGGACCTGTAATATCCAACTCCGCCAGACAATGAGACACCAGGTCGGAGAGATCCTCCTTAGGGAAGAACCGCCTCATGGTTCTATATGGCTCAATCCCTGGGGGAAGTTCCCCCTCGTCCGGGAGTTCGGGCTCGTCCGGTGAAACCTCCTGGTCTGATTGATCTGGACTGTCCAGCGGCGGGAGGTCCCGCTCACGATAAGGGCGTGAGGGTCCAGGAACAGGTTCCGCAGGAGCCGCCACCGCAGCGGCAGCCACAGCAGCCGCCGCAGTCGCAGCCACCGCAGAAACAGCAGGAACAATAGGAACAGCAGGAACCGCAGGGCCTGGATGGGAAGCCGTCTGCATCTATACAAAGGCACGAATCCCCTTAAAGAGATCCACCCAGGAAATTGAAGCAGCCTCTAATCGCCAGGGTACAAGATCCTCCGGGATTCCCGATTGGTCGAGACTGCCCGCTAAATCCGGGGTAGCCCCTGGGGAACTGTCAGCAAATCGTGGCTGAGACTGGTCCTGGACCGAGGGTCCCACAGCCTCCTCACATTGGGCACATAGGGAGTCTGGCTCTTCACTGTGCGTGGCTCGAAGCTGGCATGCGGAGCAGAGGCCGAGGGCCTTAATACCGGAGGCAGGCAGCACCCCCGCTGAAGACGCTGAGGCGTTCTGTTCCATTGCACAGTATGCGCTGAATGAAAAGCGGCCACAATATACGCTTAAGAGAACAGGCGCACAACAATAATATGCGGCAGCAATATGCCCTCAATACAACAGGCGCTTAATAATATGCGGCAGCAATATGCGCTTAATACAACAGGCGCTCAATAATATGCGGCAGCAATCTGTGCTCAATACAACAGGTGCTTAATAATATGCGGCAGCAATATGTGCTTAATACATCAGGCGCTCAACAATAATAAGCGGCAGCTATATACGCTTAATAGAACAGGCGCTTAAGAATAATATGCGGCAGCAATATAGCCAACAAGCGCGCAGCCCTATGCGGCTAACAATGTACGCTCAGTGATATGCCATATGCTCTCAGCACTATGCGGTTAGCAATACACGCTCAATGGCATTCAATAGGCTATCAGCAATAAGCGGTTAGCAATACACGCTCAGTGGCATTCAATAGGCTCTCAGCAATAAGCGGTTAGCAATACATACTCAGTGGCATTCCATAGGCTCTCAGCAATAAGCGGTTAGCAATACACGCTCAATGGCATTCAATAGGCTCTCAGCAATAGGCGGTTAGCAATACACGCTCAGTGGTCTGCAAAATGCTCTCAGTAATAAGGCAATATACGCACAATGAGGAATATAATATGCGCTTAGTCATAGAGCCGTGCCTATTACGGGCGCTCAATACCTGAACAAGGCCCACAAAATGGCGCCCTCCACGGCGTGCCACGCCGCCGATCCTCTGTTCCTCGGAGACCAGAAATAAGAGATGTACGCCTTACTTGATCCTCGGCGCTTCCCGGCTGGAACCCGGACGGTCTCCGGCTGCGGGGGGAGAGGGCAAATACCTTCACCGCCGCGTTTGAGGATATGCACCCGCTGCCTCGTCCACGCCGGGACCGAGGCGCCTCGTATGCCTCACCCGAACCTCGCCCGGGAGCTACGTCCCTGCCGCGATTCGGCCATTGGACCGAGGACTTAAGCCTCCGGGGGATCACGGAAATCACCCCGGGAAACTCTACTGGGGGAGGGACCTTAGGGTATCACCGCAGGAGTGCGGGGCTCGATGTCGTAGAAGTTGTAGTTGAAAGAAAGTAGAATGTAGAAAATAGAAAGTAGATTTGGAAAACACGCTCAGCGAGCGTGCAGGCTCTCCAAACTGCTTTGGAGATGGAAATTACTGAGTTGCTACGCTTCCTGTGGGGATATATATACACCCGTGCTGACGTCAGATCCGTCTCCAACTGCTAGCACGCGGATACTATACCCATTCGTTCTGAGTCCATCTGGCTACACGCCAGGAAATATACACTTAATACAACAGGCGCTCATTAATATGCGGTCAGCAATATACGCTTAATGATATCCAATATGCGCACATTAATATGCGGTCAGCAATATACGCTCAATGATATCTAATATGCGCTCATTAGTATGCGGTCAGCAACATACGTTCAATGATATCCAATATGCGCTCATTAGTATGCCGTCAGCAACATACGCACAATGATATACAATATGCGCTTAGTCATAGACAGGTGCCTATCATGGGCGCTCAATACCTGAACAAGGCCAACAAAATGGCGCCCTCCACGGCGTGCCGCCTACAGGCCACGCCACCGATCCTCGTCCCTCGGAGACCAAAAAGTAAGATGTACGCCTTACCTGATCCTCGGCGCTTCCCGGCTGTAACCCGGGCGGTCTCCGGCTGCGGGGGGAGAGGGCAAGTACCTTCACCGCCGCACTTGAGGAATCTCACCCGCTGTCTCTGAGCCACTGAACTCGTCTCGCTCGGGGCTAAGTCCACGCCGGGACCAAGGCGCCTCTCAGCCCGACCCAAGCCCTTCTCGCTCGGGGGCTAGATCCCTGCCACGATTTGGCCACCGGACCGAGGCCTAGACCTCCGAGGGATCACGGAAATAACCCCGGAAAACTCAACTGGGGGAGGGATGGTAAGGTATCACCGCAGGAGTGCGGGGCTCGATGTTCCTGGAGAAATTTCAGTAAGTAGAATAGAGAAAGTAGAAAATAGAAAGTAGTATTGGAAAACACGCTCTGCAAGCATGCAGGCTCTCCAAACTGCTTTGGAGACGGAAATTACTGAGTTGCTACGCTTCCTGTGGGGGTATATATACCCGTGCTGACGTCAGATCCGTCTCCAACTGCTAGCACGAGCATACTATACCCATTCGTTCTGAGTCCATCTGGCTACACGCTAGGAAATGTGTAGTTGTTGAACTACATCCTGGAGGATGAAGCTCCCTCCTGCCCCCAAATCTACTAAATCCAGTGTAGAAAACCGGAGACCTTCAAGAACCAAGGAGACCTGTAGAGTGAGTGGGGGAGCTGAGGAGGTGATGCCTAGGGTTAATCCCCCACATGAGCCTAGGCTTAGGAGTTTCCCGGACGTGTTGGGCAACGAGCTATGAGATGACCCGCTCCTCCACAATACAGAGACCTGCCCGGCATAGTCTTTGCCGTTCCTCCGAAGAGAGAGGGCCACATCCTAATTGCATAGGTTCTTCGACAGTCCCTTCAGTAGTGGACATAGTTCACGAAATGGAGGTAACCAGGCGAGAGGGGATAGGAACTGCCATAGACCTTCTTGTGTTAGATCCCTCATGAGCTTTTTCTTGTAGTCGGCGATCGATCCGGGTTACCAAGTCCACAATAGAGTCCAATGATCATGGTAACACTTGGGCTGCCATCTCGTCTTTTATTCTGGATGACAGGCCCCTCCAAATATATAGATCATAGACAATTCTCCTCCCAGTGGAGTTCAGATTCCAGCATTCTAAATTCAATGGTATAGTCTGCCAATGGTCGATTTCCTTGCCGAAGTTGTAGAAGCTTGGAGCCAGCGACCACCTGTTTCCCTGGGACATCAAATACTGCTTGAAACAGTTCCAAAAACTTCGGAAGATCCTGTAAGACTGGATCTGACCATCACCAAAAAGGGGAAGCCCAAGCCAGGGCTTTACCCTCTAAAAGAGACAGGATATATGTAGTCTTTGTAAGGTCATCCGGGAACAAAGAAGCTTGAAGATGAAAGTGCATGCTACACTGGTCGAGGAATCCTTGGCACAGGCAAGGATCACCTGCGTAGCGTGGAGGAATAGGTAACGGAATCGTAGTCCGGGTATTACTCAGCAGTACCAATGGTACTGGTGGGGGAACTGCCTGAGCAACCGCCATCGAATCAAGACATGTGTTGAGTTGTTCCAAGGAAGATGACATGGACTCCAGTATACGTTGCTGCTCCATGACCTTCTGGGCTAGTCCTGGAATGGCTTGTCGAGATGAGGCCTCTGCCGGGTCCATGGCCATGGTATTCTGTTACGAATCAGAAGGTGGACCCCTGTCCGAGGTAGAGTCAGCGCTACCTAAAAGGAAACAATCCCCTTAGATCTCTACCATCGAAGGGCGAGGCTGAATGCTGTAGCTGTTGAACGAAGACTTCACCCTGGAAGCTCGAGATCCCCACAAGAGAAGCCCATAGGTACCCGGCCACTGGGACTTAGGAGACTAACTTGAAGACTGAAGAAATGTCTGGATGCAGGCACCTCCTCCTGCGGGTCGTGGGTTCCAGACGGCTGGCGTCTCCAGCAGGTCATAGTAATCTTGAGGATGGAGTCACAGAGTAGTCCAAAGCCGATCCAAGGGTTCGGTACACAAGAAGGGTCAAAGTCCAGTCAAAGACCAAAACAGGAAAAGGGTCCGAAGCCGCACAGGGTCAAGCCAGAGAAACACAAACGCCGGTCCAGAGGTCAGGAGCCAAGAGTCAATCCACGGAGCAGGGAAGCAGAGTGGGACAAAGAACCAGGAACAAGAATCTCAGGACCAAACCCAGCCAAGAACCTTGATATCAAGGCAAGGTCTGAGGATCAGAGGGGGAGGAGCTGCACCGTCCGAGGAACCACGCTGCCAAGCCTGGCTTGGCAGCAGCTGCAGGAGGAAGCTGAAGAGGGCTGCCTGCAACCACAGGAGCCCTCAATGACGCCCAACACTTCGGGTAATTATTGTATTCGCGACCGCCGGCCCGCCCTGATTGCGGCCCGCTGCAGCCGGCGGCCATGACACCCGGCCCCGGTCGTGGCCTGCCGCAGCCGGCGGTGCTAACAGTCACAGGTATGATTTTTTTACCCACCTGTGAGAGGTTGAATGTGTGCACCTGGTGCAAAGAGCCCCTATTTCTCAGAGGAGGCTAGAGTGGCAGACCTGGAGTTGCTGAGGTAGACAGAGGTATATAGATGAGACCTTCAGGGACAAATTAGCCAAGTCCCAAATCAAATCTGGCAGCCCAGGTACTACCTTGGAGGAGGAAGGTCTCCTGGTCAGAAAGCATTAATCTGGTGCAGCAGGAAATTATCCTGCTCTCCAGGTGATGCACTCTCTTCTCATACTGAGAATGTGTCTCCCAGGGCTACTTCCCAGGATGGAAGGGATAGGTCGACCATCATAGTTGGTGATTCAATTATTAGGAATGTAGATAGCTGCGTGGCTGATGGGCCTGAGGATCACCTGGAGCAAAGTTGGCAGACCTCACACGTCACCTAGACAGTGCTGGGGAGGAGCCAGTTGTCGGCCCACATGTGAGCACCAATGAGATGGAAAAATGTGGGAGGGAGGTTCTGGAAACCAAATGTAGGCTCTTAGTTAGAAAGCTAAAAACGAGAACTTCCAGGGAAGTATTCTCTGAAATGTTCCCTGTTCTATGAGCAAGGCCCCAGAGGCAGCAGAGCTCCGAAGTCTCAATGCGTGGATGAGACGATGGTGCAAGGAAGAGGGATTCAGTTTTGTAAAGAACTGGGGAGCCTTTTCAGGAAGGGCAAGTCTTTTCCGAAGAGAAGGGCTCCACCTTAACCGGGGTGGAAACATGCTGCTGGCGCTAACCTTTAAAAAGGAGATAGAGCAGCTTTTAAACTAGAACACAGGGGAAAGCTGATAGTCACTCAGCAGCACATGGTTCAGAAGGAGGTATCTTTGAAGGATACTAATGAAAAATTAGAGCATCCCAACAGAGAGGTTCCATTAATAAGAAAAGTAGTCCATGTGCTTATAAGTAAAGAATCACCTGAGCTAAAAGATTCCAAATTATCCTCGATAACTGAAAAGCAGAATGTTAATACTAACAAAAAAACACACTTTGAAATGGTTGTATGCTAATGCCAGAAGTCTAAGAAGTAAGATGGGAGAGCTAGGATTTATAGCAGTGAATGATGGCATAGAATTGGCATCTCATAGATATGGTGGAAGGAGGATAACCAATGGGATGGTGCTATACCAGGGTACAAATTATATCATAAGAACATAAGAAATTGCCAAGCTGGGTCAGAACATGGGTCCATCAAGCCAAGTATCCTGTTTCCAACACAGGCCAAACCAGGCTACAAGAACTTAGCAAGTACTCAAAGACTAAGAAGATCCCATGCTACTGATACCAGTAATAACGGAGTCCATTCCCTAAGTCAACCTGATTAATATCAGTTATTGGACGTCTCCTCCAAGAACTTATCAGACTCTGTCTCTCGCCATTTGTGTTACTCTGCGGCAAAGTGCTGGAAGGGGGAGGGGAGACATTTGAAATGGAGTGCAAGTTAGCATTCACAGGAGTTAATTTTCAAAAGATTTTTCTGTGGATAAATGGACTTTTAAAAACTGATACCTGTATATGCATAACTTAATTGAAAATTCACTCCATAGGGCTGATTTTATAAAAGGTTTTATATGTGAAAATGGGTTTTTGAAAATTGCTATGATATATGCTACTTTTACATGCATAACTCCTTTGAAAATTCACTCAACAATTTAAACAGCTTATAACAGTTTCCCATAGAAATTAATGGGGATTGCTTTGATGGCTTGGTTCTCTTGAAATACTGAACTGCTGTTCCTTGTTTCTGAACTCATTCAAGATATTCACATTTTCTTCTTTAATGACAAATGTGGTGAATTCATATCCCTTTTTTCAAATTTTGTTTATAAACAGACTAACACATGGGTGGAAGGACATAAAGATATTGATTCCTTTTACATAATTCTTTCCAACAATCATTATGCTGAAAAACATAAGACAACACAGGGCAATCAGTCATAATGCTTTAAAGTGGAAGTAAATATTTGGGCTAGAAAAATATGCCCAGCATTCATGGGAAAGTGGCATCATCAGATCAAACTTCTTTTTAAAAAAGGAAAAGAAAAGGCCCTCTGTGATCAATTCCATACAAAAAAAAAGGCAACATCTGCAGAGTTTCAGTCCACAGATTTGCACAGCATAGAGGATATATAATTCTGCTGGGATTTATTATGGAATTGGACATTTACAGAATGCATATATATATTATGCAAAAGAGAAAGAAAAAAAGTACTTATAAAATTGACAGATGTGACAATTAACATATTTAAGAACACAATCAACCATACAAATGTGCTTATTCACATGTCAAAAAAAGTTCAAAGTACAGCATTTTCTATTGCTATTTGTTTATTATGATTTAATACCGTGCTTGAATGGCATTCAACACTGGCAATTTTCCATTTTAAATAAAGGATAATCTGTGATTGAACTCTGAGCTGTCACTGTAATCAGAACTAGAAAATGCACTGAGGTTATCGTTGGCTCGCAAGTATAGTCTAGCAATGCCATTTTTGTCTCTGAAACATATCTGAATGACTGTTTGAATAGGCTCTACCCTTTCATCTTTGTAGCTTTGAAAACCTCAAACTTCATATCTGATCAACAACAAAGAAATATGACTTTAGAGGTTGACAGCCTGGGTATAATTAAAGACTACCATCATTGAGCTGCTATGTAGAACAATACTGACTTATAATACACTTCAAAATCAACTGTTTATATTGCAGCCAATTAAAGTGGAGGGTTTAAACAGGTGCAGTTTGGTCTGTTTTCATAACAGGTTTGCAAAACAGAGATAGGAAAATTTATAATAAACAAATTTATGTGTATATCTCCTATATATATATATATATACACACACACATATACATATATATGAATATTTGTATATTTCTGTGTGAGTATTCACGACACAGTTTCCCCTCCACTCTTTACAAACTGGAGTCTTATCAAGGACATTTTCTTTCCAAGACTACACATTATTTTTATTTTAAAAAAGGTACTGCAGCATATTTTAACATTAAACTTATGGTATTAGAAATCTGGACACAAATGCACTTATTAGATAGACATGTGAAGATTTTTCCATACTGAATACTAATCTTGCTAAAACCTACAGAGACATGTAAATTAAATTATTATTTCTATCTTGTAATATATTTTCATTATCATAATGAATAAATGTACTTTTTAGAATCGTTGCATTTCAAATACATAATTGACGATATGGATTAGATTTAACTTCACCAATACTGAAAAACTTGAAAATGGAACCCTTCCTAATAAATTAACTTGATGACTGAGAAAACAAGTGCAAATTAAACAATTTATTTTGCTTGAGAAATTTGTAACTAGAAAAGTTCTTACAATTTACATTCTGAAATCATACAGTCCAATTTGCCCTACTGAATAACAAAACCTATTACTTACAGAGAAATCTTCAGATCACGCTGTATAATAAAAAACAATTTCAGTCTTAAAAAAGTATTTCAACTTAGTCAACTCAATTAACTTGAGATTTTACCCCTTAGTACCCTAGCCCTACACTTCACAAAAGGTAAACAATAAACTCCTAATTAGAGTGAAAAAATATTTTAAATGGAAGAATATATTTTCTGTACTTTGGAGGCTTCTTCTAAGTGTGTGCCACCTAGCTGTCAATTAACCCATGGTAAGCCTTTCAGATCAATGTCGGAGCAGCATTCACAATTCTGATAGAATTGGCAGATATTTGACCATAATATTAGGGGGGGGGGGGGGGGGGGAGAGAGGAAGCATCCTTGTGCTCTCCAGGCCTCAAACTATAGAAGAAATAAATTTCTATAAAAAAGTTAAAAGGTTACTTCAAAAGACTTACCTGCTTTAAAAAGGCCATATACATGTGTGTTTTATCACACAATGTTATTTTTAAAAAACAGCCACATATGTGTGCATATGTGCATAGGTGACGAAAAGGCACACAAAAAAGGGACATATAATGGGTTATTTTGAAAGTAATGTACACATAATAGAGATGTGCTTTGGGTTAGAATTTTGTGTCTGGCTTCGTTTTGGGGCCCGCCCATGGAAATTTTGTTTTTCCTACATTTCGGGGTTTTTTTGTTTTCAGGGTCCCCGATTTTCGGGGGTGCCTAATTTGGGAAAAATGATTGCACATCCCTAACACATAAATGTCATCCAACTTATAGATATTCATTTATTATAGCTCATTTACGCACACAAATGTCAAACTTTTATTTTGATTTCTGACTTTCTGTTTGGAAAATTGGCTTCTCTGGGTAAATGGAAACAGAAGCAAGCTAAGAGATGGAAGGGAGTGTACCAGGGACAGACTGGGATCTGAAGGGACACACCTGGATTATTCACGGGTATCACTGGGACATACAGGGTCAAACAGAGGGGAGGTGGGAAGAGGGTACCTGAGATAGACTGGACTATACTTGGTGGTAACTGGGAAATATTGGCTTATACTAAGGGTTACTAGAATAGACTGGAAGTAACTGGGACATTCAGGGCTATACAAGGAAGTGGAATTGTATGTTATGGAGACCTACAGGGGAGTGGAAGTTAGTGGAGAAGATTTCAAAATGACTAATTGCCTCATGGATAATTATGGCACAATGGCTGAAGAGGGGGATACAACAGGGGAGAAGGAGGAGGAGTATGAGGAAGAGGTACCCCTTACAGAGAATCTTTAGGACTAGGGCATAATTTTTGGATCTCTCAGAGAAATAATGCACAGATGCAGATTCAATAGGGAAACCATACTGTATCTATGGTAGCAAATTGGGGCCTGCAACCTACCACCTGAAGGGGGGCCACACTTTGCCAGTACATGTCAAGGTCACGACCACCCTTACAGTTTTGACCACCAGCACCTTTCAGACACCTGTAGGAGTTACAGCTGCAATAAACCAGTTTGCTACTTCCATATGTATAGACCAGTTCCTGGTTGCAATTTCTCTGGAAAGCACAACATTAATATATCTTTCCCTCAGAGCAAACAGCAAGAAGAAAAAATCATGACCGATATCTACCAAATACCTTGCTTCCCTTATGTCTTGGGGGCTGTCAATTGCACCACATCCGTATAAAGGCATCGAGGGGAGACGAGACCACCTACCATAACTGCAAGGGCTTCTACTCCTTTAATATGCAGGTAGTCTGCAATGCTAAGGGTATCATCCTGGACATCGTGCTCCAGTTTCCAGGATCCACTCATAATGCCTCATCCTCTCCCAGTCAGGAATTCATGACTGCTTCCAGTAAGACCGTATCACAGGGGCTAGCTTTTAGGAAGGAATGACTCACTACCACCATACATCAACTAATTTCTTCTTATTGTTTTCTTCATGTCTAGGTGGACTTACAGCTTTGGCTTAGGAGGACTGCTCTAACCCTGCCTGTGAACTATTCACTAGGGATGTGAATCAGGCTTCGGACGATTGAAAATATCGTACGATATTTTCAAAATAGTCAGAAATCGGGGGCTCCCCCAAAACGATAGGAAAACTCCATGGAATTGTTCCTGGGGGTTCTCTTATCATTTTGGGGGAGGGCGGGAAAAACGGCACACAAAAATAACCCCTAAACCATCCAGTGCTCCTACCATGAGACAGGGGCCGGCCAATGGCACGGATACCCTGTCACATGGTAAGGGCAAAGGCCATCGGCACCATTTTTATTAGTGGCAGCTGACGGCCTGAGAGCGGGAGATCGCTCCCAGGACCCCCACTGGACCACCAGGTACTTGTAAAAAGTTTTTTGGGGGGTCAGGAGGGTGGGGGCAGCTAAGGAATTAGTTTTAAAGGGTCGAGGTGGGTTTTTTGTTTATCGGCTCGGGTGCAGCCAATAAACAAAACCGCAATCGGGCCGGACGAAAAAAAAACACGATGTGAATCGGAAACAGAACCGATTCCGATTCACATCTCTACTATTCACTGCCCAACCCAAAGGCATATCTAACTGCTTTTCTCTGTCTTCTCCCCTATAGGTAATAGAGGATATCCACTCAAAACCTGGCTCATGATCCTACTGGTTAATCCCCAGATCGCTGCAGTTGTTTGCTACAATAGGATCCACCTGTATACCAGGACAGTCATCGAGAGAACCTTTGGCCTACTCAAAAACACATTTCCACTGCCTGGAAAGATCTATGGGATGCTCTTTCTACATGTTATGGTTAAGTGGTGTTTGTGTGGATTCTTGGGTACTGTGACAGATGACCACGCCCACGGGGAGGGGCCCCTTGGGGAGCAACAGTACTGGGCTAGACTCAAGATGCACAAAGACAGAATTAATTCTTTTATTGAACAGCTTGATGGATACCACCAGAGGTGGCAGTAGTGAGGTAGTCTGGATGAAGCAGTCTCGGGACCCTCGGCAGAGGAGAGCCTTCTCACTCTGTTGGTATAGGGGAATTCTGGTGTAGGTTTCCCTGCAAGGCAATGCTGTAGATGATACAGACAGAGTTAGATTACTCACTAGATGGTAGCTGTAGGTATGCGATTCCACCAGGCTGAAATAGATGGTACTGGCACCGAGGCAGGGAGAGCAGGCCCTCAAGGAGTGAGTACCTGATCCATGTAAGGCACCTGAAATAAAGCAGAGGGCCCCCAAGGAGCGGGTACCCAGGTTAGTCAATAACCCGAAGGGCAGAGAGAGAGCTTCCAGTGGCAGCACGGAAGCGGCAGAGTAGCTTAGACCGGCCGAGACCAATCCTTGCTAACTTGATTAGCTAGCACGTAAGGGCAGTCTAAATACCCGGATGGCGTGACAACACTTGAGGGGGCGCCCTTGAGGTTCGTGCCATAACTGGAATAAAGATGAAGGGCGTGCGCGCACCCTAGTAGGCTCTTGGGAGGAGCATGGCGGAAGGCAGCACCATAGGCGTTCCGGGGACTCTGGAGAGGACGGCTTGCAGACACAGCGGTAGCCATTTTCCCAAGGTAAGCGGGAGGAGCCGTGAACAAGGCGAAGCCATCTAGGACTGACAGACACAACACTACACCCCACTCCTAAGGTCTGTGAGATCTTTCTAGCCTGCTGCATGCATCCATAATCTGGCAAGAACCAGAGGCCTGCCTTCTCCACAGGGACTAGAAGATTAAATGAAGAGGAGGAGGAAGAAGAGCTGTCAGGAAGAATTACAGGAGATACATCGCCAGTCAATGGCAGACTATAGAGGGAAAGAACACTCTGATACAAAGACACTTTATTTTTTTTTATAATTTAAAGTTTTTGTTGTAAACTTGAACAAGAAAGCCAAATATTGCCCATTATAAATATATCTTTACATAAATGGCAAACATCCCCTTTTCCATTCAGCATCTACCCTTCCCCCCATATGTCACCAAACAGATAGATAGATACAGTGATTCAGAGCATATGCCATGCTCAAGAAAATGTACTCTACTTAATGTACTTTAGCCATACAGAAGTGGATGCATAATATCTAATACAAGAACTACCTCTACAAAGTCACTGCACACCCATAAATATTAAAGAATATCCAAATCATAGTTAAATCAGTACAATACCCCATGTATTTCGAACAGATCTAACTTTGATAATACCGAGACTGCCACCAATTTACGTAAGGACCTTAAATATTATCAAAGCATGTCAAGAGGTTAATCCGGGAAGCAGTATTCTGTGTCAGGTGCAATCTGCTCAAAACCACCTTAATGGTTGGAACATCAGTGAGTTTCCAAAAAGCTGCTAATTCATAATGAGCTGTGATGAAAATTATCTGGCACAACTGCTGTTGATATTTATCAGTTCCCTCAATAAGAATGTTAAGTAAGATATATTTAGCATCATATACCTTCCCCATTCCCACCATCTTGGATGTCCATATCACTATCCACCACCAAAAGGATGAAGCCATCCCACACTCCTACCAGATATGAAAAAAAGGAGACAAAAGCACCATATCCCCTCTATTTATCATCCACACTAGAATAGATATAATGCAGTTTTTCAGGAGTTAAATACAATCATAAAAGCTTTTTATAACAATTCTCCTGTAGCAGAGCCGATATTGAGCATTTGCCTGCATATACAAAAGCTAAATCCCATTCTTCTTCACATAGGGACATCCCTAAGTCTCTTTCTCAAGCACAAATGTGGTTGAAGGGTTCCCTTATCACATCATTAAGCAAAATAAACTTTAGAGACTAACCCACACATCGTATCTGTCTTGTTAAAATAACGTCCAAATAAAGATTTATCTTGACTCAAGGACTCAGCATACTGCTCGCACCATCACCCAGGAGAGGACTCCAGAGGTCACAGCAAGCAACCCAGGGATTGAACTCCACAGCCCCAGCTTCCAGAGGCCCTGCAGCCTTTGCAATAGAAAAGGACCAGAAGCGCGCACCTGAATCTCAAACCCTTCAATTCTTTGAGTGAAGATCAATTTAATGGTGGTTATAGTAAGTATAGCTCTGAGAAATCTTTGGACTTAAAAGGTTTGGAAAAAGGTGAAATAGTGGGATATATTCTTTAGAGTTTCTGTGTGTCTGAGATAATAAGCAAGCCAGAGTTAGTTAATTCTAGTGTCTGTCTTTTCTACCCACTCAACCTTTGATTTTTAGGCAGGAGACATGTTTTCATTAAAAAATCAATCAGGCTCTTATCTAAATCATACTATTGCACCAGCCCTTATTGAAAGTTTAATTATCCCCTTGTAGGACACTAGCTGATTAATTAGTAAATTCACCTTTAAATTTAAAGTACTCTAATTCCAACTCCCTTAGTATCCTAAACTTAACTAGGATCTCAACAAAATTAAGATGAAGGCAGCATTCCAGCAGCAAGAGGGAGGCTTTCCAGTCTTTTGCATTAAGTGTCACATATATTATTTTTTACCTGCCGGTGCAAAGAGCTCCTGGCTCTCAGGGAATGAGTCCTATCTCTGAAGGCTAGAGTAGCAGACTTGAAGGAGCTAAGGCAAACAGAGAGGTACACTGATGAGACATAGTAGCCAAGTCCCAAATCCAGTCTGGAAGCCCCAGTGCTGCCTTGGATCAGAAAGGTCTGCCAGTTGGAGAACATCACCCTGGTGTAGCAGGAAGTGATCCTGTAGCAAGGACCTGCTCTCTAGGTGATATATTGTCCTCTCGCATTGAGGACAAGTGTCCCAGGGCTACTGCCTAGGCCAGCCATCATAGTTGGTGATTCAATTATTAGAAAATGTAGATAGCAGGGTGGCTGGTGGATGTGAGGACTGCCTGGTAACTTGCATGCCTGGTGTGAAGGTGGCAGACCTCATGTGTCACCTAGATAGGATTATAGACAGTGCTGGGGAGGAGCCAGCTGTCATGGTACATGTGGGCACCAACGACATAGGAAAATGTGGGAGAGATGTTCTGGAAGCAAAATTTAGGATTTTAGGTAGAAAGCTGAAATCCAGAACCTCTAGGGTGGCATTCTCTGAAATCCTTCCTGTTCCACGTGCAGGTCCCCAGAGGCAGGTGCACAGAAGAGGGATTCAGTTTTGTAAGGAATTAGGGAAACTTTTTGGAAGGGGGAGACTTTTCTGAAAGGAGGGACTCCACCTTAACCAGAGTGGAACCAAGCTGCTGGCACTAACTTTTAAAAAGGAGATAGAGCAGCTTTTAAACTGGAACAAGGAGGAAAGCCAACACTCTATAGTGCATGGTTCGGAGGAATGTATCCTTGAAGGATACTAATGAAACAGGAGAGTTAAGGCATCCCAATAGTTTCCAATAAAAGCAAATGCAGTCCATGTGCCTATAAGTAAAGAATTACCTGAGCTAAAGATTTCCAAATTATTCCTATCAACTGAAAAGCAGGTTGTTAATACAACCAAAAAACACACTTTGAAATGTCTGTATGTCAATGCTAGAAGTCTAAGAAGTAAGATGAGAGAGTTAGAGTGCATAGCAGTAAATGATGAGATTGACCTAACTGACATCACAGATACAGAGGCATTATGACATTTTCTGTTTTATTCACCATTCCCTTCCTAATAATTCCTAACATTGTTTGCTTTTTTGACTGCTGCAGCACACTGAGCTGATGATTTCAATGTATTATCAACTATGACACCTAGATCTTCATCTGGTTGGCTTCACAGTCTTCTTCACCTTTGCCCACTCACTGCCATTTTGGAAATATTTCCTTCCTCATAGTGCTAAGTGTCATCTAGGCATCACAAAATTAATGGGAAGGAACATGATCTTAAATATCTCCACCACATCGGCTACCGATTTACCTTTATATGATGTGCCCTTTAACATAAAATAAAGACCAAAAGGAAAGGTCCATCTGAGGTGAATGCTCTCAGCTTGAAACACATTTGACACATGCCTTAATTCTTGGTGCTTGCAGAGTGTAACTGGAACCAAATCATTAAAGATAATAATTTTATGGCCCTCCCATAGCCATTCATTCCTTTTTCTCCCCACTGCATATATGCAATCTTTTTATTTTTATTTTTTATTTATATGCATTTCAAATTACAATTCAAGAAATCACTTGAATGGCAAACATTAAGAGACTAATGAAATCAAGCCTGGACAAGAATATCTAATGAAATTAAAAAAAAAAAAAAAAAAAGAAGTATTTTATATCTTATTCCTCAATTCAGGGATCCAATCCCACAACCTCAGGAAACCTTTTAACCACAAAAAGGAAATAAGCTAGTGAAAACGAGGTCTACGTATTATATGAATGGAATTCTAAAGCCTGTTATCAACTTAAACAATAGAAGAGCTTACAACAGGTACAAATTTATCACTCAAGAAAGAGTAAAGTTGTAAAGGCAAAAATAATATATATGAAGCACTCTGGTACTTTACAACACATTTACAGGGGAACTTAAGAAACAAAGATGCCCCCAGTTCTAGTACCCTAGGCTTTAATAACAAGAACTGCTTCCTTTCTTTGAGTCTGTCTGGCCAAGTCAGGGAACACATGCACTTTCAAGTCCAAGAAATTCTCTAAACGATGATGGAAAAACATTTTGAGAATCCATTCTCCATCAAACTCCAGAAGAAAGGAAATAATAAGTGTAGCAGGAGTGACCAAATCCCTCTGTGTAGTTTCCAAAATATTGATAATATCCAATTGAAAATCAATGGTGGAAAGTGTCTGGATACCGCATTGATCTTCACTGCCTTTTTTAAAAGGTGGAATATAATAAATCTTTGAATCAAGAGGAAGAGTTTGCTCAGGAATCTTAAGAGCCTCTATCAAATATCTCTTCCATATATCTCTAGGAGAAATTAACTGATCTTTCGGAAAATTAAATAAATGATTCTTCGCATGAACTTGATTTTCCAGTAATTCCATCTTAAAATTTATCCCAGTATTCTCTTTTAACATGGGGTGTTGAATTTATTTTAGATCACTAATGTCATTTCTAAGAAACTCACAATAATTTTCATTTCTTGAAATCCAATTCTCTGCCAGTTTCATATAGTTATCCAGAGATCTCAAAGAATTAGCAAAAGGTTTTAACTGCTAAGTAATGTTAATGTTCAGGGATTGAATCGCAACCTAAATAACATAAGTGCAGGTCTCATCAACTCAGCCATCTAAAAGGTTGGGGTCTCTGGAGCTTTTCATCCATATTGCAGTGAGGCAACATTTCTAGCCATGTCTCCGGTAATGCCCTGAGTGTTAGAGGGCTCCGAGAGTGGTTCCACAGGACTTGCAAACACAACACAGGTTTCAAAGTCATTATCCTCACCATGCAACGCCTTCTCCCTTACTGGGCTCCGTGATATTGCCACAGCAGGATTTACTGAAGTAGTCCGCTCCTCCTGGAAAAGAGATGTAGAATGTTCAGGAAGAGTGTTGCCTGCAACTTCCTCCTGAATGCTCTGCAGCAAACCAACTCCTGAAGCCTCAGATCCTCACCGCATATGGGCATCCATCGGGCCCACAATAGGAGAGGAAAATGAAGATTCAAGCTCTCTGGCCCTTCGCTTCCTGCCAGATTGAGGCATTTTTATATATGCAATCTTCGACGCGTGACGCCGAGCGTCACGCGTCGAAGAAGCGCGACAAAGGGGCCTGCCCCTTTGAGCGCCCCTTCAAGCGGCCCTGAAGAACGGCAATACAATCTACAAAGTTGTGAGAACGTCCTACGGAGCGTCCCCTCTGCATCGCTGCCTAGCCATAAGCATAGGACTAAAAAAGGAACTGACTCACTACCAGGGTAAGAGTGAACGTACCACGTCAATCTTCCCTGTAATTTTGCACTGTACGTACCCTCAAATATTGATTCTTGCATTGTGATTCTGCACTGTGATTTTGTATTCCCAATTCCTGAAGTTTTGCCAAGTAATGTACACCTCTCAATTACTGTTGTCTGCCAAATACTCTTTCATGGTCCTATCTATCTGCTAAATACTGGTCAAGTATTCACCTACCTACTAAACACTGCTCAAGCAATTACCTATATACCTAGTACCCTCTCCTACACAGTCTCAAATTACACCTCTGCTTCCACCCCGTCCACAACTTGTTGGCTTAAAACCACCTATTATCTTTTCACATTCCTCCTCCCTAATCTTATCCTACATCCTCACTCACTTCACCTCCCAACACCCCACATTACAATATGCATCAACACCAGATCACCATACTCAAGTATAACAAATACAGGCCCAACACCCCCCTATACCCAAGACACCTGTCACATTTAAGAACTATCCTTCCCACTATGATCTCCCCCCCTCTCACCCAAATCATCGGCCTCACTGCTCTATCTTTAGTCCTCCTAAATGTTCAGTCCCTAAACAAAAAGATACCCCTTCTCTGCAACCTTCTCACCGACCAAGACCCAGACATCTGTGCTTTAACAGAGACCTGGCTAAAGGAATCTGACACTGTTCTCCTAAACCAATTTCCATCTGAAACACACAACATTTTCTCCATCCCCAGGCCAAAAAGGAAAGGAGGTGGTTTACTTTTAATCATAAAGAAAAAATTTAACATGATTCTCCACCCCATCCCCCCCCCGCCTAAAATTGAAATAGGCCTTTTCAAATCCCCCCTCTTTACAAATATGTCTCATTTATGCTCCCCCAGGTACACTTCATACCAACCCTTCAACCCTTATAGAATATATTGCTACTAACATCTCCATTGACACTCCTGCAATCATACTTGGTGACTTCAACCTGTATGTTGATACTTCCCCCCGCACTCCCTCATGTGATGCTATTCTCGATTCATTAAATGCATTAGGCTACAAGCAATCTATACATTTGCCCACTCACAAGGCGGGTCATACCCTTGACCTCCTCTTCACCAAAGCCCTCATTCAAACTGACACCCCCTCTCACACACCTATCCCCTGGTCAGATCATCACCTTATCAAAACTGATCTCTCCATCAAGACACCTACCTGCCATGATAGTACAAAAAAAACCATACATTACAGGAAAAACTGTAGCAGAGATGACCTTATATCAGCCATCGCTAACAAACTTGACAATCTAGAACTCACCAATGTAGACACAGCTCTTGCTTCCTGGTATGACATCACCAATAATATAGCTAATTCTACCTGCCCCCAGCAAACTAAACTTATCTGTCCTCAAAGTAACAAGAGTAAGAAACCCTGGTACTCCCAAGAGCTAAAAATCCTCAAACAACACCTTCAAAAATCTGAAAAGATTTGGCGCAAGGATCCCTCACACACACACCTGGCACAATTTAAAACCTCCCTACATCTATATAGTGACAAACTTAACATGACAAAACGAGATTTCTATGCCAACAAAATACACCAATTCCAATTTAACCCTAAAGTACTATATGATTACGTTAACTCACTCACCAAGACGGCTGCCCCCGACATCCCTGACGTAGTAGCCAAATCCAAATGTGAAGATCTAGCCACCTTCTTCCAAACCAAAGTAGACAAGTTACTTTCAAAGTTCACCCCTTGTGCCAGTCCCATCAACATTGTCGAACCCGATTTCATCAATACAAAGACCTGCAACAATACCACTGTTCTCTCCTCCCTAGACTGCACCTCAACATTAGAAATAGAAACCTTTATCAAGAAAGCCAAACCTTCCACTCACCCATCTGACACCATACCCACAAAACATCTCCTCACAATACCCAATATTATTGCCAAACCATTAACAAATATCATTAACCTCTCCATTAACTTTGGACAGGTACCTCTCCCCTTGAAACAGGCTATTGTCAAACCCATCCTAAAGAAACCCAAACTTGACCCCATTGATCTAGCCAACTATCGCCCTATTTCCAATCTTCCATTTATTGCTAAACTCCTTGAAAAAACTGTTAACAAGCAACTCACAGAATACCTTGAAGACAATCACATCCTTGCCCCCGCACAATACGGCTTTCGGAAATCTCATAGTACTGAGACTCTTCTACTCTCCCTAACAGACCACATTATTAAAGGATTTGAAAAAGGACAATCATACATACTTGTCTTCCTTGACATCTCCTCCACATTTGACACCGTCAGCCATCCCATTCTCCTACAGCGGTTGACTGAAATAGGCATTACAGGTGTTGCCCTCAACTGGTTCAATTCTTATCTCAGCAACAGAGTGTACAAAATTCAGCTAGGCAATCATGTTTCCAAGGCTATCCCCCTTAATCAAGGTGTCCCTCAAGGTTCATCCCTCTCTTCAACCCTCTTCAATATTTACATCCTACCCCTCTGTCACTTCCTATCCAGCCTAAATCTCCCACACTACATATATGCTGACGATGTTCAGCTCCTCATACCCATCACTGACTCTATTTCTAAAACCATGGATTTCTGGAAAGATACTCTCCAATCCATAAACAATCTCCTTTCTTCCATCCACCTAGCTCTCAACACTACTAAAACTGAAATCATGCTCATCTCACCCCTTAACCACTCGATCCTTCCCCCTCTTTCACAGTTCCAATTTGCTCAACAAGTCCGTGATCTGGGTATCATTCTCGATGGGCACTTCACACTGAAGAAATTTATCAACAACATACTAAAAGATGGCTTCTTTAAACTTCATACACTAAAAAAACTAAAACCCTTACTACACCCCCCCCCCCCCCCCCCCCCCCCCCCCCCCCCGATTTCCAAACAGTGCTCCAAACCACCATCTTCGCCAAAACCGACTACTGCAACTCCCTTCTCCTTGGCCTTCCCAACAACGCCATTCACCCCATTCAAATTTTACAAAACACAACAGCCCGAATCTTGACCAACTTACGCAGACACGACCATATTACACCTGTTCTAAAAGATCTACATTGGCTCCCAATAGCTTCCCGTATACAATATAAGACTCTCTCTCTCATCCACAAGGCTCTCTACAATCCTGAAATGAACTGGTTTAATGAATCCTTCCGCTTACACCAGTCTAATAAGCCTACTAGACACGCACATCTCGCAACTATGCCCATCCCTTCCCCTAAACTCTACAAACTAACATCTACCAGAGCCCGTGCAATATCGATAGCCGGGCCGACCCTTTGGAACACAATGCCAGTTGAACTACGGCAAAAGGAATGCATCAAATCGTTCAAGCGGAAGCTCAAGACCTGGCTCTTCACCAAGGCATACACCTAATTTCTCCCTCTTCTCTACTGCCCACCCTTCCTCTCCTCTGCCCCCCTCTTCTGGTCCTCCTTCCCCTTACTTCGCCCTTCTCCTACCTTTTTCTCACCCCTTCTCTCTGCTCATCACTCCCCCCTCTCCTCCTAGCACTCCTAAATTGTTTATCTCTTAGTGTCTTCCTTTTGTACATATGTATATAATTACAAACCTAGTTGAGTATTTAATGCAATTTTCCCCTTGTTCACACCCTAATTTATTCATTTGTTAACTTGTTTTACTTGTTCAATGTAAAGTGCCATGCTTGGCGTTTGTTTGTGTTACACTGTAAACCGATGTGATATCCTGGATGAATGTCGGTATATAAAAATTTTAAATAAATAAATAAATTAATTAATTAATTAATGCAAAACTGTGCAGACAGATAATGTCTCACATCTCATCATCAATTTTAGGGCCCAAAGCCCTATGGGTCCATTCGATTTTGATTTCAGGCATATTGGTTATGCTCCCGCAACACCTTCGTTCTAAGTCAGCAGAAATTTGCAAATGCTTACAGCCATGGCCTTGCAGTCCTGATATGCTGGAGTCTCTGGCAGTCCCTGGAACTGCAGGTTACTGCATCTCAATCTGTTTTCTAAGTCCTCCAATTTTTCTGCAAGGAGTGTACACTCAGACTGCAACTCTGTCACTTTCTTTATAGAATTGCACCGGTTCTCCATGCAGATGTCCGGTTTGTCTAACTGAGGGCTCATTGCAGCCATGGCTTCCCACACTTCAGAAATCAGCTCCATTAAATCAAGCTTATGTTGTCTCATATCCATGCACAACTCTATAAACCACCCTCACAATTCCTACCATGAGGATAAATTGCTAATCTTGGAGCCAAGTAAAGAAATTTATTTATTTATTGATCATTTTTGTATACCGACCTTCCTCACAAGATATCAGGTCGGTTAACAGCACAACAAATAGTTATCGATACCTACAATACATCTCAATTATAATACAATACAATACAATAAAATACTCTTAAAATTATGAATAAAATATAAAAAGAATAAACAAATAAAATTAATCCTAAAATTAATAGCTCACTCCACATTACTCCTTTCTATGTATTGTTTCATCACCTAATTCTATCATTACATATCATTATTTCCACCCATATCCCCAACTCTCAAAATGTACCCTATTTTTTTTCATACCCCCATAATTAATGTCTTCCAGTTCTCCCTCACCGAAGTCCACCAGGGCCTGAGTACCCTCATCCCCAGGAAGGTCAGTGGCATGTTTACTGTATGAGAATTGTTTAAATCCATTGTTTTCCATTTTACTGCCATCCAGAAGGTTTTTCTTATCGGTGTTGAACTGTAGTATCTCAGAAAATATAGTGATTGCTTGGTTTTGCAGTGGATTAGACTGTCGAGGAACGGGAGATCCAGATTAAGCATCCATCTTAGTCAATGACATTAGCATCCCCCCCACAAAGACATTTTAGAAGGTGAATGCTCATTTATTTACATGGTGTACTCAATCTGCTGAATAATATAATGAATATTAGTTCTTCCTTTTTTGGGTGGTGGAAGTTCTATTGCCTTTGATTGTCCATTGTTGGCACTCCTCCACAGTAATGTCCTAATGCCACTGAAGGAAGGCACAGGACGTGGGTGCAATGGTGCATCAGTGAAGCTGGTGGATGGGTCTAAGGGGATCAGAGTCATCTGAGAGATTGGGGCAGCAGCTGTGGTGAACATTTCATCAGAGATGTGGGAGCTTCTCTCTGTAATAATGGAGGTGGTGATACTGCAGGCAGCATGACTGGGGATAGAGGTACTGGTGGTGGAGTAAGAGGAGGTGATACCATGATGGGCGATGGTGGAGCATAGGTGGAGCATAGGTGAAGCATAGGTGGAGCACCCAAAAGGGAAGGCAGCACTCCAGCCTGAGGAAGCACCATCCAGCCTGATGGTGCTGCAAATATTGGTGTGGGCTGCATCCAGGGAGCCATAACAGAGTATGGAGCTGTGGAGGTTGTGGCTGGCAGGGAGGCATCCTCTGCAGCATCTCCCTTCATACTGTAGTCTGAGCCTCAATTGCTTCAAGAATGCCTCCTAACTCCTGCTAAACACTCTGCATTTCCTTCTGCATGCCTTGAATCTGTCTTGAGACCTGCCATCTCCTCCATCAGTCTGGCATTCAGGTCTATTAAGTGCCTCTCCGCTGGCATGGCCTGCAGGTCCTCTTTGTGAGAACATAAGAAATCTTCCTCCATAAAGCTGGGCTCCTCCAGGTGACCTACAAGCTACTGGAGATCAGGCATCCATAGTCACCTGGGCTTCAGCCATGTCCTTCTCCTCCATGATGACCTATCACTGCTCAGATGCTAGGTGCTCTTCTGCAGGGTCCACATCCTCTTCACTGTCTTTTTTCAGGGCTAGGAGGCAGCACCCAATAGTGATGCTTTACACTTCAGTGGCCACTGGGTCTTGGACTGTTTGAATTATCAGGTGTTTGATCCCCTGCAATAAGGAAGAGTGTACAAATTTTTGATATTCATTCAATGTGGCTGTCTCACTGCCTACCAGAACAGCTCCCTGAGCTGATATCTAGCACTTCCAACTGCACCACAAACTGTATAGAATGATTTCCCATGTGCTTATTTCTGTTCATTGCTCTCAGTAGGATACAGGTTTCTTCAGACCTGGCCTGTCGGCTATAAACCTTATGGTAGTATGCAATGGATATGAAGCACCTCCCATTAAGTAGGGTGTCTTCACTGAATGGCAATATAGAGATGGTATCTTCTAAGAGGAGGTTCTGAGCAGAGTTGAAGAGAAGTTTATAGGTAAGGACTTATAGAATGTATAGAAGTATACACACAAAATGAAGGAACAAATAGCCAAGAACTAGTGTACAAGGAGGTGCTACAGAAGGGGCATACATGCCTGGGAATAGTCACCAGATGAGGAGTCTGATTCCTCTCCAAGCAATCCTAGATTGTATAGAGAGTGAAAATAACATAGCAGCTCATGATTAAAACTATTATCTACTATGGGAGACTTGATGGAAGTGGTATCTATTCCAAAGACCTGACTGATGTAGTGAGTCTAGAAATGACGAGTCAAAGGAATAGCGTGTTTCTGTGTGAATACAGAGATTATGTCTACACCAGACAGAAAAGTTTGCAGGTTAGACAATCAGTTATAACTCTGCATTAAATAAAGCTTAATTGTTTCAATGATAGGCCTGGTATGCCAAGTATTTAATAGAAGAGAAATGTCAAAGGCATGGAAAAAGTCTCTGTGCTCACCAGTACATTTAATCAAATACATTTCTCTGCTTTGTCCCCATGTCCAGGATCTCAGAGAGGTCATGATGCCTGGGGTACTACATGACCCTCCCTGTGTGCCCAAGTACCCAGGATCTTCATTGGATGAGGAGCAAGTATAAAAATGTATTGTACAAACATACACAAAATCTTTACATACATGCATTTTATCTGAAGTTCCTATAGAAAATACCTTTACGTTGAGTGCTATCCAAGTGGCCAACTCCTTCCACAATTGCATCTGAAATGGTGCTTAGCTCCATCCATTCTGCAGTGGTGAAGGTGACCTGCCTGGCAGACCCCTAAGCTCTCATCCTGACCTACTTCTTCGAAGATAAAAGGAATAGATGCCGTTATCTTTTCCAAATACTTTTTTGATGCAGAGACGTTCCAGATAAATTGCCCGACTCTGGCCGAGTTTCGCGGCCTTCTAGCCGCTGCCTCAGGGGCTCCAAAATTCAAATCATTAATAATGTTTGAGCCACTCAAATCAGATAATGTGCCAACGATGATAAAACAACTTCACAACGATGGGTCCAAACACAGATTTGTGTGTAAACCGCAGTCTCTGACGGTATCATAGATCGCCTACCTCTTTGTTTTCTTGGACTACTTCTTCGAAGAGACATTGGAGGTCCCGCCACTTGTAGCTCAGTATTTCGCATTGTGGTTGTGATACACCACATTTATCCTAAAGAGGATCTTCTCTCACGGCTGCTCCTTCCTGTATGAGTCCACTCTCCTAGCCTAGGGGTCACATAGGAGATGCTGGATCTTCATGAACTGATGGACAAGAAAGTCTACCTCTCCTGGAAGGAAAATGGACTTCCTCACTAGTGCTCCACTCCAGTGGGACATGGTGCAAGTAGGAAGACATGCATTGGGAACCAGCCTTTTATACAGACATACGATCGCAAATTGCATGTATTTGCACATATAAAAGGCATGGGATCAAATAAATATTACACATGTAAATAATAAAAATTGCAAATATAAACCCAGTTGTTACTACCAGTATAAATATGTTACCTTATACTATTTAAACCAGTGAGATACATGTATTTTTTGATAACAGCCGGATTCAACTGTTGCGTCCGTCGGTCGCAGAAGTGTGCGACCACTCTGCCTTACCTCTCTTTCGCCCCTTTCACCCTCTTTGGGCAATATGGCTGCCTCCGGTGCCGAGTGCAGAGGGCCTTGGCATTTCCAGACCAGCATGGGCGTCCCCATCCGCCATGCTCACTCCCATGGCCTCCTAGGGCATGAGCGCGCACATCTCCTATGCTCAAATACACGTCATGGTGGGAACCTTGTGGGTGGCCCAACCGCATGACATCAGTACCTCCGGGTATATCTAGCCTCCACCTCCGCTACCACTTTGAGTTAGCAAAGACTTCGCTTCGCTACTCTGACTGCTCTAAGCTGCACGCTTAGACGCCGCTTTCACTAAGGGCCTCGCTCCAGAAGAAGCTCTAGACACCCGCTCCTCGGGGGTCTCTCACTTCCATCTTCCCTTCAGGGTTCCTCACTAACTAAGACAAACGCTCCTCGGGAGTCTTTCTCTCTATTCTACTTGCAGGATATTGGACCATTGGGTACTCGCTCCTTGAGGGCCTATCTACCTTATATCCTGCACCACAGACCTTCTGTCCTACCATTCTACCATCAAGAAGACACCTTTCATTCTGTGAGTACCTCTATGATCTTGCATTACCCGCACTGCGGGCTCCCGCCTATGGTGAACATCTGGGTGAGACTATACTTCTGAGCCTGTTGAGCATACTGGCACTTCGTGGATCAGTGCCTTACCTTCCTGCTTTCACCATCTATCTACAGCAGTACAATAAAGACTCTATCCATTCTGTGTCTGCTATCTGTGTCAGCCTATCGCAGTGGTTCCCCACGGGGCTCCTCCACGTGGGCGGAGTGATCTCCATTGCGACCAAGGGTCCAAAATGCCTCAAACACAGCATCAACAGCTCTGGGGCTTTAGGATCTGATCCAGTGTTTTTTCCTAGAGTTTATAATGTGGGAAGAAAAACAGGGACCAGGCCTGCCTGTCCTTGAAACTATGTAGCTGCCTGCTATTCCACCTATACAAAGTATATACTGGATGTTAGGAAAGCATGGCAAGTGTGAATTAATACCTAATCATCAGGATCATGGATGAATTAATAATTCGGCTAGTTCTTTTGTCATGTAATAAAGCTTTACTCTTCGTAGGGAACATCAACCTTATTTTACTACTTTCTCTGTAAGTTATTTAAATGTGTGCTCTGCTTACAATATAACAGACCCACTGTTTGTAATGGTTCTCTGAAGCTTCTTTTACCCTATCCAACCTGTTGTCGTGTGAAAAAAAATGATTAAATTAACAGGTCTGAACCAGCTTCAGGTGATAGACAATCCCTGATGACTGGCTGGAATACATTTGGTGTGAGGGTGCTTACAGATTACTGGTGGTGGAGGTGGGTGAGGGGACAAGTTTAGAGAAACACCAGAGTCCCTGATAGCTCACAGTGGTAGCTCTATTATGAGTATTCAAATAGCAAATGACTGTTGTTTTTTAGAACACAGGAAATGCATTATTTGTGCTGAAAGATCTGCATTTCAAGGTAAGTCTGGGAGAAATATATGTGTGGTTAATGCCATGCAGGTTTTGGCAGATGTAACCTGGAAGTTTTCTGGACAGAAAACAAGGCCCTACCAGTCAGGTTTGCTTGTGTGAGCATGGAGAGAGGTAGGCTTGTTGCTGTATATTTTTCAGACATCTGTATTAAGGCTGGTAGGCCTTCAATCTCTGTAGTATATGAAAGAAAACATTTCTTTTCAGTGACATCTGAAGCCTAATGGAAATGGAGGTTACTTAGTAGACCTGTCAGCAGCAATCTGCTTCAAGTGAATTCAGTTCCTAAATCCTAACAGATAGACTCTATGACACCTCTTTACTGTTTCAGAAAGGGCCACCTCATGTATGCTCCTTATGTCCATATGCTGTGATTTTAGTTAAGGGGATACATAATTGTTACTTTATGTACTAAACTCCTGCTTGTGATTTGGCAGCATTCACATCTGGTGCTCTGTGAGGGGAGAGTAAAATGGTATATCTAGATTTTAACCTCAGATTTGAGATCTCCTTTACTAGTAGCTGGTTTTAGAGGTGCAAGGTTAACACAACTGAACCAAACTTAAAGATGATGTAAGAGAATATAATAGGAGTTTCATAATGAGTGGCAGGGCCATATGGAAGGCTAACTTTATATCAGAGTTGTTTTTTTCTTAGCCACTCACGGCTCTGTGAGTAAATCTCCAGCCCTGAGCAGGTCAAATCCTGGCTCAAAACTCAAGTATACACTTCTTCCCTTCACAGAATTCCCTGTTCAGGGGCTCCTCCTGTGACCCCAAAATTTTGTCAGGATCTGGTGTCACACCACCATTCAGAGTGTAGTAAGAATCTGCAAAGGAAAGGAGTCCTCAGGAGTACTAAGTGAAGGCCCCCCTTCTGGCACCAGATCTGAAGTGTTTGGAGTGTTAGGTGAAGCACACCCTTCAGGCACTGGGTGCAATGTATCTGAAGCACTGAGTACAGCACTCCTATCAAGCACTAAGTGCAATGTTGCTGAAGCATTGGGTACAGCACCTCCTTCAGGTAGCAGGTGTTATGGCTCTAGAGCACTGGATAAAACACCTCTTTTAGACATGGTGTCTGATGTATCCAGGACACTGGATGAAGTGACCTCTTCAGGTACAAGGTTCAGAGTACTGGATAAGATGCTTCTTTCAGGCACAGGATCCAATGCACTTGGAGCACTAAGTGAAGTGCCTCCTTATGGCTTAAGGTCCATCTCATCAGCTAGAGCATCCGACTCAGGGCCAGGGTCCAGCCTGGTAAATAAAGAATATATTCCAGTAGCTGCAGATTTTAGAAGACTGGTAGGAGTACTGAAAAAGCCTTGCTAAAAAGCCTTTGACCTCTTGTATGCTACTTTTCACTTGGTTGATGATCTTTGGTAGTTCATAGGTGCTTGCTGACAAGTCATGCAACATAAGCACAGGCTTTAGCAAGGGGCTTATAACTGGATTCATCCTGAAATCAGGATCAAGACAGTAAGCTGGTATAAAACTTGGTCCTGAAGCTAGGGTTCGAGCAGGCTGCCAAAAATAAGGTTCAAATGTAGGTATAGTTATCTCCTTTGGGTCCCCAAACCTTCAAATCAAGGCTGTGAAATATCCTTAAAAGGTTTGTAAAGTTGGGTAGTCTTAATGGCCACCACCATTGTAAAGCTTCTCCTATGAGCAGGAAACTCATAGACTTCACTTTGGTAGCCTTGTGTCTAAAGTGAGGTGAGGTTTTTGTTTCCAGGCATGATATTGGTTTAGATATTGCTGCCGTTGCTGTCTGGTGGCATCAAAAGGATCAGGAAATGTGGGTATAGTCTTGCTAAAAGCAACAATCTGGATGACTCTTGTGATTGAAGCCAGTTCCTTTGTGGGAGCTGCAATAAAAGCTAGTTTGGGTGAGGCCTTTGGTTCCTAAAATCTTTGTTGCAATACTCCCAGGAAAATCATGTGATCCCCCTTCTGGATTTGTCCCAAACTAGTTTAGGGCAAACTTTGCTGCTTTTCCCAGAAGTATTTGCAAAAAAGAGAAGTTCTTAATGCCTCAGTGTTGGGTTTGTGGCATATTGTGGACTCTTGGTCGAAGTGGCGATGACTCCTCCCATGGGGAGGGTCCCAGTGGGGAACCACAACTATTGGCTAGACTCTAGTAAGCAGACACTGAGGAAATAAAGCTTTATTATACTGCTGTTGAAGAGTTGAATCTTGCCCAAGGAACGGACAGTACTGTAGTTCATCGATAACACAGTGCTCAAACAGTCTCTATAGATGATGGTCTCACCCAGATGTAGCAAAGGTGCGGCAGTGTCCCGCAGCGCGGGATAAGCCGAGCACCTGAAGGGTGGAATGAAGAGAGCTGGAGCGTAGTGATACTCACAGAGTAGCAGTGCTGATAACTTCCTTTGGTAGTTGAATGAAGACAGGGACCCGAGGTCCGAGATGCAAGATACCCTGAGTAGAGTAGGCCCTCAAGGAGCGAGTACCTAGGAGCATTGAGGGTTCCTGAAAGAAAGCAGACAGGACCTCCGAGGAGCAGGTGTCCTTAAGGCTAGGCAGATCAACCCCGGAGGGCGAGTAGAAGCGAGAGGTCCCCGAGGAGCGGGTACCCAGAGCTTCCATAGGAGCAAGATACCCCGGAGGGTAGTGGAATCCAAGCGAGCAGCTTAGAAGCGGTCAGAGTAGCAAAACCGAAGTCCTTGCTAACTCGTTGAATTGGAGCGGAGGTTTAAATATCCGGAGGTACTGACGTCATGCGGTGGGGGCCGCCCCCGAGGTTCCTGCTATGACGTATTCAAAAACATAGGCAGTGTGCGCGTGCCCTAGGAGGCCTCAGGAAGAAGCATGGTGGATGGGGACGCCCATGCTGGCTCGGAGGTGCCGAGGGTTTCAGCAAACAGCAGGGGATGCAGCCATCCTTCCGAGGGAGGAGGAAAAGGGTAAAAGAAAGTTGAGGCAGAGCGGTCGCAGCCGCCTGTGACCGATGGACGCAACACTCAGGATAAGATTCAGCAATCCAGGTGTCAAAAAAAACAAAAAGCAACACTTCTCAATGAAGTTTTGTAATTCCCTTGGGTTGCCTCCACACTCTTCTGGGTATGCACTATTCTCAAATCCCATGATCACATTGTGTGTGTGTGTGTTGGGGGGGGAAGAGAAACACAATAAAAGAAGTCTTCAGCACAGATTGTAATGTGTAATGAAAGTGGCAGTTTTTATTCCATGCATAAATCCAGAGCTGGAATAGAATCAGTATTTGCAATCAGCACAGCTTGCCTGAGCTCAGTTTACAGGGTGTGGCCAGTTGCTTTAGGCAGTGTTGTGAACATTCTGCCTGCAGCCTAATTAGTTTCTACCTGTGCAATATCTCTCTTGCACTGCATACAAAACAAAAAACCTGCTACAATAAAATTCTAGCTCTCGCCTAGCACTTACTTAAATTTGTTACTATCCCAGACCAAGTCTGAAAAAACCAACAGAAAAAAAGCACAAAGGATGCAGCTTAAAATGCCAAACAAAGCATTCAGGGTTTACCTGCATTTGTCTTCTGACCAGCTAGCTACAAACTGGAGCAGGGTAGAGTATCCCAGAATGCTGTCAGGACCAGCAGCCCCTCCAGCACACGGTCATAGGCATAGGGGCAGATTTTCAAAGGCTTCGCGCATAACCCGAGAAAATCTGCCCCTGTGCACGCCGAGCCTATTTTGCATAGGCTCGGCGGCGCACGCAAGCCCCGGGACGCGCGTATGTCCCAGGGCTTGCAAAAAGGGGCAGTCTAGGGGGCGTGGCAGCGGTCCGGGGGAGTGGCGACGGTCCGGGGGCAGAGTCGAGTTTCTAGTTTGCTTGTGCTTCCTAATGCGTTCCTGCTGAGTCCTGGTTCAGGACCTACTACCTAAGCCTTGTAAGCCACTGGCACATGAGGGCTCAACCCAAGGGGAAGATGGTCATTGCAGGGATATGAGGCCCTGCTGTTGTTCCAGTTGGAACCAGTCTGTCTCGCCTTGCTAGTGTATCAGCCACTTCAGCCTCGGGGTCACACTGCCTGCAGACTACACCACCAACAATGCTTATGTATATTTAACACCATTCACAAACTCAGGCTGGAAACTTCCATTATTATGTGTTTCCTGTACGTACCTGGATCAGTCCAGACTCCTGGGTTTTGCCCCCCCTCTAGCAGATGGAGACAGCAGTTTACCAAACAAAACTCCGCTTTATATAGGATGGTGCCACCTACAGTCTGGCAGTGTTCTTCTGTCTCCAGAAGGTGGAAGAGGTGCAACACCTACAGTCTGTGATAGGGCCTAGTTTGAGATTAAAAAAAAAAAAAAGATCAACTATAGCTTTCAGCACAGGAGTGCAAGAGACCGCAGAGTTTGCCTGCAGGTCCCAGTCTCCCGCCTCCCAGGGGGTTGTGAGGTCCTTAAGGGACCATCCCCCCTTGGTTTCAGAGGCAGCTGTGGTACTGGGTAGACAGCCCAATTTCCAGCTTGAGTACTTACCTGGAGGTGATACCGGGAAGCCCGGCTCACTCCCCCCAGTTGATCCAGGACCCGGAGGCTATTAGTCAGGTTTCGAAAAAAATAAAAAATTGGGGGGTTTCTTTGTTCGGGCTCAACTCTCCCTTCTCTCCGATTGTGTTGGGGTTTGTTGCGCTCTGTTTTGCTGTGGTCTGGAGGGGTGGAGATAGTTCTTTTTTTGGCTCGAAGTCATGCCACATTGAGCCGCGTGTAGGGCCTGCGGCGCCGTGCGGCCACATCTGTCACGGGATAGTTTATGCACCACTTGTCTCTCAGGGGGCCTCCATGACCCCGGGAAGGGTCTTTGTTTGGGTCCAAACCATGACCGGCGCTTTTGGAGAGCTGCAGTCCTTGGCCACCGATCCGTTCCCATGAAGCGCCGGAACGGGCGCCATTTTGGGTGCGCTGGGGTCAGCATCGGAGACAGCGGTTGCTATTGCTTACATCGGTGGCCTCCACGGTGCAGGCAGCGCTCGGGGAGGAGGATCCCCCGCTGCACTTGTCCCCGCAGCAAAGGGTCCCTGAGGGGTACAGATCTGTGAGGCCTGGATTGCCTAATGATGCGGATGCCCCTGATGAGGATGGGGATGATTTTTCCTCTGATTTCATTTTACTAATGCAGAAGGCATTTAAGGCCCAGAAGGTGGGAAAGAAAAAGCCTCACATTCAGGACCCCCTGTCCGGCCCCTGGAAGCGAGCCAAGACCGCCCAGGACCCGGGCCTGTAGGGGGGACAGCGTCCTTCCAGCGTCTGAGCTCCTCTGGCAAATCCGGATACTTCTTTGGACATGGATGACCAGGAAGACCAGGATTTACCTTCCCAGACCCCAAGGTGGGTTGAGGGGGAGACCAACCACCTGCAGGGGGGTCTGTGAGGGTCTCATGGGATGGACGGCGATGATCCGAAGGTTTTCCGTCTTTTTAGGAGAGATGAGCTGGGTCCACTAATTCCGGCTATCCTAGGGGAATTAGGGATCCAGCTGCCCCAAGAGGAGTCTAGGTTGGGAACTACAGACCCGGTGGTGTTAGGTCTCAGGGATCTGCCTTCGGCTTTTCCTTTCCACTTTTCGGCAACGGACTTGCTCTTCAAGGAATGGGATACTCCGGATTTGGGGCTTAAAGTCGCGAAGGCAATGGATAAGCTCTACCCCGTGCCGGAGGAAGTCTTGGAGCTGTGAAGAGTGCCTAAGGTGGATGCTGCAGTGGCGGTGGTCACGAAGAAGACTACCATCCCGGTTAATAGGGGGATGGCCCTTAAGGACCTACAGGATCACAAGCTGGAGGTTCAGCTCAAGAAAATCTTCGAAGTCTCCGCACTTGGAATCCGTGCGGCTATCTGTAGTAATTTTTCCTTACGCGCAGGTCTTCATTGGGTCCAACAACTGCTAGCCAATGACTCTCTTTCCCAAGAGGAAGCGCTCCAGGCGGGATGGCTTTAGGCCATGATTGCCTACAGTGTGGATGCCTTTTATGATTTGCTTCGCACATTGGCTAGATCCATGGTGTCGGCGGTGTCTGCACGTCACTTGTTGTGGCCCCGCAACTGGGCAGCAGATGTTTCCTCGAAAGCTTAGCTGGGATCTTTGCTGTTTAAGGGCAAGCTCCTGTTTGGGAAAGAGCTGGAAGATCTCATTCAGTCCTTAGGAGAGAATAAGGTGCATCGGTTACAAGATAGGCCAAAGTCGAGGGGGTCTTTTGCTTCCAAGTCTCGGTTTCGAGGAGGGCGGAGACCTCGGACCTCTAGGGGATCCACGTCTTCCTTTCAGCACAACACCAGCCGGCGGCAGCAGACCTACTATCAGTCCTTTTGAGGGCGACATTTCAGTAGACCTGGCGCCAACCAGAATGTGCCGAGTGGAAAGCCCTCACAATGACGTGGTGGGAGGCAGACTGTCTCTATTTTATGGGCAGTGGGCCAAAATCACTTTGGATCAGTGGGTCCTAACAGTGATAAGATTCGATAACGTGTTAGATTTTGCACGCCGACCCCGTCAGCGATTTATGGTCTTACAATGCGGTCTTGCAGCAAAACGCCGGGCAGTAAAGGAGACTCTACAGCATCTTCTCAACCTCTGTGCCATTGTTCCAGTTCTGTCAGCGGAGCTTCAAAGAGGCCGTTATTCCATTTACTTCATGGTGCCAAAAAAAGAGGGAACCTTTCAGCCCATACTAGACTTAAAAAGGGTCAACAGATGCCTGTGGATCCCTCGGTTCCGGATGGAGACGTTACAGTCCGTAATTGCGTCAGTTCGATGGGGGAGTTTCTTGCATCCCTAGATCTCACAGAAGCATATTTACACATCGGGATCCGGGCCACTCATCAACGGTCCTGAGGTTTTCAGTGTTGGGTCAGCATTATGAGTTCCAGGCACTTTCATTCGGTCTTGCTACAGCTCCCAGAATATTCACCAAGATTATGGTGGTGGTGGCAGCGCAGTTACACAGAGAAGGATTTTTAGTACATCCGTATCTGGACAATTGGCTGATCCACACAAAATCGGAGTTGCTCTGCCAGGAGGCGATCCACCGAGTACTTCAGTTGTTGAGATCCCTGGGCTGGGTAGTCAACAAGTCAAAGAGCCGGTTACTCCCTTCCCAGTCACTGGAGTTTTTGGGAGCTTTGTTCTACACACGGCAAGGAACAGTGTCCCTCATGGAGGAACGTATGCACAAACTTCAAGGTCAGGTGTGAGCCTTGTTATCCAAATGGATTCTGAAAGTCTGGGATTACCTACCGGTGCTCGGCTCCATGATGTCAACACTGGAATTGGTTCCATGGGCTTTCGCTCATATGTGGCCTTTACAATCAGTGTTGCTTTCCCAATGGAATCCACTTTCGGAGCAATTCCATCTCTCCTTACCTCTGACAGAGTCTGCTCGGTCCAGCCTGGATTGGTGGTTGTCCCCAGTCAATTTGCGACGGGGAGCTCCTTTGGTAGTTCCGACCTGGATGGTGCTCACTACGGACACCAGCTTGTCCGGTTGGGGGGCAGTTTGTCTGCGGAAATCGGTGTAGGGACAGTGGTCCCAGGAGGAAGCTCGATGGTCCATCAATCGACTGGAGACCAGAGCAGTACGGTTAGCACTGCAAGCCTTCGTATTGGTCCTCTGGGGCAAGTCGGTCAGAGTTCTCTCCGACAATGCGACCACGGTAGCCTACATAAACCGTTAGGGGGGCACCAGGAGCCAACCAGTGGCGTTGGAAGGTCGTCTATTGATTGCATGGGCGGAACATCATTTGCCCCTGTAAGCTACTATATGTGGGCAAGACACAACGGAGCATTAAAACTCACATTATTGAACATAGATCTAGTATTAATATCAAGAGGGAGAACGCCCCATTAGTTTCCCATTGGTTAGAGAAGTCCCATACAACGTCAGACCTGTATTTTTTTGTGATCGATGTCATTGCTCCCCCAGCAAGAGGAGGGGATTTTCCCCTGATCCTCCTGAGGCAGGAGCAAAGATGGATCTTTCGTTTAAACACAGTAGCCCCATATGGGCTTAATAGTGAGCTCGAGTGGAACTATTTCCTATGATTATAGAAGTGGAGCTTCCGTGTCAGGATCTGCGGGGTTTATGTCAGGTAGATATAGCAGTGCTTCTCGTAAACCACAGCGAGGGTGAGTCATTTCATACGCAAGTGGGGGTCCCGTTGCAGTCTCCTTTTAGGGTCAATGACGTCGGCACGTCAGGCAGACGCCAATTGGGCAATACGTCTGGTTAACTATTGATGTGATTTTCGCGCCTAAATGCAGTGTTTAAAAGACTTCGGAATTAGCCAACGTGGGTGCACTCCATTTCAAAACCATGCCAGACTGATACAGGTATGTTTGTAATATAATGTTTAATAATATTATGCTGGAATGTGCACCTTTAGTAGCAATCTGTCTGTCTAGTACCATTACTGTTCCTGGTAGTTATTTACTTTTTTGTATTTTCAGATCGTTGTTAAAACTAATCCCCCCCGAAGCAGCCGGGTGGCGAAACACGGGACCGTGTTGGGGGACCTTCAGTAAGTGACTGTATTTAATATAAGGAGTTGCCGTAATAAAACATTATATGTGACAGCTCATACGTTTCACCAGGAACTTACTCTATTCTTGCACTTTTTTGTGTATGCTGATAAATTTTGAGTGCAAGTGGTGCTCCATTGTGTTGTCGGAACAGAATTTAGCCAGTATAGCAGCTTTTCACATTGCCGGAGTGGAGAATGTGCAGGCGGACTTCCTCAGTCACAATCATCTAGACCCAGGAGAATGGGAGCTCGCAGACGACACTTTTAAGGTCGTTTGTGCCCAGTGTGGCAAACCCGGTATGGATCTAATGGTGACATTCAAGAATGCCAAGGCTCCTCGTTTCTTTGCTCGTCGCAGGGACATGGGAGCAGAAGGCGTGGATGCCCTGGTACTTTCCTGGCCTACGGATATTCTGCTTTATGTGTTTCCAGCTTGGCCTCTCATAGGCAGGATCCTTTGCCGCATCGAGTTACATCTGATGGAGGTAGTTCTGATAACTCCCGAGTGGCCAAGACACCCATGGTTTGCGGATCTGGTGAATCAAGCCATAGCGGCTCCCTTACGGTTCCTGGACAGGCCGAATCTGCTTCATCAGGAACCCATTTGTTTCAACCAGGTCTAGCGCTTTTGTCTAGCGGCATGACTTTTGAGAGTAAGCGGCTGAAGTCCAGGGGGTACTCTGATGCGGTGGTGTCTACACTATTACGATCCCGTAAAGTATCTACTTCTCTATCTTATGTGAGAGTCTGGAAGGTATTTGAGGCTTGACAGAGATATTGTCCCTACTTGGGCGGGCGTTACAGAAATTTTGAATTTTCTTCAGGCTGGTTTGGCGAAGGGGTTATCGTATAGTTCTTTGCGCGAACAGGTTGCAGCGCTAGGTTCTTTACGCAGTAACATTCACGGAGCGTCCTTGGCGAATCATCCTGATGTCTCTTGTTTCCTTCTGGGGCAAAACATTTGCGTCCACCTGTGTAACAACCCTGTCCATCTTGAAATTTGGATTTGGTTCTTAAGGCTTAGCATGGGGAACCTTTTGAACCTTTGCGCAGGGCAATCTTGAAGGATCTTACCTTGAAAGTAGTTTTCTTGGTGGCTATTGTGTCTGCGCACAGGCTGTCTGAGGTTCAGGCACTGTCTTGTAGGGAGCCTTTCTTGAGAATTTTGTACAGTACCTTCTTTTCTTCCTAAGGTGGTGTCTTCATTCTATTTAAATTAGTCGGTGGAGCTGCCGTCTTTTTTGGACCTGGATAGGTCGGATCCCTTCTCTAAGGTTTTATGGAAGCTCGATGTTCGTAGAGCATTACTACACTACCTGGAGGTTACCAATGGTTTTTGAGTATCAGATCACCCTTTTGTGCTCTGGAGTGGACCAAGTCGGGGTAACATGGCTTCCAAGACTAGCATAGCTTGGTGGCTAAAGGAGACCATCAATTTTGTGTATTTGTTGGATGGTAGAGCCTTGCCAGTAGGTCTTCAGGCTCATTCTACTCGTTCCCAGGCTACATCCTGGGCGGAATGTCATCAGATTTCTTCCGAGGAAATTTGCAGGGCGGCTATGTGGAAGTCCTTGCATACTTTCGCCAGACATTATCGGTTGGATGTTCGGGCTCCAGAGTTGGGAGGATTTGGAGGAGTGCTCAGAGCGGGCCTCTCCAGATCCCATCCCAATTCAGGTTAGCTCTGGTACATCCCAGGAGTCTGGACTGATCCGGGTATGTTCAAGGAAAAAAAAATTGGTTCTTACCTGATAATTTTCGTTCCTGTAGTACCACGGATCAGTCCAGACTCCCACCCATTTTTGTCCTTTGAAGGGAATGGAGAGTGCCCACTGTTTATTGATCCTTCCTTGACAGATTACTTGCAATTGTTTTTTGTTGCATGACACAGGTTCTGTATCCATTTGGGGGTTGATGAGCCATTTGGAGGTTGTTAGGTTACTGTATATAGTTAGTTTGGGTGTTTGGTAATCCATTCTGCTTTGACATTGCGTAATACTGCCAGACTGTAGGTGGCACCATCCTATATAAGGCGGAGTTTTGTTTGGTAAACTTCTGTCTCCATCTGCTAGAGGGGGGGGGGGGCAAAACCCAGGAGTCTGGACTGATCCGTGGTACTACAGAAACGAAAATTATCAGGTAAGAACCAATTTTCTTTTATCGTAAACCTGAATTAGGATCACTGATACAGTCTGAATGTACAGTATGAACCAGTTAAGATTTAACTTAGGACAAATAGTGTACAAAAACAATAGGATTGTCTCTAAGGAAAGGCAGATAAATTTTATTCTAAAAAGAAATATTTATGCATACTGTTTGATGAAAAAAGTTTACAATTTAGATTAAAAGAGTTAAACAATGAACAAGAAGTTTGATATTTTGAAGAATGTACAGTAGTACTGCTGCTTTATGGCTGTAATTCCTTGCCTATTTATGTTTTTATTTTCATAGCCAAGAGAATCAACATATAGAAATAGTACAATCTTAGTAGCAATGGTGTTAAAGTTTTATCGGTGGTATAAAATATTAAATGCTATTGTCAATTGAAACAACTGCTATTTCCTTCTTACCAAATTGATCTATTATTTCAACTAAACTGCTTTTACTACTGAAATTACTTTCTGAAAAATAAATTACAGTGTATGAAAAAAATGGTTTAAGATTACTCCACTGTTTAAATCTAATAAGAACAAGAGAAGTTATGTAGAATTCTCAACTGTTTTTTGTTGTTGTTCCAATTTTGCTGCAGAACAAAACTTGTTCCAGTTCTGTACTAGAATATTAACATTTAAATTACTGGCATATTTCAATGAAAAATCTAGAAAAAATATCTCTCTAATGAAAAGGTATAACAATTGTGTTCCAAGGATATCAGAAGGCACAGAGAAGAATGTAAGATAATTTCTCAAAATATGTATTTACAAAGTAAAGAATACGTAGGGAGGTGGTGATAAGAGCTTTCAAACCAGTTAAATCAGTTTGGGGTAAGAGGACAAAGTTGTTTTAAATTTTCCAGTGCTGGTTTGATGAACCTGTATTCTAATTTTCAAGGCCAATGGGGTTCACATGTACTTTTATTCCTACATACTTTGCACCTGATTTACTAGATAAGATTTTAAGCAGCACTAGTAAGGAGTTGGCTGTTGTGATACACTGAGGCACCAACAGTATAAGATGGTGTGGGAAGGAGGTTCATGAAGCCAGAGTTAGGCATGTAGATAGAATGTTGAAATGCAGAACCTGCAGGATAGCATTCTCAGAAATGCTGCCCATATCGGGGCAGATTTTCAAAAGGTTACGCATGTCGAGCCTATTTTCAAATGGCCCAGCAACGTGCGTACAGCCCCGGGATGCTTGTAAGCCCCGGGGCTTGCAAAAAGGGGCAGGGAGGGGGGGGCGGGCTGGGGCGGGGTCAGAGGCTCCCAGCACAGCAGCCATTTGCAGTTGGCCAGCATGTCAGGGCTGAAGTAAGTTTAAAAACAAAAGAAAAAAAAGGGCGGGAGAAAAGGGCGGGGCAGGTAGGGGAAGGGAAGTTGGGGTGGGGGAGGTAGGGAAGTTCCCTCCAAGCCGCTCCGTGTGCACATGTATGCCTACTCGTAGGTCTGAAAATCTACCCCATTATGCGCAGGGCCCAGAGCTCCAGTCTCTCAATGCATGGATTAGGTGATTGTGCAGGGAAAATGCTTTACATTTCTTTGGAACTGGGCAACATTTTGTGTAAGGACAAGCCTGTTATGAAAGGATGAGCTTCATCTTAACCAGAGTGGAACCATAATGCTTTCACTAACGATTAAAAAGAAGATAGAGTTGCTTTTAAACTAGATCATGCAGGAAAGCTGAAAGTCAATCCAAAGCTCATGGTTTAAAGTGGGGTATCTTCAAAAGATACTGGCAATAATGGGCAACTGCGTAATCTCTATGGATAGAAATTCCATATATAATGGGGATTTACTACCATCAGCCAGCCTAGAATAAAGAGACATACAGCTAACAGTAATTGGGAAAGCCAACAAATTAAGCTACACAATAATAATGATAATTAGCTCAGTATTGACTGAGTAAATATATAATTGGGACATGATAGGGATATTAAATTTCTAAATGCAATAAATGATTGCTTCTTGGAGGAGCTGGTAATGGAAACCATGAAAGAGGGGCCTACTCTAGATCTAATCCTCACTGCCACACAGGGTCTAGAGTGAGATTAATGGTAGTGAGGATGTACATGATAATTAGGGTTCAGGAACCTGTCTGATACTGTGCATCTCGCTCCCCCTCCCTCTTACCTATCAGGGCTGGCAGTGATACAGACAATTATTTCTATTACCTCCTATACCTACATAATCTGAATGTTCAGAAAAGACCATGTATTTCATCCACAGAATCAGACTTATTTTTCAGACTTTTCAGGATTAGCATTTAAAAGAAAATAAACAGTACATTTCTTAAAAGTTCTTACAAACTAGCATCGGTTTATACTAAATAAAGGTTTTCATCATTAGTGGACTGAAACATGCCAGACCACGTCCTGCTTAAATACATAAAATAATTAATTAATAAATAGCATGCTAGCCCCACCCAATTTTGGAAGATTACATTTTGTTGACCAATAGAGCAGTCTCTGGCTAGAGATCTCAGGGACTGTCTTGAGGGAAAGAGCTTGCTTCCTTGGCCCTGGTACTAGCTGGGCTGAGGAGGAGTCTCTCAGCTCTGAGGCTATCTCTGGCTTTGTGACAGGAGGCTAGATATTAGGCAGGGATTTTCTCTCTCTGGTCTCACTGGACACTGCCCAATCATCTACCTCTTCAACACAGGGAGAGGCAGGATTGATGCCTTTGCATCGTTAAATGTTGACCGTCTTTTCATGTTTGCCCTTCCTCAGGCCTCTATCCTCCCCCCTTTTATTTATTTAATTTAACAGTCCAGATATGCATAAGTAAACAACTCATGCATAAGGGAACAACAGGATGGATGGGATCATGTTTTCACTCCAGAGTGATGGCCCCTCTTTCTCCATTGGGGGAGTCACTACTCCTGCTGTGTGCGACTCTGGACAGGATCAGTTCGGGTCTTGACCAGCACTGCTTTGCCATGTCAGCGATTTTCTTCATTTCAGATTCTTGACCCCTCTCTCTCTCTTCGGGGGCGAGGGGTATCACTGCCCCTGTCTGATGAATTGTCATTGGATAGGCTGCTTTTATGCTCTGGATTATTAAGTTGCTTTTGAGTTCTGATGCTGATCTGGGGCCACTTAAAGCTCTTAATCGAACAAGCAGATCAGATAAGCTGGGTAGCATTATTGTCCTTGTCAAATTTCCTTATCTTGTTTTTCTCTGCTGAGACTTACATGTCAGCATCCATCTTTTAAAGTCTGTGTCCCTGAGGTCATAGAAAGCAAAATTCATACATTTGTTCATATGCATATTAGAAAGAAAGTGTTTTCTTGTAATTTTAGTTGTACTGAGACTTTAAAATAAGATTTAAAAATAACTAAATGTTATTCTTTCTTTGTATAAACTGCTTCTGATAATATAACTGCCAGTATTCATACCTGTACTTTTTTAATGCATGTTTCACTCAGCTGTCTCCATTAAAATTACTCAGATAACCACTGCTGTGGAAAATCAATCAAGTCTTGTTCTGCAGAATTTTAATTGACCACCTTGACACACACACACACGCACACACACACACACACACACACATATATATATATATATATATATATATATATATATATATATATATATATATATATATATATATATAAAATTTTGTTAATTCCTAACAGTTTATTTTGGAATTTGTACTACTCTTGGTTTTCCCAACTGGAATAAATATCTAATGGATCCTAATGGAATCTGAAATATGTTCTACTGGAATAGAGAAAAGAACACTCAACAAATGCACCTACACATAGGTAATAATAAATCACCACAAGTAAACACTTGATGCACACTGCATAAGTTGTGTGTTTAGAACCTGAATGCAAATTAACATCTTTTATATATATGATAAAGATGTCAGTAAAACATAATTCCTACTTAATCACCTTCTAGTTGCATCTAAAATACTTGCTTGAACCTCACTGTGCTATTGTGTTTAGAGGATGATGAAGGCCTCATTTCATCAGATGCCTTCATTAATTATCATTGAAGCCATATACACTTTTTTTAAAAAGATCTCCCACATAAGTAACTCATACATCTAACAACCAAGGCAAAAGCATTCAAGAATTCTAGTACCTTTTGTTCACTAATTTTCACACTGAAAGTCAAAACAAAATTCAAAGACAGAATACAGGAAAAAAGCCAATGCTCTATAAATGGAAACCCTAGTTTTTGTAATAGAAAATGCTCAGGCATTATCAGAAGTCAGGGACCTTAAAGTTACAAGAAATTTTGAACATTTATATACATTGAAATACAAATTTCAATGGTCATTTTTAACATTTGTATTCTCATCAGCATTGTACATGTACGCTCTATAAATTCACTAAAATGTAGTACCTAATATATGGCTTGGTTACAAATTAACATACATAGGTAATTTTAAGCAAAACAAAATGTTATTACATTATTAAATTTCTCCTGTTCAAAGGAAGAAATAAAGATCATCTATCAAGATAAAGTTGCGTGCAGAGCCAAAAAGCCCAAAGGACCTAATTTCTTCCTAAAGTGCCTGATGGACATTGTGACAACCGGATTGCCTTACTCCACCAATTTTTGGAATGTGAAAAATATGCTGTTTGCTGGTATGTGGTCAAAGATGACTCATAAATCTTTCTTTATTCTCCTTCTTGGTGTTAGCAAAAAAAGGATGAGTTGCTTCTTTCCTTCTCATTCACATGTCTATCTGTCTGTTACCCATGCCCTTGAGCAAAGATTACTGATGCCCTGCCTTTAATATATGACACATCACATGCGGCAGCTTTTCATCAACTGAATTAACCTGAAAAATATAACCTCCTTCCAGTTGCTTCTAAACATACTACACGACCTTAGTCTATTTACTTCTTTTATATGCCAACTATTAAAAAACATTTAAGGTAAATACTTAAAAATGTCTAAAAAAATTAAAATATAGAAATAAAGATGAAAGTATGAATTCATCTATATACAAAAAATGTTCGATGGGCTTGATTGACCTCTGGTCTGACACAGTATGGCAAGTCTTAAGAACTGATAACAGAAGCAACATGTCGTGGCTCAATTTTTTTTTTTTTTGGAATGGGGAGGAAGTAAACACACAAGGTAAAGCCAGGCATATGCATATCACCAGAAAAAGCATTTTAAAACTTTAAGAAAAATCTTTAGAAAAAAATCTTGTCCAGAAGTCAGAAAATCAGGATGAACCCTTCCTCACAGCTACCATCTTGATTGTTTTGAAGATTATATAGAAGTCAGGCATATGGAGATACTACATGACCGATTTTACCTTTTCTTAATTGTTCTGTAATCTGCCAGCATGTTGGAAAATAAGATGTCGAGAGCAAAATAGATTAAGAAAATTACAGTTTATTATCATCTCTACAGACTAAAGAGCTGAGTCACTAAAGCCTGCTATTAGTTAGCAAGTATGCTAAATAGTGGGGCTATTCACTAAAGACTAGGATAGGTTAGCAAATTGGTAGTATATGCACATACTTTCAGCCTGCATAAACCCAATTTGTAAACACAAGGTACCAGTATATAACAGTTTATGATATCGCTAAAAGTATGCATGTAGGGACAGTAAATTTCAAATAGACGCACGGGCGCACTTTGACGCATATGCATCAGTGCGTGCCCAGATATGCAACTATTTTATAACTTGTGCCCATGTTATAAACAGTCTGATCACACACATATGTACACCCAATTTTAAGCGGGCACATGCATGTTCTTGTAAATCCCACTTCTACCAAGTAAGTTGGGGAATTTTAAAAAGGATGCGTGTCTACGCCATTGCCAGTTTCACCAGTCACCCACTCAGTCTTTTTTTCTTCCCTTTTTAATTCATTTTTTTTCTACAGCGCTGGAAGTTTAACTCCAGCCATGACCGAGGCATCAGGATTCCAGTATTAAAGAAGATGTGCTGGCCCGATGCAGTCTCTTTGCATCGGGAAGTAATACTTAACATACTCATTTGCTAGGGATTTCCATATGAAGGCGTTAAGTATTATTTTCCTTGAGATATGCACATTTTCTGTATGCAAAACTCCTTGCTTCATCGGGAGTAAATTTTGCCCACAGAAAAGGCGTACACAAATGCAGGCTAAAAGGTGTGTTCCACTGAATACACCTTTCTGTGTCAGCCCCTTAGTACTAATTCAAACCTCTCCTGGAACTGGAAAGGATAAAGAAACTGGATTGGATAATTTCTTGGAGGAGAAGTCCATTACCTGCTATTAATTAAGTTGACTTAGAAAATAGCCACTGCTATTACTAGCAACAGTAGTAGGGGATATACTTAGTTTTGGGGTATTTGCCAGGTTCTTATGGCCTGGATTGGCCACAGTTGGAAACAGTATGCTGGGCTTGATGGACCCTTGGCCTGACCCAGTATGGCATGTTCTTATGCTCTTATGCTTAAACCTAGAAACAGAGAAATGATCCGCCCAGCAAGCTTATGTCAGTATCTGCTGCACTGTGTAGGTTACTCTTATGCTTATTAGTTTACCAGACCAAAAAAGTCAGGGCCCTCAGATGCTGTTTGTATCCAATTTCCCTTCTGTTGCCATGAAAGTGGAGAGCAGTATTGGAGTTGCATCATAAGTATCAGGCTTAGTGATTAACTGTAGTAAGCGCTGCATCAGCTAGTTACCCCCATTTTTATTGGTTCCCCACATCGTAAAAGTCAGGGACCTTGTTGGTTTCTGTTTGAATCCAATTCCCCTTTTCTTACTGCCATTGAAACAGAGAGCAATGATGGAGTTGCATTAAGAGTTATATGTTAAGGGTAGAAACTGCCACACCAGCAAGTTACCCCAAGTTACCCTCATGCACACTTTTATTTCCAACCTCTAGCATTTAGAGATCCACAGTGTTTATCCCATGCACCTTTGAATTCCTTGACTGTTTTAGTCTTCACCACCTCTTCTGAAAACGCATTCTAGGCATTCACCACCTTCTCCGTGAAGAAATATTTCTTGACATTGGTTCTGAGTCGTCCTCCATGGAGTTTCATTTCATGACCCCTAGTTCTACTGATTTCATTCCAACGGAAAAGGTTTGAGAATTGTGCATTATTAAAACCTTTCAGATACCTGAAGGTCTGAATCATATCTCCCCTGCACCTCCTTTCTTCCAGTGTGTACATATTCAGATCCTTCAGCCTCTCCTCATAAGTCTTCCAATCCTGAACCCTCACCATTTTGGTCGCTCTTCTTTGGACTGCCTCTATCCTGACTTTATCCTTTGTGAGATATGGGCACCAGTACTGAATACAGTACTCTAGGTGAAGCCTCACCAAGGACCTGCACAAGGGCATTATCACCTCTGTTTCCTTACTGATTATTACTCTCTCTATGTAGCCCAGCATTCTTCTGGCTTTAGCTATTGCCTTGTCACCTTGCTTCGCCACCTTCAGATCATCAGATAATATCACACTAAGGACCCTCTCCCAGTCCATGCACATTAATCTTTCACCGCCTATCACAAAAAGCTCTTTTGGATTGCTACACCCTAGATGCATGACTCTGCACTTCTTGGTATTGAATACCAGCTGCCAAATCTTTGCCCACTCTTCAAGTTTTCTCAAATCACTTTTCATTTTCTCTACTCCTTCAGACGTGTCCACTCTGTTGCAGATCTTAGTATCATCAGCAAATAGACAAACTTTACCTTCTTTCCTTCCACCAGGTCGCTCAAAAAGATACTGAAGAGAATTGCTCCCAAATCCAATCCCTGTGGAACTTCACTTAACAGCATTCTTTCTTCTTTCTTCAGAGTAGGTTCCATTAACTATTACACAGTCTCCTATCAGTCAACCAGTTTGCAATCCACGCTACTATTTTGGCACCCACTCCCAAGCTTCTCATTTTGTTCATGAGTCTTCTATGTGGGACCGTATCAAAAGCTTTAATAAAATCCAAGTAAATCACATTGAGCGTTCTTCCCTGATCCAATTTTCTAGTCACCCAATCAAAAAAAATCAATCAGATTTGTCTGACAGGGCCTTCCCCTGGGAAATCCATGCTACCTCTGGTCAAGCAACCCACCTGATTGTAGATAGTTCACTATCTTTTCTTTTAGCAGAGTCTCCATTAATTTTCCCACCACCAAGGTTAGGCTATGTACTCCCCTCCTCTGTTAACCAGGTGAACCTAAGTCTGCCCTGGCTAAGTTTACATCAACCCCGTTTGGATTGGGCATCCCTACAGTTAGCCAGTTGGAGCCTGTACTGTCATCAAAATTGTTTAATACAAGTTAAACCTTGCCAGATCAGTTCTGCGATAAAATGCTCCAGTATACCACATCAGTACTCAGAGTTCACAGCCAGCAGCAAGCAGAGACATTACCTCCCCACCGGCCCTACAATTGTGGAATAGATCTACTCCCTGGTCAATCTCCTCCCAGAGGGAGAGTTTATACTCTTTCAGAGCCTGAGTCTGAAGCCATGACTCAGTATATCTAAGAGAATTTGGCTCGGGGATTCAAAGACCGTCCACCTCTCCAGTCGGTGCCGGGTTCTTATTTGTCAAGAAAAATGATACATCTCTGCAACCATGCATTGATTACAGAGGGTTAAATAACATTACCAAGAAAAACCGGTACCCGATTCCACTTATTTCCAAACTATTTGATCGAGTAAAAGGGGCTCAGATTTTTACTAAACTTGATTTAAGAGGGGCTTACAACTTAATCCGGATTCGGGAGGGAGACAAGTGGAAAACGGCCTTTAACACACATGATGGACATTATGAGTATCTGGCAATGCCATTCAAGCTTTTCAATGCCCCAGCCGTATTTCAAGCCATGATTAACAATGATGTCCGAGATCTCCTTTATTCCCATGTACTTGTCTATCTGGATGGTATACTAATTCTTTCAAGAACAGAGGAACACCACCAGGACCATGTGCGACAAGTACTCCAGCGTCTCTGAGAGAATAAATTATATGCCAAACTAGAAAAATGCTTATTTCACAAAGAAGAGTTACCATTCTTGGGATACATTGTTTCCAGAAGAGGTCTATATATGGACCCAGAAATACTCAAAGTTATCCTGGAATGGCCTCAACCAGTGGGGCTCAAAGCATTATAATCATTTTTAGGCTTCTCCAATTATTATTGACAATTTATTCCAGCATATTCTACCTTAGTGGCTCCACTCACTGCCTTGACTAAGAAAGGAGCCCCTATTCACAATTGGCCATCTGAGGCCATCCATGTCTTCCAATGTTTAAAGGAGGAATTTGTAAAAGACCCCTGTTTACGACACCCCAACCCGACCAAACCTTTCATCTTGGAGGTTGATGCTTCAGCTCTAGGAGTAGGAGCCATTCTTCTACAACCATCAGAATCTGGAAAATTACTTACTTGTGCATACTTTTCCAAAAAATGTTCTCAGACAGAAAAAAATTACACTAAAGGAGATCGGGAACTCTTGGCTATAAAATCCGCTCTTGAAGAATGGCAACACCTTTTAGAAGGAGCCAGGATTACTATTACTATTTACACTGACCATAAAAATCTAGCAAACCTGCACAGGCTCAGCATTTGAATCCTCGGCAGACTCACTGGGAACTTTTTTTCAGAAGATTTAATTTCAACCTCTATTTCTGACCTGCACAGATGAATCTATGGGCAGACATTCTCTCTAGAAGCTTTAGTCCTGATGACACTCCTGATCCAGCCCAAATAATGCTTGCCACTACCTTCACAGTACCCATAGGTAAGATGGTGGCACCCAAACATCTGAGGAAGAAGGTCCTCTGATAGGCCCATGATTCTCATCTAGCTGGGCACCCCGGAATACAACGAACCAGAGATCTGGTCTCATGGCATTATTGGTGGCCCCAATGGAGATTGGATGTCAAAAGATACATAGAATCATGTCACACCTGCTCAGCTCAGAAGACTCCCTGTCAGCAAGTCTTGGGGTTATTACAGCCTCTACCTATTCCTAAAGAACCATGGACTCACATAGCCACCGACTTTATTACTGACCTCCCTCCTTCAGAGAAGAACACGGTCATTTGCGTCATAGTAGACCAATTCTCCAGAATGGCCCACTTTATTCCTCTTCCTGGACTGCCCTCTGCCACAGAATTAGCCCAATTATTTCTACTACACATCTTTCATTTTCATGGCCTGCTTGCAAACTGTAAGCATTGTTTCAGATAGAGGAGTCCAATTTATGGCCTGATTCTGGAGGGAACTGTAAGAAATTGAAAATTGAACTTAATTTCTCTGCAGCCTATCACCCCCAATCCAACGGTCTCACTGAATGGATTAATCAATCCCTCAATACCTTCCTTCGATCTTATATACGCCAAGACAATTGGGCATCTTTATTAATGTGGGCAGAAATTTATCACAATCATGTGGCCCAAGCCACCGGGAAAACACCTTTTTTGTGTTTTTTTTGGAGAAACCCCCGAGTTCCACTGCCCATCACTACACCATTCACTTGTCCTGCAGTTAACCAAGCCATCCATTCTATGGGTAAGCTTTGGGAGGAGACATGATGCCTTTTACAAAAGACTGTTCTGACAATGAAGGCTCAGGCTGATAAAAAGAGGAGAGCGATTCCTCAACTTCGATCTGGAGACTTGGTTTGGTTAAGCACCCAGAATCTCTGATTGTGTATACCCATCCTTGAAATTCGCACCTAGATTTGTTGGTCCATTTCCTATTGAGAAGCAAATCAGCAGTTACATTTAAGCTTCATCTGCCATCCACTCTACGCATGCATGATGTATTCCATATTTCACTTCTCAAACCAGCAATTCTGTTATTGCCCTCTAAGAAAACAAAACCTACTAACACCTCGATTGTGGAGAATGATACACAATTCGAAGTCAAGGAAATTTTGGATTCTAGAAGAACTAGAGGAACTCTGCAGTACTTGGTCTCCTGGAAAAACTATGGGCCGGAGGAGAAAACTTGGGAGCCAGCTCACAATATACAGGTTCCCCGTCTGCTCAAAGAATTTCATCAACGCTTCTCCTTAAGCCCAGACCTAAAGAGCAGAGAAGGGGGCTTTGCGGGGGAGGTACTGTTACCATTCTGCAAGCTCCAGCAGGCTACCGCGGTGTTGTAGCTCGACTGCATCACTCGGCTTGGTAACACGCGACTCGCGGCATGAATCCGCCCCCTTTTTGTCGTCAGCATCCCAGCTGGAAGTCCCTGCGGTAGCACGGGAAAAACTAGTATTTAAAGAGATCTCTCCAGCACAGGACTGCCTTGGCTACAGGCTTGCTTGTGCTGGAGCTTCGGTGGATCTTCTTGCTTGGAACCTTGTCTGCTGCCTGCCCTGACCTGGATTGCTTCTTGGATCTGTTGTCTGCTGCCTGCCCTGACCCGGATTGCTTCTTGGACCTGTTTGCCTTGCTGCCTGCCTCTCAGATTGGATTGCCTTGGAACCTTTGTCTGCCACCTGCCCCAACCCGGACTGCCTTTTGGACTTGTTGCCTGCTCCGACCCAGATTGTGACCTGGACTTGCTTATTCTCTGCCGGACTCTTGGACTGGATCATCTGGACCGGCCCTGGGTACACATCCTCCTGTGTCTGGATCAACTCTATCATACAGAGTAAGGTAAGGCAGTCCTGTACTTTTGGGTCCACTAGCAGATCCGTAACAATATCTTTGAAGGATACTAATGAAACAGGAGAGTTAAGACATCACAACAGAGAGGTTCCAGTAAATGCAAAAGTAGCCCATGTACCTATAAGTAAAAAATCACCTAAGCTAAAGAATTCCAATTATCCATATGAACTGAAAAGAAGGTTAATACAAACAAAAAATGCACACTTTGAAATGTCTGTATGTCAAAGCCAGAGGTCTAAGTAGTAAGATGGGAGAGTTAGAATGTATAGCAGTAAATGATGAGATAGACCTAACTGGCATCTCAGAGATCTAGTGGAAGGAGGATAACCAATGAGACAGTGTTATATATCAGGGTACATATTATACTGCAATGATAGGGAAGATCAACTTGGTGGGGGTGTAGCACTTTATGTCCAGAAGAGTATAGAGCACAATAGGATAAAGATCATACAAGAGACTAAATACTCAGTAGAATCCATATGGGTAGAAATCCTATGTGTGTTGGGTAAGAGTATAGTGATAGGAGTATACTGTCATCAACCTAGCCAAAATGATCAGACAGATGATGAAATGGTAAGAGAGATCAGGGAAGTTAACAAATTTCATATTACTGTAATAATGGGAGATTTCAATTACCCAATATTGACTGGATAAATGTAACATCAGGACATGCTAGAGATCTAAAAGTCCTAGATGGAATAAATGACTGCTTCATGGAGCAATTAGTTCAGGAACCAACGAGAGCAGGAGCTATTTTAGATTTAATTCTTAGTGGAATGCAGGATTTGGTAAGAGAGGTAACGGTGGTGGGGCCACTTGGCAACAGTGATCATAACATGATCAAATTTGAACTAATGATTGGAAGGGGAACAATATGTAAATCTACAGCTGTAACACTAAATTTTCCAAAGGGAAAAGTTGATAAAATGAGGAAAGTAGTTAGAAAAAAATTGAAAGGTGCAGCTGCAAAGGTTAAAAGTGTACAACAGGCTTGGACATTGTTTAAAAATACAATCCTAGAAGCACAGTCCAGATATATTCCATGCATTAAGAAAGGTGGGAGAAAGGCAAAACGATTACTGGCATGGTTAAAAGGTGAGGTGAAAGAAGCTATGTTATCCCAAAAAAACATCCTTCAAAAACTGGAAGAAGGATCCATCTGAAGAAAATAGGAAAAAACATAAGCATTGTCAAGTTAAGTGTAAAACACTAAGGCGGCAGGCTAAGAGAGTTTGAAATGGAGTTAGCCTTAGAGGCAAAAACTCATAATAAAAACTTTTAAAAATATATCCAAAGCAAGAAATCTGTGAGGGAGTCTGTTGGACCGTTAGATGACCAAGGGGGTTAAAGGAGCTCTTAGGGAAGATAAGGCCATTGCAGAAAGACTAAATGACTTCTTTGCTTCCGTGTTTACTAATGAGGATGTTGGAGAGATACTGGAAGATGTAGTAGGCCAGATTGACAAACTAAAGAGTAGCAAATCACCTGGATTGTCTGGTGTGAACCCCAGAGTTCTTAAGGAACTAAAAAATGAAATTTCAGATCTATTTGTTAAAATTTGTAACCTATCATTAAAATCATCCATTGTACCTGAAGACTGGAGGGTGGAAAATATAAACCCAATATTTAAAAAGGGCTCCAGAGCGATCCAGAAAACTATAGACAAGTGAGCCTGACTTCAGAGCTGGGAAAAATAGGCTTGACAAATATATCTTTGGATCCACAGGAGCCAGCTAGTTTAGTAGCACTGACGATGAAAGCACCCAACACTGTGCTGTTCCGAATTCTAATATCCTTCGTCAGGGATATGTTTAAATGCTTGCCAAAGCAGCTCATAAGTATGAATCTTGTAAACAGGTTAGAACAGCGCTTTGGCAAGCATTTACCACTGACAAAGAAGTTAGAATTCGAAACGTTGCAGCGTAATATGTTTTCATTGTCAGTGCCACTAAACCAGCCAGCTCCTGTGGATCCAAAGATTTATTTGTCATGCCTGGTTATAAGTTCTCTTTACATGGAGCAGCAAGATATGTCATTCTTTATCTACTTATTTTGTTCCTAAAGGCAAGATTTTATTTGCAACAAAAAATAATACTTTGAAAAAATAATATATACCTGGGGCTTATAGATAATTACTCTACCCCAGGCCAATGATTATAAATATATGGACACTCAAGCACTCTAAGCAATTGTAAGACATAAGACAAAAATATTGATGGTGTAGTCTAAGTGCCCTGTTTTATGAGGTCCGTCTTTAACTTTATATCTATATTTGAACAATCACTGCATTGTTTCTTTGAGTGAATTTTCTGTTATTGGCTTACGCTCTTTTCACTCTTAGGGTTATTTCTTCATATTGTATTGCCACAACTAGCAATGCTGAAGCCTGCTTTTATATACAGTGGGGGCATATGGGGGGGGGGGGGCGGGCTGGCCATTGCATCAACATCAGTGGAGGAGCTCTTCCGATTGGTGCACCACTCCATCCATTACCTTTCCTATCCCAGCTCAAAGGATTCAAGACCAGGGCCTCTATCATGACAATCCCAAAGTGTTGTCACACGCACTTGGTACAAAATTTGGATATTCATACCTTCAAAGAATAAGAATGGATTTGCAACCATGACACCAACAAGAGAATGTCACACTATCAAACATTATCTTTACCCATGGTACAAGTAAGCAAGACTAGACATAGTCATGCTCTATATGGTCTTCATCTATAGGGGCTGAGGGAACAGTAAGTGGACTCATCTCCCACATAGCATGGGTATCCCTCTCCAGATTCATGTTTTCTATCTATGATCTGAGGAAGTGGTGGGCAATGGGGTTGATTCTTGTAAGGCCTCGAAGCCCTGGTGGAAGGATAGGATGAGGTCTTTGATGGCAGTAGTAAGTTGTCTATCACTCATTGATGTTGGTTTGAGACTTTATACACAGCCTTCATCATGTCCAAATATTGCTGCAACTGCTCCATTTTCAGATTTTTCATGTGCAGCCCCTTTCTGGCTCTCTTTAAGCCTTCAAAGACTATGTTGTTCAGTCACTGTCCTCCCAACAGCTTTGGGTGGTCACTATGTGGAAATTTTGTGGCCATCTTCACTGAATGTTGGCAGATTCTGGCTAGGCATCAATAGAGTTTAATAGAGGGGAATTGTACAGAGTACTTCAGATGGTAGCAAGCCTGCTGCCAGCTGGCTCTCAATGCGTGTTGCCATCTCCTAATAAGGATCTGTCAAGTTTGGAATCTGTAGTAGTGGTTTCCAAGAGCAGGGACTCCACTTCTACCTCTGATTCCCCAGAACTGTTGTATTTGGACTCCTCAACCTGTGAGGTGCTGGCTGCAGTAGGAGCAGTGTATGCCCTCTGGACACTACTAGCATCTGTTAAAATGCCACCTGTAATCACCCTCTAAATTTTCAATTGGCAGTCATGATCTCAGGTTTATTCTTTCCTGAGAAAAGATGCTATAGTTGTCTAATACATGTTAAGAGGATTTTTGTCATTCTCTTTCCAGCTATACTTCAGCATCTGCAAATAAGATCTTGTAGCAACCCCTATGACTTGGTCCTGCCTCTTCTGCTACTTGTGACTGTAGATCATGCAATGGGTACTCACTGCCTTCAATATCCTTCTCCCCTCCCTCCTCCTCCTTCTTTTGTGGTCTCCATCTCTCTTTCTCCTACAGACCAAATGTGTTGTCCTGCTTACTCTATTCTCCTCCACTTCCCCTTCTACCCTTCCCTGAATGTTCTTCCTCACAATCCTTGCCACTCTACTCCTGCTTCTCCCACCCTTCAATCATCCTCTTAACCACAACCACAGCACTTATGCTCTTTTGAGTTCAAAATTTTTATTAGTAAATAAAAAACACAATAATACAGGAGGAAAACAGCAACAAAATAATCTAGAGATCTAGTGTATATTGCTTTTTTATTGCTAAGAAATCCAATAAAGGTTTCCAAATTGCATGCAACTATGATTTTTGCTGAATGCTGAATCCATAAAGCAAATAGAAGGTATTCCACCAGAAATGCATGTTTAGAAAATGATGCTTCTTCCAATTTCTCAAAACTGCCTGTAGCACCAGAGGGAACCAACAAACTGACGCGAGCATAAGACAATGATAGAGAAAGAAATATCCTCAGTGATGGAAAGAATTTTATTAATATAGGCCCATATCTGGGACCAAAAGGGTTACACTATACTGCATGAGAAAAGCATATGCTCAAGTGCACCAACTAAAGGCTGACACCAGCATAATTTAGAAGCATTCAGGCCCACTTTATTTAAATTCACTGGCACCCATGTAACACAATGGGTTAAAAAGTATAAGGAGTCAGTTATACTAGCTGATAAAAAGATTTCCATTATACTAGACCAATACTCATTCTAACTGAATGAATTAGCTAATATAAATTACTCATTTCCCCAGACCTTCTCCATTCCAATAAACCTGGAATAAGTCAAGTCACACAGTTCCTTATACAAGCAAGAGGCTTCATGATCCAGAAAACAGAATGTATGATAAAGTAGAAGGATATGTGGAGTATCACATAAGCTATTTAACAATATCCCATTCTGTCACAAACAATGACAAAATTGAAGCCATTGTAAAGACTGTGATAAGGGGAGCTCATATTTTCTTACTAGGTCTGAAAAAGGAAGTATTCATCCAGTCTCCATGACTTGTCCAAGTGACCATATCCATTTCTGCTGCCAAAGCGGCCAATTAATTTGTACCTTATTCACACGTATTGCCAGGTTATGCCATAAAGAGATGTGCAAATTCAAACGATACTTCTTTCTTGATAGAGAATGATGCGCAAAGTCTTATGTATGGGTGCTATAATAGGAATAGAACATATATGCATTGGAAGTCTTACCCCAGGGAACACTGACAGTGGTATTGGTGATGCTAATTCACATTCAAATAGCAACCACCTAGGATGGGCTAATACATGTTCAGCAACTAGTCATTGAGTACCATTTCTCAAGAGAAATGCCTTATGATACATAAGGAATTCAGGAAATCCCACCCCACCCATATTCTTTACAAGTTTCAACTTCCAAAGGCTATGCGGAGAAGTGTTCCTCTCCAAAGAAAAGTAGTTAGAAATTATCCAGAGTTTTATAGAAATTTTGTCAAAGAAATTCCAGTGCCATGCTCAGTATATAATTAACCTGCAGAGCCAACACCACCTTGATAGAGTCAAGTCTCCCCCACCAAAATAGAAAAAGAGGAGACCACTGTCTAGTAGTATCCTCCACCAACTTTAAAATTCAGGCATGAGGGAAGAAACACATACCCAAATATTTGAATCCATACAGGGACCATTTGCATTCCACTTCCAAAATTTGTATCCCACGCAAGAAGATGGGATACATTTGTATCCCATGCAAGAAGATCGGTATATAAAAATAAAAAATAAATAAAAATAAATAAATAAATAACATTGCCAATTCACTATATCTAGAAAAAGATGAAAATTCTTGAAATTAATTCAATAGTTGAGGAAAAGAAATTTCTGGATGGGAAAGAAACAACAGGTCATCATCATAAGCTATCACTTTACAATTCTGCCTTATGTGCCTGATCCCATGGATAGCCTCATTCTGACATAAAGCCAAAAGGATGGGTTCCAAGGAAAAAATAATGAAGAGTGTGAGGGAGTATACAAAAGACTCCCTCGGATCACTTTAAAACCCCCGCTAGAGTCATCTGCCCCAGTCCACATTAAGATTCAGAGGCACTAAGGATTCTGTGTCCCAGGAGATTCTCTAGCACAATAAGGGATCAGGGCCTAGAGGAGTTAGGCAGGCCCCGGGAAGCTGTTGAGAGCCCATGCTGCACTCGTACCAAATACATATGAACTTCTTGATGTTTAAAGCTAGGTGAGCTGCTTTTGTTTTTCTGTTTAATTTTACTTCTGTAAATAAATCCTTGTTCCTGACCAGAACAGCCAAGTCTTGCTGTATTCCTTGGCTGTTCCAGATACCGTGGCTGGTCCATACGCTACAAGGGAACAAAGGGGACAGCCCTGATGTGTACTCCTGCGTAGATTAAAACTATCCAACAATCATGTGCTTGGGTTTCTATAGAATACCTCAACATACTGTATTGAATGAAATTGTTCCCAAACCCAAACCAAGCCATCAGTTTAAACCTATAGGCCCATTCCACATAATTAAATGCTTTTTCTAGGTCTGGACAATATGAATAATATTGTGAAACAGGCATGCATTTCAAAAACATACTGGTACTTTAAGAAACCCATTTGATCAGGATGAATTCAAAATCTTAATACCAAAAGTAGACGTGTAGCAAATATTTTAGAATAAATCTAACAATCTACATTTAGTAGGGAAATTGATTTGTAATTTTGGATTAATAAAGGATCTGCCAGGCTTTTCCAATAAGACAATGCCTCTGGGGAAACAACACAAGACTCTGCCTGCAGTATAAAAAGATTGATAAAGCCATAAAAGTTTTGGAAACAACAGAGATCTAAATGTTCTACATAATTCAACTGTAAGACGATCAGGTCAAGAAGATTTGCAAGTAGGAAGAGATGAGATTACTAGGTCAATCTCTTTTACTGATATAAGCAAATCCAGGTACTTTTTATCTTCCTCACTTAAAGAGGGGTAAGGAATCTGGGATAAAAACCTATCTTGATGATTTTCCACATATTGGACCTCAGGAGGTGGTGTAGTATTCCTCAAAAGATCTCAAAATGTTATCATCTCGAGTAAGCATAGTGAAGTTATTAAGTTTAAGGGCATGAATCTTTGATCTGTTCTTTTGCATATTCAAATATTGTGCTAAAAGCCTTCCAGACCTATTATTCTCTGCTTTTCTCATGGAAATCTGATGCCCAGCCTGCTGGTTGAATAATGTTTTATATTGATACTTCAATTTATTAAGTTGGAGTAGAGTCCTTAAGGATCTGACACAAATATGTTCATATTCTAAGCTTGATATCTCTCCCTCCAAATACAAAAGCTATGCTTTACAAACTTTGTTCCTGTGTTCCAAATGCTTATAATAGTACCTCTGATGGTTGCCTTGAAAGCATTCCATATTACTGATGGAGACAAAAAGTCAGTATTAATAAAATCAAAGTATTCCTTAATGTATTCTACTGTCTTATCATGGAAACACTGGTCCTCCAACAAAGCAGAGTTAAATCTCCATACAGGAGACCTTTGTTGAGGTGGTAACAGGGAAATTGAAATAGTAACAGCAGAATGATTAGATATTAAGATGGGTAAAATTTCTGCATTAGCATTATCTGATATAAGAGATTTGGAAAGTAATTAATTTGAGAGTATGAGTTATGAGAAAAAAGTAAAATCCTTTGCAGTAGGATGCAAGATACGCCATGGCGCACACATGTTATAAGATCCCAGTCAGCGCACGCAAGGGGGGGTAGAATTTTGCAAATTCACGCAGCGACGCATCGTTGGGCTTCCCCAGTTCCCTCCCAGTCTGCTCCAATTAATGGACCAGATTGGGAGGAAACTTCCCTACCCTCTACCCTAACCTCCCTTCCCCTCCCCTATCCCTATCCTAGACCCCCCATTTTTTTTTACTTACATTTTGCTCCTGCAAAGGAGCTGGAGCAAGTTGTGAGTGCCAGCACCCTGCCGGCGCATGATCCCCTGGCACAGTGGCAAATCGCCGTTGTACCAGGCGTTTCTAGCCACACCCCTCCCCCTCCCCACTCCTCTGCCGAGGCCTGGCTCTTGGGTGCGTAACAGAGGTTACATGTGTGGCCAGGCCCCTTTTAAAATGTGCGCAGCATGCACAAGGCCCGGCCACATGCGAAACCCCCGTGTTTTACGCACACGGGCCATTAAAAATCCGGCCGTTAATGTTTCTTTGCATAATTATCTTCATCTATGTGTAAGCAAGTGCCATATTCATAAAAAAACTAATTTAAAATGTAGGTCAATATTCAAAGGCTTTGTCTGAGTAACTTTTGGAGTAATGTTTGGTTTTTTTTTTGAGTAATGTTTTTTTTTTTTTGGAGTAAGGTTATGTTATTTCTTTGTTCCTTGTAAACCAATATGATATTTTTTCATGAATGTCGGTATATAAAAATGTTAAATAAATAAATAATGTGGGCAAAGCAAAAAAACAATTTGAAAAATTTCCTTCGTATCCCAGTTAAATTTTGTCTAACACTTTACCCAGACATAATTCAGCCAGCTAAAAAGTGGCAGTGATGGAAGCATTCCAAAGGCATGGTTAAATTTTAGCTGGTCAGCGCTAATATTCAAAGCTGCCTGGACAAATATAGCCAGGTAAGTAGGCAGAAAAATACCATTATAAAGTTATCCAGATAACTTTATATGCATAAATTCAGCAGAACATTTATCCGGGTATGTTCTGCTGAATGTCTGGGTTCTGTTATCCAGGTAATTTTCCCACTCACCAGTCTGCTGAATATCAACCTTATTTTATTTTGAATAATAAATAACCATGAGTGGTAACAGCTGGCTATAAATCATCAACATGCAAAAATCTCCGCATGGAAAAACAATAAGGAATGCATCTGTAAACTGGTAGTACATTCAAGGATAGTAACTTTCAAATGAGTGCATGGGTGCACATGTAAACGTGTGCATCAGCATACGGCAATTTTATTATATATGCGTACATATGCACGCATGTTATAAAATAGCCTGGGTGCGTGTGCCCAGCTTTGCAAACGGGTGTGAACAGCTGCGCAAAGTCAGGTTTGAGCCGTGCAAGTGAGGGAATTTTATAACAGGTGCATATCCAGTTTCACCATTCACCGGTTCGCCCAGTCTAGAGCTAAGTATTCAAACCACCCCCTAGTTTTTTAGACCGCACTCCCCCCATTTACCCCACACCCCTCAAAACCTTCACAGATGCCTTTTTTCTTTAAACTTATGCCTCTTCCATAGTAGAAATAAACTTACATGTTCAGCACCTGGGCACACATCCAAGTGTGTAGGTACTTGTGCACACATCTAATGGCTACATCCAACCTGATGAAAATAAGTGGGACACTTTACAAAAATTAATGCAATGATCAATACGTACAATCTTACATGCAGACACGCTATTGGAATATTGCCGTTGTCAACATATCCCTAGAGGTCTTCGAATTATAAAAGAACCGCATCTCTATAGAGAAGACTCCAAATTTGTTGATAATTGGAATGCTATTCTCAACAAGTGTAGCCTGGATTTGATGATCCTGATCATCAAAACTGCACAGAAACATGATGCTGATATTCAACAAGAAATTAATATGATTAAAGATGATCTTTCTGAATCAGAGGACACAAATGTGTATAATGAACAGCTGTCGATAATACAGGGATCCAGTGAAAAATTGCGAGGAGAAATTAAAAAAATTAAAATACAAAAATTCAATCGTGACGAACGGGATTATACCAAGGGATATGTATACCCTTGGATGGTCGATGATAAAAACAAGACAGAGACACGGAAGGTTACCTTTGACTCGAATAGTGATGACTCTTCCAGTGATGAAATTCAGTCACGACATCAACAGAGACGCAGATATAACAACTCTTCTGGCGATGAATTAGAATCAAGACCAAGAGGTGATCCGGCACCTCATAATCAAAATCAACATTTTTTAGCGTCTCGAGGGCGGTCAGGCTGCTGACCATATCAAGGCAGAGGCAGATCCTGGAAAGACAAGACTGTACACGACTCCAGACAAACCCGATCTCAAACCAACTGGAATGCTTAGTTCTAAATCTTTCTAAAGCTGTTCTATCTGCAGCACAAATAAGGTTTTTGAATAAAGGTCTAACCTTCGTGCCAACTCCTAAAGCTAAATTATTTGATTTGGAAGTTGCTCTGTACAAGTTTATGAGGAAATAATATATTAAACATTTTTTTGTTGATCAATCTGAAAGTATTGATATCTCAATACTAAAAAAATCCCTCCACCTGGAGTCCACCAGGTCCACCGGACCCCATTATTGTTTCATGCCATCAGCTTGTTTTAAGTCAATTACGTTGACAATTCACTGACAACAATCATTTTTGCAATTTAACGTCAGAGGAATTCCGAGCAATACAGGAATTGAGGGAAAATTCTGATTTGATTATTAAACCCGCGGACAAAGGCGGGAAAATTGTTTTGATAGATAGAATTCAATATTCGAATGAGGTACATCGTCAATTGTCCAATAGGGCATTTTATCATCCCTTACAGGAAGATCCTATGATGTCTTTATTGAAAGAAATAGAAGATCTTGTTCAAGAAGGAGAAGATGCAGGTTTTTTAACATCTAAAGAAAAATATTTTTTGATTAAAAAAAAACATTCTATGGTCCCCATTTTCTATCTTTTGCCTAAGGTCCATAAAGACCTAAATAATCCACCTGGGAGACCTATTGTCTCTAGCAGGGACTCTCTATTGGAACCCCTGTCGAACTTTGTTGATGCTTTTTTAGCTCCCTTCGTATCAGAATTACCTTCTTTTATCAGAGATTCACAACAAATTATTTGTTTTTTGGAAAACATTCACTGTGATACTAGTGATCTACATCTAGTCACTTTAGATGTTGAGTCTCTGTATACAACGATTCCACAAAGTGAAATGATGGAAATTGCTAAGATATATTTTGAATCCAGAACCCGTCCACAACGAATACCTTCAGAATTTTTACAATCTTTATTACATATTGCATTGACAAAAATTATTTTGCATATGAAAAAACTTTTATTCAGCAGGTTTGTGGCACCGCAATGGGTGCCACAATGGCTCCAGATCTAGCGAATCTCTACATGGGTTCTTTTGAGCAGAAATGGATCAATGACAATCAACCTTTTTCCAAAATATTTTTGTATAGAGGAGATACATAGATGATATCCTGATCCTATGGCGAGGGACCCAACAAGAATTTAATGATTTTTTGACTTGGTTAAATTTGCGCAATATTAGTCTCCATTTTACAGCTACTTTTCAAACAGATGTTATCACCTTTCTAGATATTACTATCATGAAGACACCGGATGGATTTAAAACTTCAGTCTATCGCAAACCAGTGAGCAGTAATACCTTCTTGCACTTTAGCAGTGCTCACCCTCGGAGTTTAAAAGAAAATCTACCTACTGGACAATTTTTTAGAATTCGACGCCTCTGTTCCTCTCAAGATGAATATAAAAATCAGGCAAAGATTTTAAGTGATCACTTCTTGAAGAGAGGATATCCAAGACGGTGTGTGAGACGAGCTTTCCATCGAGCCAAACACACAAACAGAGAATGGTTGTTTTTACCAAAAGAAAAAACAACAGATGATCTGATTACCTGTGTAGTGCCTTTTTCTCCTATGGCATCCATATTTAAACAATTGATTCACCAAAATTGGCATATGTTACAGTTTTATGATGAATTTGAATTGAGACCAAGATTTACATATACAAGAGGCTCAAACCTAAAGGATCAGCTGGTACATTCTGACTAGACGATTCCCTCATCTAAACAGTGTGTTGGTTCACACACAGCTTGTGGAGCGTGTTCTGTATGAGCTAATATGCTTGTGACTACCCACATTCAATTTAAAAATCCATCAATTACAGTTAAGTTGAAACAACATACGACATGTAAATCTATGGTAGTTATATACATTATCCAATGCCCATGTGAGATGATACACGTGGGCAAGACTACACGACAACTGCGAACTAGAATCATTGAACACCGTTCAAGTTTAGCCACACAGTGCCTAAATGCATCGATAGAGCCCCACTGCCTTGCAAAAGGACTTATGTTTGAGGAACTGCGGGTCTGCGTTTTAGAATAAATTTTGCCTCATTGGCATGGAGGCGATATGAATAAGAAATTATTGAGAGCTGAACAAAGATGGATACATTTTTTGGATACTCTATATCCTAGAGGTCTGAATGCCGAACTAGAATTAAATGTATTTCTGTGAAGAAAACTTGATGCTTACGTCACACTTAGCAATGACGTGTGAGACTGGGATTGGACAGGGCTTGTTTATAAGCCCACGTCTGATGTAAAGATGGCCTCTGTTCCTTTTGTCTAAAGATGTTGTGAGACGGTGTTCGTCCAGTTAGAAGTTTTGACTGCTTGCCGACTTCAGATAAGTAACAGAAATATGCATATACAAGATTTTGGTACATTAAAGTATCTGTTTTTATATAGGAATTCACATGACAGAGAAACATTGAATATCTATGGAAGAGTATCGTTTTTGTATTCAACAGTTAATGTACTACAGCTCCTGATGAAGCAGTTTGTGCTGCGAAACTTCGGCCATTTGCCGAGCTGGTTGGATATTTTAGATGTGATACAAAAGATACATGATATAATGAAAAAATAGAAGAAATGATAAAAAAAAGTAAAAATAGAAAAATGAATGCTGCAGATTATTAGAGGTCCGGGCGGCTCCCGCTTTGAAACTACAGAGAGCACGCTGTCAGGCTTGATGATGCGATTACAGACTTAACAAAAAATTGTTAAAACATTTTTGGGAGTGGCATTTAATATAAGATTTTTCATACAACATTTCCTTTTTGGTTAGTGATTTGTATTGGTGGAAATTGTCTCAGTTCTTTTTTTTGGGGTGGCACACCCTGGAATGACCATACCCCACCCTTTTTCATTCCAAGTGAAATATTTGCATATCAGGAGATATTCATGCATGTAGGTGACTTTTAAAATGAAGTGGACATGCACATGACCTACATGTGCACACATCTTGTGATTTTGGCACATGCCTGTCTTTTAAATTTCACCTCACAATGTTCAATGAGGTAAAATATTATTTACAGGCCAACTGATGGAACTGATAAAAGTAAAAAACTTTAATAAAACATCATCACCTTTTATCTAGCCTCTTATAGACTTCCTAGCCAGCATATAAATCCAACTGTGAAGACATGACTTCAAATTACAATCATTTCAAGAACAAAGTCCTGTTTCCTGAGAGTTAATCAGGTTTCTCCTTCTAATCACTATCTTTGTTTCTGGTTTAGTTCATCTTAGTTGAATGCAGAAATAAGCTACAACAAAAAATCATTGCACACAAAGTATGAGTAGCCACACATGAACGTCAGATATATGAGTGCCAGCATGCAAAATCTAAAAATCGCAAAACATAAGAAAATAAATATTGTAAATTGAACATCATAAGCTGTAATTAACCTTGTTCTGAGATCAAGAAGCTATAAAATGTAAAAAGGGTTGAGTTCCAGCATTAATATCAGATACTGCATATACCACTTTCACTGTGTAACCTTGAGTAAGTTATAGGCTCGCTGCCTTTAACTTCATTCTTTCAATAACTGAAAGCATTTGAATAAATTTTCAATGGGGTTACACACAGCAAATTAGCATATACCCATATAAGTAGCTTGTGTTCATGTACCTAATATTTTACAAACATTGAAAGGGTGCCTGAATTTTTTATTTCAAGAGCACATTTATTTGCACAAAAATGATGAAGTCTAGAGGCATTTTAAGGTGGAACTAAGAGTTAAGCATGGAAGCTGCTATTTTATAAGAGATTTAAGAGAATATATTGGGCAACTTATCTGAGGAATTTTACATCTAATAATTAACTTGTGCAATTGATATCAGACTCGTCTGTTGTCTGCTCTTTTTGAATGGGAGATGTGGGGGAACTGGGGAAAGTTCAGGGGAAATACAAGGAGGTAGCAGTCAACTGAAGGAGGTAGCAGCAAACTAGTAAGAACATAAGAAAATGCCATACTGGGTCAGACCAAGGGTCCATCAAGCCCAGCATCCTGTTTCCAACAGTGGCCAATCCAGGCCATAAGAACCTGGCAAGTACCCAAAAGCTAAGTCTATTCCATGTTACCATTGCTAATGGCAGTGGCTATTCTCTAAGTGAACTTAATAGCAGGTAATGGACTTCTCCTCCAAGAACTTATCCAATCCTTTTTTAAACACAGCTATACTAACTAGAGATGTGAATCGGAACCAGAATCGGTTCGGATTTCAGTTCCGATTCACATCTCTATAGATGTGAATCGGAACCAGAATCGGTTCGGATTTCAGTTCCGATTCACATCTCTATAGATGTGAATCGGAACCAGAATCGGTTCGGATTTCGGTTCCGATTCACATCTCTAATACTAACTGCATGAACCACATTCTCTGGCAACAAATTCCAGAGTTTAATTGTGCGTTGAGTAAAAAAGAACTTTCTCCAATTAGTTTTAAATGTGCCCCATGCTAACTTCATGGAGTGTCCCCTAGTCTTTCTATTATCCAAAAGAGTAAATAACTGATTCACATCTACCCGTTCTAGACCTCTCATAATTTTAAACACCTCTATCATATCCCCCCTCAGCTGTCTCTTCTCCAAGCTGAAAAGTCCTAACCTCTTTAGTCTTTCCTCATAGGGGAGCTGTTCCATTCCCCTTATCATTTTGGTAGTCCTTCTCTGTACCTTCTCCATCGCAATTATATCTTTTTTGAGATGCGGCGACCAGAATTGTACACAGTATTCAAGGTGCGGTCTCACCATGGAGCGATACAGAGGCATTATGACATTTTCCGTTTTATTCACCATTCCCTTTCTAATAATTCCCAACATTCTGTTTGCTTTTTTGACTGCCGCAGCACACTGTACCGACAATTTCAATGTGTTATCCACTATGACACCTAGATCTCTTTCTTGGGTTGTAGCACCTAATATGGAACCCAACATTGTGTAATTATAGCATGGGTTATTTTTCCCTATATGCATCACCTTGCACTTAACCACATTAAATTTCATCTGCCATTTGGATGCCCAATTTTCCAGTCTCACAAGGTCTTCCTGCAATTTATCACAATCTGCTTGTGATTTAACTACTCTGAACAATTTTGTGTCATCTGCAAATTTGATTATCTCACTCGTCGTATTTCTTTCCAGGTCATTTATAAATATATTGAAAAGTAAGGGTCCCAATACAGATCCCTGAGGCACTCCACTGTCCACTCCCTTCCACTGAGAAAATTGCCCATTTAATCCTACTCTCTGTTTCCTGTCTTTTAGCCAGTTTGCAATCATGAAGGGATTGTTTAATCTATAGGAATATACATAACTGTTACGTTTGATGGCCTGCAGAAATGCACTCACCCCCAATGCTGCAGACAGCTGGGCCTCCCCTCCATAGCAGGTTCCTGTTGGAGCACACGCATGTGGCAGGATGCTGCCAGGACTACTGACCGTTGCTGGTCCTCCATAGGTGTGTGAGCACCTAACTTGGTTCCATTTAAAAAGCCCGTGGTGGGAAAAGGCCGTAACATCCTTAGATGATGTCACCAGCCACTGTGCTACTTAAGGGCCCCTGGGACACTCCTTTCTTGCCTCAGCAATGGGTTAACTGCATCCAGTGTGTAGTGTGAATTTCTGCTTCCTGATTCCTGCATTCTTGATCCTGTGCCCACTTTGTTTCTCCAGCCCAGCCGTCTTGTCTTGTCAGCCTTGCCTCCCTGCCTGCCCTGCTGTGTCAGACCTTCTCGTTGTCTCAAGCCTGTCTTCGGACTTACTTCTGGATCTGACACTAGCCTGGACTTTGACCACTCTTGTTTGCAGCCAGCCCTTGATCCTTGCCTGGAAATTGACCCTTCTAAGCTTGCCACTTGCCTCTGACCTTAGCCTGGCCCTGGACCTTCAGTTATGCCGCTACCATAGAGGCTCTTGCCTAATACCTGCTAGCCCCTGGAAACCAAGGGGTCAATCCAAGAGAAAAGGGGTTGGTATAGGTGAAGTTCCCGACCCATCTCTTCTTTGCATAGCTCCACCAGCTGTCATTGAGGGCCTATATGCTGAATCAACCTTACCACAGCAATGTGTCCACGAATCTTATAACAACAATGTATGTTGAGAACACACACAATTAAAATAACCCTAAAATCAACATTTCACTTGTAAAATCTAGATATAAGTTCATTAAATTAGATACATCAATAAAATATGTAAGCATATATCAAAATATATTGCCTTACCCATGGAATTTACTTATGATTCCTAATTTAAAAACAATGAAATGGGCTTTTCCTACACCTACTGGATATTTTATAATAAAGGATATGCTATGTAAATACTGAGGCATAAGGTACAACATTAGATTTTATGTCCTCTGAGGATAGGGAAATACCAGGACAGTACTTGAATATAATCTGCTTTGAAGTGGTGAAAAAGCAGAATCTAAAAATATAAATAAATAAATAAATATAAAATTTCCAATGGACTGGCTAAGTAGTAACTTTAAAAAGTAGGATTAATGGTTTAGGGAATGTGTTATGCAACCCCCTTCCTCCACCCTTCCCCATATAAGAAAGAATGAAGCTAGCTTCAAGCTATTGCAACTCTTGCACAGAAGACTCTACTATTATAGGGTAATATTTCCTTAACATTAGACTTCATTAACCTTAAGATAATCTCATATAAATTCTGCTGATTTTAAGGAGAAAAATAAATTATGTTTATTAAACTACTGAGTATGTTTATAAAAACAAGACAATCTACTACCACAAACATCTCATATTTTCTGAATGATCAAGGGACTCATAAATAAAATATCACATAAAGTGAATGTTAAAATTCATTACTGTAATAGCTATGTTCATGATCTATTTCATTAGCAGTCCTCCTCTTCTTGAATAAATGGGTTCCCTGGTCTACCAGAGCAAGGCCATTTACAAGACAAAATACTCGTCTACTTTCTTCCTCGCTTTCCCTTATCTGTTCTATCCTTAACTTTCTAAATTAATTCTTCTCGTAAATTGCATTGTTCCTTTCAGTGTAACTCTTAGCTCATTAGAAGAACTGAAAGAAAAAGAAGTGAAATAAGTCTATATGCAGCACAAGTTAATTAGGGAACTGAGTGACCAGTGGTAAAATCTGATGAAATGAAGGGCTTGATTTAGCAAGGATTTCTTCCATTTTGTGCTTAAGGGAAAAGCCCATAATAAATCAAGCTTGAAGTGTATTAGGGAACCTAGAATACTTTCTTCATTTTAGAGATTTGGAAATTACAGTGAAGCTACATGTAGAATATGAAAGATATAAGAAACTGGGAGATCATTTATAATTACACTAAGGGAGATAATTAGAACCGAACTGCATTATGAATATAGTCAACAGCCATGGTTATGGCTACTTTTACAGATACCTCTATAAAAGTAAAATGCACAAGATAGATTGTGCAAAGTTACCAGCACAAGAGTTCACTATCTCATGTTGTGACACAAAATTTCATTTATTTTTTCATTTTTTTAGGAGGTTTTATCCAGGTTTCATATTACCAAGTGCCCAATATTAAAATGTAAATGTTTAGGTAGTTAGCTAGATAAGACTTATCTGGCTAACTTACATGGGATATTCAGCAGCACCGCTAATAGGGTCATTCATCAAAATGCATTATGGCATCAATGCATGTGTTAACACCATAACACGAATACAAATTTTTAGAAGGGGTGGAATTGAGGAGGAGTTTGGGTGGGATTAGTTAAAATGAGGGGCAAAATCACACTGTTTTAACATCAGAAATAATTAAACCTTTTTTCCTGGTGTTAAGATGTGCAATATATCCAAAATGGCCGTAACGCTATTTGCGATAAATTTTGCAAATTACATTTCAGCCATTTCTGGGTTTGGGGAGGGAGAGTGGAGTGGAGGAGGGAGAGAGAGAGAGAGAGACAGCCTTTGGGGAGGCCTTCATAGTATTCAACTATTTATATCACTATAGGAGGGCCAGCTAATAACTCAACGTGAGGTTTTGGTGGTGGTTTAGGGTTTAGGGGGCAGTTTTACATGCAGAGTGAGACATACGAACAGCACAGTACACCTTGGTGAAGTTTTGACGTCATTCGGAGTGAGGAAAGTCTCACAAAGTTTCTACTATGATATCGCACCCTAGCTTGATGGTACCCTGTTATAGGGGGTCATTTCCAAGGAGTTACCGCAGGAGATAAGTTCGCAAATCGCACTAACAGCCGTTAACGCGATTTGCGAATGCAAATTTTTAAGTTTGTATTCAGGGGCGGAGTATATGTAAAGTTATCATGTGCGGCGAAACAGCCGCAGTGTTAGCGCGGCTAATAGCTACAACCCTTTCATTTGCGATACGTTGTGCGCTAGAGGCCGGTAAAGGTTTATCGTGGTTCATGACATTTCCGGACAGCCTGTTTCAGTATCCTGCAGGCTGGAGAGAGAGAGAGACAGAGAGACAGAGAGAGAGAGAGAGAGAGAGACAGAGAGAGAGAGAGAGACAGACTTGCTATAATGTCTACTCCCTAGACAGGTATTTCTATCCCTATGGGAGGCCCACCTAGTAACTCGAGGTGGGGATTAGGTATGAGTGTAGGGGGTTGGGGCCACTTTCACATTCAACATGAGACATACGAACAGAACAGTGGTCTCTTGTGAAGATTTGATGGCCTTCGGAGTAAGGAAACTCACTCCAAGATGAGATTTGGGCAAGGTTTTCTCAACCTAGCTTGATGGACACTCTACCTGGGCAACAACAAGCTAGTTTGAGAGAACATTGCCCAAATCTCATCTTGGAGTCAGTTTCCTCACTCCGAAGGCCATCAAATCTTCACAAGAGACCACTGTTCTGTTCGTACGTCTCATGTTGAATGTGAAAATGGCCCCAACCCCCTACACTCATACCTAATCCCCACCTCGAGTTACTAGGTGGGCCTCCCATAGGGATAGAAATACCTGTCTAGGGAGTAGACATTATAGCAAGTCTCTCTCTCTCTCTCTCTCTCTCTCTCTCTCTCTCTCTCTCTCTCTCTCTCTCTCTCCCTCTCTCCCTCTCCCCTGAAACAGGCTGTCCGGAAATGTCGTGAACCGCGATAAGCCTTTCATGTAACAGGCTGTTCGTGCAGTGCAATAATTCTTTGGTTGTTTATCGTGCACCGCGAAGATGTTTGCGCAAATCGCGAAAACATCGCGGCACGCGAAGTTTCCCCGCTGCACGAAAAAAGCCTCATTTGCATGGGAAACGCCCCTTAATGCGTTACCAATGCGATATTGGAAAATGAGGCCCATAGAGTCCAAACATCAGAACTTATCTGACTAAGTTAACCGGATAAATAGCACCACTCCGTTACACCCAATATCTACCCCTCACTTATCCAGCTAACTACTTAGCTGGATAAGTAACTTATCTGACTACCTGGTGGCTGCTGAACATAGTCGAATAGTCAGCAGCTGCCACTAAGCCCCCTACTTATCCAGCTAAGTAGTGCTGAACATCAAACTCTTAATGTTTTTTTTTTTAATTTTTTATTTATTAAGAATTTTTCAATAACAAACAATAACTTGCTAATTGCAAAATACTGGACATATTTATACAATATACCATGTTACATAAGATAAAGCACTTATAGGAAAAAATATATATATATATCCAGATCTCATCACAGGAAAAAATAGAGAAGATTATTTTTTGAGCGAAACAATATAATTACATTATCAATTAGGTATAATGCAAAGAAACCCCTTATTTACTTGTAGCCAGTGTTATCATATTCTCAAGGAGGTTTTCCAGATGTAGAGATTCTAGAAACGAATAAACCTTCCCATCAAACTTAAGCACACAATTACAAGGGTATTTTAATAAGAAGTTACCACCCTTGTCAATTACACTTTTTCTCATACCCAAAAATTTCCTCCGACGTATTTGGGTATTCCTAACAAGGTCAGGATATATCCACATTTTTTGCCCATACAAAGGAGTTACTCTATTACGGAAGAAAAACCTTAATACATTTTCTTTATCAGTAATGAAAGCAAATTTCACAAGTAGTGTTCTACGCAATTTAACCTCAATTTCCTCTTGAGATTTTTGAAGTAAATCTGAAATATTAATTACATTTCCATCAGAAATTTCTTGTTCTTTATTGATCTTTTCCTCACACTGTATTAGATCTTGTTCCTTCATTTTCCCTATATAAAAAGCTTTTTCAATTACAGGCATAGCCTGGTCAGGGACCTTTAATATCTGTGAAATATATGATTTGAATAAATCAACAGGATTTAACTGCTTAATAATTGGGAAGTTAACTACTCTTAAATTCAGTATCCGCATGCTATTGTCCAAGTTTTCAATTTTTCTTTGACTTTGCTCTTCTACCTTAATTTGATTACACTGAATTTTTTCTATCTTAGTAATTCGCTCTTCAATTTTATGATTTTCCTTTTGCTGACTCTCGATCTTTTCTGAATTAATTTTCATTGTGTTGTTTGCTTTCATTACTGCATCTGTCAAATTCGAAATAGAAGTATCCAATTTAGCTATATAATTCCACAAAGTCTCCAAAGTAATATTTGGAGGTTTCACAATTACAGAGGTTAATACTTTAGGTTTAACAACTTTAATTGTATATTTATGCTTTATCATACCCAACTTTTCTATCTTAGGTGTACTTTCAACTTTGGGGATCAAAATTGGGCTAACAGAATCTTCTGATCCAGATACTTCAAGGGGGGATTCCTTATTAATTTGATTAGATGTAAAACCTTGTTTAAAACTCTGGTCCAGTACTCCTGAAGCCTCCTGAGAATCACTCGGTTCTTTTTCTGGGGATTCCCCAGCAATCCCAGGTGATGGAGGTGTTGCCAGCGCCCCTAGACTTAAAGAGATCTCCTTAACCAGGTGGGGTGCAGTCCGCTCTACTGGCACTTCCACAGCGGTTTCCTCTACAGGGGTTATTTGAGGGGTTTCCAGCCACTCTGTTACACTCCTTTTACTCATCTCAATAGGTATATTACCAGAGGAAGGTCTTAATTTAGCCTTCCTTTTAGTATGAGGCATTATTTATTTTAAATTGGTATAGTATAATAAGATTACATACTGAGAAGGCACCTAGCAGCTGTAATGCATTCTATTTCAAAAATCTTCTCTTATGGGGGTAAGAGAGGAGAAAACTAAATACCAAGCCTACCTGAAGAAAATTTCAAAAGGTCCCCTTGGAGTCTCTTTTCTTTTCACCAAACAGCAAACACTCAGGCTTGGAAGATAATAATATCCACCACATCCAAACAAATTGAAACGAATCCGGGCGAAACTGGGCAAAGCCGCGCGCTGCAGTGAGGCTTGTTCTTGTAGTCCTTCCGGTACAGGCAGGAAATGAAAATCAGCTGTGCCCCGTCGGGGCTAGGATGGCTCCTACCCCGGTAAGGCTGTGCTGGAAGAAAAGTTCTCCTCTGGCTCCCCCAAACTCTTAATGTTTATTTCAGTTTGTTTCCTTTACCAAACTGAAAAATAAACATTAAAAAAAATTGACAAAAAAAATGAAAATGGGACATTTCCTGGACCCCTACACCCCAAAAAAGGCACCAGGACTGGTAAACACCCCAGCTCCCATTTTACGCATTCCGTGGGTAGTCCTGTTCAGTAAAAGGGGCAGGAGGAATGCCACCATGCTTCCTGACCCTCCGAGGTCTCTTTCAATATGGTGCCAGTTAGCCCTGAGGCCAGGCTTATATCAAAATGGCAAAAGTCTCAGATCTGGCAGGAAACATTTTCTTGTACAGCCGTCAGATGTACTAACAACTAGAAATAAAACTGGCCAACAAAAACTTTTTAAAAAAGATTTATTCATTGGAAGGGTATATGGGCAGACCCTCAAATCTGTGTTCACTTTTCCATTCTAGTCCTATATGATAATTAGAGTGGGAGAGATCCTGAGATTTCCAATGGTTGCAGTTACTCTTTTTTACTTGTTGAATGTGTAGCACCACTGAATGACCACATAATGGCATTTATTGTGGGGAGGGCTATATGATGATGTTAATGTTGTAAATGAGGAGTGGTGTTTTAGTTCCTTTAAGAATGTGGGGTTAGATGACTGGTAGAAACTGTGCCTTGGAATGTATAAAACTGGGAAGGTTTGGTAGGAGTTTGCCTTTTCTTAAGGTGGAGCATGACTGAGAGGGACCACTAGGATGTAGTGGTCTGGAATAGCCAGCCTGTGGGCTTGGGAACCACTCCACATGGAGTGGGGCACTGCAGGGGCATTTCTACTCAAGGGAAAAGGCTCGAAGCTGTGGAGTGAAAGAAGAATTTCCTCCCCCAAGGAAATGTCCAGGAGTTATGAGTGGAAAAGAGGCGCTTGCTCCCTTTGAGGAAATGGCCCGGAGTAAGGAGTGAGGGGTCATTCTGAGATGAGGAATACCCCATATATTAGAGAATCCTAGGTATGAGAGATACTGGGGAGACCTGCATGTTTCTTGATGGAAGAAGTAGAGAGATTCGGGTGGAGGGTTGAATGTAGAGGAAGTCATGAGTGAATCCTAAGGGGAGGGAGAGGGAATCTAATTTCCCACAAGCATTTGAGTCTGGAGTTTAAAATTAAGAGGAATCTGGGAGTAACTTACCTATCGGGTACTGATGTGAAAATGGGAGAACTTTACTATGGGGAATGTAACCTTTATATTCCTGTAAAATATTTGGAATATGGAATTGCAAAATCTAATTGATGGTCAAGTGACAGCTTGGTACTCTGATCCTGTAAGCTAACATATGGTATACTTTGGGAAAGATTTATTCTGATTGTTTGGATCCCATGAACTCTTGAGTATTCAGTATTTATATGTCTACCCTATATTTTCCCTCTAAATAGTTGCTAGATTTAAACCTTTCCCTTTAATGCTTTATTGTTACAGAACTAAGGGCTAGTTAGAGATGGCAGGATTCATGGAGGGGAGGATGGTGGTGATTTTCCTTGACTAGTCTGGAGATTGTAAGCTACCCCTGCTGTCTCCATTTGGGTCCACTTTGCCATCTGCATGACCCATAGATTTGAACCCACTAAATAGGTTTGGGAGATGAACCATTACTCCAATAGAGACAATGATTCCATCATTTTATGTACACTATGGGGGGATTTATTTATTTATTTATTTGATGAGTTTTATATACCGTTATTCGGTAGAGCCATCATAATGGTTTACAAAGTGAATATTATTTTCTTAACAGTATTGAAATATTATAACAGAATGAGCATATATAGAAATAAGCAAGTCAGGTCAAATAACTATTCTTGGGTTGGAAGTGGAGGGAAGCGAGCTTGGTTGGAGATTAGAGTTGAGAGTTCATTTGATGGTTGGTATGGTCAGTTGATAGTGGGTCAGTGAAGAATTTGTGGAAGAAAAAAGTTTTTAGGTCTTTTTTGAACGTTTTTATGTTGTGCTGAGTTCTCAAGTCTTCAGGTAGTGTGTTCCAGAGTTTGGGGGATGCGATGGAGAAGGCTCTTTCTCTTGTTGTTGTCAGATGTGCATCTTTTATGGTAGGGATGTTTAAGTAACTTGAGTTATTGGAGCGTAGGTTTCTAGAGGGTTTTTGATGAGTTATGTTAAGCGTGTTTATATATACAGTTATATTATAATTTTTAAGCAGTTTGAATAAAATGCTGCTTTAAACATACCCATCTTGAGAGTAGAGCATGTGACCTCCTGACTTTTAATCTTTCCTGTTTGATTTGAGACAATGTTTAAGATTCTAGTCATGTTTACTTTTCCATTTTATAATGTAGACATGGAAAGATGGATAACAGATATAATATGTCCATCTCCCTCATACAATGCGGGAACCACTATACCTATATTATCCTAAACTGATTGTCTAACCGTTAAAAGACTCCAATGATGAGGATTCCATCACAATATGAGGTAACTTCTTTTAGTGCATGCTGTCTACTTCAACCTCAGTCCAGACAATGACGACCCTTGCCAGCTGCCCATCTTGACCTGCAACCAGAACTATTACATAAGAACATGCCATACTGGGTCAGACCAAGGGTCCATCAAGCCCAGCATCCTATTTCCAACAGTGGCCAATCCATGCCATAAGAACCTGGCAAGTACCCAAAAACTAAGTCTATTCCATGTTACTGTTGCTAGTAATAGCAGTGGCTATTTTCTAAGTCAACTTAATTAATAGCAGGTAATGGACTTCTCCTCCAAGAACGTATCCAATCCTTTTTTAAACACAGCTACACTAACTGTATTAACCACATCCTCTGGCAACAAATTCCAGAGTTTAATTGTGCGTTGAGTGAAAAAGAACTTTCTCCAATTACTTTTAAAAGTGTCCACACCCCAGAGACTGTCATCTAAGATCTGCCGGTCCCCAGGAACCCAAAGGCACAACCCGAGGGGCAAGGGGCTGGTAAAGATGAAGTTCCAGCCCAGTCTGCAATATCTGCTCCACCAGTGGGTGGTGATGACCTACAGGTAGGGATGTGCAGAGCAAAATTTTATGTTCATATTTTTTATGTCCGAAAGGGGGTCCCACTTGCGGCCAATATGGACATAAAAAAAATCCAATGAGTTGGGTATATGTACATATGTGCAAAAAAAAAATTTAAACCCCCTCACCCTCCTTAATCCCCCCCCAGACTTACCACAACTCCCTGGTGATCGAGCGAGGAGTGAGGACGTCATTTCTGCAATCCTTGGCGAGAAGCATGTGACGTCGGTGGCACGTCGAGTGACGCGGCGTCACGTGATTCCCGGCGAGTTCGCGCCGGACGGCTCGTTCGGCCCAAAAGAACTTTTGGCCAGCTTGGGGGGGCCTCCTGACCCCCCCAAGCTGGCCAAAAGTTCTTTTTGGGTCCGAACGAGCCGTCCGGCGCGAACGAGCCGGGAATCACGTGACGCCGGCGTCACTCGACATGCCGCCGACGTCACATGCTTCTCACCAAGGATTGCAGAAATGGCGTCCTCACTCCTCGCTCCATCACCAGGGAGTTGTGGTAAGTCGGGGGGGGGGGATTAAGGAGGGTGAGGGGGTTTATATTTTTATTTTGGCTCAACAATCGCGATTTCCCACATATCGAACATATCTATGTTCGATATGTGGGAAATCCGATCGTTTATGTCAAATCAATTTTTTAAGTAAAAAAAAAATATGAGTTGCGTTTTACTAATGCGGTCAATCCGAATGCACACCCCTACCTACAGGGCCTTCCCTGTAGGTTGCATCAACCTTACCCCAAGGGTCCATAATCTTAACACATTGGCTGGTCAAACTGAAGAGTTACAATAGCAAACCATAATCTAGCAGGCCAGAATTTCCCACCCAAGGATAAAAGAAGGGCATGAGCAGGTGCCAAAAGTCACCATCCCTCATTAAACCCTGAATGGAAAAGTAGAGCACAGGGGTAAGCAGCTTCCTCCAAGACTCTCTTTCTCTCAAGAAAGTCAAGTGGGGAGCGAGGAATGCCAACAGCCATTGTCCCAGCAATCGTGCCTACAAACTCCCCTCCCACTCATCAGAAGTCTCTCAAAACTGAACTGAGGGAAAGCAAATGTTGCTTACCTGATGTAACAGGTGTTCTCACAGGACAGCAGGATGTTAGTCCTCACAAATGGGTGACATCGAGGATGGAGCCCAACCACGGAAAACTTCTGTCAAAGTTTCAGGAACTTTGACTGGCCCCTACTGGGCATGCCCAGCACGGCACTAACCCTACAGCCAGCAGGGGTCTCCCTTCAGTCTTGTTTCAAAGCTACAGGCAGTGCTGAAAAATAAAATAAAAACGAACCCAACACCGCGGGGTGGCGGGCGGGTTTCATGAGGACTAACATCCTGCTGTCCTGTGAGAACACCTGTTACATCAGGTAAGCAACATTTGCTTTCTCACAGGACAAGCAGGATGGTTGTCCTCACAAATGGGTGAGTACCAAGCTGAGGATGTCCAAACCTGCACCAAATGTACCCAACGGCGTGCAACAGGCACAACAACTAGGGTGAAATTTGGTAGAGGGCATCCGCACCCTACCGGGAGGTGGAAGGGTGTTGCTACATCATGCTGGAAAAAGGAGGAGGCATCCATCGTTTTGAGTGATCAGATGCGGGTCCTTCCCCAGAGGAATGTGCCTGCGGGATGGAGAGATCCTGAAGTATGGGAAACCACACTTGGCGTGGCCAGTGTGGTGCTATTAGGATCATAGTTCCCCTGTCCTGACGTAGCTTCTCGAGAGTCTTCGACAGAAGAGGAAGTGGAGGGAATGCATAAAGCAGACCGGTTGACCACGTGAGGGAGAATGCATCCCTCGGCCGAGAGTGCTGGCTCCGAATGAGAGAGCAATAATTGGCCACTTTGTGGTTCTGAGGGGACGCAAAGAGGTCTATATGGGGATAACCCCATTTGTGAAACAGAGAGGTCGCTACCAAGGGGTCGAGTGACCACTCGTGTGGTTGGAAGACGCGGCTCAGCTGGTCTGCCAATACATTGTCTGCTCCCGGCAAGTAGGTGGCCCTGAGGTACATGGAGTGGGAGAGGGCTTCTGCCCAAATCTGCGCAGCTTCCTGACACAGAAGGAAAGAGCCTGTGCCTCCCTGCTTGTTTATGTACCACATGGCCACCTGGTTGTCCGTCTGAATTAAGATTGTGTGGTTCGATAGGCAATCTTGAAAGGTCCTGAGAGCATATCGGATTGCTCTCAGTTCCAGGAAATTTATCTGGTGTTTGGCTTCCTCTGGTGACCAGAACCCTTGAGTTTGTAAATTGTTTACATGGGCTCCCCAACCGATGTTGGAAGCGTCGGTGGTGAGGATTATCTGAGGGTCTGGTGGAAGAAAAGACAAGCCCTGTAGGAGGTTGGATTGATTTGTCCACCAGGCAAGAGACAGATGGAGTGCATTGGTGATGCAAACAATGGAGGACAGAGGCTGAACAGCTTGGGCCCATTGCAATCTCAGAGTCCATTGTATGACTCTCATGGCCAGGCGGGCCATGGGAGTTACATAAACTGAGGAGGCCATGTGTCCCAGCAGAATGAGGAATTGGCGAGCTGTTGCTGTGCGTTGAGACTGCAACTGGCAAGCTAGGGACACAAGGATTTGAACTCGTTGATGAGGAAGGAAGGCTTTGGCCTGTAAGGTGTCCAAGTCTGCCCCAATGAAGGATAAGATTTGAGATGGGACTAAGCAGGATTTCTCGTAATTGACAAGAAACCCTAGAGAAAGTAGAGTTTGAATTGTCAGGGTCAGGGAGGACCGAGCGATTTGCTGGGTTGGGGCCCTGATTAGCCAATCGTCCAGGTAGGGTTAGACGTGAACACCTTCCTTCCTGAGGAATGCTGCAACCACCACGAGGCATTTGGTGAAGACCCGTGGTGCGGATGCCAGGCCGAAAGGTAGCACTCGGTATTGGTAGTGATTTCGGCCTACTAAAAAACGGAGGTATTTGCGATGAGATTGGGTTATCGCAATGTGAGTGTAGGCGTCTTTTAGGTCTAGAGAGCAGAGCCAGTCCCCTCTTTGCAACAGAGGGAGAAGCGAGCCCAAGGTTACCATCTTGAACTTCTCTTTGTAAAGGTACTTGTTGAGGGCCCGTAGGTCCAGGATTGGCCGAAGTCCTCCTGACTTTTTTGGGATCAGAAAGTACCTGGAATAGAACCCTAGTCCTTGTTGTGAGAGAGGAACGGGTTCTATAGCGTTTGACTGGAGGAGAAGGGATACTTCCTACTCTAGAAGAACAGAGTGATCGGTGAGTCTCCACGCCTGCTGGGGTGGGGAGTCCGAAGGGAGAGACAGGAAGTTGAGGTGGTAACCCTGTGCAATTATCGCTATCACCCATTGATCTGTGGTGATATGGTGCCATTTTTGTAGAAAATGATCTAACCGACCTCCTACTGGTATGGTTGGAAGAGGGATGTGGCATCTGCTCTCTAATTGAAAGTCAAAAACCCGATGCAGGGCCAGGTTGTGGAGCTGCTGCGGGCTTTTGTTTTCGAGACTGGCGAGGCTGAGCTCTATGGTAAGGCCTCGCAGGCTTAGACTTGGCTAGTGGGGGATAATACTTCCGTGGACGGAAGAATGACTTTTTGGAGTCCTTCTTAAATGGTTGTTTATATGGCAAGTCAGAAGGAATAGATGAGAGCTGTTTAAGCGTCTCATGATGATCTTTTAGTTCAGCAACTATTTGCTGAATTTGCTCACCAAATAAATTATCCCCTAGACAGGGTAAATCAGAGAGCCTGTCCTGAACTTCCGGGCGAAGGTCAGAAGACTTAAGCCAAGCCCAGCGTCTGGCAGAGGTGGCAGTAGCAGAAAGTCTAGTGGAAGTATCAAAGATGTCATAAGCAGTTCTTATTTCATGCTTCCCAGCTTCAAACCCTTTATTTAGTAGGGATTGAAGCTGAGGCTGGAACTGCTCTGGCAAGGCATCTGAGTACTCCTGCATTTGTTTCAAGATGACCCTATTGTATTGAGTCATATATAATTGATAAGAAGCTATTCTGGAAATCAGCATAGGTCCTTGGTATACTTTCATACCTATACTATCTAGGAATTTATTTTCCTTAGTAGGAGGTATGGAAGAATGTGGCTTTATTCATTTAGCTTTCTTTTGAGCTGATTCTACCACAACAGAGTGATGGTCTAATTGTGGTTTCTGAAAGCCAGGTGCTAACTGTACAAGATAGGTAGAGTCAGCTTTTTTATTTACTGGAGCAACAGATCCAGGGGATTCCCAATTCTTTTTTAGAAGGTCTAGAAAAACCTGATGAACTGGAATAGAGGTGATGACTTTGGGGGCATCCAAGAATTGGAGCAACTCCATCATCTGGTGCCTGTCATCTTGTTCAGATTGAAGCTGAAAAGGGACCAACTCCGACATTTTCTTCACAAAATTTATGAAAGAGAGGTCCTCAGGAGGGGAACGCTTTCTACTCTCCACAGGAGAGGGTGGTGAAGGCAAATCATCGGTGTCAGTAGAGGTATCATCACCCCAGGTGTCATAAGGATCAGGATGCTGACCTATAGGACCATGCGGGGGCTGTGCACCTGAAGGCCCCGGTTGAGGCTCCGAGAAATTCGAAGGAATTACCGGGGCCATCGAAAATGTTCTCAATGGAATCGGAGCCGGCATCGGTACCGGTGTCGGCACCGAAGGAATCGGTGTAGGCATCGAAGGATTTGGCACCGACATCGAAATTTTCGGTGGAGCTGATGTGCATATCACCCCCGAGGAGAGCATCGGTGGCGAGGGACGACAAGGCACCGATGGAACTACCCCCGAAGGGGGAATCCGGAACGGTGTTTCTCCACCTCATGAGATCGGTGACCCTGGCATTATCGGTGGAAGGGTCCTTGTAAGCGCTTCCATCCAAGCAAGCAGCGGTGCTAGTGCTGCTGGAAACGGGTCGGTGGCCGGTTCCACTCTCAGTGCCGGGGTCAGTGCCGGAGGAGTCTGGAACTGGAGCATCACCTTGTCGATGGCCTCCTGGACCAGCCGGTCCAGTTCTGCCCGGAGACCTGGGGTGACAAGACCCGGCTCTACAGGAGAGGGAGGCGGAGGCTGAGCCGGAGGGACCACCGTCACCGGTGGAATCGCGGCTCCCAAACCCCGGAGGGGTGAGGGTTGCCTCGGTGTCTGCGAGACAGGAGTGGACGGTGCCACTTCTGGTCGAGACTTCTTCGAAGGCGGCTCGGACAGTACCGAGGTCGATGACTTCGATTCCTCAACGGTCCGAGACTTATGACGTCGATGGCGATGTTTCTCTTTCCGATCCCCTCGATCTTCGGGGGAAGGGACAGGAGTCGATGGCCAAGAAGACGTCGATGGCGGACGGTCACCGGGAGGCTGTCGATGACGATGAGACTTCGACGGTGCCGGTTCCGATGACGTCGATGCAATCGATGGCGTCAGAGTGTGAGCATGGAAAAGGAGTCCCATCTTCTCCATTCTGGCCTTGCAACCTTTTGGTGTCATTTGGGCACATTTGGTGCAAGTTAAGACATCATGCTCACTCCCTAAACACAAAACACAGACTCTATGTGGGTCTGTGATGGACATAGTACTCGTACAGTCCGGGCACCGACGGAACCCCAAAAATTTAGCCGCGGGACGGTCGACTGCCAACAGGCCTCGAGGGTCAAACTCGACGGTAGTCGACAAAAACAACGGCAAAAACTTACCGAAGTACCGCGGAGGAAAAATTGAAGAAGGGAGACCACTGAGGGGCAATTTTTTCTTCAAGAAAGTAGTTGAAGAGATTCCTGTCAGGAATGTGGTAAGAGCTCCTTAACCGCGTGGCAACTGCTACGCGGAAAAAAGAAGACTGAAGGGAGACCCCTGCTGGCTGCAGGGTTAGTGCCGTGCTGGGCATGCCCAGTAAGGGCCAGTCAAAGTTCTTGAAACTTTGACAGAAGTTTTCCGTGGTTGGGCTCCATCCTCGATGTCACCCATTTGTGAGGACAACCATCCTGCTTGTCCTGTGAGAAAGATACAGGCTTACTTTCTCCTGGCTTGGCATCCAGTGTTGCTTCACAATCAAGCTGTTTGTGTTGACAGAGGAAAGTTGAACACAATGTCAGATAGAGGTAAGCTTGTATCCTCCTTCTTGGTTTCGGTCTGGAGGGCTTCTTGACGAGTAGAAAAAGGGTGAGAAGGGAGAATCATGCTGGAGGGTAGTTGGCACCTCATCTTAACTTTCACAATTGAAGGTTCAGGGGGGAGGAAGACTTGCAGTGGGTTATGGCACCCCCCCACCTGACGTCCACTATGGGGTAAGCTGTATGCCTGCCTCATCCCACTTTTATCATCGGGGCGGGGGGATGGAGAGTAAAATACCAGGAAAGCTGAGGCTGCTCCCCCTGTTCGACTTTGGACATCAGCCTCACACTAATTTTCAGAACTGACCAACCAAGTTGTACCCTCCTCACCCCCTCCCCCTTTCTGGCCCCCTGCCCTCCAGAAGTCTATCTCTTACCCTACCCCACCACTTTCTCTTTCTTCTTTTCTCCCCCTGCTCATGCTAATCAGCATCAGGAGGAGAGCAGTGGTTCCTCAGGCTGCTTCCTCTTCCTCCTTTGCTTTCAACCATGCAGCTGTACAGAGTCCTGTGAGATTCAAAGTAGTAGTGACACATTGAGCTTCAGAGATGGAGGAAATGTATAAGGCACCAGTGTTCTCCTCCTCCTGATGCCAAACAACTGTTGCCTTCCTGACCCAGTACCAGATTTCCTGCAGCAATTCTAAGAGAAGAGAGAGATTGTGGACAGACAGTATAACCCTGTGATCCACCCCATTCTGACACCTATGTTTAACTATGTGACAATGATTTTCATTTGTAACTAGTTAATTTTATATAAATGTATTTGAGCAACCTAAATCTAACCGGCAACGTTTTAGCTAGAGCTTTGCACTTCTTTGAAAACTGACCCTTATATATTTGCCATTCAGAGGATTCCATTTAAAATTTTTAGGATGAGATTGCAGGAAAACAGAAATTCACAAGAACACTGGTTTGTAGCCTGCAAAATTCAACAATGGGCAAAGGTGAACATTTCTGCAGGATAGAGATGAATATGCCCTGAGCTGGTCTCAATACGATTTTTGCAGCTTGAGAAAAAATACCATGTGTATCTTCAAGTATTCAGCCATTTGTGCATCTCAGTAATTTTGTAAGCACTGGACAGAATAGCTTAGACTTTCTTTAAATGAAAACACATTTTCTTGAGATAAGTTATACTTCATGAAAATATTAAGAAATTATTCACTACTTCAGTTGACCTTGAAGTTTAATCATATGATTAAAGAGTTACTGACACTGCTATTAACTTAATGAATATTATAATATTTAGAATCAATTCTTCAGCAGCAGTGAAAAACCTCTGCTTACAGTACTTCTATCCTTCCCACTACAATACAGTGTGATATCAGGGGACCATAAGTAAAAGGAGAAGATATTATCAGAGATGCAAGCATTCTATTTCTATAAAAATATTCCTAGAAATAAGCACCTGCTCCTCAAACTGACCCAATCTGAATACAGAGCTGGAGATTCTTTGTAGATCAAGGGCAAACCATGTACTGCTCGCTAATTAATAGAGGAGAAACAGTGGTAAATCATATGAGAGTTACATAATTTCACCTTTGTGTAGAAGAATAAGGGAAAATATTGATAATTGTCAAGAAGCTGTCCTGATGAGAGCTAAATGGGGAAGGTAAAAGCAGAGAGGAACTCAAGTGTAAACCTCCTCCCTCATAAAAATTACAAATATTCTTTGAAGTAGTGATACGTTGAACTTAATAGTTCTATTCTACCTTTCACAGCTGGTCAGTCACTTCAAAGCGGATTAAAGTATGGTAGATTATGACAAAATGTTAGAGGGATATTACATTAGAAGTCTGCTTCAAGGCGGATTATAATGTGATAGGTTAGGTCAAATGTTAGGGGGTTACTTTACATTACAATGAGGTATACAACAATAAAATAGATTAGGTTAAGTATTATAATATGATACATTAGGTTAATAGTTAAGGCATATTACATTAATGGCATTATATTACTTGCAAATTTGCAAGTGTTTAAGTATATCAAGGTCTTTACTTAGGTCAAATTCTTGAGTCTCTCTGCTTTCTAGTTTTTGCGTTTTACATTTCTATGGGGACGATGCAATGTATAGGCGCTAACTAATCCCCTTATACAATAAGGGGATTAGCACATCTACAATGCGCATCCAATGCGGAGTGAATCTAATAGTGCTCATCACATGCAAATGCATGTGAATGAGGCTATTAGGTATTCACTCCCATTGCAAATAAAAAATATTTGTGTCTAGGATGCACATTTAGCAATCAGAAATTAACTTCTGCCTGGAGCAGATATCGTTGCGATATTAAGCAGGAGGAAAAAGAAAACTACATAATGTAAAAAAAAAACAAAAAAAAAAAAACGCCGGCAGTTGGGTGCAGGAAACGGACGCTAAACTGACAAGTGTCCATTTCCTGAAACCCCTGGTTGTGTGGCATTTAGGAAAACCGATGCCAATAAACTCAGTGTCGGTTTTCCTAACTGGTGGAAGGCCAACACCGATCGGGTTCTTGTTAGCAAGGAGGGACTAGGGGCACGCAACTGTCCCTAGCACCGCCTTGCTAACGTGACCCCTTTAAATATTGCATGGCACACCCCCTCCCCCCCCCTCGGGAGCCTGGGGGCACGTTAATAAAGCAGGCGCTGACTGTTCAGTACCCGCTTTCTGTGCATATTTATTCTATCGTCCCCTATGTGACAAACCAAGGTCAATCAGAGGGATAATTTACAAAGGTTTTCCTCAAATATCTACCATTGTAAAAAGTTGCTTGTTAATGTGTTTTCAAACTCTCAAAATGTTATGTGCAGGGACATAAAGACATTTGGAGAGCATGGGAAGCAGAGTCCATCTATATTTGCAATAGCAAGATCCTATTCACCTTCCGCCCCAAAGGGTTATTGAAACACTTAGATACACATTTATATTTATCTCCCAGGCCCCCTACTCCAAATATAGTTACTCCAGCTCAGTGCATGATACGTTTGCCTAGACTTGCTTTTGCCTCTGTAGCTCCCATTATTTCCTAATGGAGAAAAAAAATAATATTTTTATTTTTTTTTCTCCTCCCATGACAAATCATGGTAGCTGGCCTTTACCACTTCTATTTCCTTACTCCATCCAATTCCATTGGAAATGACCCCCAAAATAGCAAAGTATCCCAACAGGAAAAAATAGCTTTTAACAAGATGGTACAGCAATCACTGCACAACCTCTGATAATATTGGTCTGAAACAGTTGGTGAAAGGGAGTTGGTCTGCGGGTACAGCTGAAACACATCATGTGTTTGTTTTTCACAATTAAATGCAACCTCTATAAAAGGAGTGCAAAGAGGGTGGTGCCTTTCATTCTACTTGGTCTAGCAAAGATAGATATTTAAAGCACATTTCAAGAGTGCATCTACTATTTTTTATACATTGCAAGAGACAACAAGCATCAGCAAACTATTTCACTCAGTGCAGATTTAGAGGTTCTATCTGAAAGAGAAAGTCAAACTAGATTCAGGTTGACCAGAACTCTTGTCTCTCAGATATATGAGAAAATGAGTGGCAATATGGCCTCCTGCCCAGAGCAGCTTCATAGCTTGTATTCTGAAGTGCAAGTGATGACTGCTTTGCATTATTTATCTACTAGTTCCTTCCAGAGGAAGGCAGGCAAATGACTAGCATCAGTTTTATAAGTACGTGCTTTTCTGGAGGTCATGTTTGCCTGCATGCCTAACTATATACAACAGTATCTTGCACTGAGCAGGAGAGGAGGAAGATACAAAGAAGCTTTTTGACATGGCACTTTTTCCTATCAAGGGAGGGATTTTTGTGCATTTGGTTCCCTCAATGAGCTATAAAATCATCTACCAAAACCATAAGGGCAAATTTTCAAAGCCCTACATGCAGAAAATCCGGGAGATATGCGCCTGACTGGGCAGCGCAGATTTTAAAATCTGAAATAGCAGACTTTACTTCAGCAATTTATTCTGAAATTGATGAAAGAGTGGCTTTTAAGGGAGCCACTACAGCCTCAGTCAGTTGTGCTATCATTTCCTGGAGAGTGTAGGCAGGCTCTGATTTCCCATAGCGGAAGCCATCTTACCTTCCCCCACTCCAGCGTTTTTCATTATCTTTCTTTGCTTCTTTTATGGGCATATTACTAGGAGATGGGTGCATAAAATGATCAATCAACAAATGCTAGACTTCTAGTAATTTTTTCCAGTAGCTCTAGCTTCTTTTGGGGGCAGACTGCAGAGGATTAGGAGGAATGGCACCCGGAGCTTGAGAAACACGACCTCTCAGGCTCACTGTATCATGTGACCTCGGGCTGCATGGATTTTAAGAGGCCCGTAGCCACACACGTTTCTCCCAGTACTCGGATAAAAATGTTTTGGCAAAAAAAGGGTGGGAAGGGGAGGGGTCTGGGTGGGGCATGTACATGGGCAGGCTGAGACTGCACCCATGAAGTCAGGTAGGCGCACTAGCGTGCACCAGGATCCCACAACTGCGTAACTTGCTTCGGCTATGGATGCTTGTAAGTAGTTAAACTGAAAAAAAAAAAAAGAGGATGTCAGTGGGGTTTTAGGGGTTGGGACTAGTAGGGTAAAAGGGAGGCAAGCTAGATAGGGGGTTTAGAAAGTCTACTCCTTTACTGGGGAGAACTGGAAGGGAACTGGGAAATAGGATTATTGCCTCACCTACCTACTAAAATCCCTCCCACCTTACGCGCTTGAGATGGAATTTGCGCACATCGATATAAAATCATGTGTGCGGGTAGTCGATTTTATAGCATGTGTGCATAAACGCATGCATGTTATAAAATCAGGACGTCCATGTGTGTGCGCCGGCAAATGCATGCATATTTGTGCACGTGCATCAGTTTGAAACTTACCATCATAAGTTCTACCAAACTATGAACATTAAAGACTGCTCTGACCAGTTCTTATTGGTGACAGATGTGATAGCCAAGTTTATAGGATCAAACCACAAAGCTCATATATCAGGGGCAAAGAATCTCCAGTTCTTGAGGGCTGCAAATAGGGAGGGATATTAGGATATCTTTAATGAATATGCATGACAGATTTGCATGCAATTAATGCAGTGTGCATGCATATTCATTAGAGATATTCTGTAGCCCTCAAGGGTCACAGTTTCCCCACCCCCACCATATATTAAGAAAGAGACACTTCAATGATTAGATGCTCTGGATCCATGACCTGGGCAGCCGCGACCGTCTGTCGCTGGGGAAGGGGACACAGTAATACGCACCCACATATACAAACTACCATGTAGACCAGATGTGGAATTGACCTCACATTTATTACAATAAAAACAGTATACAACAAACTTCATACCGAAGCCATAACATAGGTAAACTATCCGAGCTTCCTCCTCTATGCAGGCAGCACATCATCTCCGGCACCGGGCTAGACACAACCAAGCAAAGCCCTGCCTTCTGGGAGGTAATCACAGGGCGTTCTGGTCACCTACCACAACCAAGCAAGGTGACTGTCCCGTCAAAGAGTGTGGGCATCCGGTCTGCCATCGCACTGGGGCCAGTGGGCCCTGGCGACAGACAGTCCCCCGTGCACTGAAGTCAGTTATACCACGTGCTGTGCACTGTCTCCAACTGGCAACCCCCTTCCCGGCTCGGGTACTCCCACTCAGCTGTAATAAGAGGCATATAGAAAAACTATTGCTAACATTGAATCTGACTAACTTGCTAACCCGCCGAATAACATAAAAAGGGAGGGGTGGGTGGGTTTTTCTCCAGCGAGGAGCTGCGCGGGGAGCAGGGAACAAAAGGGCTGGAGGCACGGTGAGCCGGCCAAGTGTTTTCCCTCGGGTGGGCCCAGGACTTTGAATCACATGCATGCCCGCGATAGTGGGGAGACCACGGAGGCTTGCCAGCAGTGTCATCAGCCCATGCCAATGCTGCTCAGCCAGCGACAATGCCCAGAGCATAGGAGAAGCTGTGTCCCTGGCTTCCCCACTCACTCCAGACATGGCGCCGGGTCAACGGCTGTGCCAGCGTATGACATAACGCTGTGCCTTTAGTGCAGGAACCACTATGATTTTTATGTACTACTAGTGATGTCTTCATAGTGTTTGGCAATTAATGATGTGCCACTTTAATTCTGTGCATGATGCTAATATTGATTATCTATTGCTGGTCTGGCTGTTTACCTCCCTTTCTTCTGCCTCTAAAGAGTGGTACAACTGTGCCCCTTGCTTCATACCAGGTTGCTAATAAGAGTACACTTTTGAGCTCCTGAAACATTAAGACACTTTCACTCTTTAGATCAAACCAGAGGCTTCCTAACCCTTGCGCCAGTGAAAGTCAGCAAAGCATTCATTGTGTTTAGCATGTTACATACAATATTATGCATCAGCATCTTCCCTGTCCAAAAGAGAAGGCTGAGCAGCTGAATAGACAGACACAAAGGAGGAAGTTGTAGATAGAGAGGCTGCCACTGAAGGTGCAGCATCCTAGCGATCTCACATAGGTCGTAATATATTAAGCTTTTCCCTATACACACAAAATAGGAACAGCATTTTAATAAATGTGGTTCATAGTGTCACCAACATTTCAAACAAGACCTCTCTGGAAGATGTATAATATGTAAGTGTTATGACAACATAACTGATAAGACTTTTAGATATGTGTTTGTGGTTACCCTCCTATGGCATTACTTTATTTTATTTTTTTCAAGATCTTTGGAATGGCATATAGAGGCAAATTACATATGAATTCACCCTGTCCTACTTTTTTTCTGCTACTTTCCCTGTTTTAAGCATATATGAGCTATCAGGATATCCTAACAATGGAAAAGTAAATATTAGACATGAGTTTAACAATTTAATATGGCATATTACCCTCATAATAACTAGGAAAGCTCTTCATCAAATAGAAAGCGGCAGAGGTGGCATATGTTATATATGTTTCCAGCAATTTGATACCTTCCCAAACCACTGATAGTAATGTTTGCCCTGTAACAATTTTTTTAATTTTAAACAAACACATGAATGCTGTGGTTTTCCCCATTAAACCATATGAAGCATTAAATGTCATTCATACCCTATTTATCCTTCCATGCAGCCCCTGCTTCAGGTTTGAATAACAAATATTTTTGTTTGCTGACCTCATGAATAGTTCTTTGCTTTAGCATCTAATCTGCCGCTAAATGATTTCCATATAGAGTACTGACAAGTGCATTTCTTGAGTCACAGCTCCTTTCCAGTAGATGGTAGGAACAGATGTGATCCTTTTAATGTTACATTGCACCTCACCCTTTACATACTATATTAATGTATGTCCACCTGTCAAGACAATTGCACTGTAATTACACTTACATCTACATCTACTGTCCCTTACATTTAAAATAACTTAACAGCTTATTCAAACATCCATCATACACCAGGCACAGAAAATAGTAATTTCCTAAATGTCGTCACCAAATAACATCTAAATGTCTTACAATCTCTTTTTATGTATATTTTATTATAGTGCCCAACTGTTTCAACACTCTAGTGGCTGAACTTTAATGTGGTTCATCTAGCCCCAAGTAACATCACCAAATGTTTAACATCTGTGAAAGTTGGACCAGCAAATGCTTCATATTTTTAGGAGGTCATGCTGGCCAGCTTTCATGAACAGTTATATTAAACTTCACAGTTTTCTTTATAGCTTTTCTAACACAGGAAGGACATTTAAAGTTCACTTTACTTAAACGGTCAGGCTTTTTTCAGACAATACTGGTAGGTGCCTCTTATATCACTTTATAAAGTGAACTATGAGGGGATTTTTTTGTAACCACTTTTTACATATCACCAAAGCTTAGAACAACTCTATAAAAATGTGTTGCAAAATATTCTGAGAATGTCTTTCAGTGATATAAAACTGATTTTCAATTGCTTTATCATCATCCAACGTTATTGTCATATATTTAAAAAAAGCAATAATGAATTTATACATATTCAGTGTGTATTCAAATACATATCCACAGTATGTAATATTTCTAATTTATTTAATTTAAAATTTGTTATACACCGCATATATACACGAAGGTGGATCTAGGCGGTTTACAATAATTAAAACATACATAAAATCATAGGTACTCTGATAAACATTAAAATTACATTAAAGAAATGACAAAACAAGAAAAGGTACAAATCAACCTGACAGTCATTTGCAAAAAGGGATTAACTCTGTGGGTTTGGAAATGCCAAGGAAAATAAATCGGTTTTTATTGCTTTTTTGAAATCATGTTTGATAGTAAGTTGATGGATGTAGTTGAGTATGGAGTTCCATAATTTGGGGCCAGTGATATAAAAAGCAAGGTTTTGGGTTAAATCTAGGCGGGTGGTTTTTATAGTGGGTACTTGGAGATAGTTTTATTTCAGTGGAACGAAGGTGGCATGGTGGTTGATACAGTCGGAGAGTGGAGCAAGACCATATGGAGGAGGTGCTATGGAGAAAAGAATGAATTATTGACAGGATTTTATATTGTACTCATTGCAGACTGGGTAGCCACTGACGTTAAGTACGAGAGTTATGTGGGCTTTACATAAGAAGTCGAGCAGAGCAATTTTGAATTAGTTGGAGGGGTTGTATCGAGTATTCAGGAAGACTGACATATAAAGAACTGCAGTAATCAAGGCTAGTTATAACTAGTGATTGTAGTACTGAATGAAAATAATTGGGAAAAAGTAATGGTTTGAGATTTTTAAATAAAAAAAATGTTGTAAAATGCTAATTTCATGATGGCTGAAATGTGTGAGGACATAGAGAGTTTTGAGTCAATGATGACATCCAGTTTGCGAGCGTGGTCATGTAAAGATGTAGTATGTAGGGGTGTGCATTCGTTTTGAACTTATATGTAAAACGCTACTTTTTTTTTTTAACTTAAAAAAGTGATGAGGCGAAAACGATCGGATTTCCAACTTATTCAACATAGCTATGTTGAATACGTTGGAAATCGCGATCGTTCATCCTAAATAAAAATTTAAACCTCTCACCCTCCTTAATCCCCCCCAAGACTTACCAAAACTCCCTGGTGGTCCAGCGGGGAGTCAGGAAGCCATTCCTCTATTCCTTTGTGAGGAGCACATGACGTCCGCGTCACGTGGTCCACCGCGGTTACGCTCCCGGACCCCTCGTTGGACACAAACGGAACTTTTGGACAGCTTGGGGAGGTCAGGAGGTCTGTACCGCCTCCATCTTGTCTTTGTCTTTTTGAAGGTACGGTCTCCAGAACTGAACACAGTACTCCAGGTGAGGCCTCACCAAGGACCTGTACAAGGGAATAATCACTTCCCTTTTCTTACTCGATATTCCTCTCTCTATGCAGCCCAGCATTCTTCTGGCTTTAGCTATCGCCTTGTCGCATTGTTTCGCCGACTTCAGATCATTAGACACCATCACCCCAAGGTCCCTCTCCTGCTCCGTGCACATCAGCCTTTCCCCCCCCATCGAATACAGTTCATTCGGATTTCCACTCCCCATATGCATGACTTTGCACTTCTTGGCATTGAATCTCAGCTGCCATATCTTTGACCACTCTTCCAGTTTCCTTAGATCCCGTCTCATTCTCTCCACTCCTTCCGGCGTGTCCACTCTGTTGCAGATCTTAGTGTCATCCGCAAAAAGACAAACCTTACCTTCTATCCCGTCCGCAATGTCGCTAACAAAGATATTGAACAGGACCGGTCCCAAAACCGATCCTTGTGGTACACCGCTTAAAACCGCTCTCTCTTCAGAGAGAGTTCCATTTACCATCACACATTGTCTTCTGTCCGTCAACCAATTTGCAATCCAGGTCACCACCTCGGCACTCACTCCCAAGCTTCTCGTTTTATTCACCAGTCTCCTGTGCGGAACCGTATCAAAAGCTTTGCTGAAATCCAAGTAGATGACATCGAGCGCTCTTCCTTGATCCAATTCCTTGGTTACCCAGTCAAAAAAGTCAATCAGATTTGTCTGACAGGATCTTCCCCTGGTGAATCCATGTTGCCTCTGGTCCATTAATTCTCCTGACTGTATTGACCGAAATTGACCCCCCTTTTCGACTTATGGACTTATGAACATAAACTTTTTGTCTGCACATCCCTAGTAGTATGGTTATAAAAGATGAAAACTGGAGGTGAAGCACAAGTAGAATTTGGGATGGTAGATAAATGTACGACTTTGTTTTTTGCTGCATTGAGAGTGATGTGGTTATGTGTCAACCATGTGTTAATTGTCTGTAAATAAAGGGTGCTAGAGAAAAAGTATGCTTCCATGACGGGAATATGGGAGGATAAATTAGATGTCTGCATATATTTTATAATTTATATTGAGACTTGATAAGAGGTGGCAATATTGAATAGGATTGCGGAGAGAACAGATCCTTGTGGAACTCCAGAGTCAGTATAGTACCAATCAGAGTGGTGCTGTTTGAAGTTGATTTGCTGTGGGTGGTGGTGTAGAAAAGATCTAAACCAATCAAGAACCTTACCATTGATACCTATATTTTTGAGACTGGTGCAAATCTAGAGTATCAAAGGCAGCAGAGATGTCAAGAAGAATAAGAATATATAATCTACATTAGAGTCAGCCATGGATTATGGAATCAAATAATGAGAGGAGAAGAGTTTTGGTACTGTGACCTTTCTGGCAGCTATATTGGTTTGGGTGTAAAATATTGTTATCTTCGATATATTGAGCTATTTCTCAAAATTAATTTTTATGTGGATTTTTTTTACATTAAAAATCTTTGCTTTAAACAAAAAGCAATAAAGGCTGATGTGCTATATCTTTTTTTTTTTTTTTTAATTAGGTTTTACAAATTTTACAAGAAAACCTAGCATTCAGGAAACATTGCAATACCAAAAAAGAAAGCTTTACAGAATTAAACAGGCAAAGAAGATTGCTTCAAAATCCACATTATGGGGAGAAAAACATAGGAAACATTACTTTAGGAAATCATTAGTAATATTCCTGATTAATGGTCTATCCCAACTCTCTATGGCTGATAAACATTTCATTTAGGAGTAGTTTTATTTTGTAAGAAATGTTCTAATTGAATGGGATAAAAAAAAAATATAATTGTTACCTTGAAATTTAATTAAACACTTACATGGAAATCTAAGTAGAAAAGAAGCACTAAGGGGTAGATTTTAAGAAAGTGCGCCTTCGCGTACTTTTGTTGGCGCACCAGGCGCAAACAAAAGTACGCTTGATTTTAGTAGATACGCACGTAGCCGTATCTACTAAAATCAAGACACGACCTGGGGGCTGTTCCGGAGGGTGCATCCACGCCCCCGGACCGCCCTGGGCCGAAACCATGCCCCCGGACCCGCTCCCGAAACGCCACGTCCCGCCCCCAAAACGCTGCACTGATCCGACACACCCCCCCGACACGCCCCCCTCGAAAAACCCCGGGACTTACGCGACTCCCGGGGCTCTGCGCGCGCCGGTAGGCCTATGGAACATAGGCGCACCGGCGCGCAAGGCCCTGCTCGCGTAAATCCGGGCGGATTTACGCGAGCAAGGCTTTTAAAATCCGCCCCTAAGTGCCAACACCCTAGGCTTCTTAATAAGAAACATCTTCCTTCAAACTTGTGTCTCTCTAACAACATCTGGAAAAACATTTATCTTAGAACCAAGAAATAAAGTATCTTTCAAACGAAAGAATAGTTTAAGAGTCCATTGTTTATCACATTCACGAGCAAAGGTCACTAACAATGTAGTTCTATCTTTAATATCTACAGTGGACTCTTCTAAAAATTCAGTGAGATTTAATAATTTCTCCCTCGCATCCAATTCTCTTTCTATAATCCCACCCTGATCAGATGATTTATCACCTAAGATATAAAAAGCATTAACAATCTCAGGGATGATCTCTTTAGAGATTTTCAAAAAATCTACATAGAATTTCTTAATCATCTCCAAAGGAGAGAGTAAAGAACACCGAGGGAAGTTAAGAAATCTTGAATTACATCTCTTAGAGTAAGTGCCCATATTTTCTACCTTTCTGCATAAAGATTGGTTATCTGTAATCAGGGATACTGTAGTATCATGCAATTTATTACAATAAGCAATAACATTTACTATCTTACTTTCTAAATCAGCAATTTTTTTAGACTGTTCATTAATTGAACCAGATAAGACCCCATAAGATCCCAAAACATTGTCAATATGTCAAGAAAGAGCTGACTACAAATTAGTGATAGAAGACCATAAAGAGTCTAATGTTATTTCAGCAAGTTTGTGGTATATCTTTTAAAGTACAATATTAATGTTTTTCTCAATTATGGTGATGGTGAAGCAATGATATTTCCATGAAGTTTATATTTGAAAGGATGACATAGAATTGCAAAAACTGCTTATTCCATTAAAAAGTTTCTATCAGTAGAGCCAGATTAACCCATACGTTAACAGGGCTATAGCCTTAGAAATTCATATTTTTTAGGCCCTAGGCCTTCCATTCCTTATTGAATGGAGCTAAGTGATGATACTGGGACAAAAGACAATTTTTTTTGTCTCATTGTCTCATTAATTATTCTATTTATAGTCTGCTAAATCCAATTATAAATCAATCAATGTGGATTACAGAACATTCAGAAGCACATAAAAAAAGTTACATATTTTCCAAAATATTACACAATAAAAACAGTTTTACAAATAAAACTCACAAAGAAATTATGAGGTCCATATTCACACAGTTATCTGGAAAAACTTATCTGGCTAACTTTGGAGGTATATTCAATAATGAAACCACAATTCCTCCCAATTACACCTCTAACAGGCCTAGATTCATCATTTTGCTATACGTTTTTATCACATTTGAAGCTGCTCCTGGTGTGTGTGTGTGTGAGAGAGATTTTTTTATAAGACTCTCAATAAAGTCAACTATTTGTATCACTGTATTAGGGTCAACTAGTAACTCGAGATGAGGTTTTGGTGGTGGTCTAGGCTTTTGGGGGCAGTTTTACATTCACAGTGAGACATACAAACAGCACAGTACACATCAGTGAACATTTGATGTGATATGGAATGAGGAAAAGTACACAAAAATAAGATTTCTACAATTTACTCTCACCCTAGCTTGATGGACTCTCTACCTAGATACTATCAAGCTAGGGCGAGAGTACATTGTAGAAATCTCATCTTAGGGTAGCTCTCCTCATTCCATATCGCATCAAATGTTCACTGATGTGTACTGAGCTGTTCCTACATCTCACTGTGAATGTAAAACTGGCCCCAAAACCCTAGACCACCACGAGTTATGTCCCAGGGCCACACGTCAACATGCATGACGGCCCGCCTTTGACGCCAAGGTGGGTCAGGCCATAAACCCGGCTCCCTGACTCTGCTTGATTGGGGCCCAAAGGAGGGAAGGGAAAGAGTGATGCATGATGCAAGCTCGACCCCATATCATCAATCCCCCCCCCCCCCCCCACCGGACCTAGTGTGACCATGTGGTGACATCGGTCGGGGACAGGCATGCAGTGATGACATCACAAACCTGAATTAAATGGCCAGCGCATGCTTGCTGGCCCTTTTTCCCTCCCTGGCCAGCGCGATTGGCAAGGACATGCTGAGATTCAGCCCAAACATGTGGAGACCCTCATGCGGCCCCCCCAGACACCCAGCAACCATCAGGAGCGATCAGAACTGCAAGTACAATTCTCAAGCCTCAGAGGAGGCAGGAAACTACAAAAAAAAAAAAGTTTCAATCCGTTTAGCCCCAAGCCAATAATTGGCAGGGCAAATGGGGGTAGCCGGACATACACACATTGGTGTACTGAGGCATGCATAGGGGTGTTATTGCCTCTTAGGCAATAAAAAAAAAATTAAAAGAGCTTTTAGTTGGGTCAATGTCAGCAGCAGGTGACACAAGCAGCACAATTGTGGGTGAACAGCCCAACGAGATAGGAACACGGAAGCGCCGAAGAGCCACGGGGGAGGAGGGTACCCAAAAGAACAAAGTGCACGAAAGTACCAGAGACAGCGCAACTGGCGGCAGCTAACAACCATATCATGGGGGAGGCAGAGAGCCAGATCCCGCCCCTGGCCCCAACCCCCCTGATGTCAATGCCTCTGCCACACTATGCAGCATGGCACCCCAGTCTCCACAATACGCCCAATATGCCATTCGTATACCAGCAGCCAAACCATTTTGGGGAAACATCCGGCAATGCATCTCTGGCCAAGAACACTGGGTACCTAGCCAATGGGCCAAGCACTAGGCAAGAGCTCCCTTGCGATGGACTGATTCCCATGGCAGTAAACCCGTAGCCATTATCCCTAGCATAGAACACTACATGGCCGGGACCAGCATTTAGTCCAACCCTGCAGGACTCTTACTGGTCTGCCGTGCAACAGTACAATAAAAACACAAACTACTCGGGCAGACAGAACTTGCTTCGCGAAACAGGTACATGGGGCCCAAACCACTATTTTCCTAACATGCCATATATAGCAGCACCACAACAATGGCCAATGTGGCCAGGACAATTTTGTTTCCAGGGACAACCCTCAAGGCAGGCGACCGAACGGATATCTGGCATGTGGGATTCTCTGGCCGACACAGGGTGGCCATCCAGCTTGGCAGCAGTTCCAGTCACATGCAGCCAAGAAATGCAGCATATCCCACTAGCGGCCCCGCCAACCTTTGAACAAGCCTCCCATCAAGGGGTCAATGATGAATGCCCAAGTGCAACATCCACACTTTCTCAAGACATGGGAGTCTGTCCAGGTAAGTCAGATTGTGCAATCATGAACGAACCAGCAGCGGGCATGCACAAAAAATCCCAGGCAGATAAGGGTGAGAGAAATAAAAAAGGGGACAAGCAGAAGAATAAACGCAAGAGGAGGACACACTCAGAGGATCTAGCTCCAGTGGTTCCACATCCAAGTTCTCGCCATCAGAAGCGTCATCTGATGAGGAAAAAAGAAGCAATTACACAGTGGATACCTCTTGTGGGCTCCCGGTGCTAACGTCCTTGTCTCAGCTATGGGAGAGCGTTCCCATATCACTCCGGAAGAGGATAAAAAATGCACATACATCGATATATTCAGAATAATGGAAGGACGAAGGCAAGGAGGAAGCAGGAAGATAAACACTAAATGAGACCAGACACCCAGCGTGAACAACCCAGTACTACTCAATGCACAATAAAGCTCTTGAATTTGTTGCCAGATGATGTGGTTAGTGCAGTTAGTGTAGCTGGATTCAGAAAAGGTTTGGATAAGTTCTTGGAGGAGAAGTCCATTAACGGCTATTAATCAAGTTTACTTAGGAATAGCCACTGCTATTAATTGCATCAGTAGCATGGGATCTTCTTAGTGTTTGGGTAATTGCCAGGTTCTTGTGGCCTGGTTTGGCCTCTGTTGGAAACAGGATGCTGGGCCTGATGGACCCTTGGATTGACCCAGCATGGAAATTTCTTATGTTCTTAAGAAACATCGTTAATTGGACCAGGGCCTTCATGCGAATGATGAGTATCGGACAGCACGATCCTGACCAATATGGGCCCATGTTGAGTTACTCATACAATACTGGAGGCATATCGCGAGTACGATGGTTGGGCCTGGCTAAATTACGACGAGTTGTTTTGAGAAAAAATGGAAGAGAACCATCATATGTCATGGGTAACGCAAGATGTCAGCTTATGGCTGCAGTAGATGAAAAGTAAATCCGAGGATGCAGGCATCAGCAATTGACAGCCAGCCAAGGCAGGCCATCAAACAACATTGACAGGACATGTCACCGCCAGCGCTTCCAGCAATGGCACCTGTTGGCAATTTAACAAGTCGTCTTGTGCATTCCAGGAATACAAGTTCAAGCATGCCTGCTTCATCTGCCTCACCCCGCACCCAGCTACAAACTGTCCAAAGAAGAGCAACAGAGGGAGTAATGGTAGAACTAAATGAGGACAATCGGCTGACTTTAGCGCCAAGTCCTATAAATTTGGAGGCCATGCAGCCATGGCTCAGCATATACCCTAAAAAAAAAGCAGCAAAAAAATTACTTGAAGGTTTTTTTATATGCTTTCACAATACCATTCCCAAAATGGTAATGCTTCACAATCCTAGATCTGGAACCCAAAATGCAGCCAGATCTAGGATTGTGAAGCATGAATAACTGGTACAGCAAAAAATAGAATCTGAATTGACCATGGGCAGAATTGACCATGGGCAGAATGGACTATTTGATTCTCCACCTTTCAACAAAATGCTGATCTCCCCACTACCCGTCATTCTAAAAAAGGAGTCGGGAAAGTATCGTTTAATACAAAACCTGTCTTTCATTTTCAAAAGACAGTAATACCAACTGCATGCCTATGGGGAGCTCCATATTATGCACATACTTCGAGTTGTTCAGCTCATTTCTGCACTGGGTCACTTCTCAGAAAGTCAGGATTGAGAACACAGTCCATTATTTAGATGACTTCTTGTTTGTGGACCATCCGATTCTTCAACATGCGCACCTCTGATATCAGAGTTCAGCAATCTAGCGCTCAAATTTGGCATGCCTTTAGCCCTGGACAAAACAGAAAGCCCCTCCACGGTCATCAAGTTTCTAGGAATAGAGCTAAACGCCAATGCAATAATATCTTGATTGCCTCCAGACAAGCTGCATAATACTCAGCGCATGTTCAGTCATGCACTGGGTGCCAAAAAAATGACATTGGTCGAGGTACAGTCACTCATAAGAACTCTAAACTTCATATAACAGGTCATACCAATGGGGAGGGCCTTCCTGAGGGGGTTGAACACTAGCACAGTTAGAGTGAGTCAGCCAAAGCACTACATCCGGATTACAAGGCTTATAAAAGAGGACCAATGTATATGGCTATCCTTCCTGAAAAGCTTCAACGGTATATCCATACTGCCACATCCCCTCATGTCCAGTCACGATCTGGGCATAAATACCTCAGGGGTGTTGGTTTTGGCGTGTACTGGCAGGGTTCGTGATTAGCAGAGCCATGGCCAGCTTCCTGGGTAGAGGCGGGGCCAGAAAGTTATAGCCAGCTAGAGACACAATATGCCCAATCACACATGACCTGCTCATCCAATTATGGCAGATATTACCGTCCATATGCAATGATTTGGAACTTAAGCTTTTCCGTGCCGCATTTTCTTTGGCCTTTTTTGGCGCACTGTGCATTAGTGAGCTGGTGGCTGCCACAAAAAATGACAAGGGTATACAAAAGTCCAAAACAGACCAAACAGCATGAGATTGCACGCTGCGCCTAAAACGCATGGCATCACAGATCACCTGTCTGATGCAAAATTTCTTAGCTTTGTGATCTGTTGGCAGCAAATTCCTCTTGATCCATGCCAATCATGCGCCCCTTATAGTATACCAATTGTCGGCTCTTTTAGACAGAGCACTTGCCGCCACAGGGCACAACGTCAAAGAATTCGGAGCCCATCCCTTTAGAATAGGAGCAGCCACCAGTGCGGCGCAGTCAGTGTTGCACATTGAAGACATTCAGAGAAATGGTCGGTGGAGATCCAACGCTGTATACTCTTATATTAGGACCAAGCATGCATGAAGCTATAATATCCTCTTTTTCCTTCTTTAATCCCCCATATACAGAATCGTCACGACAGAGGACTGTCTGGATCATCAGACATTTCTTTGTTCACTGGGCCGAAAAGAAAGCTCTCCTTCGATCGTATGGAGCTCACCTGGGGTTGGCCATCCGGAAGGTGCGCATTATATGGTTATGAGAAAAAGGCATGTCTTGGGATCAGCTCATTCCACTGGTGCAGCTCAAAAAGGACACGTTGGCCAAGCCCAGCGTCATCGTTATATGTTTGGGTGGCAATGATATCGGGTCTACAACCTGCATACAGTTAATTCTCTATATAAAGACCAATTTGAGCAAGCTAGCATCACTGTTCCCCAATACATGCCTCATGTGGTCTGATATTATTCACCGTACAAAATGGAATGAAAGCAGACTATGGAAACGGGGCCGCAGGAAGATCAACAGGCAAGTTGGCCTATGGGCACTTAAGCTCGGAGGTTTACAGATAAAGCACCAACGGGCTGATGAGCCATGCGATGGCCTATACCGACACGACAGAGTACACTTCTCGGATATCGTATACAACCTCTTTAATAACAACATACAGGAGGCCCTCAAAAACATTTTCTTGTGAAGGTGTTTTTCTCTCTCTACTCGACTTCACTGCTCTCCATTCCCTCTCCCTTCTCTTGCCTCCGAAATGGAATTTGTGAAAAATCCAATTTCGGGCATAATGCAAAGCTATTGCAGGTCATATCGCTAGGAAAAAAGATGTAGTTATTTCCAGCATTATCACCTGTGATAGCATGTATAACGCATGCAATGTACTATTGCAAGCAGCATTACCACATTGCATTTTCATTTACTCCCCCCAAACGCCTCCCAAAATCCACCCACCTGAATAAATTTTGCAAATGTGCATACATAGCACACACTGCAATAAAAAACGCATGTGTTAAAGTGTTATTGCTGGTTTCAGGGCCCTAATGCAATTTGATGAATGACCCTGTCAGTTGGCTAAATTCTAGCTGCTAAGATGATAACTTTAATACTGGCGCGTTGGCACACATGTGTATGTTTACCAGCTCTTATCCAGAGATGCGTCTATTTTATAACATATGCATGTATATGCATCCATATTAAAAAAATACCCTGGAAGCGCATACATGTGCACACAATTTTAAATGGTTGTACACGTGACTGCACAAATGATGCTTCTACTGCGTAAGTGGGGGAATTCTATAAGGGACACACACTGATGCCATTACCAGTTTTTCCAGTTCATTCACAGTTTGCCCAGGGAAGGGATAGGAATTCCTAACAACCCCCAAATAGCCCCGACCATTAAAACCCTGCTGATCTGGGTTTTTTTGTTGCTGTTTGTTTTATGACTTACACGCCATCCAGAGCGTAATAAAGCTATGCAGCAGGGGACCCTGGCATGCGCCTGTATGCGTAAGTATTTCACAATGGCCTTCCCCTGACATGCCCATGACTAGACCACACTCATGGCCTTCCCCTGACATGCCCATGACTAGACCACACTCCACCCCTTTTAAAAATCTTTTCACTTGTACGTGCAGTGGGACACACGTGCATCCATGGGCAGCTTATACAATCCGCTTGGCAAGGGTCAGAACTACCTGACCCTTGCCAAGTGCCTTGTGCATACCAGTTTTGGTATGCACAAGGCTTTTAAAATTCATCTTTAACTTATTAGGCGGCTAGAATTTAGCCGGATATGTGCCTAAATATTAATTTAGTTGGCTAATTTCTGAATTAACCAGCTAAATGCTTCTGAATATGGACCTGTATTTAAATTGCTTTCTGAAAACTGAATAATCTTCATACACTCTTAAATTAGGAAGCAAATTATTCCAAAATACTGGACTAATTTGGGAGAAAGCTCTTGATCTGGTTTGCTGTAGTTTACTATTCAATCTGTACAATCAATCAATTTGTACAAAACAGTATCACTAGAAATTGCTTTGTAGAAATTGCTATATATATATATATATATATTTTTTTTTTAGGTACTATAGAGAAACTTACATTCTTATTCAAAATTTCAAGATTTATTATTAGTATTACAAGAAATACTTTAAACAATTAGGGGTAGATTTTAAAAACTTGCACGCGCTCGCTACCCAACATGCGATTTTATAACATGTGCGCTCAGGTGTTCGCATGTTATAAAATCGGGGGTCAGCGCGCATAAGGGCGTGAACATTTGTGCAACCTGCGTGAGCCGACGCCCACGGCTTTCTGTAATTCCCTCCCAGTATGATCCAATTTAGGAGCGGCCTGGGAGAGAACTTCCCTATCCCCTATATTAACCTTCCTAACCCCCTTCCCCTATACTAACCCCCCCAAATCCTTGTCTTACCATTTGTTCCTGCCTCGAGGCAGGAGCAAGTTGCGTGCGCTGGCACACAATCCCCCGGCACAATGGAAAATGGCTGTCGTGCCGAGTACTTCTAGCCATGCCAACCCCACCGGACCACCCCGCCCCTTTCTTGAGGCCCCAGGACTTACATGCACACGCGTAAATCCTGGGGATTTACGCGTGTGGCTGGGCCTTTGAAAATTGGCCCGGCGCGCGTAAGCCCGGGATTTACGCGCATAAGGTTTTGAAAATGTACCTCTTAAATTTTATTTATTTAGCCATTTTATATATTGTTGATCCAAATGCAAGATCACAACGGTTTACAACATGATGTACATATTATAGATCAACATGTACATTGAATGGAAGAGGTCAGAAACATATATTTTAAATGACTTTGTCCTTGAGGGTGCATGCTCTGAATTCAGATGATTTTAAGTTAGGTTATAGGCATTTTGAAATATCCATATTTTTAGGTCATGTTTGAATTATGGATATGTTTAACATATGTGGATATGAAGAACCTGAACAGATACAAATGACATACTGACAAGATCTGTGATCTCACCAACAACATAAAATATTTGAGCCACTAAGGGCTATACATCATATTAATTCTACCCCTTTTCACTTCCAGTTTCACAAGGATAGGTTAAAATAAAGGTTACAAACTATCGCATAATCAAAGCGATAATAATTTTTCACAATTCTTTAGTTAAGAGATAGTACCCGGTAGGCCTATACTGAATAACAGAAACCATGTCAAAAAAATGACGATCAACTCAAAAAAATCAGAACCACTTAACCCAATAATTATTTTGTATACATTTATAATGATTAACTGATAAAAAAATATTTAAATTGAAGGCAGAGATTTCATACACAGCCAATTAAAGTACCATCCAAGTTAACATGGCATACTACTTAATCATTAACCACTTGCCAACCACCATATTTCAAACAGTTAATACATCTATATATTTTTTAAGAAATGTTTTTTCTGTTGAATTGCATTTTAAAAGCTTATAGATGCCAATGTAATTTCCCATTATTCAGCTGAAAAATAACTATAAAATGGCAATACTTACGTTCATGAAATGTTTGCAATGTCCCACTTCAGGTTCAAATTAGAAAAATGTATGACCCACTCACTGATGTCAAACCCAATGTTGCTGCATTTCAGATGCCAATCCTTCATCAGGGGAAACCAGATTCACTTTGGCGGAAAAAAGGGTGCTCCAGTGTTGCAACATTTCCAACAGTCAATTTCAAATGCTTGTTCACCTTTTGTAAAACCTCTAGAAATGGCATCCATTTTAAACACGTCATGTGTTCTGGAATCAACCAATGGTTGTTCATTCAAAGTTCTTCAATACCCAATCACAGAAAAGGTCTTCAATACCCAATCACAAAAAAGATATCCAATCCAACTCATCATTTAAATCCTAAGGTGACAAAGTTTTGAAAATTAAAATCTAAAACTTCTCATGGTAATTAAGCTGGGCATCCATGTCCCCTACACATACCACTTTCATGACCTTATCCACAATAATCCAGTTTAACTGAACAAAAAATGTTGATAATCCATGCCATTTTGAATAGGTGCACTAACAGTACAAGTTTTCAATTTAGATTGATGTTCAATTAATCTTATTTTCACTGAATGATGAGTGTGACCTATATATACTTTTGGACATGGGCAAATTAAAGCATAAACAAATAAACAGAGGTGCAATCAGTCAAAGCATATGAACACAATAACCGGTCACTGTATCTTCCCAATTCATGCCAACAACTATAGTGTTATTACAGAAATCACATTTATTGCAGCTGCAATGTTCCCCACAAACATTTAAACGGCGCTCACCAAAAAAGGAATGCACAACATGGTCATGAATATTAGATCCTCTTGAAAAACCAATCAACGTGGATTCCTGAAAAAATTTATGTAGGACTAAACATGCCAATATTTTCATATAACCACTGCTATGTCAGATGACAAAGTGGTATGTATCAAAACACACACCAAATGATTATTGTCTCTACATGGTTTATACTGCAGTAATGCTTGTTGATCAGAAAATTTTGCTCGTTGGTATGCTTGCCTCATAACTTTCCTGGGGTATCCCCGAGCAAAAAATCTTACAGATAGTAATGCTGCTTGATTTTCAAATTCAGATAAAGTTGAGCATATTCACCTTATATAAAAATATATACTAACAGGCAAGCCTGATGAAAAGGACTTAGCATGATGGCTGTGAAACCGCAACAAATTGTTTTTAACTGTTGATATCTGATATACTGTAGTTTGAACAACTCCCTCTTTAGCTATAACCAACGCATCTAAAAATGAAATAGCTGATAGGGATGTGAATCGTTTTTTGATGATTTAAAAAAATCACCCGATATTTTTTAAATCATCAAAAATCGTTAGAGTGTGCGATACAATAGAAATTCCCCCGATTTATCGTGAAAAATCATTAATGGGTTAGTGTCCACTAACAGGAGTTATTTGGGGGGAGGGCGGGAAAACCGGCACACCAAAACAACCCCTAAACCCACCCCGACCCATTAAAACTAAACCCTTACCTTCCCCCCACCCTCCCGAACCCCCCCAAAACTTTTTACGAGTACCTGGTGGTCCGGTGGAAGCCCCGGGACCAATCTCCTGCTCTCGGGCCATCGGCGCCATTTTGGCTGCCACTAATAAAAATGGTGCTGATGGCCTGATAAAAAAAAAACCCCACCAACCCTTTAAAAATGACTCCTTTATTTCCTCCACCCTCCCAAACCCCCCCAAAATCATTTTAAAATTACCTGGTGGTCCAGTGGGGGTGCGGGGAGCGATCTCCCGCTCTCGGGCCGTCGGCTGCCACTAATCAAAATGGTGCCGATGGCCCTTTGCCCTTACCATGTGACAGGGTATCCGTGCCATTGTCTGGATCCTGTCACATGGTAGGAGCACTGGATGGCTGGCGCCATCTTGTGCTCCTACCATGTGACAGGGGCTGACCAATGGCACCGGTAGCCCCTGTGACATAGTAAGGGCAAAGGCTATCGGCACCATTTTGAATACTGGCACCCGACGGTCCGAATGCAGGAGGTCACTCCCAGACCCCTGCTGGACCACCAGGGGCTTTTGGCAAGTCTTGGGGGACCCTCCTGGCCCCCACAAGACTTGCCAAAAGTCCAGCGACGGCCCGGGAGCGGGAGGACGGCTCGGAGTGGGAGATCGCTTCCGGGACCCCCACTGGACCACCAGGTACCTGTAAAAAGTTTTTTTGGGGGGGTCGGGAGGGTGGGGGAAGCTAAGGGGTTAGCTTTAAAGGGTCGGGGTGGGTTTTTTGTTTATCGGCTGGGGCGCAGCCGATAAACAAAACCGCAATCAGGCCCAATGGAAAAAAACCCACATGTGAATCAGAACCGGAATTGGAACCTATTCCGGTTCCGATTCACATCTCTAATAGCTGATGTGTTCCATACCTCTGTAAACTGTAAATTAGCATCAAACCCACTGAAAACAAAATACAAACTCTTGAAGATGACTTTCTGTCAATGTCCAAATCATGAAAACGTCATCAATGTATCTTCACCATTTACTATTAAACTGCCATTACTGGGGCATTTATATATTTTAGTCTTCAAATGCAGCAATATAAAAATTTGCCACAGACAGTACCATAGATGAACCTATCAGGATTCCATATTTCTGATAAAAAATGTTTTTCCAAAAACAAAATCATCATCGAATAGGATCACCCGAGCTAATTCACAAAGAAAATCAATCAGTATACAAAGAGGGCAAGAGTGTTGAGACAGAAAAAATGCTCTTAAAAAAAAATATATATATATACAGGTTTGACATATGGTGGTTGGCAGGTGGTTAATGATTAACTAGTATGCCACAGTAACCTGGATAGTACTTTAATTAGTTGTGCATGAAACCTTTGCCTTCCATTTAAATATTTTTTTTCGATCAGTTAATCAATATAAATATATTGAAAAATAATTATTGGGTTAAGTGGTGTAGATTTTTTTTGAGTTGATTGAGTTTTACACTAATTGGGTAGAGATTTTTTGTGAAAGAAATGACGATTGCAGAAATTGTAGGCAACAAAATGTTTTATTATTTTAGTATTATCATGTTCTAGTTTGTTCGCCAATTATAATTATTGGCATCGATTTTAAAAGGAGTGTGCATGCGTCCATGCACATGGACACACTGATTTTACAACATGCACACACCGGGGTACAAAGGTTATAAAATCCGATGGCTACAAACACATGTGCGGGCGGCCCACGACTCGTGCACACAGGGATGGGGAATTTTATAAAGTAACACGCAGCGATGCAATCAGGCGTCCCCCAGTTCCCTCCCAGTCAGCTCCAATTAAGCAGCAGACTGGGAAGGAACTATCCTACACCTAACTCTAAACTTCCTCCCTCTTCCCTCTTCCCCCCTCCTCCCAATCCCCTAAACCTTCCCTAACTATCCCTAATTTTTTTATTTTAATATTTACTGCTCCTCTGGAGCAGAAGTAATCTGCAAGTGCCTGACGAATGCTGGCACATGCTTCCCTCGGACAGCGGCTAATGGTGCTGTCCCAGCCTGCCCCCCACCCCACACCACCCAGATCATGCCCCCTGGGTCACCCCTTTTCCCTCAGCTGGCACTTCTGTGTATACCGGGGTTTATGCGTGTGGCCGGGCCCATTGTAAAATGCACGTAAAACCCAAAATTTACGCATGTAGCCCTTTAAAAATTTACCTATGTATGGTTTATTGTAATTCACCAAATATTTTAGATAGGCAGGCTATAAATTTATAAATAAATAGTAAAGACAATTCCAAAAAGTGCAAAATGTTCTGCAAAGGCTTCAGTGCTTGGAAAAATATTACAAACATTGTTAATCATGCAATGATTGAGCAGCATACATTATCAGTTAGCAACTGTCATGGCCAAAAAGAAAGTTAGTTGTAGAAATAATACCCAAATGGAAAAGCAGTTTTTGGACGCTCATGTTTAGTAGAAGAATATTTTTAGATGTGTAATTGAAACCATAATTTTTCATGCTGAGCATGGTCCACCATTCCATGACTCAGATGACACTGTTGAATAGAAACACAATAGCAGTTACTTTGGCATTCATGAAAAAAAGTCTATACATCCTATCAATCAGAACAAAGCCACAAGAATTGTAAAGGGTTGGGCATGAGGCACCAAGACTCCCCAATGATGAAAAGATTGCACTTGCTTGCAATGAAATCCATTATATTTTATTTATTTTATTTATTTAAAATTTTTATATACCGGCATTCATGATACAATCACATCATGCCGGTTTACATAGAACAGGGGTGTACAAAGAACAAATGAGTAACCTATTAGTGAGGAGGAAGCAGTTACAAATAACAAGGTACTAGAACTGGGAGTAGAGAAGAAAGGGAGAGGATAACATTAGATAAAGATAAAGATATTTACATTAAATTAACATTTTTACAATGGGAGGTAGTTCAACAGGCTGCAAGGGTTAATCAGTATATTAATAGCTAAAACCACTGAAATGTCCTGCCCCTCCCCCAATTCATTGTCTTCCTCCAAACCTAGCACTCCCTTCCACCCTCAACCCATACCTAGCACATTCTGAACCTTCTCCATAGCTCTACCTCAGTACTCCTTTCCCAGCCTAGCCCCAGCATAGTCCAACCAGCCTAGCCCAAGCACATATCTGATCTCATCCTCATTGACCTAACCTCAGCAGTCCATTCTTCCTTCACTGGTCCAGCCTCAGCATACTCTGAGACTTTCCCCAGCCCAACTCAAGCACATACTAATCCGCCCTCTCTAGCTCAATCCCTGAACACATTGACTCTCAGTAGCCCAACCCCAGCATTCCCTTGTTCTCTCCCTAGCTTCACATTAGCACAATCTGACCACCTCAAACCTGACTCAAACATACTATGCTTTAACCATTCTTCCCAGCTTTATCCTATCACAGTATGACCTGCCATCCCCAGCTTGACCCAATTATACTCTGACTCCCCATCACAGCCCAACCCCAGCAACCTCTATCCCTTTCCCAGCTTCATCTCACCCCGCCCCTCCTGAACAGCTCAACTCCAGTACACACTGCCTCTCTACTAGTCTGAACCCAGTATAATCAGGCCCTCTCCCCAACCTTACCAGCACACACTGATCTTCTACCTCTATGGTCCTCCAGGTGCCTCCAACTTCCTCCCAACCAAGCCCCTATTTCTCTGATGCTCTGAAAGTCTTCCAAGGTGCTCCTTTATTACAAAATGGCCACTAGTCAACCCGAGGCAGGCATCATTTGGTTCTAAACAACATTATAGTACTATCCTTGAGTTGACAGGCAGCCATTTTGGAATCCAAGAGCAGGCAGATAGGAGTGACTAAGCATCACTCTTACCCCCAGAAAACATAGTAATATAATATTAAAATGAGTTTAACTATGTATATTGGAGTGTCTTTTTATGTATGATTTTATTGTAAATCCATTTCCTTTGTACAAATTATGAAGGAAATTACATCTCCCTTGCCAGTAAAAGAAAGCAGACTCTAAAGAAAACCTGGGAAAGAGATCCAGAATACAGAAGAGATTAGAATAGCAGGAAGACTCCAATTCCCATAACACCCAGGGACTCTGGAGGGGGAGGAACCATACAGGCCTTAAATTACCAAGGGGAGGAGGGAGCACAGGAGTGTTGAGAGTTTTCCAGAAGGAGGGATGGGGCAGGAAAAGAAAGGAGTTTTATTAGAACCAGGAGACAGAAGAGATGGAGGTGGAGGTGGAGATGAGGGATAGCCCTGACGAACAGCACAAATGGACCAATGGACCTGGAAGACATGTGGTGGAAACCTCTCCAGGAAGAGGATACTAAAAGGATCTTTGAAAGCTAGATGCCTTGTGGAAACACTGCTGTGTGTGGATGTAACTATTGCCAGAGAGGAAAAGGGGACATCAAAACCTCATAAGAGGGGGTGGCAGTAGGTCCTTGTTCCCTAAAACCAGAGCAAAACAAAGTAGATGGAGACCAAAAATCACAGGTATACTTCAGTAACAGTAGTAGTGATTAGAAAAAAAGTTAAAGTCCACAAAACTCAGATAGCTGTTCAAAGAAATGTTTTATTCATTTGAAGAAGGTAACATCTTAATGAATCATGTTCACGGTTCCCTAACATGGACTGTGCTTCGTTTAACTGTGTCGGGAGGGATCAGATCTATTAACCAGAACAAAAACAAAAGTTCAACAAAGTGGACCAAAAACATGGCAAAACAAACAAACAAGCCTCAGCAAAAGACATCATAATTAAAGGTATGGACACAAATGGAGAGATGTAGCACACCAGATAAACTTCAGATGGGGCCAGATCAGATGAATTGTGATGTATAATAGAGTATAAGGAAAAAATGATTAACAGTAGAAGTTAAAACAGAAAAAAGAAGAAAGAAAAAAAATCAAATAGTTAACCAATGCTTAAATGACAGAAATCAGAAGCACTGGAGATAATATACAAGCAGTCCCATACATGTACATACATATATAGATACAAATACATATAACATGAAAAAATATAGAACAGTAAAGTTAATTAGAAGCAAATAAGAGAAATAAAATAAATATCTTAAGATAGTTATTACATGGGCTTATTGATAAGATCAAGGTAAAGCTTATTGTCAACAAAGTAACTTCAATGAGGAGCTGAAACAGAAAGGGGGATAAACAAAGGGAGCCCAGCAGATAATTCATTAATGTCAGAAGCACTGCCGCATGGAACAGATAGTACACGACAAAATGGTGAAACATCGCGGATCAGTGTAGGTGGTATCAATTTAAAAATCTGGAAGAAGATGTAAACAATTGCACGAGCTGTTGTGTGCAACAACATATTTGTATAAGGAGAAAATTATAACTTTTAACCAAGAACAATGTCAAGTAGGTATTCGGGAGTGCCGTCATGTGAAATCAGGGCTTTTAAAAGGTACAAGAATTCACTGGGTATAAAGTCGTGTGAGAACAGATCAAGCACAGAAGATCGTGAAAGTCACGAACTTACAAACGTGCCACACTTTTCCCAGAGAAATTAAGGAAAAAAGGTGAAGTTAGAGACCTTAGTAATCAAAAAAATTATAAACAAAGATTCAAAAACATGTAAGAGAAATAGCATGAGAATGTGACAAACATATTGACCTGCAGTGAAACTTGGCAGAGCGCAGACAAGAACAGCTCTGAAAGAGCTTGACAGCAATCAGCAATAAATAGGGGTCATCTGTAAAACAAAAAAACCAAAAAACATGCAAAACCTAAGGTCATGTGACATCAATAAATGTAAATAGACAGGGGTAGGTTAGAAGAGATTGGACAAAGAAGGATGAAATATGTGGGTTAAAAGCATTACATAGGGAAAAGATAAGAGATGAAAAAATGGAAACCTGATTTACAAAATAGAAAAAATGTCATAGAGCAAGAGCAATAACAAGAAGGGGGAAGGAGGGGAGAGGGAGGGATTGGAGAGGAAAGGGAAGGGGGAAGGAGAAGAAGGAGAGTGGAAAGGAAATAAAGAAAATATGAAAAAATATAAAAAACTGTGGAGACAGAAGATTACGTTCAATAGAAAATCGACCATTCAATTGCAACATTGAGGCTGTGGGTTTCTTCAGTAGTCAATCGATGTAGCCATCTTTGTACCTGTTGTAGAAGGTACTGTGCAGAGTTGACTGCACGAATCTGAGTGGCATAAATTGCAAGGATGAAAAAACAAAGGTCATCAGGCAAATGTTCAGCACTAGACCAATGTGTGACTAAGGAGGCATTTTCTCATGCCAGACATAAACAAGAGCAATGCTCATAAATCTAGGTATAGATTGGCCTTGATATTTTGCTGACATAGAGAAGGGCACAAGGACAGCGAATCACATAGACTCTCCCTTAAGTAGAACAATCAGAGAAGGAACGGAGGGGATAGGAGTGACCCGAAACGGGGTACGTGAAAACTGTTAGAGAGAGGGAAAAAGGACATGCTTTGCAGTGGCCACATGGAGAGTGGCCTGCAGGCACTGAATTACTGGAAGAAGGAGAACGATGTTCAGAAGAGGTCAAAAAGTCACAAAGATTTTGATCATGGCAGAAAGCAAAACAGAGCGGTTTTTGAAAAACAGGTAAAGGTCACAAGTTTTCCAGTGTCGATGGATAATTTGGCAGATGGTATGGCAGGGTGAGGAATAAGGAAGCACACAAGTGATCATATCCGAGTGGTCAACAGTATTTTTATGGAATAAGTCACAATTGATATAGAGGGCATGTTTAAAGGCCTGGTTGATTACATGATTCAGATAACCACATCCCTAAAACCAGACACATAGAGTCAGAGCTGGCCAAAGGCTGTGGAGGAAGCAAGGGGAAGAAAAAACTGAACACAGTTTGAAAGTTTCCCTCTAGATTTGTCTTTTGGTCAATAAGAGTAACATTCGGTGACCAGATTTAGGGCTGATAATTGCAGGGTTTTGGAAGGAGCCCAGATTGATGGCTTTCAGCTTCACAGCTGTTGCTGTGATAAGAATAGGAACAGTAGGAGGGACTATTAAACATGGGGTAATCCCCAAACAGATGCAAATGAAGGATCATGGTGCCAGGGTCCCAGAACTGGTTCCAACTGAGCTAGAAGAAAAAGAGAAAGAAGGAATAACTAAGCCAAAAAAGAATGAAAAAAGATTACTGGTGCAGACTAAACTAAACAAACTAATTACCTCAAACTAGATGAATATGAATATCAAAAGCAAAAATGGATGGACTGGGAAACCCAGAGAATACAGAACCAATGATAACAGTGAGAAAGTGAGATGCTAGCAGAAGTATAGGAGGAACTGTTGGGAGTACAGCCGACCAAAATATCCCAATTGACAAACTTTCTGAACTCCCCCCACCCCTCCCTCCCCCAAACTGATCAAGAACACTGCATATAGGAAAAAGGTGAGAGATAGCCTAAACCAAACGGGTGCATATATCAGTTTAGAGGGATCTCCGCAAAGCCACTAAACCTGGAAAAATAATCCCAGATTAATGAATATTGCTGGAACATGTGCATCCCTTTATCTTCTATCAGAAATGTTTAGATTATTTACAGCAAGAACCCTACCATCTAACTTGTCTGCCTTGAAATATGCAAGTCCACAACCTAGTGCTAAGACTCTGGTCAAGGGTTACACAAACCCCTCCCAAATGTTCTTGCTCACAGTAGGGCCTGAAACTACCCTAAAGCTCTTCTACTCACTAGACCTATAGCTCATCCAGCCTGGAAACACAGCAGATCTTTTGAGACAACCCTGCAAGAAAAGCTGTTGGACTCTTTGCAGTGCATTTAATTGGTAATTTTATAATGCAGGCAACTCACAACTCAGTCCAGCTATGATGTCAAAACTGTTTCTGTGGACTCTGAGGCCTCTGATGATGTCAGGACCCAAATATTTGGCAAGTTGTTGTTCAAGTATGTGAAACAAACTAGGACAGATATACCCACTTGCCTTCATCCTGAGAGAGGCCCAGATCTTGGTAGACTTTTCATGGTTGCCCTTTTTGATATCTGTTTAATATTTCTGATGATCCAATGTGTGAGGCTAGTAATATCTTCTGTGATTTATTCCTAAATTTGTTCCTTGACCACCAGGGCTTTTACAAAGAAAACCTTTCAGTTATCTAGTACTAGCTGCATAATCTTGTTGTTCTCAAGCTGTGTGAAACACAACATGTACAGCTGTGGTCATATACTAGCCTTTGTAACAACTTATGCAGGTTCTGGTATCTGATCCCTCCTCTAGCTCTTCACCATTTCCCACTTCCATCCTCTCTTTCAGTCACTCCCGAGACATCATACATGTCTTGGAAGATGTGTGTTATTTGTTCATTTCCTCAACTGACATCCAGTAGCTTTTCCTCTCAGCAAAGAGACACAGATGCATGTGTCAGGCTTATATTTTTATATTTTTTAATAAAGGAGGTAGGGACAAAAGGAAAAGAGAATTGAGTATGCTCAATTTAGCATGATGACACTATTTAGCCCATTGTCGGAACATATTCTGTGTTATCATGCACGTTAATAACATGAAAACACTATGGAGGTCATTTCTTGCACATTCACACATAAATTTAGTGCATAGCCCAGTAAGTGGAAATTTGGAATGCATGTCTCATTGTTAACAACACACATATTCAAAGAGATTTGTGTGAGATTCAGTGAATACACCCATGAATATATTAGAAGCAGGTTTTTTTTAAAAAGAAATATTCAAAGAATATTGTAAGTATTCCTGAAACTTAACTTTTCTATGCTACCATAGAAAATATTGATGGAAATTATGAAACTAGAAAAAAATATCCATCTTCATAAAAAGTATAAGCTGACAAAGTAAAAGTGGCTCTTTTGAAACGGACTAACTTCTCTTGGCTGGCCCATAAGAGGACTATATCTTCTACAGCATAATTACAAAGCTTAACAAGTACACTAACATTTTCATAGATTTGAAAAATGCAGTTCTCTATTTTCAGATTCACTGCCAGGAAATAATTAACACATCTGCCATGAAAGAAAAAGTGAAAATGTAGAAATGATATTGCAAAAAAAGGATGAAGCATCATAAGCTTGTTCAGTGCTTGCTTATGAAGGTCATTAAAAAATACTTTACCTGGATGATTGTGTACGTAATTATTTTTTACAAATGGTACTTTATTACTTTCATATATGTGAGTGTGTGCAAGCGAAAACACATTACAAAAGAATGAAAAAAATTAACTACTTTACATTTGAAAAGCATAAATTTATTGTGAGGGGAAAATGCACGGGATATGCATTATGTATATATTCACATAGAGTTTTATAGAGCCTCTTAAATAATTTACCATGAGGTATGTGCTGATTATAATCTGGTCTTATTGAAGGGAGACTGTTTTACCCTGCAGCAGCGAACACATTGAAACATGATTCAACTTAACACGATATGGTAAACAAAAGTTACTGATCTACCTGGCAAGCTGTAAAACTTTTAACCTGCTGTAAAATAGCTCTGTCAATTTACTCAGCATATGAATTTGTGAGAGCTGTGTTATTTTTCTGATGGTAAATCTTTATGCATCAAAAAATGCTGCAGAAGGCAGAACAAATAAATTACCAACAGAGACTAACATCTGACTAGTTAATCAAACAAATAGGACATGTAACAAAAAGAAAAGCTATAAATATTGACAATCTGCTTCAGTCACAAAAAACATTCAATACTTCAGTTCTCAAGTGTGAATTTTATATCAGTTCCCAAGAAACTGTTTGTATCCACCAATAAATTTTTACAGTTGATTCACCTGCCTGATACCCTTCAGCCATTTCCTTCAGAAGCTGTCAAACTCGCCAACTATAATATATGGCCCTACCAACAAGAACAGCTGTAGCCATTCTCTCTGCTGGTTCCTGCACCCTGTCCTGCATAAAATAATACATCAAGATTAATTGATTTCTTGTCACTCTCACAGAACAGAAAATTAATTTTCATGTAGCTATTTTCTCCAGCATATGAATTTTGTACATGGCAAGTCATTTAAGTTTCTTAATTATTCATAAGAAGAAAAAAAACATAATAAAGTGAGCTACTAGGAGCCCCAAGGCTGTGCCCTAAGCCTTTGGTTTGTGCTGAAGCAACAAGAGCATGTACTAATACCTATATAAATAATATATGTATTTACATACATTGTAGTACAACAGCAATTTCTCTCAGCTGACCTAAGACAACCAGGCCATACATCATCAGTTTGTCAAAGTCATTGTATTGGGTTGCACGTTATAAACTAAAGGTAGAACATATAACATGTCAGCCATATTGGATTGACCTCTGAATTCCTCTATAGTATGCATACACCACAGCAGGACAAACTAGTAATTTAATGGTCAGTGTATCTGGCATGACACAATTGAAAATTGTTAATCAGCAAGGTGCTATCAGCAGATCTCCTATTTACAGTTGGCCCTGACTTGTGATGAGAAGAATATAACTGGAAAGTAAAAACCCTATTTAATCTTTCACATGCAGTGTTGCTTGAGATCTATAAAGAAAGTCTGCTCAGAAAAGTGTTATCACCACCACCAGTGGTACAGCTCTGAATTAAAATTGTTGTTGCCACATTGATCTTGAGGGGAAAACAATTATTTGATCTCTTTGCAAAAAAATAAAACTGTATACATATATTTTGGGGATTCATGGGGTCCTTCTGCAAATGTTTCTGCAGCAGTTACTAGGAATGCAGATTTTATATTCAAAGATACACAATTTTGTATAATTTATATTTGTCATTTCTGACTGTGGGCAAATGTCAGCATACACACTTAGTAATAGTTCTTCATATCTTTCCTCACTGTAAATTGTATGAAAATTGTGTTTAAGAAATGATATTGAAACATCTGAAAACAGAATGATACGAGACTCTGAAAGCTAAAGAACAATAAGATCTATCTACCATTTTTCATGTTGGCTGTCTAGTAAAAATGTCACAAATTAGAAAATATCCCATGGTAACTTATAAAGTTTTTTTGTTAACTGAAACAACGGTCACATCAGAGACGTGGTACTATGTGACTTTTGGGTAGTTTTCTGAGAAAAGTATGAAATGAGTCTTTATAAGTTTATCCCCTGCCCTGATCCTTACACAGTCACAGGAGATCACTGGGAGAGTCATGGGCTATGACACTACCTATGTCTCTCAGATCCTTCCTGAATTGGGGGGAGGGGAGGGGGAAGAGGAACCAATTTTTCAAGGCCTTTAGAGTTTCTATTCTGTGGGGTTCTTCCGAACACTAAACCAGTCACCAGTCGGTCAAAATCCACACTACACACAATAGCTGTTGGTCAAAAGTAAATTTCTTAACTGGTCTCCAAAGGCAGGCAAACAAAATCTAAGTAGCAAACTATTGTCCAGTGTAGAAATACAATCTGAAAATAAAGTTCAAATCACAAGAAAAAATATTTCAGACACTCTCAGTAGCAAAATGCTGCATATCCTTAGCAGGTAAGCTCTCTTAGCAAGAATCCTTCTCTCCTAGCTCCACTCAGGCACCTTTCTGTAACCTTTCTCAAGACTCTGACTGATTCCTTTTAATAATCAGCAATTCTGCAAGACCTTCCACTGTTAGGTAGTCCTCCCTCTAACTCCCACGAAGAAAAATATACTTACTTCACTTAACTGAGCCTCTAGTTGATTCCTTTTCTTCAGTCAGCAATTCTCGAGGACCTTCTTCAATTGGGCAGTTTTCTCTCTGAATTCCAATCAAGATCAATCCTCTTAATTCAGCTTCTCCCCTTCACCAGATGAGGAATATGGACCTACTTCTCTATTTTTTGAAACCACTTGTCTTCACACAACCTCTTAAGAATTTAGTTTCTGGAACCCAAGACTTTGTCCCAATTCTGGAGACATGGGAACCCCAAATTTAGGTCCCAGCCACATCATCAGAACAGGAACATGTCTCTTGGTACTCCTCCATTGAGACAGAGCCCACTCCAGGCTGTTTTCCTGTGGATGGAAAGACCCCACAGCACTTTGTGAGAAAAGACCAGTAAAGAATACTAAAGGAGACTGAAATTGAATTTGAAAAATGTCTCAACAACATGAAATAAGGCATAAGCGTTCAATTAGCTTGCAATTCCTTCACTCTCATATAGTTTTGGAATAGTGGACTGGTCTGATAAAAATCTTAAACAGTTGGATGTAAAAACAAGTACATTTTTCCATGCCCATCAAGTGATCTATAAGAATCAATGTATGCCAACCAAGACTGTATATTCCAATAGCTGAAGACAGTATAGGCCTTATAGAAAACGATTATACATATATAAGATGTAATACAGCATTAGTGGTCCTTAGCTTGCTGGAAGACATAGTAGGCTGGACTCCAGCTATTCTTCTACAGACTTGATTATTTATAGGCAAATTAAACAACCAAAAGCCTGCTTACCTTAGCAGCGCTGACAACATAAATTTAGCAGTTTACAGATTCGCAGTTTCAGCAAAGTTCTAGGTTTCTTCTCTCATCTGTGGGCCTCTCTTTCCCTCTGGGCTCTGGCATCTTATGCCAATCCCCCCAAAAAATTCTATGTAACCAGGATTCCCTTGTGGCTGTCTTAACTGGGCCAGGCTAAATGCCTGGTGCTGGACATCGAGGGAGAGTCTAACATGCACTCCATTACAAAAGATAAAATCGTTATTACCTGATAATTTTATTTCCTTGATTCCTGCAAGACAAGTTTATTACACTTGGGATTAACCTGTTTCTCAGCTGCCAGAGACAAAGAGCTCACCCCCTTTTTCCAAGACCTCACCCCCTTTTTCCAAGACCTCACCTTGGTCACAAAAGGAGATTGGCCATAGGCCCTTGCAAGTAGCCAACTGCCAAAGCAACTGGACAAGGACCCTTTTCTTTTTGCCCACTATTTTTCTTCTTTCTTTCTTTTTTTAATTAACATTGAGGTAATTCCCTTTCTAACAAAAGTGTGGAGAGGGAAGAAGAAAGAAGAAGAGAGAGGACGAGAGAGGTGGATACCTCTGGCATCTATGCATATAGTCCCTATATTCCTGGATGGGGCTTGGACTGGTCTAGCAGGACGTTTGGACATGAGTGCAGCCTTTGACACCATCATTAACTCCTTCTTTGACATCTACAGGAAATTGATGTTTCTGATATTCCTTTTGCATTGGTTTCAATCTTATTTGCAGGTCAGTTCTTTTCAAATGGAATAGAATCAACAATTCTCCAGTCCTAAATCCCTTCCTATATGTTTTCCACAAGGTTCTATCCTCCCCCCATCCTGTTAACATCTTTCTGTCACCGCTTGCTATTCTGATTCAGAATTGTTGATTTTGACCCTTCTTATATGCTGATGATGTTCAGATAATGGCTTTTTTAAAATTCTAAAACCTCTTTTTCTCTGTTATATTTTAACAATTCTCTTCATCTATTAGCAAATTAGCTTCATGATCACAAATTTAAGGTCAAGCCTCTTAAATCAGAAGCTATTTGGATCTACGCACCTCTCAATTTCCTTAGCCTGCTATGGAAGGCACTACAGTTATTCTTAAAGACATGGGCTCATCTCTCTGAGTGCTGAGTGATTCAAAATTATTTATAGCCCCTTACATCTCTACCATTATTTAGAAATTATTTTACTTTTCTCCATTATATTTGCCGACTCTGCCTATTACTAGACTCTCATGACCATAAACTGCTCATACATGCATTTGTTATTTCCAGGCTGGATTACTGTAACTCGTTCCTTCTGGGTTTACCATGGTATCAACTTAAATGACTTTAAATTCTTCAAAACACAGTAGCAAAGATTATTCATGGCTTAAAATGGTCAGACCATGTCAATTCAATTGTAGTGTCTCTCCATTGGCTACCTATATTGTGTAAAATCAAATTCAAAATTCTCTGACTTTCTATGCTTTTCATTTTTTATTCCCTCTTTATTTCTCTAAACCTTTGATCCTGTATTCTCCTTCTTGCACTCTGCATTCTTTCCATAAAGTTTTCCTCCAACTCCCCCCCCCCCCCCCCAATCATTAGATTGGAAGTTATAAGGGACTGCTTGTTCTTTTATCAAATACCTTTTCTTTGGAACTCGCTACCTTTGGACATTCAAACTGAAGTGAAATTTTGAAAAGCAATAAAATCTTGGCTATTCACATAAGCCTTGAAATGTTATCATCTTGCAGATAGATTTTTTTCAGACTAGAGTCATTAATTGTATTATTGTATTGTGTTCAATTAGTTTACTGTCTTGCTTAGAAATGTTTCTCTGCATGTACAGATTATAATCTTAGTTTTTGAATTTGATTATGTTTGTTTTAATTTGTGAACCGCTTAGTTAATTTGTTTTTCCCATCAGTATATAAAGTTTAATAACTAATAATAGCAATAATAATAATAATGAAAGAAAATTATCAAGTAAGAACAAATTAACCTTCCTTTTCACCTGCAAGACTAGTCCATTATACTTGGGATATTGAAAAGCTATCACCCTCCCAGACCAGGCGGATGGAAGAACCCCAAACCTAAAAGCCATCTTTTTCTTCGACTGTATGATCGGCCTATAGTATTTGGAAAATGAGTGCAGGGATAACCATGTGGTGGCCCTGTAGATTGATGATGCTTCTGCCCAGGAAGATGCTTATACTCTTGTAGTGTGCACATGAAGAGACCCTGCCACTTGTCTGCAATTGAGTATATATGCTGAAGAGATGGTTTCCTCCTTTTTGTGATCCACTGAACAGAATGAAAATCATATCTGATCTCCTAAAAGGGTTCCTGATTTTTAAGTATCCTGATATCACATGGCACACATCTAGAAGGTGAAGGCTGTAGTATCATCACCTGATTCAGCTGGAAGGGAGACACCACTTTCTGAAGGAATGGAGACACCAGTCTGAAAGTACTTAAGTGAGGCAAGATTACTAAGAAGGGTTTCCTACTTGAGAGAGTCTGCAACTCTGAAATGCACCTGGTGAAACAGATCACTACCAGAAAGGTAGTTTTTAAATTAGATCTCTGATGAATGCTTGCCTCAAGGGTTCAAAGAGTGATCCTATTAAATCTTTAAGGACCAGGTTAAGATCCTAGCTGTTGTGTTTGTGGCACTGTGGACCCTTGGTTGCTGTGGAGATGACTCTGCCCACGGGGAGGAGCCCCATGGGGAACCACAGAGATTGGCTAAACTCAGATAGCAGACAGATAGAATGGAAGGCTTTATTGTACTGCTGTAGATAGATGGTATGAAGCAGGAAGGTAAGACACTGAGGTCCGTGAGGTACCAATACGTTCAACAGTCTCTGATGATGATTCTTACCCAGATGTTACAGAGAGGCGGGGACCCGCGGAGCAGGCAACGCAAAGCCTGGTGGGTGGAGTTGGAGCACCGGATCATAAAGGTACTCACAGGAGTGTAGGTGTGTTCCTGGTAGAGATGGTGGGACCGAAGGTCCGTGGTACAGGATACTAGAACGGTAGGCCCTCGAGGAGTGAGTACCTGGTAGTCCAGAGGTCCTGTAGGAATAAGAGAGAGAGAGACCCCCGAGGAGCGGTTGTCTCAATTAGTAAGGACCCCGAAGGGATATGGAAGCGAGAGACCCCTGAGGAGCAGGTGTCTTGAGCTTCTGAAGGAGCAAGGCCCTTGGAGTGGGTCAGAGTAGCTTAACCGAAGTCCTTGATAACTCAATGGTGGTAGCGAAGCGGAGGCATTAAATACCCAGAGGTATTGATGTCATGCGGTGGGGACGCCCCCGAGTTTCCCACCATGACGTGTATTTGAGCATAGGAGAGGTGCGCGCACGTGCCCTAGAAGGGCTCTGGAGTGAGCATGGTGGACTGGAACGCCCATGCTAGACTGGATATGCCGAGGCCCTTGGCAACGGAGGCAGCCATCTTGCCCATGGCAGAGCGGTCGCAGCCGTCTGCGACCGACAGATGCAAAATTACCCCCCTTCAAAGGGCCCCCTCCAAGACCTCTTCCTGGTGGTCTGGGTTTTCATGGGTGTGCCAGGTGGAATTGACAAATCATCTCCTTATCAGTAATGTTGGTCAATGGTTCCCAGGAGTTCTCTTCTGGACCATAGTTCTCCCATGAGATGAGATATTTCCATGTCTTGCCTCTTTTACGTACGTCAAGGATGTCGTCGACGGCATATTCAGTATCATCTTCAGTATCCAGACTGGTAGGTTCTGGGGTTTTCTTGGAGAATTCAGAGAGCATCACTGGCTTTAATAGAGATACATGGAATGCATTATGTATCTTCATTGATGGAGGCAGTTTTAGACTGTACGTCAGATTCCCTAATCACCGAAGGATGGCAAAGGGTCCCACATAGCGAGGTGCAAATCTTGCTGAAGGAAGCTTAAGTCGAAGGTACTTGGTACTTAACCAGACTGTGTCTCCGGGCTGAAACTGTGGTGACTTTTGATGAGCATAAGTTCTTTTTGCCTTTAGCCTGCTTTGAGAAGAAGCTCCTTCGTCTGCCTCCATATTTGGGATAATTCTGCTGCAGTAGACTGGGCAGCAGGAGAGGCTACTGTCAATGGGATTGGCAGAGGAGGTAATGGTTGTCTTCCGTAGACAAGCTGGAAGGGGGAAGACCCTGTTGCTATAGCAGGATGCAAATTAATGGCAAATTCTGCCCAAGGCAGTAGATCAGCCCAGTCGTTCTGTCTAGAATTGACATAGGATCGCAGAAATTGTTTCAGCGTTCTATTCATCCTCTCAGTCTGACCGTTAGACTGAGGATGGTAGGCAGAGGTTAAATCCAAGGCGATATCAAATTTTTGACATAATGCTCTCCAAAACTTTGCAGTAAATTGTACTCCTTTGTCAGAGAGGATATGCTTAGGCATCCCATGAAGGCGGAAGATGTGTTTAATGAAGAGTTTTGCTAACTGTAGCAGAGGGTAATCCTAGTAGTGCTACAAAATGTGCCATTTTGGAGAAGTGGTCAACCGTGACCCAAATGGTGTTATTTCCATTGGATGATGGCAGGTCCACAATGAAATTGATTGCTATATGCATCCACGGATCATCCGGCGATGGTAGAGGCTGTAATAGGCCCCAAGGACGCCCAGGTGGTGATTTTTGTTTGGCACAAACAGCGTAGGACCCACATATGCTTGTACATCCTTTATCATGGTTGGCCACCAATAATATCTCTGTAACATAGCTAGAGTATGACTCTGTCTTGGATGGCCTGCCAGACGGGAATAGTGAGTCCACTTTAACAGTTTTTTCCTTAAACTCCTGGCGACCACCGTCTTCCCGGTAGGTACTGTGTGAGTGGCTGCAAGGACCACTCTTTTGGGATTAATGATATGACGGGGTTCATCCTGCACATCCTGAGGGGAGAAGGATCATGAAAGGGCATCCAGCCTGAGTGTTCTTTTCTCCTGGACGATACTTCAGAAGGAAGTCAAATCTGTTGAAACACAGAGACCATCTTGCTTGATGGTGATTGAGTCGTTGAGCATGTCGAAGGTACGCCAGATTCTTGTGATCGGTGTACACTACAATTTGGTGTTGTGCGCCTTCTAGCCGAGGGCACCATTCTTCAAATGCCAGCTTGATTGCGAGTAACTCCTTGTCTCCTATCCATAATTTCTCTTGGCAGGCGAGAATCACCTTGAGAAGAAGGAGCAAGGATGGAGCATATTGGATTTGCTGTACTGATTTGGAACCGCCCCTACACCAACCTCTGATGCATCAACCTCCACGATGAAAGGACTGAGTGTGTCAGGGTTGCGGAGACACGGCTTCTTCTGAAAAGTCTCTTTGAGCATCAGAAAGGCTGATATGGCTTCTGGAGACCAATTGGCAGGGTTGGCTCCCTTCTTGGTCATAGCGGTTAGAGGGTCTGTCAATGACAAGTAGTTTTTAATAAAGGACCGGTAGTAATTGGTGAAGCCATTGCAGTGCCTTCAGGCCTATAGGTTGAGGCCAGTCATGGATACTCTCTAGTTTCTTAGGGTCCATTTGAAAACCGTTCTTAGAAACAATGTATCCCAGGAAGGGTACAGACTTTGTGGAATTCACATTTTTCAAGCTTTGCGTATAAGTGGTACTCACGCAGGCATCTTAGGACTTTCTTGACATCCTCCTGATGAGTTTGCAGATCTTGCAAAAAGATCAGTATATCAGTGAGATAGACTACTACACATTGATAATTAAATCCCTTAAGATGTCATTCATCATATTTTGAAAGACTGCAGGTGCATTACTCAAACCTAAGGGCATGACGAGGTATTCAAATTGTCCATCACGGGTATTAAAAGCAGTCTTCCAATTGTCTCCTTCTCAAATCGCACCAAGTTGTAAGCTCCATTAAGGTGCAATTTGGAGAATATTTTGGCTCCTTGGAGCCTATCAAACAGTTCAGAAATTAAGGGCAGGGGGTACCTGTCCTTGATGGTAATCTCATTCAGACCCCTGTAGTCGATACAGGGGTGTAAGGTGCCATTTTTCTTCTCTACGAAAAAGAAGCCTGCATCGGCAGGAGATTCAGAGGATCTGATGAATCCCTTTTGTAGATTTTCTTGTATATAGGTAGACATCGCTTTAGTTTCAGCTACTGACAGAGGATAAACTCTTCCTTTGGGAGGTTCTGAATTAGGTTTAAGATTTATGGCGCAATCAAACTCTCTGTGCGGTGGAAGAACATCAGCTGCTTGTTTTGAGAAAACGTCCTGGAAGGAGGCGTATTGTGGAGGTAAGCCAGGTAGTGAGCTTCTGAAGGAGTGAGGCCCTTGGAGTGTAGAGCGGCATTTAAGCGTGTAGCTTAGAGCGGTCAGAGTAGCTTAACTGAAGTCCTTGCTAACTCAATGGTGGTAGCGAAGCAGAGACTTTAAATACCCGGAGGTATTGACGTCATGTGGTGGGGACGCCCCCGAAGTTCCTGCCATGACATGTATTTGAGCATAGGAGAGGTGTGCGTGCAGGTCCTAGGAGGCCACGGGAGTGAGCATGGTGGACTGGAACGCCCATGCTAGACTGGAGATGCTGAGGCCCTTGGCACCCAGCACTGGAGGCAGCCATCTTGCCCAAGGAGGAGGAAAAGGGAAGAAAAGAGGTAAGGCAGAGCGGTCGCAGCCGTCTGCAACCGACGGACATAACACTAGTGAGGAAAAATCGGTATGAAGGGTAGCTAAATACAGTTTACACCTTGCAGAAAGAGCACCACATCTGGATGTTTGGCTACCTGGACCCCCTTAATGTGGTCCTTGTGGTAGGATATGGCTGCTACCTGCACCCTCAATGAATTCAGTGCTAGGACTTTGTTTATACCCTTCTGTATGAATTCTCCTTTTCTTACAGCTGTCAGGATCGACTGAAGGGTCTCCAATCTGAAATGTGGCTCTTTCAGGTACTTATTGACTTCGTTTAAATCTAGGACAGGTCAGAAAGGACTTTCCTTCTTTGGGACTACAAAATTAATGGATGGGGCATGGCTCAAACTATCGCATCCAATTCCCATAAGTTTTGAAGAGCTGCCTTTACTGTCTCTTTTTTGATTTGTTACATGCATGGAAACATCAGAAAAATACTTGGTATTGGAGTGACACACTATCACCATGACCTCTGTAGAAAATTCCTGCTTAAAGACTGCTTTGCTCTTCCTGTCCTGAGGTCTTTTAATGCTGTACCTCCCCCTCTACAGGGATGGTAATTCTGCTTGCCACTGCTAACATCAGTGTGTCCAACTTTGAGATTCATAATAACTAACTCTTCTCCTCTACCGAGAAGGGATACAACTTCCCCATAACCCTGCCTCCTCTCTTAGTGCACTCCCATTCTACCAGTACCATCTGTCTCAGGCCTTCATGTAAAGGAAAGGTCCTCTACTGTTTCCTTGTACCCTGTAGGATGGGGTTACCTTCCATCATATTGTTCACCTTGGTGCTTGATATTTTCAAGGCCACCTGGACACTCGCAATGAGGGCCGTAAACTCTTTCTTTTCAAATAGCCTAAGTTTTTAGGCATTATCCTTCTCCAATAACTACTGCTCCTGCGAGCTTGGGAACATGCTTGATCCTGACTCATCTGCCAGTCATCCTTCTTCCCCAGAGTCTGGGTTGGAAATTTTGGGGGAGTTTTCAATCTCAACATTTCCCATACATTTTTATTGACCCCCCCCTTTATGCCCTCTAAGGACCTAAAGTCCATGGAACTGAAATCTACCCCAAGACCAGGCTTCTGCATAGTGCAGAAAGCCTGGTGTATTATTAATATAAATCTTGGAAAAACCCCATCTGGTGGGCCCCTGCCAGGCCTCTAACAGGTTTAGCTCAAGCCCTCCTCTGGGACCATTATCCTGTTCCTCAGGTCTTCCCCAGAGCCTCTTCTGGTAAGGAAACCACTGTGTCTCACTGACCTGGAGGCAGTCCTTTCTCCTCCCCTAGAGTAAGGGGAGCATTATCCACTACTGATCCAGTCTCCTCTCGCAGCGTATCACCCACTCAAAAAGGGTTCCCACTGATTTCTTCCTGGGAGGCTTGGCATAGGCTATCACAGGCTAAACAGAAGAAAGCAGCCACACTGGCTACCTTCTTGCCTCACAGGAACACCTGTGGCCTCAAAGCATTGCTATGTCAGGTTCTGAAAGCCCCTGCAGCACTCTCACACAGGATAGATGTTGCAATAGTGGTTTATTTATTAATGGTGATAACATAACAGTTCCTGTCTTATGCACTGCAGGTAAATGTAAGAGATAATGCACAACTGGATAAAGTTTACTTCCAGTCCAGGTATTCAGTCCTGTTTTTTTCATTGGAGTTCACTTCATTAACAGCACACAACTGGAGACAAGACTCCTGTTTACAGACAAGATACAAGACTTCCAAACTTAAAAAGACAATATAAAATTAATACACAAGGGGATGAGCACACAGGTCTACTCTGGTATCCCACACCTTTTTGGCCTCCGTGCTGTCTTAATACATGGGTGTGGCAGCAGGCAAAACAAAAAAAAAGATTGAGTAATTTTAGAGCCAGCATGTCAGGGAAAAAAATTATTTCCTCGTTTTGAACTAAGGTGTGCTGTATTCAGGGCTAGTATTTGGTACACAAAGCCACAGGATGGCTCACAGAAAGCAACTTCAGTCTAAGGATGGCCTGCTATATGGCCCCACCCTTAAGGATCCATACTGATCCTCAGGGAATTCCAAAGCATTGTAGGAATACAGGTTTTCCCCTTTGCTACTCACTTCACCCGGGAGATAATGTGTAAGCTGCCATCATAGTGCCTGCTGCAGGTGCTCTGTCTGCTGGTTCTCTTTCCAGCACTTTGTTTTTTGGTTTTTTTTTTTTTGGGGGGGGGGGGGTTAACTCTACTTAAAGTAACAATCAGCCGAATACCAGAATCCCTGAGGTAAGGCTGGAACAAGAGGGAGAGCTAGAGAGGCAGGGAGGTAGGGGAAAAAAGACCTAGAAAGAAAGAATTTATTCTCTTTTATTTTTTTGTTTAGGGCTAGGTCCTCATGGATTCTCTACTCCCTAGAGAGTGGCAATCTTCCTAGTGAGGATCCTCAGTTGCTTGGATGTAGGGAAACACTCTTAAATGCAATCAGGGGAAGACCAGCTGGGAGGCAGATGCAATGGGGAATGTTACCCTGAGGGTTAGCTGCCCCAGGAGCCTCATACCAGTCCAGGGACATATCCTGACTCTAGGAGACTCCAACAGTCCATCTGCAGGAGATAGAGACTACTGGCATGGGCATACAACCATTCCCCTTTTATAACCAAAGTGAGATTATTGAAAAAGAGTTGGACTGATCTAGCAGGTGACAAGGAAAAGTTATTATAGGCCTTCAAGCATACCTAACAGTATCGACAGATCTTGATACTCAAAAAGTGCTGAAGTACCAATGTAAACATCCAAAATCTGTTTCAGTCATTAAGCTTCGACAAATCTTTTTGAAGAATGGAAGGAATAAGTGAGAATCTACCAGCACATGAGTAAGAAGTAACAAATTTGCAAAACAAGAAAAAAATCTCTTTGAAGAATTAGATCAGCAAATAAGAAATACCAATTAGCAAAAACACAAATACAATGGGAAATATAGGGAATTGCTTCAGAAACCCAACATGGATCAAATTTTGACTCAGGAATAGCTAAGGAGAGATGAGCTTAAACCTCAGAATGAAAGATTGCTAATTGTAGTGTAGGTTAGTGGATTATGGACGTGATGATTCACAGCCAGCACAGAAAAAATAATTCAAGAGATAAATGCAGATTCAGTACAATACAGGTAGATACGGTTGTACACCTTGTCGCTGGATGTTAAGTACTGATGTCATAAGGCCTGTATAAAGAAAGGCAAAATAAGGTGCACGGCTCGTCCACTGGAAATTGTGTAAACACTACAACATCACTTCCAGAAAAGCCCTGGGATCCCCGCCCTGAGGGAATTGTAGAGTATAACGAAATAGTGATCAGACATTCCTATTCCAACTGATAAAAAGCTTGATACAAGAAAACCAGATATTGTGGAAAAGGAGAAAAACATGACAGTGCTGCTGACAGAATTGTCAGTACAAAGTAACTATTCTATGGATTGTATGGAGAGAGAGTTAAGATCCTCAAGTACCAAATGATGCAGAGACTAACAAAATGTGGCAGAAAGATACAGAAATTATTCCAATTGTATTGGGTGCCAGTGGCTTGACTAAAAATAAATTTCAGACGCATCTAGATATGTTGCAGTGCATATAACACCATATAAACTCCAGAAGAAGCTCTCTTTGGTAAAAAGCATGCATTAAGAAGGACTTTAACAGTAAATCTGAGAGATTGAAATCAGACTCAGTATGCCCTGGTTTGTGAGTGAGGTTCATTTCTGTCAAGGTATGAACAAAATGAATCCATCTGGAAATATTACTTCCCTGAGAAAGGCACTAAAGCTAACACCTTCCTGATGGAAAGGCACCTGAAACTCCCTTGGCACTCACATGGATACAGGAATTTTGCTAAACTTAGGACACTTCTTACTGAGGAGTATCAATCTTCCCTAAACATACCTACTCTGACCTGACATTACTCAGTAGGGTAGGGCTCTGTGCACACAACTAAGTCTACACTAACAAGGGGTAACTATAATAGTAAAGGAAAAATGTGGCATTCTTACTTAAGTGATACCTTTCTTATACTTTGTAAGTGATAATTCATAACAATTCTTGCCTTGCACTGTTAACTCCATTCCTGTACTCAATTCCTGACACAGAATATTACTACTTTAGTGCTCATTTGCCCACCAGGGTAATTATTGAGCTTACATTCAGCTATCTCGAAGCTCAATTTAACTGAATAGATCACATAGAGACAAACTGCCTTTTACTTTTGCCAAAATATACAATGATTTTGTGGTTTGCTGCATGCTCTGCAAAAGGCATGTTCATCCTCATCTGTAGAAGCTGAGAGGTGGGATTTACAGGATTCAAAATAAGAGGTGCAACCTTCAGGTGCTGTGACTATTTAGCAGAGAGATCATTTTGTCTGTCAGTCGTTCAGCAGAGTACAAAAAGATAGATATGTTTGAACTGGATTTGGAATCTAAAAAGCTTTAGAAGTGAGATGCTGTGTATGACTGTGTTCTAGCTGTGCTGATCATAATTTACAGTATTTGAGTTCAAGAATACATGGGATAAACACAAAGTATCTCTGAAGGAGTAATGGGAATTGTTTAGGTGAATTAGCTGGGTGGATGGGCAGACTAGATAGGGAATATTGTCTTTTTCTGATGTCACATTTCTATGTTTCTCTTATGTTATTTCAGATTGTAAATTATTGAAAGTTAAGGATGGGTCTGTAGTGTGAGACAGAAATTATTGAGGAATCCTGTCCTTGGGGTCTGGGATAGAAATTGACACTTCCAAGCAGTAAAATACAGGCATACGTTTTGGTGGTTCTACTGATAAGCCAATGAAGGTAAAGAAAACTGTGAAAAGGAACATGAAACATTATTCACAGTCATTTTCATTTCTTTTACATACATGTAAGTCTTTCTTATATCATTTATTATATTATTTTTAACTTCCTGGTACTTATGGCTGTTAGTTTTTCTATCAGGACTAAAAGGTTTTTATTTCTATTTTTCACTTTAAAACTTACAGATTTGGAAAAAGTAGTTCTACACATTTTCAAATGAGATAATTTGATGTCTTAAGTGAGGGCAGCAGTTTTTTACTTCTTGCTCTTAGATCTGACTGACACCTTGGTGGAACTATTCCAGATGTTGTTAGTATCAGTAAATGACTCCATACAGCTGAAAAAATAGATACTTAACTTAAATTTTATCGAAGATGATAATGAATTACACAATTCCAAGTAGTACTAGTGTAAAAAAAATGGGTAAAGAGGATTAATTTAATATTTCCAATGTAGAAGCTGCTGAGCTTTTATTTTCTTTTCATTCTTTTTTAACATAGGATGTAAATATTTCTATTTGCCAATGTAGCCAAATATCTTTCCTACAGAAATGTCTGTAGGTCCTAAATTTGGATGATTCAAGATCATAGGGTTTACTTTATCAAGGGCCAATATACTAAAGTGCAATAAATGTTGTAAAACAACAACCTCCTTTCATCATCTCAACTTGGTTTCCGTAAATCTAGAAGCACTGAATCCCTCCTTCTATCTCTATCAGACAATATTCTCTTGAACCTAGAGAAAAAACATTCCTGCCTCCTCATTCTTCTCGACTTATCATCAGCCTTCGATACGGTGAACCATGATATCCTCTTAGATCGTCTATCAGAGATTGGCATAAAAAACACAGCACTCAAATGGTTTTCTTCTTTCCTCCAAAATAGATTTTACAAAGTCAAAATTAATAGTAAAGAATCACCTCCTTTCAGATCCACCATGGGAGTCCCACAAGGTTCGTCTTTATCTCCTACATTATTCAACATTTACCTTCTCCCCCTATGTCAGCTCCTTTCCAATCTTAATCTTACACACTTTATTTATGCAGATGACGTCCAAATCCTTATCCCAATTAAAGATTCATTACAAAACACCTTACAATTCTGGAATTCCTGTCTACTATCCATCAACAATCTCCTAACAAAGCTTAATTTGATACTTAACTCCAATAAGACAGAGTTTCTGCTCATCACTCCAGATGGCAACCATTCCTCACTCAACACACACTCCTTTTCTCCTCCAGCCTTCTCCACCCAGGTCAGAAATCTTGGGGTCACTATGGACAATCTGCTGAACTACAAAACTTTCATCAACATCATCATAAAGGATTGCTTCTTTAAACTTCAATTATTAAAGAGACTAAGACCCCTCTTATATTTCCAAGACTTCAGATATGTTCTACAAACAATAATATTCTCGAAAATAGATTATTGTAACTCTTTACTGCTTGGTCTACCCGCTAACACTTTGAAACCTCTACAATTATTACAAAATGCCACTGCGAGGATTCTAACCAAATCCAACAAAAGGGAACATATTACACCCATCTTAAAGAACCTTCACTGGCTCCCCATCAATCAGAGAATCTTCTATAAAACCATAACAATAATCCACAAAGTCATCAAAAACTCTTCTCCAATTGAACTCACCATCCCTTTACAACTTCACACCTCTTCCTGTCCAACGAGGCTAGCCCAGAGAGGCACGCTAAAGGCCCATCCGCTCAAAACTTCACTTAGTAAAAGAGCTCTTTCCACCGCTGGACCTAAACTCTGGAACTCTCTCCCTCCTGACCTGAGATTGGAACAATCGACACCCACCTTTAAAAAGAGACTCAAGACTTGGTTGTTTAATCAAGCATTCTCCTAATCCCAATAACTATTCTGAACTTTTCAACAATCGACCTCAGGCCCGGCTCAGTCAATTCCGAATATATATTCTCCTATATTATATTGTATTTAAATTGTACTCTCCTTGCTCCGTTGAAGTTATTTATTGCTCTCATTAAGTTATTTTATTTATTTCCAAGTTAAATCTTCCCTGTTCTCTGTAAGACATTATTCTATATTCTGTCAATTTTATTGTTACAATGTAAACCGAATTGATTAGTAACTTTGTTACTAGAACTTCGGTATATAAAACTGTTAAATAAATAAATAAATAAAAATTATCATGTATTAAATGTTAATTGCAAATGGCTATCACTCATTTTTAGCTCTAATAAACATAAACTAGTATGTTATAGTTATAATATGAAATTTATGCTAATATGATAAAGAGATGCAAAGCTATGCATAACAACACTACCTATCAGTGAAACGAAAACGTATGCATGCAAACTGCTTTACATATAAATTAATGAAAAACACGTAACTACATCTCAAGGAGATATACTTAAGTTTCTGTGATGCTATCCGTATGCATGAATGCAAGTTACGCGTGTAACCCCCGAAAAGCTGTCCCTTCCACCCCCTGCGTGCACGTAAGTCCCAGGGCTTTCCTGGGGGGGGGGGGGGCGTGTCGGGGGCATGTCGTGGCCAGCGCGTCATCGGGGGCATTCTGAGGCCAGGGCCGTGGGCGTGGTTCCAGCCCAGGGGTGTTCCGGGGGCATGGCCGCAGCCTCCAGACCAGCCCCCGGACCAGAACATGGCGCACTGGCAACCAGTTGGGCAGGCGTAACTTGTAAAATAAAGGTGGAGGGGAATTAGTTAGGGCTGGGGGGGTGGGTTAGATAGGGGAAGGGAGGGGAAGTTAGGGGGGGCTGGAGGGAACGGAGGATGGCTGCGCGGCTTGGTGTGCACAGGCTGCCGATTTTGCGCAGCCTTGCACGCGCCGACCCTGTATTTTATAAAATGTGTGCAGCAGCGCGCACATGTTATAAAATCGGGAGTAGATTTGTTCGTGCCGGGTTGCGCGAACAAATCTACTCATGCGCGCACCTTTTAAAATCTACCCCTATATTTATGAAGTTAGCGTACTTTAGTTCCTTAGTTTTGCACTGAGAATTAGGGGTGTGCAAGTCGAAAAATGTTGTTCCATTTTCTTTCATTGGGGATGGGGGATTCTCATCCATATTCTATTTCACTGGGGGTATTTTCTGGGAAAGGGATTTAATTTTTTTGGGTTGTTTCAGTAAATGGTGCGTGCTTTTCAGAAACAGTGTGCACTAAAAACAAAAGACATTTTTTAAAAATGAAATTGTGTTTTTTTTTCTATCATTTTGTTTTAAAATCAACATGAAACAATATAGACAATGTTGTTGACAGTGTCTGTCATTTCAAATTAAAGCATATCCCTAATGAGAACATGAGCCATCAATATCTGAAAGCAAGGTCCATCCTATAAAACAATGTGCAACTAGAATACTTTTTTTTTTTTTTTTTACTTTTATGTCACTCCAATAAAAGAATCTACTAAGGAATGAATATTTGAAAGATACTATATAAATTCTGGATTTAACTGGTCTTTCTTGACAATAATTTTTCAAGAAGCAATGAAGAACTATTCATTATTAGAGCTTTTGAAATTCTGCTCTGTATATGATTAAGTTTACCATTTCTTTTTATTATTTTGAAGTCCAGAATAAAAAGAAAAACAGAACAATGATTTTCAAATGGATACACCCATTGAGCTCAGTTACATTCCAGTTAATAGTATAAAATATCTTACAAAGAAATAGGTTTACTAACATTTTTCTCACCATTCTCTATGGGAAAAAAGCTAAATAAATCTTATACACAGTGATACATCAAATGTTCCTATAATTTACTGCTCCATAGTGAGGACAGAATATTTTGTAACCTGATCACAACAGTAAAATAGTACTTCTTTAAAATCTAATTAGTCTTCATGCCTTTCCATATTATTTAGATACAAACATATCATTTAACTGATAACCTTTGAAGTGTTTAAAAACAAGTGTTATCATCTCTTTATCTATCAGGGAAAAAAGGATCTGACTGGCCTTGAAACATTGGATTGTTGGGGCAAGGGACTGGAACACTGCTCGAGTCACATAGTAGTTTTGAAAAATATAAATTGAGCAATCCAGGAGTTATTACTACAACAGGTCTGAAGTCAAGACCTACAATCCTTCCTCTGAGGAAATGGATTAATACTCAGGGCCACAAAGGGAAGGTAGGGATACCAGGAAGGCATTCCCTGTAATTAGATGCCTAGAAGAGACAAGCTAAGATGCTAAATGGACCTGGAATTCTTCATAACTGTTTGTAAACATTTGAAGTATTGATTAATTGGGTTGGGTACACAAATCCTGGCCTGAATTTATGAATTTGAGAAGCCTTGTGCCTGAAAAGTGAGAGCTACAGTAGAAACCTGTTTGAGTTAGTCAATTGCCTGCAGTGTGTAAGCGAAGAGATGTTTATGTTGAATGCTGATGTTAAATAAACCCTTGGTTTGAACTCTGAACCTAAGTATAATTAATGCCTGCAGGATTTCCAGCTTGACATTACCTCTGCCTCTACAAAGCAAATATTACTAGCTACCCTAATCTTTCCTCACATTATCTACCCTAATCTTTCCTCACATGGAAATTTTTTATCATAATTCATTTACTTGCTAGTTGAAGGTTTGCTTATTCCTTCATATGATAAAACCCAAACTATACATCATATTCAAAGCATAGGTTCATTAAAACTTGAAATAGCCATGGAACAACTGAATAATCCCTGAATGTAATTCTTCTATTCTTGTAGTCAAGTATGCTTGATACCTTGCTTACTGCAGTTTAAAAGCAGAGAAAACATCATCAAATAAGGACCTTTAGGTCTATCTAGTCTGTCTAATTTTATTCCTGATATTATATTTTAGACTTCGTAGATTTTTGGCTTTCTCTTCATTTTGCCATCGATATGATGTTTGTATTGGTAGTCAGGGAAGCATGAACATGAATGAATGTAAAGGTAAAACAAGCTAACTTTACACTGATTTCAAATGCAGCATGCTTCAAAAATATTCAATCCTTCTGTAATTTTGCAATGTTGTGAACTGAAACAAAGATGAGATCGAAATGGAATGAAAAGAATTTAACATACGTAGATACTTACAGGTAAATTTTAAAAGGCACATGCATGTGCCCATAAACATTTATATTGCAGTGCGAGCAAATTATATGTACCACTCTAGAGGGGCACTTTGAATCGGGGAGGATTTTGGGCAGGTGAGTTGGGGGGGGGCGGGGTGATGTTAGTCACATTCAGAAGTATTCATAGTAGAATTAATATATGTAAAGAATTATAGCCCTTATGAAATGTTTACAAGAGGAGTTGATTTGTGTACTGCAGTGCTAGCTACATTATACAAAATCTACTCCTTTTCATCACTTGTAAGCGTTTTACTGATGTCAATTTTACTATGAATACTTCTAAATGTGTCTGTAACAATACCCCCCCAAACCAACTCCCGAAAACCCATCCCAATTCAAAATGCTCCTCTAGAGTGGTATATATAGAGAGTTATCAGACTCTCTCTACCTCCCCTGTCCCTCCACTCCTGCTCCTCACATGAGGAGCAAAAGCAAAGCTACGCAGGCAACATGCACGCGTTGCTTGGGCAAATTTGTGGTTACACACGTGAGTCTTGGACCCACCCCAGAAGCGCCCTTGACCTGTCCCTTTTCTGCCTTCTTATTCTGAATGCGCATACATGTATATATGCACACCCTTCCCGGCTTCTTAAAATTTGCGTTGCTCCTGCGCAGCCCACATACGTGTATATGTGGCTGTTTTTGCACAACCAACACTTTTTAAAATCTACTTCTATGTATGGGGCAGTTTTATAACAGTCCATATACATTTGTGGGCTGATATAAACCTATATTCACCAATTTTAAAAATAAACAAGTGCATAATATTTTTATCATTTTCAATATTATCCCATGAAAACTACCTACACAAAGTTATACCTGCTACTTTGTGTAGGTAAAAATTTCAAGGAAATGTATGTGCATTCTTGTAAATGCAAACCCTATATAGACTTCACACCCCAAGAATGCCTCTCTCTGATGCCCCTTAAATTACATGCATACAGGGTATAAATGCATAATTTTGTGTGTATATTGGTTGAGCAATTTTGAAATGGGGCATTTCTGTGGGTGAAGCACTGTTGTCCCTACAGAAGTCTCTTTGAAAATTACCCTTCATAAATATGTAATAATATCAAACATTACCAATCATTCCAATCCCTACAACTTCTTTCAGAAGAGGCTTTTCTATGGATTTGCAGCTTGGATCTTGAGATTTCTTTGTAAAATTAGCTTTGCGAATAATCCTGTTAAATGCATAATGAACTCATTAGGTACACCATAAAAAATACATGTTTGTGATTCTGTCAGGAAAACATAAAACTTCTTGAAGTTGTTAGTGCTGTAAGGAACTCCTTCTGGCACAGCTTAAAGGTCTTTGTTTCTAGAAATTCAATTGAGTGTTGCTGTTTCAAAAGCCTAACAAGAGGTTCTAATTATTGTTAGACTCCTAATTAGCATTTAGTCTTACATTCCAACAATTGCAGCAAAATTGTGTTCATTCTCTAATAAACAGTATTCACAGTGTGCAATCAAGCTGCTGTTGGATGCAATGAGAATTAATAGCACTGCACGGCAGTGGTAAATCCTACAACTCCTGCTGTGTGTGTTTAATAATTTTTCACTCCTTCCAGATTGTTCCCATCAAGCACAATTCCCCAGATCCTAATCAGCTTCCCTCCCCATCAATATTACACAGAGATCTGAGCACAGAAAATTATCTGCAATTTCAAAAAGTGCTTTGTTGCATTATTAGGCCACTGACCTAAGAAGTAATGGGTAAATAGTTCCTGAAAAATGTCCAAAGCGCAACACAAATTAAAGCTTATAGTCTTGCCTGCTGTTTTCCCCATTGATATAACTGTAAACTATTATAGCTTTCTATCCAACATAATCCTGTTTAAATTTTTGTGCCATAATGTTGGTTCCAAGACAAATATTCTGTAATTTCATTGGTACATTTACAAAATACGCTACAAAAAAAGCATGTATTATATTCTCTAAAAGAATTAGCAAAGTCAATTTTTATAGCACATTCCATAGAAAAATAATAGGTACAACAGGCTGCCACTATGGCTCCATCAAAATCTGTCAAGCTGCCAATTAATTTCCAGTGGATGGCAGTGTAATTACTCTTTGTCTACAATAAGCCATTTCATAATTAAAAGAGAAATCAGGAAAATATGACTGCAACTGGAGCATGTTACTAGCATGTTACTATGATTTACCATATTGCAATAATCACATTGCTACACCCTCTAGATACTGCATTTGTCTACAGAAATCCAGGACAGTGATGACTAATCTATATCATTAATATATAAGTATATTGTAAATCTTTATCTGGATATACAAACATACACATGCACATATACAGATCAGTATTAAAAAAAATATGCATCTATCTTCTGCCAATGCCCAAAATATTCTCAAAACAGGGTTGATTCAATTCTGGAGATTTTTTTCCCTCTTACTTTGGATATTCTCTAAGATTTTACCTTAACGCATTCCTCTAGGTACTTGGTTAAGGCATTCGTTGGAAAGTATTAGACTATATGCTGATCTTTGGCAATAAGTCCTACTTCATCATGAGTAAAAATATTTGCCTTTTTCTCCACTTTTTCTGCTAACTAGCTGTCTATTACCCTTGAAAGCTATAATGACCTACAGATTAAAGTACAAATTCAATATACCCACAGGGGAGGAGAGAAGTGTGATGATATATGTGTATCTATATCAATATCTATATGTAACTCCTGTCCAACCATCTAACAGGGCCCTAGGAGGTCACTGGGGAGTGTTAGGGCCACATTCTGATACATGTTTTCTGATTAGGGGAGGAGGGGGAGGGAAGGTAAAGTCTTTCAACATTTATAGGCTTTGTGTAGAGGCTTTCTGCTTCTTCCAGTAAAAGAAACACACCGCACAAGTCAATTTTTAGTCAAAAATAAATCTTTTCACTAAATATTTGATTTCAGATGAAAATTTACAAAAAGTATATTTTTGAAGATTGCACTTCAAAACAGAAAATAACATTCCAGGAAAAAAAATCACAGACACAATCACTTATAAATCATCTGCACTGACTGGCAGTAGACACACATCACAAGGAAACTTCCGAGGATACTCCCCCAAATGTACCTGCAAGCTGGATGCAGACTCCTTTCCAATAGGATTCTGGAACTCTTCCTGATATACCTCAGAAGTTCCTAAGCTGATACTTTCTTGCATGCTTCAGCTCTATTGACATTCTCCCTACAAGGCAGTCTTCACTCAGACTTCTCACAAAGAAAATCTCCCGCAGACAGATGATGAATATTACACTAACTCCCTTATTACTTGAAATCTCTTCTCTGGTTGCTTGGAATATCTCAGAAGTCCACTCCTACACCCCAAGAAAAATCTCCCTGATGCTAAGGGCACAGGAACTCCACCCCTTGGGTCTATCACTCACCCTCGCAGGACAGGACAAAGGGAAGAACTGAACTCTGAGTCAAGTTGGCTAATGAATTTCATCAAACCACTCAGTTTAAAATGATATCACCCACTGGAAAGTGACATGCACCCCTACATTCCTACTCTTTCTAACCTCATCTACTAGTATGGGAGGTGATATTAAAAGTCAATAGTAAAAGAAACTGGTGATATCTTTTATATATATATATATATATATATATATATATATATATATATATATATATATATATACATATACACAGAGAGAGAGAGAGAGATGGATAGATAGATAGATATAGACGTAGAGATATGAATGTGTATATATATATATATATATATCTTTATCTACCTCTGTCTATATCTATCTATAAATACATATACACACATACCAAAATCACTATTATTGGGTGGCAGAAGTATTGGAAGTGAATAAGAAGAGATATATAGAGAAGCTGGAAGGGCCGTATGGTATTTATCTATAGTCATGTTCTCTGTTTCTATACATAAACCTACCAGAAAAATCAAAAAAGGAGACCAAATAAGCTTAAACTGTATATTGAAAACAGAAGATTGAATTATATATTATTAAATGGGGTTTTCATATATAATATGGGAGTCAAAATATTCTCTTCACTGTCTTTAATTATACTTCCTAATTTTCTTTTAACATGTGCAAATGTGTCGAAGTGTTCTATTCACAATAGAAAATATTTTTTATCCTCTCTTTTTGTAAATTGTATTTATTTACTCACCTAGATAGGATTACAGACAGTGCTGGGGAGGAGCTGGCTGTCTTGGTACACGTGGGCAACGACGACATAGGAAAAGGTAGGAGAGAGGTTCTGGAAGACAAATTTAGGCCTTTAGGCAGGCAGAGCTCCGGAGTCTTAATGCATGGATGAGACGATGATGCAGGAAAGAGGAATTCAGATGTGTAAGTTTCTGGGGAACTTTTGGGGGAAGGGGGAGACATTTCCGAAAGGATAGGCTCCACCTTAACCAGGGTGGAACCAGACTGCTAGCACTAACTTTTAAAAAGGAGATAGAGCAGCTTTTAAACTAGAACAAGGGGGAAAGCCGACAGTTACTCAGCAGTGCATGGTTCGGAGAAATGTATCTTTGAAGGATACTAAATAGGGATGTGTATCAGGTGCCCGATCGTTTGTGCTTTCGGGTTCGTGTGGCCACAGGAAAATCTCATTTTCCCGCGGATTGGCCTTTTTTTTTTTTTTTTTTTTTAGTAAAAAATCATTTTTCGGCTTAGTGCGTGCTAACGGGAGTAAGCGTGCACTAACAAAAACTAACAAAAAGTAACAAAAAATAACAAAAATAAATGGTTTTTTGTTAGTGCGTGTTAACTCCCATTAGCGCGCACTGTCGAAAAATGATTTTTCACGAAAAATCAGGGGAAATGTGATTGTTTTTCGATTTAACAGATATATAACGAATTAAGAAATATCGTACGATATTTTAGTTTGTTATAAAAATGATTCACATCCCTAATACTAAAGGAACAGGAGAGTTAGGGTATCCTAACAGAGAGGTTCCAATAAAAGCAAAAGTAGTCCATGTGCCTAAAAGTAAAGAATTACCTGAGGTAAAGAATTCCAAATTATCCTTATTAACTGAAAAGCAGGTTGTTAATAGAAAAAAAGATTGTACTTTGAAATGTCTGTATGCCAGTGCCAGAAGTCTAAGAAGTAAGATGGGAGAGTTAGAGTGTTTAGCAGTGAATGATGAGATAGACATTGTTATGAATCCACTGCCCGCCGGTTCCCCTACGAGCAGGCTCACTCACTCCATGCTGTTTTCTGCTTCACCGACGAGGCATGACGCCGCCGTCGGCCTTCCCATGCGGCTGGAGCTGCGGACTTTGTGCTCCCCTGCGGCCCAGAGGCCGCCCATAGGGTCTCCCTCCAACGCGGCCTGAGCCGCGGGCCTTTTCCCCTCTTCAGCACGGCCGGGAAAGCCGCCGATGTCTTGTTCATCTTCGCGGTGCGAAGGCCACATCCCCGGGCTCGAGTGGCGGCTGGAGCCGCTCCCGGGGCTTCATGCAGCGGCTAGAGCTGTTGCCGTCTTCAGGGCCTGCATCCAGGCCCAGCCTTGCGTCTGCGTGTGGAGTCGTCGGTGCAGGCCACTGTCCGCGGTCCTGCACAGCTCTTCCTGCTTCCCTTAGGCACCGGCGCGCGCCTCTCTTCAAGATTTAAAGGGCCAGCCACAGGAAGTTTGGCTGACCCCACCTAGGGAGTGGACTTCCTGCCCAGCCCTATAAAAGGGCTGCTCCGTCATTCAGTCTTGGCCTTGCATCGGAGTTGCTTCACTCTGGAGGCTCCTGCCTGCCAGAGCTCCATCAGGTCTTCATCGTCTTCTCCATGGAGTTCTTGTTGTTTCGTCTCGTCATGCCAAGTCATGTTCGTGCCTGAGGTCCCTGTCCAGGTATCCTGGTGTCTCGCTTTTATCCTCCGTTTCCTGATGTTCCAGGTTCCTTGATGTCCTGCTCCCGTGTCTTCGTCTTCAGCGCTCTTGAGCCTTCTGGTAGCTGTTAGGCCGGGGTCCCTCGGAACATGTTTTGTCCAAGCGTGGACTAGCCTACAGGTGGAAGTGTGTCCTGTGCTCCTGAGCCATCATGCCCTGCCAGCCGTTGGTGGAGCTTCGGACGACATTGGCTCCGGAGTTCTGCTTCGACTGGATCCTTCCCTGCGCTCGTCCTGTTCCCAGCGTGGTCCATGACCAGCCTCCTCGGGCTGTGTAGGGCGCGCAGTGGGACAGGGTGGTCCGCGACTCAGTTCCGCGGGTGAGCTGAGGAGGGTGCCCTGAGAGACAGTGCCTATGTCCTTCCGCCCAGCTTCTCATCTCGTCTAGACTTCATCAGTTCCTCGTCTTGTCCTGGATGCCGTTGCATCACTCTTGGCATCATGTCTTGTTCCTGATGTCGTCGCATCGACCCTGGTCCAGGATGCCGTCGCATCGACCACTGGTCCATGATGTCTTCGCATCAGCTTTGGTGTCAAGTCTCCGTCCGTGATGCCGTCTGCATCAGACTTGGTGTCAAGTCTTCGTCCGCGATGCCGTTGCATCAATCCTGCTGTCATGTCTTCATGTCAAGGCCTGTCTGCCCTCAACATCAGGCCAGGCCTGCTGCTCCATGCTGTTTCTTGCAGCAGGTCCGAAAGGGCTCGGAATGGTCCGAGGACCATTCACATTCCAACATCATCCTGTTGTTGGCCTTGGGAGCTTGCAGGCCTGGCAGAGGGTAGACCGTCAGCCATGGTGGAACACGCCGTCAACCCTCGGTTTGGTCCTGGATCCGTCTGGGGTCGGGCTGAGGCCCATGGGCACACTAAAACACCCCTAGTGTAACAGAATGCAAGGCCTTTCGAGGCCGACTCTCAACAGACATAATTGGCATCTCAGAAACCTGGTGGAAGGATGATAACCAATGGGACAGTGCTATATCAGGGGACAAATTATTTTGCAATAATAGGGAGGATCAACTTGGTGGGGGTGTGGCACTTTATGTCCAGGAGGGTATGCAGTCCAACTGGATAGAGATCATCAATGCTTGGTAGAATCTATATGGGTAGAAATCCCATGTGTGTTGGGTAAGAGAATAGTGATAGGAGATTAATACCATCCACCTGACCAAAATGGTCAGACAGATGATGAAATATTAACAGAAATCAGGGAAGCAAACCAATTTGGCAATGCAGTAATAATGGGAGATTTCAATTACTCCAATACTAACTGGATAAATGTAACATCAGGACATGCTAGAGACAAAGTTCCTGGATAGAAGAAATGACTGCTTCATGAAGCAATTAATTCAGGAACCAAAAAGAGAGGGAGCTACTTTAGCTTAAATGTTCTTAGTGGAACACAGGATTTGGTGAGAGAGGTATCAGTGGTGGGGCCACTTGGCAATAGTGATCATAACCTGATCAAATTTGAACTAATGACTGAAAAGGGACATATGTAAATTTATAGCTCTAAAACTAATTTTTCAAAAGGGAAACTTTGATAAAATGAGAAAAATAGTTAGAAAAGAACTAAAAGGTGCAGCTGCATAGGTTAAAGTGTACAACAGGCTTGTACATTGTTTAAAAAACATTCTTGAAGTGCAGTCCAGATGTATTCCACACTAGTAACGCTAGCTTCCGCCACTTACCCTCACAACCGTCGTCCCTACCTTCTGGCCCCTTCAGTACATTAGCCAAATTGTGCATTTCATTTTGTAACACATGTAACTCAGACACTGTTGTTGGTATAATAAGGCCGCAGCTTTTATTTAACACATCATAGAAAAACTTCCTTGGGTACCCGAGCCGGTATGATGGGTCCACCATTGCCCGCCGTAGGTACCAAGCAAGGCAGCCTTCTCGATGGGGCCCCCGCCTTGCCCGCCAGCAAGGGGGCCCCGACCCTCGGCACATTCTGCGCCCCCACCTTTTGCGCCGACCAAGGCGCTGATCGACTACCAAGCCGTCCTGTGATGTCACCAGCACAACTTGCAATGAAACCAACCGGCCCGGGTAACCACCAAGACACGAGGTAGGGAGGACCCTTGCCTCGTGTCCCCCCAAACAAGGAATAAGCTGCGGCCTGTGTCCTTACTTTGTCATCCTCTGCCCCTATGGCATCCTGTAGTGCCTTATTATATATGCCTTTGAGCACGAGTCCTTGCCCCCCATATGTATTGTTCTTGCATCCGGGGCAGCCCCGTAGTCCCTTGGGCAGTGTATAATGTAGCCAATGCATGCTGAGCTTGCCATCCCTGCGCCGGCCTACTCGTGCGTGAGGTCATTTTGGCGCCCGTGGGATATCTTAGGGAGTGACCAGTGATCCAAGCTGCAGCTCTGCAATATAAAATTAAGAAATTGTGGTTATATGTGGTTACTTATTCAGGAGAACCAGTATTGATCCTCTCGGCTCGCATCGCCCAATTCTCTTGCGACACGAATGCCTTTTACCCCTGGGTCTGTTGTTCCATAACAGAGGCACCACTACTGTAGGGTAAAGCTCCAAGACGTATACTCTCTGTGAGTCCGCTAGTAACCTATTCCCTTGACCCAGGTTCCGCACGCCATGTGTCTTGGCTGAATGCCCAGAACCCTGGCCTCCTGAGGCATCAGTATGCCTATCCGGATCTTTTGCTGGCCATCATTAAACCTTGTGCAATGTATGGTCCCTTGATCTATACTTTGCTGTCTGCACATATTTCATTTTAAACTCCTGCCCACTACCTGGCCTCCTGAGGCATTGGTATGCATTTGCTGGAAAGCGGTGGCCCTTGCATAGTGAGTGCGCACTGTAGTAGTTGAGGACTTAGTCCTTACTCCCTGATGGGGTCGCCGTATCCTGATTGTGGCCGCTGCTGGTCTTCCCGTGAAGACTCTTCCCCTGTGAATTACTTTGTGGAAGTTTTCTTGCTGTATTAACCCGCTGAGTTTTCCCTTCTCATCGGAGGCCTGGCTACCCTCCTGCTGGAATGCAGATTGATGAAATGCTGCTTGATGCCCTGGAAAGGAAAGGATTGCCTTGCCTCTGGTCACGCTGTGTGCCAGATGAACCGCAAACTTAGTGATGGACAAGAAATCTGCCCACTGGCAGCAGCAGTAGTTCAACTCTCTGGGCTCCGGAAATAAGAAGATTTCCCAAATAGTGGGGAGTGTTGACCGTGAGCCGAATGTTGCCGCAGGAAGGACTGTTGTCCCTCTGGGTACCCCCTCGCTCTCCCACAGGATGCATTGCCTGGAATGTGAGAATAAATTCCTCAAGGCATCTTTGCCATATCCTCTGCAGATCCTGAAGGCACGGGGAATTTCTCCACTGGTTCCCCTGTCCGAAGTCCTCCGTCCAGTCGACGGAGTTGTCAGGACTCCTCGACTCGCTCTCCGTCGTAGCCGATCCATCGCCCATTCTCCCTCAGTCTCCTGATGTGCATGTCCATGCAAGGTGGAAAAGTTTTCCATTGGATTCCCTTGTGCATCTGCCTGGGTGTGTCCTCGCAAAGTTCTGGGTTGCGTTCATGCCCGTTTTTCGGCCTCACTCCACCTTCTTTTGTGCTGTGGCTGCTCACTCCACCTTCTTTTGCGCTGTGGCTGCTCCCTTCAGGCCTGATGGACGGCTTGCAGCCGTGGCGTCCTCCTGCTGCTTCTCCTCTGTGATTGCTACTACGATTGAGTTAGCAAGAACTCAAAACTTCTCTTTTGGGTACGATTCCCCAAACCACTCTGCCTCCCGATGCTTACATGGAGTACCATTCCTCGAGGGCTGCGTTCTCACTCTGCTTGATTTCAGCTTGCAAGACAGATCCGGTACTGATTCATCGACGGCCTACAGTCCTGCCTGATGGTGATCGCAGGCGTGAACACAGTGAGTTCTATTGCGGATAGTAATTGGTACTCGCTCCACGAGAGCCCTTGCTTGTAATCCTTGAGACTCCTTACAATCTAAAACGGTCTGTTAGCAGGCTTAGGTTTAAACTTCTACCTCTATGCTGATGATATTCAGCTTCTTATATTCATAGTATGCACAGACACAATTGAGCGAACATTTAAATTAATAAACATTTACTTTAGCGTCGTTAATCGATTCCTATGACATATGAGAATAATCCTAAATATGGAAAAGACGGAAATTATTCTTCTTGATAGAAAATAAAAGATAATATTACTAGTACTAATGATACCCTTGTATTATCAAACAATACCAAATTAGTACTTTCTGTCTCAGTCAAAGATCTTGCCCACTCAGCTTTAAAACATGTCTCTCTTGAGTTAAGAGAAGGATATCATACATGGTTGGTATTACAAAATTGAAACCGCTATTAGATGTTAGTGATCTCCGATTGGTGTTACAAGCCTTGATCTTTTCTTCGTTGGATTATTGTAATTCTCTCCTCTTGGGCCTCCCAGAATCTACTTTGCATCCCCTTCAGGTGCATCAGAACTCTGCAGCAACGAATTGTAAGAAAGGTGACCGCATTACTCCTGTTTTGAATAGCCTGCGTTGGCTGCCAATAACACAAAGAATACAGTATGTTGAGTGTTGTATCTTAGATAAAGCAATATATGGGGAACAACAAAAAAAAAAAAAAAGGATTGGTTGAACTTTTAATTCACTTACATGTCCCACAGAGATCTTTGAGGTAAGCGAATAAAGGATTACTGCAAATTCCATCTGTGAACTCCGCTCATCTTATACTAGTCCGAGATAAATAAATACGTAAATAAATACATTATCTGAGGTCATAATTTACTATTGCAGATTGCCGATAGGAACCGGCACTAGCTCCACAGGGGCCTATGTTCCTAAATCTCTCCTAGCCTCTCTTCTATTCTAGAAGCCATCCCCTACATCGTTATTATGAGTTCTATTTCAGACTGCCTATAGGAAGCAGTAGTCGACTGCGGCTCCTGTGCCTGAATACTGAAGGCTCTCTGTTGCATACGAACACATTACAGATATCTACAGTTGGTGTATCATCTACCACTGATTATATGTCCAGCATACCCTGTCTACTCACTACTTAATAGTCTCTCTTGGCAACTCGGCAGCTCAGAGTATTTCCAGTATCTGAAGGACTGCAACCCTGCCGGGCCCATCAGCTCGCTACTGCCATCCCTGTTGATTCTACTTCCAGTCTAATAAAGATCAGTGTGTGTCTATCTCAATGCTCCAGCCTAGCGGGTGGTCCATCTCAGGATCTCCTCTTAAGGGCGCTGTCGTCTGCCATTGGCCCAAGAATTCAGCCTAAATTGCTAACTCCTCCCCTTGGGGGTGTAGCGTAGAACAAGATAATAGGGAAAGAACTGTTTTGGGCTGGAACACCTCCTGAGCTTGTGCACCATTTCCAGCTCTCGGTGATTGGCCCGCCTTCCCCTGGAACCCTTGCTCTGCCCTCTCCCCACGTCCCCATCCCCAGTCTCCCAGTCATTTCCCATCTGCTGTCTGTCTGGGTATATTCCTTCGTCTGCGCTGACTCTACGCCTGGGAAATCCACTCATTCATATAACTAATAACTTATATTGCCATGCTGGGTCAGAGCAAGGATCCATGAAATCCAGCATGCTGTTTCCACAGAGGCCAAACCAGGTCACAAGAAACCTGGCAACTACCCCAACACTAAGAAGATCCCATGTAACTGTGGTGCTTAATAGCTGTGGCAATTCCAAAGTAAGTTTGATTAATAGCAGTTAATGGACTTCTCCTCCATGAACCTATCCCGACCTTTTTGGAACCTAGCTCCCCTAACCGCACTAACCACCGCCTCTGGTAACAGCTTGCGGAGCGTAATTGTAATGTTGAGCACAAAGAATTTTTTTTTTTTTTTTTTTTGCCTGATTGGTTTTAAATGTGCTACTTGTTAACATCCAATAATACCTTCCATTATCTGAACGCGTAACTACCTGATTCGCATCTGCCCGTTCTGGACCTCTCATGATTTTTAAACACCTCTATCGTAGTTGCCCTTTCAAGCAAAACAGCCTTAACCTCTTATAATCTGTCTTCATAGGGGGACTGTTTTCTTCCCTTTATCATTTTAGTTGCCCTTCTCTGTACTTTCTCCATTGTAACTACATCATTTTAGGGATACGGTGGACAGAATTGTGCCGTATTCAGGGTGGGGTCCCACCATGGAGTGATACTGAGGCACCACGACATTCTTCGCCCCCATTCACCGTTCCTTTCCCCATGTTTTGCTTTTGATCGCCACAGCACACAGTGAGCCGAAAACCTCCATGCACCTTCTGCCGTAGCCCGTAGACTTCCCTGCTGGGTGGCAGCTCCCACAAGGAACCCCACATCGTGTAGCTGCAGCCATCTTTCCCCCCGTGCATTACCCTGCACCTATGCATGCCAAACCTTATCTGCCCTATGGATGTCAGATCCTCCAGTCCAAAAAAAAAAAAAAAAAGAATTCTCATGCATTTCGTCACACCCGCTTATTAACTATTGTCTGGTGTTTAACATGGGTGAATCAATCAAGACTCGAAAGCCAGGTCAATATTGCGAGCTTTATACCCTCCCTCCCCTAGGAAGAAACTAATAAAGAAGGTGTATAGTAACTGCATTCCTACCTGGCATTCGCCGACCTCCAAAAGCGGAGAGAACAAACTTGCCTTCCCAAAACATGCTTCAGCGGCACCAAAAAAAAAAAAAGGAGGGGGGTATCCAATAACTGTTCTCCACACTGTCTTTATTCTCTTGAACTGCCTGCTCGTCCAGGAGTAGTAGAACTCCCTTGCCCGCTTGCAAATCTTTATTCCTTAGGGGGAAACTGTTTCCCCCTACCCCCCCGGAAGCTGCGCCTTCCTAGCCTCAAGGCTCATCCGCACACACCCACATGCATACTCACACTGCAACGGTGCAGTCGCAGGTCCGCCACTTGGATGAATGGTCCCATTTTCCATGCCGCGTTGACCCCGACCCCCATCACATTGCCTGGGCCGGGCCACCTCCTGTTTAAGCGCTCAGTCTTCCTCCGGAAACCCCGTTGCCAGCGTGCATCAAGTCATGTGGCCGCCGGCCTGCGAGCCTTTCCAACAGAAAGGAGGCAGTGGCCGTTCATATAGCTGGAGCCAACGTGCTTTATTTATTTATTATTTTTTATTTATTTATTTATTTATTTATTTATTTATTATCGGAGGGGCAGGAAAGTAAAGGCCTTCCTTGCCTCTTTCCGTCCATGACCCCGCAGGAGATGCGACTCTCCTCCCAAAAACCCAACGTAAGGCATAGGGGTGTGTCGTGCCTCGCACGCGGCACAGCAGCATGTACGGACACCTCACCCGTGCGCGGAATTCGGGGCGGCCTCTGACCCGCGCGGCCGGGGCTGCACGAGTTTGTGCTCGTTTCCCCCTATGTTTATATTAAGGTTTGTGGGAACATACGGGAGCCCGAACCTGACCACGACGTGATGTGCACACGCACCCTTCTGATCCGGAGTCAGACACGCTACAATTGCAGCACGAGGTCCTTTTTGTGCTGTTGCACGCCTGCCCCAACACCCTTGAAGCAAACGCAACGACTCCCTCGCAACCTGAACAACACATCTATGCTCCCTGGGACCTCCCCTAATTACCGAACCTGATTCTGGATTTCGACGATGATAGCACCTCAGGGGAGGCGCTGGATCGCCGTTGTGCTCGCGGTCTCGCTGCCTGATCAAACTGTCCCTGCTCTCCCTGGCCTGGGTCTTCCCCACCCCAACTTCGCCGGCGCGCGATCTTAAACAAGGGGGGGGGGGGGGGGCAGGATAACTGTCGGGTTGAAATTGCGCTGCCTGATCTACCTGGTGCAGCTATCTCAGCTGGGTCTTCCCTTCCCCAAATTCGCCGGCGCGAGATCTGCCCTTCTTCGCTGGCGCGCGATCCGAAAAGGGGTTCCCTGACCTCAGTCACTGCCCTTTAAAGGGCCAATGACGTCATCGGCTGGCGCCGCTGGTGCTCCCCGCTGACTGGGGTAACTTAGGGCAGGGTTTATTGCCCGCCTTAGCGCTTGTGCGCCAGCGCTCCTGATGGCCTTGTCGCGTACCTCTCGTCGTCCCCCCTTTCCTGCTGGGTCTCCGTTTTTGCGGGGGAGGGCGGCGCTTCGGTTATGGGTGGGTTCTGGCTAGTAGGCTCAGGCCCACCTATAGATGTGAATCGGAACCGGAATCTGATCGGTTCCGGTTCCAATCCAAATCTTAAAATTTTTATCGCCCAGCCCGATTTGAGTTCTGATTATTGGCTGCGCCAGATCAGATAATCAAAAAACCCTCCCCCACCCTCCGAACCCCCAAAAAAGGTTTTAAAATTACCTGGTGGTCCAGAGGGAGCGATCTCCCGCTCTCAGGCCATCAGCTGCATTAATAAAAATGGCGCCGATGGCCCTTTGCCCTTACCATGTGACAGGGCAAAGGTAGCGCCGGCGCCATTTTGAATACTGGCAATATGGCCCGAGTGCAAGAGGTCGCTCCCGGACCCCCGCTGGACTTTTGGCAAGTCTTGTGTGGGTCAGGAGACCCCCCACGCTGGCCAAAAGTCCATGGGGGTCCGGTAGCGATCTCCTGCACTCAGGCCGTATTGCCAATATTCAAAATGGCGCCGGCGCTACCTTTGCCCTGTCACATGGTAAGGGTAAAGGGCCATCGGCGCCATTTTTATTAACATAGCCGATGGCCTGAGAGCGGGAGTGCCCTGCGCTCCTGCTGGACCACCAGGTAATTTTAAAAGGTTTTTGGGGGGGGGAGGCTAAGGGGGTTATTTTAAAGGGTCGGGTGGGGTTTTTTTTTTTTGTTTTTTTTATCGGGCCATCAGTGCCATTTATATTAGTGGCAACCAAAATGGCGCCGATGGCCCGAGAGCGGGAGATCACGCCGAGCCCCCCCCCCCCCCACTGGACCACCAGGTAATTTAAAACATTTTGGGGGGGTTCGGGAGGGTGGGGGATTTGTTTTAAAGGGTCGGGGTGGGTTTAGGGGTTGTTTTGGTGTGCCGGTTTTCCCGCCCTCCCCCTCCCTGATTTACAATTTTTCACGATAAATTGGGGGAATTTCTATTGTATCGCGACTCTAACGATTTTTGACGATTTAAAAAAATATCTGACGATTTTTTTAAATCGTCAAAAAACAATTCACATCCCTTTTCCACACATTAAGAAAGGTGGAAGGAAGGCAAAACAATTACCGGCATGGCTAAAAGGTGAAGAGAAAGAGGCTATTTTATCCCCCAAAAAATCCTTCAGAAACTGGAAAAAGGATCCATCTGAAGAAAATAGGAAAAAGCATAAACATTGTCAAGTTAAGTATAAAACATTGATAAGGCAGGTTGAGAAAGAATTTGAAATGAAGTTGGCCGTAGACGCAAAAACTCATAATAAAATTGTTTTTAAATTAATCCAAAGCAAGAAATCTTTAAGGGAGTCGGTTGGACCATTAGATGACCGAAGGGTTAAAGGGGCTCTTAGGGAAGATAAGGCCATTGCAGAAAGACTAAGGGGTAGATTTTATAAATTTGCACGCGCGCGCACATGGACACCCGATTTTATAATATGCGCGCCTGTTATAAAATCGGGAGTCGGCGTGTGCAAGGGGGTGCACATTAGTGCAACTTGCGTGTGCCAACACCCATGGCCTTCCCCCATTCCCTCCCAGGCCACTCCAATTTAGGATTGGCCTGGGAGGGAACTTTCCTACCCCCTAATGTATCCTTCCTACCCCTCCCTTCCCTTCCCACCCCCTAGCCCTATCTTAACCCCTCAAAAAAGTTATCTTATCCTTTGTGCCTGCTAGAAGCAGGTGCAGGTTGCGTGAGCCGGCAGCCTGCCGACATGCAATCATCTGACACAGCATCCTGGGGCTTTACGCACATGGCCAGGCCTTTTAAAGTAGGCCCGACGTGCATAGGGCTTTTAAAATCCGGGCCTAAATTAATTCTTTGCTTCTGTGTTTACTAATGAGGATGTTGGGTAGAAACTGGTTCTGGAGATGGTTTTCAAGGGTGATGAGTCAGATGAAGTGAACCTGAAAGGTATAGTAGGCCAGATTGACAAACTAAAGAGTAGCAAATCATCTGGATCGGATGGTATACTTCCCAGGGTTCTGAAGTTACTCAGAAATTTCAGATCTATTGGTTAAAATTTTTAACCTATCATTAAAATCATCCATTGTACCTGAAGACTGGAGGGTGGCCAATATAATCCCAATATTTAAAACAGGCTCTAGGGGCGATCCGTGTAACTATGGACCAGTGAGCCTGACTTCAGTGCCAGGAGAAATAGTGGACGCTAAAGATCAAAATCGTAGAGCATATAGAAAGATATGGTTTAATGGAACACATTCAGCATGGATTTACTCAAGGCAAGTCTTGCCTCACAAATCTGCTTCATTTTTTTTGAAGGGGTTAATAAACATGCGGATAGGGGGGCGCTCTTGCGCGGTAACCAAAATGGCCGCCTGAACGTTTCGCTCCGGGGAGCCTTACCTGTTTAAAGGGAATCTCGGTCGCTTTTTGCAACAACTTGTTGGTGATATCAGCCTCAACTAATTTCCTAAGATGTCTGGAACTAAATCCGGGAAGATTGAAGCGGCGTTCGCCTCAGCCTCCGGGACAAAAAGGTCGAAACCGGATCCACCCTCGCCCGACAAGGCCGCGCCGAGCAAGCCTATGGCGTCCGCTGACCTAGTTCTAGCGGAATTAAAATTGATGAAAGATATGCTTCAGACCAACATGGACAATACCATTGCCATACGAACCGACTTGCAAGCCTTATCTGCAAGGTTTGATCACCTCTCTCACAGGCTTGACGACGCTGAGTCTCAGGTGTCGTCTCTTCTCATGGCGACTGCGTCATTGCCAGCTCTGGAAAAGAACTTGGAGTCGCTGCGCAGAGACTATGAAGACCTTTCTAATCGTAACCGGCGAAACAATATTCGACTCTTAGGAGTTCCCGAGGGTGCGGAAGGTAATGACGTTTTTGAATTTCTTACCCGCCTGATTTCGGACAGCCTCCAGCTCACCTTCACACATTCCCCCTGGAGATAGAACGGGCGCATAGGGTGCCTTCCCGCCCGCTTCGATCATCGCCCTATCCAAGGCCGATTATCTTTAAACTTCTCAGATATCAGCAGGTTTTACAGATCCTCTCCGCTGCGAAGTCACGGTCGCCTCTTCACTATCAAGGCGCCACGATTTTGTTTGTCCCGGACTTGGCGAAAACGACTGCGGTGAAACGCAAAGCCTTTTTGGCGCTGAGACCTCACCTTCACTCTCTTGGTGCCAAATTTGGCCTGTTATACCCAGCAATCATGCGGGTTACATATCAAAACCATACCCACCTCTTCCACACTCCAGCGGATCTTGAAGAATATCTCCAGTCACCTAATTCTACCCCAGACATGGTCACCTGAACGCTGTTTGCACCTAACTTTACAGATTCCCGTGGAAATCATTTTCAGCTTGCTCATCCCCGGGGCTACTCAGACGACCATGGCCCTCCCTGAGGCCCTATTTTGAATTTTCAGTGGCGACCGCATCCTTGAGATGTCCGCCAGCTATCTTCGATTACTTCCTTTTCACTATAGCATCTGGTATGCTAATCTTTTGACACAATGCTTGAGTTTTTTTGCCTTTTTGCTTTTTATCCTCTCATACCTTTTTCTGGAGCATCTCAGTACTCACATATTTTTTTTGTCTCCATCATGCTTTCATAATAATGCATGGATCTCTTGGCGATTTTCAACGCTGCCACTACCCCAATGGCGTCCACCATAGACTTCATAACCCTTGTTTCGCTCAGTGTCAATGGGTTTCAACATCCGATTAAACGGAAGAAAATTTTGACCTATCTTCAAACATTACACGCGGATGTTGCTCTGCTTCAAGAGACCCACTTAACAGCTACAGAGTCTCTTAAGCTCAAACAGCAATGGGTCGGCCATGTTTTCTTCAGCCCGGCTTGGAAAAAGAAACGAGGCACTGTTGTGCTGATTCACAAGTGTCTGGACATCACAGTACAACACCAAAGCATGGACCTGGAAGGTCGCTGGAATCTCTTACAATTTCAAATACAAGACGCCTCATACACTATACTCAACCTCTATGCACCGAATGCAGACGACCCTACTTTCTTTCATGAGGTCTTTTCCAAATTGCTCTCTATTAACTCCTCATCATGCATCATCGGAGCAGATTTCAACCAGCCTCTAGATCCTCTTTTAGATAAAAAAACTGAGATTCGATATACTACCTCAAAAGTGACTCAAACTCTCAACTACCTCATGACGAAATTGGGACTCTTAGACCCATGGAGGCTACAGCACCCAACGGATAAGGATTTTACTTTTTATTCCGTACCTCATACATCTTACTCAAGAATTGACCTTTTTCTAGTTTCGAAGTCATTAATACCTCAGGTTGGCGACTCACAAATTTGCTCTATTCTCGTCTCTGATCATGCAGCAGTATCCTTACGACTTACCCTGTCCTCGCCCATTCGCATTAACCGACAATGGCGCTTTAATGCGTCTTTGCTTTCTGAACCTGAATTCCTACAGATGTTGACAGAAAAGACTTCTCAATATTATGATACCAACTCTGGATCTGTTTCTTCTCAAACCGTGTTATGGGAAGCGTATAAGGCTACAATCCGTGGGGAAATTATTAGCTATTCGGCACGCAGAAGGCGTCTTCAAGCACAAGCTCTTCAGCGTCTCCAACGGAACTCAGAGGAATTAGAAAGAGCTCATATTGCATCTCCTACTGCTTCCTCCTTACTTCAGCTCCAGCAGGCAAGATATGCATATAACAAGCAACTGAGCTCCCAAGTTCACTTACATCTTTTTCATTCCAAAGCGCAATATTACGCTGAAAATAATAAAAGTGGTAAGATGCTAGCCTCCTATCTCAAGAAGAAGTCTGAGCGGACACGAGTGGTTAAACTCATCACCTCTACGGGTCGCGTTGCAACTTCGGACAAGGACATACTCCAAGCCTTTTCGGACTTTTATGCTCAGTTATACCAATCTGAAGTATGCCCCACATCCGCTGATTTTGACTCCTTCTTTTCCGACCTCCCCCTACCTCAACTTACCGACACACAACGTCAAGCTCTGGACTCTCCTTTCACTGCTGAGGAAATATCGGCTGCCATAATGTCTCTACCCCTGGCCAAAGCCCCTGGACCAGATGGCTTCAGTACAGACTTCTATCATGCCTTTAAAAAAACCTTGTCTCCTCGCTTGTTGGACTATTTTGCCTCTTTATCTCTATGTAACACTGTTTCTCCTGCTTTCACCGATGCGCGTATTGTGGTGATCCCAAAGCCTGGTCATGACCCTGCCTCGCCTGCTAATTACAGACCCATCTCCCTCCTTAATGTGGACTATAAAATATTCACTAAAATATTAGCTACTCGTCTGTCCAACATTCTAGGGACCCTCATTCACCCTGACCAATGTGGGTTCATTACAAATCGGCTCATAGCCAATAATACCCGCATGCTCCTTCACATACAAGAATTTCTCTTCCTGTCTGTGGAACCGGCCATTGCGGTTTCATTGGACGCTGAAAAAGCTTTCGACCGCATTGAGTGGCCCTTCTTGTTTGAGACCATGTCTAGGTTTGGATTTGGTCAGCCATTTCTTAATTGGATTAAATTACTTTACAGTTCCCCAATCACTTCCTTATTTGTTAACTCTCAAGTTTCTCCTTCTTTTTCCCTCCACCGAGGCACTCGTCAAGGTTGTCCCATCTCACCCCTCTTATTTGACCTGGCTTTGGAACCACTGCTCATCGCCATCCGGCAATCTTCTGCAATCACTGGAGTCAATATTGGTGATAAAGAATATAAACTTTCAGCATACGCTGATGATGTTTTGTTATTTATCACTAACCCTGTAAGTTCTCTCACCCATTTGTTTGCCATCATTGATGTATATTCCTCGTTATCTGGGTATAAGGTGAATTGGAGCAAGACTGAATTTTTGCCCTTGAACAATCTTTCACAAGCCCTTGATTTTTCGACTTTTTCTATTCAAAAGGCCAAATCTGGTCTCAAGTATTTGGGTATTCGGTTTTTCTCGGATCCTCAGATAACACTAGATTCCACTGAACAAGCTACGTTGCAACAGATTAAGGATATTACCCTTAGATGGTCTCCCCTCCACCTTACGTGGTGGGGTAGACTTGATACCATCAAGATGGTTCTTGCTCCAAAGATCACGTTTATACTATCGATGGTTCCAATTTTCTTTACTGCTAATTTCTACAAATGTACTGACCGTATCTTATCACGGTTTCTCTGGAATAACAAAGTCCCTAGAATAGCCTTGAGCAAATTGAAGACCAACAAATCTATGGGTGGGGTGAATTTCCCAGACTTCCGCCTCTACCATTTGGCTTTCATTCTTCAACAGAGTTATCATCTTTTTGGTTCCGAAGCCCATGCTTCTGACGTCCCCAGCTGGCTCCCCATTGAGCGCTCTATTTTACACCCTTCTTCCACATATGCTTTTCCCAGCATGCTCCTTTCTGCTCACCATACACACAATACAATATTACGCTCACTGTATAGAGCAATCCATGAGTTTGAAGCATTGTGTCCCCGCGACACAACTCCCTGGCTACAATCGTGTTATGCTTCCATTTGGAATAATCGTCCCATTCATTGGCCCAAGTGGCAGAAATGCGGAATATGGTTCCTATCTTCCATTGTCACAAATGGTACCATGGTTCCGTTCTCCCTTTTACGGATACGTTTCCCACTTCCTTCTACTCAATTCTATGCTTGGCTGCAGCTTAGGGAAGCTATCAAAAGCTTAAATTTAACAAATTTCAACCTCACTCAAATGCCTTATCTGCTTTCTTTCTTTGAAGAAGCAGGACCTCGAGGTCATCTTGCCTCTAAGTTATACAAACTCCTCAAGGGCTTTTCCCCTCCCTCCACTACTTCAGCTCTCCATCAAGTATGGTCCTTTGACCTTTCCATACAACCATCTAATACAATTTGGACATATATTTGGTCGACATCGACGCGCATCTCTCTTTCCACTAGCTTATCCCAGACCTCCCTATTTATTCTGCACAGGGCTCTTTGGACCCCTTGGAAGCTCCACAGAGCTAACCTCCTCCCCTCTCACAACTGCTGGTCATGTAATCTCGAGAAGGCCTCTTTACAGCATATGCTTTTCTCTTGTCCAATAACAACTCATTTTTGGACCCAGATATGGTCCAAAATATCTTCCTTACTCTCTATACAGCTGCCAGTATCCTATGCATTGATAATATTGAAAGGTGCCCATCCTGATTTAGATCTACCGCCACCACATCAGCGCTTAATAGATTTTCTTCTGCTGGTTGCTCTCCACATCATCACTTCCAACTGGAAGAGAAGTGATTTGATTTCCGAACCCTTGTGGTGGAACACAGTCTGTCTCTACTGTAAATATGAGCGGGCTATGGCAATCAAGTATAATCGTTTGGCTAAGTGGGACTTAATGTGGAAACCCCTTGACAATAACACATCCTAATAACTGTGAGAGTGTATGTACTTCATGCATTATTGTGCTCTTATGGTGGTTACTGCTGATGCTCCTTCCTCTCCATGCTTTCTTCTCTTTGTTTCTTCTTTCCTATGTCTGGTCTGTCTCTCCTTCTTCCTTTCTTCTTTGCTACTCCTTTCTTTCTCTACTCTACTTTGTTTTGGCTCTTTCCGTTTGTCGATTCCTCTTGGCTGTGTCTTGCTAACTGTAGTACCTATGGTTCTGCTACTCTGGTACATTTTGTGATTGTAGTACACATTGCTGTTCATAAGGTTTGTTGCGTTGTTTAAGTATAACAGTCATATGTATCATGTTGTTCCTTGTACCTTCTTTCTTAATCAATAAACTAAAAATATTACAACAAAAAAATAAACATGCGGATAAAGGTGAACCAGTAGATGTAGTGTATTTTGATTTTCAGAAGGCATTTGACAAATTCCCTCATGAGAGGCTTCAAGGAAAACTAAAAAGTCATGGGATAGGAGGCGATGTCCTTTTATGGATTACAAACCGGTAAGAAGACAGGAAACAGAGTGAAGGATTAAATGGTCAATTTTCTCAGTGGAAAAGGGTAAACAGTGGAGTGCCTTAAGGATCTGTACTTGGACCGGTGCTTTTCAATATGTTTATGAATTATCTGGATAGGAATACGATGAGTAAGGTAATCAAATTTACAAATGATATAAAATTATTCAGAGTAGTTAAATCACAAGCAGACTGTGATAAATTGCAGGAGGACCTTGTGAGGCTGGAAGATTGGGTATCTACAAAATTATTCAGAGTAGTTACATCACAAGCAAATTGTGATAAATTGCAGGAGGACCTTTTGAGACCGGAAGCCTGGGTATCCAAATGGCAGATGAAATTTAATATGGCAAGTGCAAGGTGTTGCATATAGAGAAAAATAACCCATGCTGTAATTACACAATATTAGGTTCCATATTAGGAATTATCACCCAGGAAAAAGATCTAGGCATCATAGTGGATAATACATTGAAATCATCAGCACAGTATGCTACAGCATTCAAAAAAGCAAACTGAACGTTACAAATTATTAGGAAGGGAATGGTGAATAAAATGGAAAATGTCATAATGCCTCTGTATCGCACCATGGTGAGACTGTACCTTAAGAGCTGTGCATAATTCTTGTCACCACATCTCAGAAAAGATACAGTTGCCCTGGAGAAGGTACAGAGAAGGGCGACCAAAATGATAAAGGGGATGGAACAGCTCCCCTGTGAGGAAAGGCTAAAGAGGTTAGGGCTGTTCAGCTTGGAGAATAGACGGCTGAGGAGGGATATGATAGAGGTCTTTAAGATCATGAGAGGTCTATAACTAATAGATTTGAATCAGTTATTTACTCTTTCGGATAATAGAAGGACTCGGGGGCATTCCATGAAGCTAGAAAGTAGCACATTTAAAACTAATCGGCAAAAATCTTTTTTCAATCAACAAACAATTAAGCTTTGGAATTTGTTGCCAGATGATGTGGTTAGTGCAGTTAGTGTAACTGGGTTTAAAAAAAGGTTTGGATAAGTTCTTGGAGGAGAAGTCCATTAAATACTATTAATCAATCTGACATAGGGATTAGCCACTGCTATTAGTAGGGATGTGCAGACCAAAAGTTTAAGTTCATAAGTCCATAAGTCGAAAGGGGGGGGGGGGTCATTTGCGGTCAATATGGACATATGGAGAATTCCATAAGTTGAGTCTATGTCCATATGTGCAAATAAAAATTTAAACCCCTCACCCTCCTTAATCCCCCCCCCCAAGACTTACCAAAACTCCCTGGTGGTTGAGCGGGGAGTCAGGACGCCATTTCTGAACTCCTTTGCGAGGAGCACGTGACGTCGGCGTCACGTCGGAGTGACGCGGCGTCACGTGATTCCCCCCGCGTTCGCTCCGGGACCCTCGTTGCACCCAAAAGGAACTTTTGGCCAGCTTGGGGGGTCAGGAGGCCCCCCCCAAGCTGGCCAAAAGTTCCTTTTGGGTGCAACGAGGGTCCCGGAGCGAACGCGGGGGGGAATCACGTGACGTCGGTGTCACGTCGGAGTGACGCGGCATCACGTGATTAACCGCGTTCGCTCCGGGACCCTCGTTTGACCCAAAAGGAACTTTTGGCCAGCTTGGGGGGGTCAGAAGCCCCCCCCCAAGCTGGCCAAAAGTTCCTTTTGGGTGCAAGGAGGGTCCCAGGCCGTGTCACTCCGACGTGACGCCGACTTCACGTGATTCCCCCCACGTTCGCTCCGGGACCCTCGTTGCACCCAAAAGGAACTTTTGGCCAGCTTGGGGGGGTCAGGAGGCCCCCCCAAGCTGGCCAAAAGTTCCTTTTGGGTGCAACGAGGGTCCCGGAGCGAACGCGGGGGGGAATCACGTGACGTCGGTGTCACGTCGGAGTTACGCGGCATCACGTGATTAACCGCGTTCGCTCCGGGACCCTCGTTTGACCCAAAAGGAACTTTTGGCCAGCTTGGGGGGGTCAGAAGCCCCCCCCCCAAGCTGGCCAAAAGTTCCTTTTGGGTGCAAGGAGGGTCCCAGGCCGTGTCACTCCGACGTGACGCCGACTTCACGTGATTCCCCCCGCGTTCGCTCCGGGACCCTCCTTGCACCCAAAAGGAACTTTTGGCCAGCTTGGGGGGGCCTCCTGACCCCCCCAAGCTGGCCAAAAGTTCCTTTTGGGTCAAACGAGGGTCCCGGAGCGAACGCGGGGGGAATCACGTGATGCCGCGTCACTCCGACGTGACGCCTACATCACGTGCTCCTCGCAAAGGAGTTCAGAAATGGCGTCCTGACTCCCCGCTCGACCACCAGGGAATTTTGGTAAGTCTTGGGGGGGGGATTAAGGAGGGTGAGGGGTTTAAATTTTTATTTAGGATCAACAATCGCGATTTCCAATGTATTCAACATAGCTATGTTGAATACGTTGGAAATCCGATCGTTTTCGCCTCATCACTTTTTTAAGTTAAAAAAAAAAAATAAGTTGCGTTTTATATTTAAGTTCAAAACGAATGCACACCCCTAGCTATTAGGATCTAGTGCTTGGGTATTTGCCAGGTACTTGTAGCCTGGATTGGCCATTGTTGTAAACAAGATACTGGGCTTGATGAACTCCTGGTGTGACCCAGTATGGCAATTTCTTATGTTCTTATGTTATTTCTCACCTTTCCAAAGAGGCTCCAGGAAGGTTACACAGCAATCAACATCAAATTACAATTTAAAAATACACACTACATAAATACCAGACTTCTCTGCATACTATACATATAGTCTAACCAGGATTCCCTACATTATGTCAGCACTAAATTACTAAACAAAAAAAGGTTATATAAAAGCTACACAAAATAGTCATACCTTATAATGTTTTCCAAAATTAAAATAATTGTCCAATAATTTTAATTCCTTTGTCACGGCATTCTAGAAGGATGGACCTAAAATAGAAAAATGTTCTTCCTTGTCTCAGTATGTCCTGCATCACATACTGAAGGGATCAGAAGAACTTTCCCAATAGCTTTGATTAAGGAATTTGATTTCATTTTTGCCATAGAGCACATATGAAAATCTCTCAGCTGATTGATCTCATGTATGTGTTTTAGCTGTTTTTGTTTAACTGACTTTATCGTATGCGGGATTTGTTTTTTCTGCTTTTATAATTTCAGTAAATGGTGCTTGTCACTAGCCCCTTACAATTTGAAATACTATCTATGTCTTTAACAATATCAGCTACTTATTCTCTTTTCTGGTAATATTATTTTCAAATTTCTTCCATATTAGTTGTTTGTGGAGTGGTTACTCTGATTTCCAGTTTCTACTTATTACAATGTCTTAAGACTATTCCCCCTCCTTGCTGGTCTAAATTGCTTGCGGTGTCTTGGCTCTATTAAATGAATGCTATCACAGTAAAGGGAGAACATTTGAAGATGTGGATAGTTTTTCTACTGTGCTGATATACATGAGGCAGGCACTGTATGCAAAAACATGGGCCTGTGTCAAACTACTTGACTGGGTCAGATACCATATCTGGGCTGCTTGATCTATGTGTTGTGAAAGTTCTGTCTTCTGAGTGTATCTTTTTTTCATGCTTGACATCAATTACGTAAGTTCTTATGTGATTTCTATTATGAATATGTTTTGGATACTTGCATATGTTAACAAATTGAGAGCTATAATTACAGACAGTATGAGAAAGCTTTAGATGCCCATATTATATAGGAGCATTCCATTAAATAATACACATACTATTTTCCTTCCTGAACCTTTTATTTTCAATATATGCTTGTTTGGTCACCATAGTTTTCTCTTCTTGAAATGTACTGGTAGTGAGATAGCTCTTTTTTTTTATCTGATTATATATACACACACATCATCAAGTTATCTCCTCTCCCATAGTAGTATGTTTTGGCTTATATATTAGCACTCCACAAATGGAATCACGGTCAAAAGTAGAATAATAAAAAGGTCATTATGAGTCATGAAGGAAGGTGAAAGATAAGCCTAAACAATGTCCCAATCTGACATCACCGTAGGAAGGCAGGGAGGGTGCCCCATTGGAGTAATACAATTGGGAGAGAAAGGGAAAAGCATAAAAACAGAAAAAAGCTAAGGGATAGGAAAGGAAAGAAAGACAAAAACAGGAAACTTAGGGAAAGGATCATAAAGGATGAGCAAGTTTGCTTACCGTAAACGGTGTTTCCGTAGATAGCAGGATGAATTAGCCATGCTGTCATGGGACTGTCCGTCAGGCCCGGGAGGCAGAGCTTCCTAAGCGATGTCAGAGCTTTGCTCTGAGGCTGCGCGTGGGTTCCCGCGCCGGATTAACAGTTCTCCTCAGTCTGTGATATAGCAAGCGTGATCGTGTAGATCGGTCGATAGCCAGGGAGGTGGGTGGGTCAGCATGGCTAATTCATCCTGCTATCTACGGAAACACCGTTTACGGTAAGCAAACTTGCTCTTTCCCGTCGATAGCAGGCTGAATTAGCCCTGCTGTCATGGGAGTCCACAGCTCTCTGTCACGCTGAATTTGTGATTCTGTCTCGTAGCATGGCGTGACTAAGTGGCTGTCGACCCTGGTTTTAGTGAAAGTGATGACTGTAGGACCGATTGACCCACTTGTGCATCATTTGTGGCTTGTTGATGAAGACAGTAATGGGCTGCAAAGGTATGTAGAGATGCCCATGTTGCTGCTTTACATATGTCCAGAAGAGGGACCTGTGTGAGATATGCCAGAGAGGTTGCCACCTGTCGTGTTTGGTGAGCTTTTGGTCGAACGTGCAAAGTGATGTTCTGTTTGGTATGACAAAATTGGATACATTGAGCTATCCAACTGGCTATGGTTCGTTTCGCAACCGGTTTTTCTGGTGTGGTTGGGTTATAGGAAAGAAATAGTTGCGAGGGACGAGATGGCGATTGGGTTCTTAAGGTGTAGATTGCCAAAGTCCTTTTGCAGTCTAAAGTGTGTAGAAGTCTTTCGTGTTCAGAAGCATGAGGTTCTGGATAGAACGTTGGTAGGTCTATAGACTGATTAAGATGAAATGGAGTTACTACCTTTGGTAGAAAGGATGGATGAGGTCGAAGTGTCACCTTTTGTGGGTGAAATTGAAGATATGGCGAATAATGTACCAGGGCTTGTAATTCACTCACCCTCCGTGCTGAGGTAATGGCTACTAGAAACACAGTTTTCCATGTCAGGTATTTCGGGTGAGCGGTATGTATGGGTTCAAAGGGTGGCTTCATCAGTTGATTGAGAACCATGTTTAAGTCCCATTGAATTGGAGGTTTGACGACTGGTGGTCGCAGGTGATTGAGCCCTTTCAAGAATTTGGATATCATTGGATGTAGAGAAATTGATTGACCTTTATAAGGTCTATGTCTGGCCGCTATCGCGCTGAGATGAACGCGTACTGACGCGGTTGCAAGTCCTGCTACATATAACGTGTGGAGGTAATCCAGTAGTCTGGATGGGGAACAAGATAGGGGGTCTAAACGTTGCGTTGTACACCAGATTGCATAACGTTTCCATTTAAATTGGTAATTACATCTTGTAGAAGGTTTCCTGGCTGCCAGGATTACTTCCTGTACAGATAAGGAGACACCTTGTTCGGTAAGGAGGATCCGTTCAGTCTCCATGCCGTGAGATGAAGAGAGGAGTGTAGAGGGTGTAGCAGGGAACCTTGTTCCTGAGAAAGTAGGTCCACCCGATGTGGTAGACGGATTGGTTGTTCGATGGACAGTTGGAGTAGATGTGTGTACCAATGTTGCCGTGGCCAGGCCGGTGCAATGAGAATCATCTGAGTCGCATCTAACATGCACTTTTGTAGCGTACGTGTGATCAAGGGTATTGGGGGAAACGCGTACATCAGCGGTTCCGTCCAAGGAAGGAGAAATGCATCTTGTGTTTGTCGTAGCTGACTGGGCCATACTGAACAGAACCTGTCCACTTTGCGATTGTGTTCGGTTGCAAATAGGTCGATGGACGGGTATCCCCACGTTGCAAAGATCGAGTCTGCTACGTCTTGATTTAGTGACCATTCGTGGGGATGAAACACCCGACTCAGCTTGTCTGCTCGAGTGTTCGCTATGCCCGGAATGTAGGTTGCTTGGAGGTAGATGGAGTGTTGGCATGCCCAATTCCAGATCTTTATGGCTTCGTTGCATAGGGGCCAGGATCCTGTTCCCCCCTGTTTGTTGATATAAAACATTGCAACCTGATTGTCCGTATAAATCATTACTCTGTGGCCATGTAAATACGGAAGAAATGTCCGTAGTGCGTAACGAATCGCTCTGAGTTCCAGAAGGTTGATTTGAAAAGTCCTTTCTATGGTCGACCAGAGGCCTTGTGTCTGGAGATGATTGAAATGTGCTCCCCATCCTTTCTTGGAGGCGTCCGTGGTGACTACGGCATTGTGGGGTAGTACTGTAAACGGTGCTCCGTTGGTCAAGGTGTGATTCTGGAGCCACCAATCGAGTTGAGTGATCATGGGTGGCGTAAGAGTTACCTTCCAAGAGAGAGGTTGTGAATGTTGTGTCCATTGTCGTCGTAGATGCCATTGAAGTATGCGCATGTGTAGACGGGTGTTGTTGACCGTGTAAATGGAAGCCGCCATGTGACCCAACGCGACTAAGATTTGGCGGGCTGATGTTGTATGAAGTGTTCGCAAATGGAGAAATATCTTTCTCATGGTCAGTCTCCTGTCTTGTGGAAGGAATACTCTGTGTTTGGTGGTGTCCAATATAACTCCGATGAATTGTAGGATCTGTGTTGGTTGTAATTGAGACTTTTGGTAATTGACTTGAAGTCCTAGCGTGTTCAGGCAATGAATGGTGTCCGTAAGATTTTGACGAAGTGTGGTGGGATCTGTTGCTACCAATAGCCAGTCGTCCAGGTATGGAAAAATCATGATCCCTTGTTGACGGAGATGTGCCACTACCACTGCCATGCATTTGGTGAAAACTCTGGGAGCCGTCGAGAGTCCGAACGGTAGTACTTTGTATTGGAAGTGATTGTTGTTGGCTCGAAACGAGAGGTATTGCCATGAAGAGGGGTGCATTGGAATGTGGGTGTATGCATCCTTTAGATCTATGCTGCACATCCAGGCTTTGTGTTGTATTAAGGGTAAAATTGATTTGAGAGATATCATTTTGAATTTTTCGTTTACTACGAATTTGTTGAGTTCCCGTAGATCTAAAATTGGACGTAGATCCCCGGACTTTTTCGGAATGAGGAAGTACGGGGAATAAAAACCCGAATTCCATGACCCTTTGGGAAGAGGTTGAATTGCTTGTTGCTGTAATAACAGTGTCAATTCCATTTCCATTTGAATCGTGTGGGGATGATGATTCTTTGGTGGTGGATGTGGTAGGGTGGGTAGTAGGTAAAAGGGGATTTGATATCCATATTGTACGATGTGCAGGACCCATTGGTCTGTCGTTATGGCCTCCCATTGATGTAGGTGAGAGGAAATACCTCCCGCAATGACTTTTTGTGGTAGTGGCGGGGGTATCACTAAAAAGATTGCACTGGTTTGGATTGCGTAGTTTGCTGTTGTTGTTGTTGTCGTTGTGGACGTGGACGTCCCCATCGAGACTGGTTTTGAGTATTTTGTTGTCTGGCTGGTGGTTGATAAGGTTGTGGTCGATAAGAGGTATATGGTCGGTATGGTCGACGTTGGAACGTAGGTCGACGGTATTGGGGGAAGTATCGTCTATTAGTACTGTACGTTGAAGGTGTAGTAAGAGATTGTACCGCCACCGATTGTTCTTTAAGTTGTGCTACTGTGTCTTGTAGTTTGTCTCCGAAGAGGTTGTCACCTCGACACGGTAAGTTGGCGAGTTTGGTGTGAACATCTTCACGTATGGAACTAGCTTTTAACCATGCCAGCCGACGTGCTGCCAAGGCACTTGCCGATACTCTGGAAGTCGTATCAAAATTTTCGTATACCGTGCGTAGCAGATGGCGTATGGCCTCTTCTATATCTTGGAGGGGCGTGACTCCTCCCAGGTTGTGTTCCGTCTTCAGCTGTTGGACACAATTGAATAAGTATTGCGCTAGATAAAATTGATGATGACTTATACGTGCTCCCAACATTGCTCCTTGAAAGGCTCGTTTTGCAAAGTCGTCTAGGGTGCGAAGATCTTTGATAGGAGGAGATGTAGAATGTAACCTCTGTTTCCGTGCTTTAGTCATTGCTGATTCAACTACAAGTGATGCATGAGGTAGTTGGGAGGTGGAATAATATGGGGATTTTTGTATCTTATATTTTAAATCTATTTTCTTGGATACAGCTTGTGTTGTGAAGGGAGTTTCCCATGATTTTTCCAACAATGCATTCAAAACTGCATGCGAGGGTAATGCAGTTGGTTCTGTTGGCACATCAAATATTTTTAGCAGATCAAGTGTGTCTGCTCTCGGATCCGGTATCTTCTGGATAGGAATGTTTAAAGCCGTTCCCATTTTCTCCAGGAATTTTGGGTAAGTTAAATCTTCCGGAGGAGAATAAGGCTCCTGGGAAGCTTCCTCTGGATCTGATGGGTATCCTGTGGAAGAATCAGGAGACACATCCGTGTCTAATGAATGTAAATTACTGTGAGACGTATGCTGTGCACCTCGTGTACCATCATGTGGTATTGAGGGTTGCGGAAGTGGTAGATGTGGGTTGTGATGTGGCGGTGAAAGAGTAATTGTACCCCGGGGACTCGGAGAGGTGTCCTGTTGACTTCCAGGATTTATAGTGTGAGTTGAAGTGGACTGACGTTCAGCATCTACAGATGTTGGCATGTGATAGGAGGCTTGCATGGCTTCAAAAAATCCAGATAAGGCTAATGACAGTGTATGAAAAGCATCTTGTGCTTGCCCTGTCATTTGAGGTTTGTTGCCTGTTGAAGCGTGAGAGGCAGGATTTTGTGTAGGTTTTGCATCTTTAGATAATTTTCTCTTTTTATTGAGTGGTTCTTGAAAAGATGCTTGTTTTGAGTATTTGGGTTGGGTAAGGTTAGATGACCTGCCCATTGAGGAATAGGAAGAGGAGGAGGAACAAGAGGGCACGTCCGACTCCTCTGTAGTGTTCCATTGGGGAGGTGACTGTGAAGGGACAGTATGAATGGGGTGTGCTGCAGGTCTTGTGTGACCTGAGGTTGTAGGTTGTATACACTGTGTATCCCTGTCTGCCCCAATCCTTTTTATTCTTTTATTTTTTTCTGTTGATTGAGGGGGGTACTGTTTCTTTAAGGTTCCCCGTTGAGATTTTTTATTTACAATTGAGCCATGCCGGCTCGTGCGGTCTGAAGCGCCGTGGTGCGCCGTGACTGGTTGAACGGAGTCACATGGTGCGCCGCGTTGATGCGTCGGGCTCACGTGGTTTGTATTGCGAAGGGATTCAGTAGCGTGCCTCGCGCCAGTGAGAGCTGCGCCGTCCTTCACGGCGCCGGATTGCGCCTTTTCGTTCTGCCTCACTGCCCCCTGAGTCGCGTCAGTAGATGGCTGTTTTGAATGTTTGGTGAGTGCTTTCTTCTTTGAGGGGGAGCTATTCGATCTTGAAGATCTCATTCATGAGGGCGGGCGATCCCTGTGCCTACGCTCCTCATTTCTTTTAGATTTTAATTTGTGTTGGCTAACATGTTTTGTGGAACGTCCTCTCTGCGTTTGAGGAGGAGTAGTTCCCGGACCCGGAGAAGATTTTGTGTCCGATACACTGTTAGCTGTCTCACGGAGGTGTGTCAGCACTCTTATCTTTTCCGCTCTCATTCTTTGTGCCCTCGGAGACATACGGCCACATGAAGGGCAATTATCAGTGTCATGATTTGGCCCTAGACAGCGATAGCAGAGGGAATGTGTGTCCGTAATGGACATTACCTTGCCGCATTCACATGGTTTGAATCCTGAGGGTCTCGGCGGTCGTTGTGTGTCAGACATTTTTTTTTTTTTTTACTGGTATCTGTTATTTATACTGAGGAGTATAGAAGCTCCGCGTGCGATCCCGCGCGCGGAAAAACAGACTGAGGAGAACTGTTAATCCGGCGCGGGAACCCACGCGCAGCCTCAGAGCAAAGCTCTGACATCGCTTAGGAAGCTCCGCCTCCCGGGCCTGACGGACAGTCCCATGACAGCAGGGCTAATTCAGCCTGCTATCGACGGGAAATCTTGGATACAATACAGAAACAGGAAACTAGAGGAAAAGCAGGGGAGATTCTAGGAACATAGAGATGGATAGGGAATGAAGGATAGCCAGAGATGCTGTGGAAGGGGGTATATGGAAAAGATGAAGGAAAGAGCAGGAAAACAGAAGAAAAGTAGAAGAGATGGTACAAGGACACAAGGCAGGCTGTGGGTGGGGGGAAGGGGGGGGATCATTTATGGGAAGAAAAGCAGAAGGTAAGAAAACCAGAATAGAGAAAGAGCTAGAGGAAAACACCAGGGTAATGGGTATATTTTCATTTCTATTATTAAAAAAAAAAACCAAAACATATATGAAAAAGCCTACAAAAACTTTGCTAATCACAAGACAGACAAAAGTAGACTTTTTCCTATGATTTCAGTAATGGAGTTGAGAAATGAGGTTTTTTTTAGAGTAAAACTGAGTCACTCTTGTCTTTTTCCTATAAAAGAACTGATCAAAAAAGAATCCTGCCATAACTTATATTTTCTGAAATTAGATACTGCCTTGGCATGTCATACTCCCAGCAGATGGAAGTAAACAAATCCTCTACTGAGATCCCTGATGGCCTACAATAATTTTCACTTCCTCCTTCCCCATTTCTTTAAAAGAAAAATGGGGGCCTCACAGTGTAATATCTTCAGACACTTCTTCCTATTTATGCAGTGCAGCATTTTCTTGCAAATTATTCCACTTGAACTATAAATATATAAAACTGTTCACTGCTTGTATTTTTGTTCTTCATTTCTTGATCATCAAGCCAAACAACACTGAGTTCTCATGCTTGGTGATAGAATGCCTGGTTAATTTCTTCCAAAAACATTAACGTAGCATATGAGATTGAACCTAACCTAGTATCTCTAGTGCTAAAATGTTATTCTTGATTTGTATTTCTATCTGTATCAACCCAAACTCCTTCCATATATATAGTACAGCAGCAATGCACATGATTTACAGCAAGTCAGTCAAGGCAAAGCCTATAGCCTCCCTTCACAATTTGACATTATCAGATTACTTCAGAGGCTGGCAGTCACTACCATAAGTAACAAGCTGTCAGTGTAAATAAATCATTCTCCTAGAAATAACACTTAAAAAAATATAGATTAGCAGAAGCAAAGGTCAGTTTTAGCAATTTCTATTTTTTGTTTTCTCTCACCAAGTTTATGAACAAATGTTATGTGTAGTGTGTTTATACAAAACAATTGCATATGAGAACAGGGTAAGAACTGATAGTTATTTATATATATGAATGTAATGCATCTTTCTGCAGACAGAATTTCAAATGAAGGAAAACTAATTTAGTTCAGGCACACAATAAAGAGAGGAGTGAAAAACAACACACAAACTGATGAAATCATACAATATAAGATGTAATTTATATTACAATAAGTTAAAAAAAAAGAGCTTTCTATAATACACACACACATTTCAAAAGTGACCGGCATTGTGCGGATTGTCTGGTTCAGCAGGCAGATGCAGTTCCTCATCCACAAATGGAACTTCTCACAGGCACTACACTCTGGGACCTGCAGAACTCCAACACAGCTTCTCACTTTATGCCAAACCTCTCTGGCTTTGGTCTGCTCAGAAACTCTTTCTGTTTACACTTCTAGGTGTAGCACCTGTTCCTTCTCATTGGCTCAAGTCCCTCCAGAGCTTCCCAACCTGAGACTCCTTCCTCAGTGTACAGCAGCTAATCTTCATGGAACAGCCTCTTTTATACCACTCTGATTCCTTCCCCTACTGAACTGAGTCACAAAGCCACCCACACACTGCACACTCTTCCATACAATCCACTGGAACCCTAAAGCTGAAAAATTCCACATTTTAACATATAGACTACATTCAATCTAAGCAATTTCTAATATCCATCTGCCATCTAGTGGCCAGAGTACCACACTACAACAGACCGACTGACTGACCGACCGACCGACACAAGCCTTTATATATATATATATATATATATATATATATATATATATACACACATACATTAAATAGCAAAGAGGCAAGGTTAACATATCTGAAGATATATCTGGATAAACTTTTGATGTCTTTATTTAGAATATAGGTTATATCTATGTATATTAAGGGGCGGATTTTAAAAGCCCTGCGCGCCGGTGCGACTATTTTGCATAGGCCGCCGGTGCGCATAAGTCCCGGGGCTTTCGAAAAGGGGCGGGAGGGGGCGTGTCCGGGGGGCATTCCCGAAACGACGCGGCGTTTTGGGGGTGGGCCCGGGGGCATGGTGCCAGCCCGGGGGCGTGGTTGAAGCCTCCGGACCAGCCCCCGGGTTGGGTGACGCGCGCGCCAGCAGCCCGCTGGCGCGCGCAGATTTACATCTGCTTTTAGCAGGCGTAAATCTGCCAACAACAGTAAGGGGGGGGTTTAGATAGGGCCGGGGGGGGGGGTGGGTTAGGTAGGGGATGGGAGGGAAAGGTGGGGGGAGGGCGAAGGAAAGTTCCCTCCGAGGCCGCTCCGAAATCGGAGCAGCCTCGGAGGGAACAGGCAGCGCGCACTGTGCTTGGCGTGCGCAGGTTGCACAAATGTGCACCCCCTTGTGCGCTCCGACCCCGGATTTTATAAGATACGCGCGGCTACATACGTATCTTATAAAATCCAGCGTACATTTGTTCGCGCCTGGTGCGCGAACAAAAGTACGCGTACGCGCAAATATTTAAAATCTACCCCTAAATATGGTTTGACTAGAGCTTCTGCTTTTAGGTATTTATAAATTGTAAATTTAGGTATTTATTTTCCAGGTAATTAGAGGTTCTTTGGAGGTACCACAAATCAGTATTTAGTAGTGATTTTGCAGCACAGGTGCTATTGTTGTGTACTTTTTCTGGTACAATCAAATACATACTTTTGTGCAGCTGAGCAATCATTAGCATGGAAAAGAAACAAAATAAAAGCAAAGGATCCAGGATAGGCAAAGGAGAGGTGGGAGAGTACTAGGGGAAAGTGGTGTTTTTCCAGCGTTTATTTAATAAATACCTTCTGTTTTGCATTGGGGTGTTTATTAGTTAATTTTTGGTTTTAACTGAAACCCTATGTATAGCAAATAAATGCCAGACTTTCCTATTATGAATGCAATATATGTATTTTTCAATAGTGAGTTAATGTTTTAAATGTATGACTATCTAAGGCATAACAGTTTTCTAACAGAAAGGGTTTGGGGGCAGATTTTCAAAGGCTACGCGCATAACCTGAGGAAATCTGCCCCTGTGCGCGCCAAGCCTATTTTGCATAGGCGAGGTGAGGCGCGCAAGCCCCGGGACATGGTATGTCCCGGGGCTTGCAAAAAGGGGCGGCTCGGGGGCGTGGTCAGGGGTGTGGTGTCAGCCTGGGGGCAGTCCAGGGGGTGTGGCATCGGCTCAGGGTGGTTTGGAAGCATGGTCGGGGGTGTGGCAGCGGTCCGGAGGCAGGGTCCAGTGCTCCGGGGCATGGTGGCTGGTAACTGGCCGGCAGGCGTAACTTTTGCGCATAGGTAGGGGGGAGGATTTAGTTAGGGATGGGGGGTGGGTTAGATAGGGGAAGGGAGGGGAAGGTGGGGGGGGGCCGGAAAAAAAGTTGCCGCTAAGGCCGCTCTGATTTCAGAGCGGCCTTGGAGGGAATGGAGAAAGCCATTGGGGCTCTCCTCGGGCTCGGCGTGCGCAAGGTGCACATGTGTGCCGACCCTGGATTTTATAACATGTGCGTGGCAGCGCGTGCATGTTATAAAATCAGGCGTAGATTTGTTCGCACCGGGTTGCGCGAACAAATGTACGCTCGCGCATAAGATTTAAAATCTGTCCCTTTATGTTTACAAATTATCAATCAAGGGAAGTATTTCTATAATACTTAATTGGCAAAGTTACCTCCTAGATATGGAAACCCCTACTTTTTTTTTGCATAAACTATGAAAATAATCCCTAAACCAGTATGCAATTTAACAACTCATGATGTTTTATCTAAACGGATGTTAAATTATCTTCTAAAGTTCACATTTTTTGTTTTGATTGTGACAGTGTGCTTATGTGATGTCATTGATCATGAAGAAAGCTAAGCTACTGACCTTGTGACATCAATTACCTATGACTGGGACAGGCAGAGTTCTATTAGCTATATAGGTCCTTCAGACATTTTAATTCATTGTAGCTTAAGATGTGATCATATTATTTATTATATTGTTTTTAAAGTTAATGTACATCTTCATTTTTCAATATATTTTATGTTCCGCCAATAAAAAATATAAAATCATAGCTTGCAAAGCAGTTACATGACCGGTAAGAAATGGACTATTAGATTTAATTCTTAGTGGAACACAGGATTTGGTGAGAGAGGTTGGTGGTGGGGCCACTTGGCAATAGTGATCATAACATGATAAAATTTAAACTAATAACTTGAAGGGGGACAATAAGTAAATCTACAGCTCTAACACTAAATTTTAAAAAGGGAAACTTTGATAAAATGAGGAAAATAGAAAAAAACTGAAAGGTGCAGCTGCAAAGGTTAAGTGTTGAACAGGCATGAACATTGTTTAAAAATACAATCCTAGATGCGCAGTCCAGGTGTATTCCACACATTAAGAAAGGTGGAAGGAAGGCAAAACGATTACCGGCATGGTTAAAAGGTGAGGTAAAAGAGGCTATTTTAGCCAAAAAAATCCTTCAAAAATTGGAAAAAGGATCTATTAGAAGAAAATAGGATAAAGCATAAGCATTGTCAAGTTAAGTGTAAAACATTGATAAGACAGGCGACGAGAGAATTTGAACTGAAGTTGGCCGTAGAGGCAAAAACTCATAAAAACATTTTTAAATATATCCGAAGCAAGAAACCTGTGAGGGAGTCGATTGGACCGTTAGATGATGGGCGGGTTAAAGGGGCTCTTAGGGAAGATAAGGTCATAGCAGAAAGACTAAATGAATTCTTTGCTTCTGTGTTTACTAATGAGGATGTTGGGGAGATACCAGTTCTGGAAATGATTTTCAAGGGTGATGAGTCAGACGAACTGAACCAAATCACTGTGAACCTGGAAGATGTAGTAGGCCAGATTGACAAACTAAAGAGTAGCAAAACACCTGGACTGGATGGTATGCATCCTAGAGTACTGAAGGAACTCAAAAATTAAATTTCTGATCTATTAGTTAAAATTTGTAACTGAAGACTGGAGAGTTGCCAATGTAACCCCAATATTTAAAAAGAGCTCCAGGGGAGATCCGGGAAACTATAGACCAGTGAGCCTGACTCAGTGCCAGGTAAAAAAGGGGAAACTATTCTAAAGATCAAAATCGTAGAGCATATAGAAAGACATAGTTTACTGGAACACAGTCAACATGGATTTACCCAAGGGAAGTCTTGCCTAACAAATCTGCTTCATTTTTTTGAAGGGGTTAATAAACATGTGGACAAAAGTGAACCAGTAGATGTAGTGTATTTGGATTTTCAGAAGGCATTTGACAAATCCCTCATGAGAAGCTTCTAAGAAAACTAAAAGGTCATGAGATAGGAGGCGATGTACTTTTGTGGATTACAAACTGGTTAAAATACAGGAACAGAGAGTAGGATTAAATGGTCAATTTTCTCAGTGGAAAGGGTAAACAATGGAGTGCCTCAGGGATATGTACTTGGACCGGTGCTTTTCAATATATTTATAAATGATCTGGAAAGGATAACGACGAGTGAGGTTATCAAATTTGCGGATGATACAAAATTATTCAGAGTAGTTAAATCACAAGCAGATTGTGATACGTTACAGGAGGACCTTGTAAGACTGAAAGATTGGGCATCCAAATGGCAGATGAAATTTAATGTGGACAAGTGAAAGGTGTTGCATATAGGGAAAAAGATCTAGGCAACATAGTGGATAATACATTGAAATCATCGGCTCAGTGTGCTGCAGCAGTCAAAAAAGCAAACAGAATGTTAGGAATTATTAGGAAAGGAATGGTTAATAAAATGGAAAATGTCATAATGCCTCTGTAGCGCTCCATGGTGAGACCGCACCTTGAATACTGTGTACAATTCTGGTCCCCGCATCTCAAAAAAGATATAGTTGCAGTGGAGAAGGTACAGAGAAGGGCAACCAAAATGATAAAGGGAATGGAACAGCTCCCCTGTGAAGAAAGACTAAAAAGGTTAGGGTTGTGAGCTTGAAGAAGAGACAGCTGAGGGGGGATATGATAGAGGTGTTTAAAATCATGAGAGGTCTAGAACGGGTTAAGGTGAATCGGTTATTTACTCTTTGGGATAATAGAAAGACTAGGGGGCACTCCGTGAAGTTAACAAGTAGCACATTTAAAACTAAACAGAGAAAATTATTTTTCACTCAATGTACAATTAAGCTCTGGAATTTGCTGCTAGAGAATGTGGTTAGTGCAGTTAGTGTAGCTGGGTTAAAAAAGGTTTGGATAAGTTCTTGGAAGAGAAATCCATTAACTGCTATTAATCAAGTTGACTTAGGGAATAGCCACTACTATTACTGGTATCAGTAGAATGGGATCTACTTAGTGTTTGAGTACTTGCTATTAGTGTTTGAGTACTTGCTATTAAGTTCACTTAGAGAATAGCCACTGCCATTAGCAATGGTTACATGGAATAGACTTAGTTTTTGGGTACTTGCCAGGTTCTTATGGCCTGGATTGGCCACTGTTGGAAACAGGATGCTGGGCTTGATGGACCCTTGGTCTGACCCAGTATGGCATTTTCTTATGTTCTTATGTTCTTGTGGCCTAGTTTGGCTTCTGTTGGAAACAGGATGCTGGGCTTGATGGACCCTTGGTCTGACACAGTATGGCAATTTCTTATGTTTTATGTTCTTGAGATTTCTGACTAGGAAAGTATTTTCTCTTTTTGTTGTGAGGAGGTTTTGAGCCACCCCTCCTCATTGGGAGCAAGGCTTGTATTACAGATTCCTGAACCAGGCTCTTCAACCCGGGGAGTCACACTTTTGAAAACAATTAAAGGAAGCAAGTAAGAAGAGGGAGGCCCCGTCCAGATCTCCTCCTACATGGGACCAGGACCCAGGGCTGGGTGATCGTATTTGTACTGGAGATCGAGGTAGGATGGTTTTTGCTATGCTAGAAAGGGACCCCTGACAAGCTGCTGGAACAGCTTTTAATGCACATTTTACACTACCATGGGAAGCTCTGCCAGGCTGCTGAAGAAAAGGACACCTATACAATGTAGACATCCTAACTATAATACAATCAGCTGTAACTGCACATGTATTTAAATATATACTTTAAATTGACTTTATCCAATCAGTAAATTATTATTTAACATCCAGTGCCTAGTCCTGTTTGTATTGTTATAGCAACTCCTCCTTGGGGTTGCCACAGCTACTAACCCACACAGAATTTTCTTACCATCATCTGGGCCATAGACTAGAGTTTTCCCCCATAAAAAGAAGCCCCCCTCTGGGTTAGAGAGCTCAGGATCTGGGAGGAGTGCTAGCCAGAGAAGCCCCAAAGATATAAATAAGTTGTGTGCCCTGAAAGAAGTTCTACTTCCAAAAAAGGGGTTACAATGGGCATGTGAATAAGGGGCCTATTTACTAACCAGCATTAATGAAAATGAAATGGTAAATTTAGCATTTAATAATATACAAAAAAGTGTTATCATTTGTTGTTGGTAATGTTTATGAAAGCATTACTGATCAGGCTAAAAAAATTGGCTGAACATGTAGGAGAAATTAAGGAGCTGCACAGAATAAAAATGCATGCAAAACAGTTCATTAATGCTAAAAGGTCTTATTTCAAATTGTAATAAACATCACAACCCATGATAAACCTTAGAAAGTTAATAATTACACCTCAAGAGGTGTAGTTAACGTTCCCTTGAGAAAACAGGCAAACTAATGCACCTACTAATGCTTTCATGCACCATCAGGATCCCTAAAGGGGTAGCAATCCTCCTTCTCACCTGCAGATTAACCCCCTCACTCCCAAATACTCCCCCCCCCCCCTTTACAAAGCAGACTGCCCTGTTCCTTGGCTCCTAAGTTCATCCTCGCCCCACAAATTCCTTCCTGATGTTGGATCTCCTCTTACCCACTGAAGCCCCTGATTTTCAATTCCACACTCACTCCTGGTCTGCCACTGCTGAAATGCAAAATGATGCTGGCTGATCCAAGGCATCCCTTTGCTTGTGAGGGGGAAAAGAGAGCTTTAGATCAGTCAGCACCATTTTGGATTTTAGCATCAAGGGGACAGAAGAAACTGAGAATTGATTCTGCTCAAAATAGGACCAGAGTGCTCTGGCAGGTAAAGGGAAATCTAAGAGAGACAATTTAGGAAGGTTACATTTTTGGGTACTGAATGGGAGAAAGGGTTAGCATCATAGCAAGCTGGAGGTAACTCCAGGAAAAGGGGGTAATGTGCTGGGAAGCAGACAGATCTGCTATGCTAGAACCAAATTTTGTGCTGGGGGAATGTCACTTGGGACTACTGCTCCTTTAAACATCACGGCCCAAGATTGCCAGAAGAAAATTCTTTTTCATGCAATGCGTAATTAAGCTCTGGAATTTCTTGCCAGAGGATGTCATTGAGGCAGTTAACTTACTGGGGTTTAAAAAAGGTTTAGACATGTTCCTGGAGGAGAAGTCCATAAACTATTTATCAAGTTGACTTAGCAAATAGCCAATGTTTATTAACAGCATTAGGGGCATTGGATCTATTTAATGTTTAGGAACTTGCCAGGTACTTGTACCATTGTACCAGGTACTTGGCCATTGTTGAAAACAGGATGCTGGGCTTGAAGGACCTAGAATGGCAACTTATGTTCCTATACTTATTACTTTTCCTCCAGTGATTATCTCAAATTTGATAGCTTTATGATCACTATTGCCAAGTGGCTGAACTACCCTTAATTCTTATACCAGATCCTGCATTCCAGTGCTAAGTAGATCTAAAATAGCCTGCCTTCACTGATTGTAAATACAGTTCCATTATCTTCATAAGATGTTGTATCAGGATGTTGAGGGGTGTGGTGGGATTTGTCAAGCCAGCCTCATTAAAGTTTAGGTGGGATGGAAGTCCAAAGACATCATTGAAGTGTCAATGACAGGTGATGAGATCAGTCTGGTGGGGGCTTCATTGAAGTTTCTGGGAGGTGTAAAGAAATCAGTCCAGATAGGACCTTCATTGACTTAACTGGAGAGAAAGATCAGCCCAGGGGGGACTTATGTGTGGTAAATTACCTGGAGTTCACCGAAATTAGAGCTCAACTTGGATGTCTCAGATGTGTGTGTGTGTTTGGGGGGGGAGGGAGGGGGGGCAGAGATCATGGTCCTTATCGGGCTTGCAGTTACTGCTGCTATGGTCCTCATCATGCCTGCAGTTACTGCTGCTCACATTAAGCTTTGAATTATCACTGCCAGAAATACTAATGTGTTACTAGCAATGGTAACACTGGAATGTTAAATGTCTTAGAAAACTTGTTTTAATGCTAAATTTTCTAAAGGCTATATTTATTTATTTATTGACTTTATACACTGCATAATCAGCAATCATTATAAAAGCAGTTTATAAAAATATAAACATTAAAATCCATTTAATGGACAATTTTAATGTGGCTTAATAAATATACCCCCAGATCATTGAAAAAGTCAAATGAATAGTACACACAGTAAACACCACTTCAATAAGCTTGAAATTATTCAGTTCAGTGCTGGTGTATGAATGGGTGAGCATGTTTGTAGGATAATTTAAGGCATGAAAACTATTAAAGCGTGCCAGAAACAATGCAGAACTAACTTATTTGACCCTAGGGTGAAAGTCAAGGGTGAGGACAATTTGTAAAGGAACACTTTAAATGTGCATTTACAAAGAAGTTCAATGAAAACCGATTAACAAATCACAGCAATGTAAATTCAATATATAATTTAAGACCCATGACATACTATGCAATGCAATTTGTAGACAATGTAATATTTTCTCTATTTAAAACTTTTTTTTAGCCAGAATAGAAATTACTTAGGAATTATTTACTTTGCTTCTTGGAAGGTACAAAAAGGATCAGTGACAGTAAATACATTTAGAACAGCCACACAAAAAATAAATTAAATATATAGGACTGTGAGGCCTATAGAATAAGGGCTACCTTGCTGGTCTTGTGTCAGTGCTGAACACTGCTATACAGAGATGAATTGGGTTTGAAACTCAGACCTGGCTTCTGCTCGTCAGGCCAGCATTAGTTGGTTTGGAATCTCACAACCATGACATGTAGAGTTGGGAGCCAAGTTGCAATGGGCATGATTAGTGGAGTCCCAAGAGAACCACAGTCAGTTACACACCCTGCTCAAAGACTGGGTTTTGAATGTGAGGGGAATTCAAATGACTGAAAAAAAATTGGGTAGCTGAGAATGAAAACTCGTGGAACTACAATCCTAGTTGAGGAGATGTCAAGATGTGGATCCAAAGAAGCAGGAGAAAGCTTCCAGATAAAAAAATAAATAAATACAATTGGAGAACAATCATCTGTTTGTTCAATTACATTTGGTTTCTTTTTTTTGAAAAAAATATAAAAACAGTGATTCCACTACTGCATCATCATCTTCTATAACTCATACTGAGTAATCTGTGTGTGCTTATCACATTCTATAACTTTCCAGAAATTATTAATTTAAAAAATTCAAATATACAGAATTGATTCACTCTCAAATACATACCAAAATATAAAAATCTATACATGTGCAACAAAATTCAGATTATTACATATTCAAGCCTCTTATGTGGTGATATAACAGCAGTCCAAAAGCACTGTATGCAACACAAAAGCTCTTCTTAGGTCTTAATATTATTAACTTTTCAATATCCAAACAAGTAGTTTTATGCAGCTATTACAGAGCTATAAAAAAAAAAAGAATCAGATTTGTGTCTATAGAACTTTTGTTATTACCAAAATATTAATTTATTAAACAGAATGCAGTGGTCTATACAGGGTCAGAAGAAAGCAAAACAAGGGGGCAGCAGTTCTCTTTGATAACAGAAGGGAAAAAAAAAGTATGCCTCTTATAAGTAGGTGACAAGAGTGAAGTCTTTATTCCAGCAATACTTAGTTAAAGTGATGCAGCTCCACTAATGCTTTTCAGTGATAGGAGGAGCTGTACTGAAGAAGCATCAAAGGGAAAAGCCTACAAAGTCTCTTCCCCTCCCTCCCTCCTTCGATCCCTGAATTTCCTGAACCAGAATGCTACCCTGTTTTTGTTCCTCTTTAAAAATGCTGGTTACAAGTTGCTTGTCTTGCAAACAGAGTAGGAAGGCAGGTGGAAAGGTTGGGAGAAGGAGGACCAAGCAGAGAAGTACCCAGGAAGGCAGAAAGACAAATGGAGGGAATAGAAACGAAAACCAAAAACACACAGCAAACACATAGGAAGGGTGGGAAAAGGGAAGGGAAGAACACACATAGAAGAGAGGGAAGGAACATATTAGATGGGAGGAAAAAGAAGAAAGGATGCACACAGATACAGAGAGAGAAAAGAGAGGAGGGCAGAGATACACAAGAGAGATATTCAGGGAAGGAGAGGAGAGAGAAGAGCAGAGAGAAGAAAGGGAGAGAGTAGCAAAGATAGACATATTAGGGAAAGATAGCTAGGGAGGGAGGAGAAAGAGAAGAGCAGAAACAAAAATAAGAGGGGAAGGTAGACAAGCATAGACATATATAGAGAGAGATACACACACACACACACACACACAGTGAGAGAGGAGACCAGAGATACATGAAGAGGAGAGCAAATAGTTTAAGGGAGAGAAAAAAGAACACAAGACACACGAGGAGAAAGAAGAGCAGAGACACAAAGAAAAGGTAAAAGGTTACATAAAATAAAATGAAAAAAAATGCCCTTTTCTTTGATCAAGCTGCTAGAAGAGAAATGCAATAAAAGCAGCCCCTTGTCATTTTTCTGCCCAGGGCAGGTAAAGGGCAGGTAAAGGGCAGGAGAACACGGGCATTATTGGACAGGAGAGATTTAGCTGGGTTGGCAATACAAAGTACACAGAGTAACTGAAAGAGGAGTATGCATCCGAGAAGAAGTAGTGGTGGTGGTGGTGGTGGTAGAGGCCTGAGGAGGCTCAGAGGTTCGAGGTCTTAGAAGGCATAAGTGTCCTCTGTTTAGTTTTTTATACCTTGACTTTGGTTCTACATCTCAGTTCCTATATAATTTGTTTTACCAGAAAAACAGGAGGTTAGGTTTTGAAAATTTTTGTATCTAAGGAATTTGCACTGTACCACTTTTACCTTCTAGCTAAGAAGATGCTTCTCAGTGGGAGCTTCAGTTATGAGAAATGAGTGGTTTATCCTATGCTCATAAGAAATTGTGAGGCCTAGTGTTAAAGTCACTGAAGCATAAAATGTTATATCCCAGCATGCTCACTGATTAGCTGGTTTCCATAACCATAAAGTCAACAATAATCTACCTACATGCCCTTTCTGCAGGTGGCTGACCTATAAATGTTAAGTAAGTCAGTAGCAGTTCAGCCTAAATTACATTGGAGAGCATTATGCATAAACATTAATGCTGCAGCATGTCCCTAACTATACAACTGGGACTATAAGGCGTGTAGAATAATCTGTTACTCAATATGATTCTATTTTCTTGTACTCTAATTTTCAACAGCATTTTTAGCCTGTACAGGAATATTGATGTCTGAAACGTACTGCACACTGCTCTTTACATGCAGTCATTATTTTGGATATATTTTATCATATATGCTACTGCAATTCAACTTGAGTATATGGATATAGGGGCAAAAATAAGGGTAATAAATAAATATGCTTACTACATAATAGAACTATAATAGAACTGTAAAAGTAGAACACATTTGACCTTCAATTTACAAGAACCAAAGGGTATGGCATAATGCACAATAGTGGATTATGCCATAGTGGCATAATAGTGGATTATGCCATAGTGGTATGGCATAATCCACTATAATGTATTTCAAAATTTTCTAAAGAATAAAGATGCTCTATTTTGTGGACAGAAAGTTCACATCTTCCCAGATGTCTCCAGAGCCACCCAAGCTCAACGGAGACATTTTCTGTCCTTAAAAGAGCGGATGGTGGCACTGGGGGCTTCCTTTTTCTAAAATATCCATGTTTTTGTTGTGTTCATTTTCAGGGGAAAAAGTTTAGATTTTCTGATCCTTTCAATTTAGAGACCTTTTTATTGGATAAAAATCAGCTCGAAAAGCAGAGAAAGATGACCAGTAGAAAAAAGAATACTTAATTCCTCTCACCTAAAACCTTTTATAGGAGCTGTATGTATTTTCCTATAGATAGATACTATGGGTAGTATAAGCATATTTTATGATTGTATAATGTATAAAACTTGTTATGTATTAGCTATGACGGTAACTTTAATACTGGCGCACATGTATGCACGTATGCCGGCTCGCATCCAGAGGTACAGCCATTTTATAACTTCTGTACATGGTATAAAATAGTCTGAACGAATGTACATTTGCGCAGAATTTTATATGGATGCGGACATGTATGCACAAATGCTGCCTCTACCGCGTAAGTGGGGAGATTTTAATAGAAACACACACCGACACGATTACCAGTTTAACTACTTTGTTCCCAAATCGCCCAGGTAAAATAGCCTTCTTTTTCCCCACTTAATCCTGACCCTTAAAACTCTGCTGTCCTGCCTATATTTTTGTTTTAGGACTTAAAACGCCATCTATAGCAGAAGTAAAGTTACACGGTAAGGGACCCTGGCGACCATTTTGGTGCGTAAGTTTTTATGCGCTGGTTTTACTCAAAAATCCAGGAATGTTCACATCCCACCCAGACCACACCAATGTCCTGCCCCCTTTTTTTGGATTTTTTTCATTTGTGCATGTCTCGAGGACTGGGTTGAAAACCACTGATATATATTTAGGGACCTTCATTTTCAGTTTTTATTTTTTAAAATTTTCCCAGGAATTTATCAGGGTTTATTATGACAAGAACCAAAACAGGAGAAAATCAATGGAAAAATGACAATTATTCTGGGTAAATATTGGAGTTTATTTTGGTGGACAGAAGCCAGTACGATAAAACAATATCAAGCAGATTCTCCCACTCAGTAGTATTCCTAGCCCTTGCCTAGCATGCCCCTTTCTCTCCCCATACCCCCAAGAATCTCCCTCTTCCCCCCACCTAATTGTAACAACATTCATCCTTACTAGAGGTGGCTCCAGGCTCCTCTCTCCTTCGGCAGCATACTTATTGAGGCTCTCGCACTGTGCAGAACTGCACTTCTGCCTTTGTGCAGGGCTAGAAAGCCTGCTGGGAAGGGTTTCTGGTGGGCATGGTCTACTTCAAATGCTGTAGTGGTGACATCAAGGAGCATGCACTTTGATGGCCTGGGAGAAGAGGAAAGATGGACTTTAAAATACCATATCAGTGGCACTGGAGAGCCAGTGCTTGGGCTGGTGATGGATCGGGATTTGAAAAACTAAGGTGCTTTGGCCCACACTTGCTTCTATCAGTTGCTGGAGGCCTTGATACACTGCATCTGCAGTTCTGGAGCTGCTCTTAATATTAGGGTGAAAATTGGTTTAAATTGATGGTTATTTTTTGAAAAATCCAAGATTTTTGGGTAAAAATTGATTTAAAATGAAAACGAAGAATCCTATATATACTATACATCAGATTCCAATCAGATATAACAGAATAATGTAAAAAAACAAAGAAGCAATGAAAGATGATCTTTCAGCAAACCTTTAAGAGAGGGTGGGCTATAACATGCAGACTCCCATAGGCAACTGAGAGAGGTCTCCATTTTCTGTCTCCTTACCTAGAAGTCACCACTGTTGCCCTTTATATCACTACTGGCCTCATAGCAGCAACAACTTCATGAACTGAAAAAAAAAAAAAAGGAATTCAATGTGGGACCTGCAAACCCTCACGCACTCAGAGGTCCTGTGATATTCAGCCCTTTCCTGCCACATGGGCTTCTTGTTAAAAAGGAAACCTATGTGAGAGGTGGGGATCTACAGGCCCTCTGAGCAAATGAAGTTTCATAAGCCCCATGCTGAATTTCCTTCCCATAGTTGCTGCTGCTGTAAGTGGACAATGATACAGTGAATAAAGGAGCAGCAGCAAATTAGGATCAGCGGCATGGCAGTGGCAGAGTTCCACAGCCAATGAAATTTGACACTGAATGAAGTTAGATAGGGCCGAGGGGGTGGGTTAGGTAGGGGAAGGGAGGGGAAGGTGGGGGAGGCGGAAGGAAAGTTCCCTCCAAGGCCACTCCGATTTTGGAGCGGCCTCGGAGGGAACAGGCAGCATGCACAGGGCTCGGTGTGCGCAAGTTGCACAAATGTGCACCCCCTTACGCGCGCCGATCCCAGATTTTATAAGATATGTGCGGCTATGCGCGTATCTCATAAAATCCGGCGTACTTTTGTTCGCGCCTGGTGCACGAACAAAAGTACGCGTGCGTGCTGTTTTAAAATGTACCCCTCTATTTTTAACAAATGAAAATAGGCATTATGAAGATTACATACTTACAAAACTGCTTGCATCCTCCCATTTACATGTGTATATGGGCATATGTAAAGTTGTTACTGTACCAGCACAGAAAGATTATAAAATACAAATACATATGGGGCCGATTTTAAATATTATGTGCGCGGGGTACATTTGTGTGCGCTACCTGGCACCCACAAATATACACCCGATTTTATGACATGTGCGCGCTGCTGTGCGCATGTTATAAAATCTGGGGTCAGCGTGCGCAAGGGGGCGCACACATATGCACCTTGCGCATGCCGAGCCCGAGGGGAGCCCCGATGGCTTTCCCCATTCCCTCCAAGGCCTCACCACTTTCCCCTCCCTTCCCATATCTAACCCCCCCCAGCCCTAACTAAATCCTCCCCTACCTTTGTTTCAAAAGTTACGCCTGCCCGAGGCAGGTGTAACTTGCGCACGCCGGCCAGCTGCCTGCGCACAAACGTCTGACATGGCCACTGTGCCGGAGGACTCGGGAACGCCCCCGGACCACCGCCACGCCCCGGCCCCACCCCCGGTCCGCCCATTTTTGAAAGCACCGGGACATACGCGCATCCCGGGGCTTGCACGCACCGCCAAGCCTATGCAAAATAGGCTCAGCGCATGCAGGGGTAGGCTTTCGGGGGTTATGCTTGTATCTTACGCATGGAACCCTTTGAAAATCTACCCCTATGTGCGCAAATTCGGAAATATCCAGATAATTTCAGATTTATCCGGCTAAGTAATGATATATTACTGGATATGTTTGAAAGTGCTACTTAGACGGACAAGTTGCTTTTCAGAGTTATCCATCTATGTATGCCTGCTGCTACTTAGTCGGATACATTCTTCTACTTATCTGAATAAGTTCAAATTTGTATGTCTAAGTATCTGTAAGGGCACCACTTAGCCAAAAAAGTTGGAAATTAGATGGATACAGGTACACAACTCATGTAATCAAGTATTTGTACTTCCAGTTTTACAACGACACACATGTAGATTTTAATCACATTAATTTGATGCTTTTACCCCCTGAAAGTTGGCTTTTACATGCGTAAATCAAGGTGTTTTATAACATGCTTTCAACAATGAAAGAATCAGTTTTACCATTTAGTCTAGCAGTTCACCCAGTCCATATACAGCTCATAAAGGCCCTCCTGATTCTTCAGCCTGAAGTCTCTCCATTGCACCCAGACCCTCTACCCAATCATTTTTTCACTTTAATGATGTTTACGATCACATACACCAGATATTGAGAAGAAGGAAATATACGCAAGTAAAGTCAATACGTGTATCACTTGGCAGGATTTAAAATAGCAACTTATTTGCATAAATGTTGGCCCTGCCCTGGAATGCCCTGGCCCAACCCTTTCTTACATATGCAAAGTGAAAACTGCAATTTTGAAAATAGCATATATTTGCGTATGTGCAATTTTTTGCATACAAGTGCAAATTTTTACACGTACTATCTTTAAAATTAACCTGAAAGTGCAAACTGACAAACTCTTATAGAACACCATGCCATCAGGGATACAGGGCAATGCTTAATTTTTTAAACTTTGCCACTAGGCAATATGGGATTGACCAGTTGCAAGTCTTAACGCTTAGTGTTAGTTGTCAGTTCTAAATTTTATATCCTGTCAGTCATTTGCATTTTGCAGAGACTGCTATTGTCACATATGGTGTAAGTTTAAAGATAAAAGATATAATATGATAAATTCTAGCTTGAGATATTATTAGTGAGATATATGTGCTTTTTATATATTTACTTTTTTTTTTGCAAAGTATCTCTAGTAAACCGAATCAGTGTTCCATATTCAAGACAGTTTTTAAAACTACAAAAATAAACAGAAAAGCATACATTAGCATTAAATGCTTATTACATTCCAAAGCTTGAAAACAGGTACAAAAATAGAAAAAAGTTACTTTTTTCTGTACACAAATTTGTTAATGGGTAGCATAATGGTAAGCCATGTTTGCAGGCATTCTGTGAAACATCTACAAATTGCCTCTGCAAAGCATTATAGGTTGTCAGACTAATGCAGTTGAAGATAATTTGGCCTTTCAGTGAATTGAACCTCACAGCATGATTATACTCTAGCACCAAGTAGAGTGTCACAATTATTCTTTCATGCTGAATTAACATATAATGTCATAAGCCTACCTGTCATAAGACCTGCTGCCTAGTTTGTACTTATTTAAAATCTACTACTCACAGTTATATATATGGATAGTTAGATTTAGATATATAGATATATATAGAAATAAATAAAAGAACAGCTAGTTATGTGCTTTTTTTCTAGTTGTAATGGAAATCTGATTGTTTTTACAAACACTAAATTTCAGAACAAATCAAAGGATATGCTTGGTCAAACAATCTGATATTCAAGGTTAAAATATACACCAATAATAAATTGCTGGTATGTCATGTTCAATTTTTACTTCTGCATTATTCTGCAATAACCATAACAGGATCTAAATTGTTGTCGGAACATTAAACAAACCCCCCATACTTTACAAAGGCATCCTGCCTGAGTAATTCATACAACGGAAACAACTATCAAATTTTCCACTGTCCTACCACTTTAACATACATCAGCATGGTTTATGTATTTGGACAATTCGTTGAATAAATTACTTCCATCCTGGCTGCTGTTGCCACTTCTGTTAAGAGTCATATCAGTTTTAATTGTCTTTCTGTCTGTGCTGAGCAACTGTTTTTCACTATCTTCTTCCTGATCTCACATCCTGAGCTCCAAAATATACTATGAGCATAAAAAACTGGCAGCTGCTGTAGTTAAGTTTCAATTTTTTTTCTTTCTACTGGCTGTTACCTTTATTTGTATAATGAAGTCACAAAAATAAAGACAGCTCAATTTCAAAACTTGTATGTTTTCTCATTGGTCCAAATCTGTATTCAGTTTATCATAACTGCATATTGCAATATTTGGCATTGTTTCATAGTTTTAGTTTCTAAGCTTCGCATACAAACAGGTTCAGCCCAGGTTAAGCATTACCTCTACAAGGTAAAAAGCAAAATACAAAAAAAAAAAAAAAAAGAAAGAAAGACAGACAATCTATCTAGTTTTTTCTACTTTCTTATAATTAAGGTTTTTGAAATTATAATACCATTATAATTAAAAAATATATGACTTCCCTACCCTACTTTAACAGAATTGAGAATGCAAACCGTTCTCCAACAGTTGCAATACATATGCTTTCAGTAAGATGCAGAGAAACACCATAGATTCTATTTAGACAACAGAATTGTTAATAAATTGATATGACTTCTCCTGGTTCACATCACTTTAGCTACCTGTTGAAGATGGTGTAAACTGTAAGGGAAAGTCATTAATTTTACATTTGTCCTGTTCTACTCATTTCTTTATTTTTTGGGGAACTGTATGTTTGAATTTGTGGCCTTGATTTGATTTGATAAACTGTAGATTATACAGACTGTTCTTAAGAATTAAGCAGGATACATTTTCTTGTCCTAAGCACTTAATAAGCAGTACTTGGAAATGCAGAGATAGTGCTTAAAGCCAGTAGTAATTTTTAAATGGAAACTGCATGCTGGTAACTGCTTGAAGAGTGATTGAGTTAGCATACTGAAACTAATAGGAAGATTACCATTTGTTCAGAGTCAAAGGGTCATGCAGATGCTCCAAAACAATTTATTACAAATGATGATTGTTTTCATAATCAAAATATATGAGTAGCGATCACCTCATTGGGCTAATGAAACTACAGGCTGCGTAGCCTCAGTGGTGGGTGTCATGGAACAGTGGGCTTAAGTCAGGGTGTACCCCATAGAAGCAGTACAGGACTGCAGGACAGGACTAGAGTTGCTCTTCTCCCTAATCAGCCCACTCCCCTGTTAAGCCCTTGGGGTCTTGGGGCCTGTAGGACTTGTCTTCTTTAGTACATCATGGCTGGAGCAAGCACGGCCCTGAAGTTGTATACAGGCTGGGGGCTGCATTCAGGCAAAAGCTGGATGCTAGAGACAGGCTGGGAGCTGGAGTCAGGAATTGACCAGGAGCTGGATACAGGCAAAGACTAAGAGCTGGGACTGGACTGGAGACAAGCCTGGAGTTGAGGGCAAGGCTGGATCAGAGGTAAGGGAAAGCATACAAGGGACAAGAATGGGCAGGGCAAGACAAGTACAGGACTAAACAAGGACTGGATAAGGATAAGAAAAGACAAGGACTGGACAAGGACAGGACTAGACAGGAAGCAAAGTCCAACAGGGCACAAAGCTGGCTAGGTGACTCTAGAAGGCCTGAAGGCTGCAAAGCAAGAAAGAGAGACATAGGAGGCCACAGAGCAAGGCAGGGAGCCAATATGGGCCACAGAGAAAGAGAGGGAGCCAATACAGGCCACAGAACAAGACAAGAGGTCAAGAGAGGCCACAGAGCAAAGTAGGAGGCCAAAAGAGGCTGCAAGGCAAGATAGAAGGCCTGGATAGGCCACAAGGTAAAGCAGGAGGCCTGGGTGGGCTACAAGGCAGGATAGAATAGCAAGAAGGAGCTGGCCAGGTCAAGCAGCCAAGCTTACTTAATGAAGAGGCACCAAAGTACTGGATGGGCTGAGTTAAATAGGCCTGGGACTGAGGCATCAGGTGATCAGCAAGGAGGTAACTTGCACTGCTGGGAGTGAAGCTCGCTGAAGACTTCTGCTGGTGGGAAGGCTGCAGAGCAAGCTGAATCATGGCACGGGGAGGCTGCAGAGCAGGTGAAACTGAGACCATGGGAAAATTAATGGAAACTCTGCTGAATGAAAGGATATTGATCTATCTAAAATCCAGTGTGTTGCAAGACTCAACGCAATATGGTTTACAAGAAGAAAGTCAAGTCTGACATCTTAGGATAGGTTCTATCATTTTGGCTGGCACAGACATCAGACCAGTGAGTCTGATGTCTGTGCCAGGCAAAATGACAAACTATCATAAAGATCAAAATTGCTGAATATATAGATAGGCATAGTTTAATGGGATAAATCCAATGTGGATTTAGCCAAGTGAATTCTTGCCTCACCAATCTGCTACATTTTTTTGAGGGCATAAATAAACATGTGGATAAAGGTGAGCCAGTTGGTATAGTGAATCTGGATTTCCAGAAAGCATTTGACAGAGTCCCTCATGAGTGACTTCTTAGGAAATTAAAAAGACATGAAATAGGGGGCAATATCCTATTGTGGATTGTGAACTAGTCAAAAGATTAAAAAAAAAAAAAAGTAGTTCTAAATGTAGTAGTTCTTTCTCCAAATGGAGAAAGGTGAATAGTGAAGTGCCTCAGGGATCCGTTCTGGGACCACTGCTTTTTAATATATTTATAAATGACTTGGATATAGGAGCAACTACTGAGGTGATCAAATTTCCTGATGACACAAAGAGTATAAAGACTAGTGGACAGTCAATGAAGTCACTAGGTGATACATTTATTAACTAATAAGAGAAAATATTTCTTTACTCAATGCATAATTAAGCTCTGGAATTCATTGCCAGAGGATGTAATGAAAGCTAATACTGTAACTGTGTTTTAAAAAAGGAAAAGTCTATAAACCATTATTAAGGTAGAGTTTCAGAAATCCACATCTTATTAGGGGTGGAAATTAGTTTTCAATGAAATAGGAAATAAATATATTTCCTATTTCGTTGCATTTCAGGAACACCAAAAATTAAAGGGAAAAGATACTATTTTGTGTTGCTTTTCCTATTGTTTTTTGGGAGGCGGAGCCAAATAAAGGTTTAAAAAAAAATCGGGCAGCCTCTGTCATATGGTAGGGGCAAACAGCGGTCAGTGTCATTTTGACTAATGGCAGTCGCCTGTTGCGACCCTGCTCGCGGCAGGAACCGCGAACAGGCTCTTACCTCCATGGCTTGGAGGCCGCCAACATCCTTGCTTGTTCTGTGGCCTGGTGGCCGCCTCTGGATTCTTCTGCATGGCAGGAGCCACCACGAGCCAGTCCTGGTTCCTGCGGCCACCATCGTGCCGGCATGGCAGGAGCCGTGCCGGGGTTCCTTCGCAGCCAGGAGAGGCCGCTGCCTTCAGGCTTTCATGGCGGCAGGAGCCGCTTCCCCCATCAGGGCCTGCACGGCCCAGCTTCGGCCCTTCCGTGGCATGGAGCTGCTGCCCACATCATCTTTGTCAGGTCTGGAGGCCTACTCCTCAGCTGCAGGACACCGCCTTCTCTCTGCCTCCAGCATCAGGCCTGGGCGTGGCCTGCTTCAATCTCCTCCTGCTTCAGCTTGTCTGCAGGGCCGCTATCCAAGGTCCTGCAGACTTCCTCTTCCTGCCTTTCCTAGGCACGGGGCAGCCACTCTCTGCCCTTCTTGTAGGGCCAGTGAGGAAGTGGGCCCTGGATGATGTCACTTCCCAGTTCCGCCTCTTCTGCCTACAAAAGGCTCTTCAGATCAATCCTTCCTTGCCTTCACAAGGAGCAACTTCCTTTCTGGAGCTGGTCTCCTGAGGATCTCCATTTCCAGCTCTGGCTTGGCATCCTTGTCCTGGGATCCCATTCCTTGTCCCTGACTATGTTGATGTTCTACGTTCCGTGGTCTCTTGTCTTTGTCCTTGCTCCAGATGTTCTCCTGATGTCATCTGTATCCTGATGTTCCTTGTCTTCAAGTTGTTCCAGATGTTATCCTGATGTTCCATTCCTGTCCTGAGGTTCCGTCTTCCCATCCCTCGTGGTCCGTGACCAGTCCGGCTGGGTTGGTAGAGTGCGTAGTGGCCCAGTGGTCCACGACCACCCCAGCTGGGGTGTGTACGGCGCTGATGGGATTCCTCCATCTTCGGAGCCAAGCATATCTATATCTCTGTCTCGGATTAGCGTCCTCAATGGGTGAGCCTTCGGCATCCTCAACATGTGAGCCTTCGCCTATCTCCAAGTCGAGTCTGCCTTTGTTCTCGAATGAACTCTGATATGTCAGTTCTAAGGTGTGGTCCACACCTGGCCTTGGTTGGCTGTGGAGGGCACCCTTCGGTACTGGCCTTAGAGTCTTTGTTTAATTCCAAGTCTTCATTGTTCTGCAACATCTTGATGTCTTCGTCTGCCTTGAATCATCGTCTGAATCCTCGATCTGTGTCTTGTCCTTTGTCCAGCCTGCTGCTTCCCACCGCTCCCTAGCAGCAGTCCGAAAGGGCTTGGAATGGTCGGAGGACCATTCAGAGACCACCATTGTGTTGGTGGTCTCAAGGAAGCTCACAGGTTCGGTCGAGACTCAGGGTAAGGACGTTTCACCGAAAGGGCACACATTTTGTCCCACGCTGGAGAGCGCCCCCTGGTGCTTTCGTCCATCGCAGCGCAACAGTCACCGGCCCGGGAGCGGATGGTTGATCCTGGGCACACCACTAGATCACCAGGGATTTTTGTTGAGTACTGGGGGGGGGAAGGGCTTGATATTTTCATAAATGGGAAGGCTAGGGATGGGGTTTGTGTTTGTTTTTTTTAACAAAACAGTGAAACAAACCCAAAAAAACGATTCAGGGATGGAGTACCTCCCCTATTTCTTATCCCTAGCAAAACAGCACTGTATCTATCTACTGTTGGGATCCTGCCAGATACTTGTGACTTGAACTTGCCACTGTTGGAAATAGGACACTGGGCTTGGTGGACCTTTGATCTGACCCAGTATAGCTAATCTTATTAATGTACTAAGTCAAACAAACCTGATTGATTTTTTTGATTGAGTGGACAGAGAATTAGATCAAGGAAGAGCATTCAATATGGTTTATTTGGATTTCAGCAAATCTTTTTATATGGTCCTGCATAGGAAGCTCATGAATAAAATGAGAAGTCTGGGAGTGTGTCCCAAGGTGGTGGAGTGAACAATGACAGAGTGTAATGACAGATGGAACTTATTCTGAAGAGAGATAAGTGAAGTGCCTCAAGGGTTAGTTGTGGATCCTATTCTGTTCAACATCTTTGTGAGCAATATTACAGAAGAGTTAGAAGATAGCAGAGTTGCTTACCTGTAACAGGTATTCTCACAGGACAGTAGGATGTTAGTCCTCACATATGGTTGACATCATCAGGATAGAGCCCAATCAAGGAACACTTTTGTCAAAGTTTCTAGAACTTTGACTGGCACCTACTGGGCATGCCGAGCCCAGCCCAGCACAGCACCAACCCTGCATCCAGCAGGGGTCCCGCTTCAGTCTCGTAATATAGCAAAGTACGTGCGAAAAAATAAAATAAGAAAACGTAAATGAACCCATTCCATGGGATGGCGGGCGGGTTTCATGAGGACTAACATCCTGCTATCCTGTGAGAACACCTATTACAGGTAAGCAACTCTGCTTTTTCACAGGACAAGCAGGATGGTAGTCCTCACATATGGGTGAGTACCAAGCATAGGATGCCTGAGCGAAGCACCAAATGCACCCAAAGACATGAAACAGGCACAACAACAGGGGTGGAAATTTGGTTAGGAGGGCATCCTGAACCCTAACGGGTCAGTGGAAGGATGTTGGTAAGTTAAACTGAAAATAAGTTGCGTAGAACAGACTTGCTGAAGATGGAATCTTGTCTGCCAGCCTTATCTAAGTAATAATGTGCTGCGAATGTATGGAGAGAACGCCAGGTAGCAGCCTTACATATGTCAGGAATCGGCACCGAACAGAGGTGCGCTACTGATGTTGCCATGGCCCTGATAGAGTGTGCTTTCACACAGTCTTGGAATGGAATGCCTTGTTGCTGGTAGCATAAAGAGATACAGTCTTCCAACCAGGAGGAGAGGTTCTGCTGTCCCACAGGATTTCCAAGTTTGATGGTATCAAAGGAAACAAATAATTGAGTGGATTTCCTGTGGGCTGAGGTGTGTTCTAGATAGAAGGCTAGAGCACGCTTGCAATCTAAGGAATGCAGAGCCTGTTCTCCTGGATTGGAATGGAGCCTGGAAAAAAGGTAGGTAGGACAATGGATTGATTAATGTGAAATTCTGATACTACCTTTGGTAAAAATTTAGGGTGAGTGCGGAGCACTACCCTGTCATGCAGAATTTTAGTGTAAGGCGGTTAGGTAACTAATGCCTGTAATTCACTAACTCTGTGAGCGGATGTGATCGCTAGAAGAAAAAGTACCTTCCAAGTGAGATAGCAGAGATCACAGGAGTGGAGAGGCTCAAATGGAGGTTTCATAAGTTGCCCCAACAGTATGTTAACGTCCCAAGCAGGGGCCGGAGGGCGCAGTGGATGCTTTAAATGGAGCAAGCCTCTCATGAAGCGGGATACTAAGGGTTGTGTTGAAATGGAGACATTTCCTATACCCTTATGGTACGCAGACACTGCACTGACATGCACCCTGATAGAAGAAGTTTTCAGGCCTAACTCTGACAGGTGCCAAAGATGGACCAGGAACCTCGCCGTGGAACAAGTGAAGGGGTCTATGGACATGGAAGTGCACCAGACCATAATCCTCTCCCATTTAGAGTGATAAGACCTTCTCATTGAAGGCTTTCGTGAAGCCTCCAGGACCCGGGATACCGACTCTGAAAGGTTAAGAGAGGCTGGAGTATTACGTTTTCAACATCCAGGCCATCAGAGACAGAGCCTGGAGGTTGGGGTGGCACAGGTGCCGGTCGTCCTGAGTTATCAGAAGGGGATCCTTCCCCAGGGGAATGTGCCGGCGTATTGATAGGACCTGGAGGATTGGAAACCACACCTGGCGTGGCCAGTGGGGAGCTATCAGAATCATTAAGCTCTTGTCCTTCCATAGCTTCAACAGAGTCTTTGAAATGAGAGGAAGTGGAGGGTACGCATAAAGGAGACCGTTGGCCCAGGAGAGGGCGAAGGCATCTCTTGGTTGCGAGTGGCGACTGCGAAAGAGAGAGCAGAAGTTGTCTACTTTGTGGTTGTGGACCGACGCAAAGAGGTCTATACGAGGGTAGCTCCAAGGTTGGAATATTGAATCCACTACCGTGGGGTTTAGACACCACTCGTGCGGATAGAAAGTACAACTCAGTTTGTCCGCCAAGAGATTGTCCACTCCTGGCAAGTAGGTTGCTTTGAGGCACATTGAGCGGGAAAGGGCCCATGCCCATATCTGTGCAGCTTCTTGACACAGGAGGTAGGAGCCCGTTCCCCCTTGTTTGTTGATGTACCACATCGCAAACTGATTGTCGGTTTGAATCAAGATGGCTTTATCTAATAGGCAGTCCTGAAAGGCCTTAAGGGCATATATGATCGCGCAAAGCTCCAGGAAATTTATTTGGTGTTTGTCTTCTTCTGTAGACCAGGTTCCCTGAGTCTGCAGGTCGCCTACATGTGCACCCCACCCTAGGATGGATGCATCTGTTGTTAAGATAACTTGAGGTTCTGGAACCTGAAATGAAAGGCCTTGAATAAAAGAAAGATCTAGGCATCAAAGTGGATAACACTTTAAAATTGTCAGCTTTTTAAAGTGTGCTGCAGTAGTCAAAAAAGCAAACAGAATGTTAGGAATTATTAGGAAGGGAATGGTTAATAAAACAGAAAATGTCATAATGCCTCTATATCGCTTCATGGTGAGACCGCACCTTGAATACTGTGTACAATTCTGGTCGCGGCATCTCAAAAAAGATATAGTTGCGATGGAGAAGGTACAGAGAAGGGCAACCAAAATGATAAAGGGGATGGAACAGCTTCCCTATGAGGAAAGGCTGAAGAGGTTAGGGCTGTTCAGCTTGGAGAACAGACGGCTGAGGGGGGATATGATAGAGGTCTTTAAGATCATGAGAGGTCTTGAATGAGTAGATGCGATTCGGTTATTTACACTTTTGAATAATGGAAGGACTAGGAGGCATTCCATGAAGTTAGCAAGTAGTACATTTAAGACTAATCGGAGAAAATTCTTTTTCACTCAACGCACAATAAAACTCTGGAATTTGTTGCCAGAGGATGTGGTTAGTACAGTTAGTTTAGCTGGGTTCAAAAAAGGTTTGAATAAGTTCTTGGAGAAGTCCATTAATGGCTATTAATCAAGTTTACTTAGAGAATAGCCACTGCTATTAATTGCATCAATAGCATGGGATCTTCTTAGTGTTTGGGTAATTGCCAGGTTCTTCTGGCCTGGTTTGGCCTCTATTGGAAACAGGATGCTGGGCTTGATGGATCCTTGGTCTGACCCAGCATGGCAATTTCTTATGTTCTTATCCACCAGGCTAATAACAGACGGAGCTGTTTGGTAACCTGGATAAAGCTGGACATTGGCTGACAAGCTTGAATTCACTGGGATTTTAGGGTCCACTGCATGACTCTCATGGCAAGGCGAGCCATTGGAGTGACATGCACCGAGGATACCATGTGACCCAGCAGTATAAGGAAGTGACGAGCAGTTGAAGAAGTTTGAGTCTGCATGTGATGTGCCAGAGAGGCAATGGTGGAAGCGCGATACTGGGGGAGGAAAGCTTTCTCCTGTATTGTGTTTAGGTCAGCCCCTATAAAGGAAAGGGTTTGGGATGGAACTATCTTGGATTTGGGATAGTTGATTAGAAACCCTAAGGAGATCAGGGTATGGCTAGTGAGACACAGGGAGGCTAATGCATCCTGCTGAGTCAGAGCCCTTATCAACCAATCGTCGAGATAAGGGTAGACATGCATACCCTGATTCCTGAGAAAGGCTGCGACCACCACCAGGCACTTGGTGAATACTCTTGGAGTGGACGCTAGGCCAAATGGTAGTACATGGTACTGGAAGTGATGAGGGCCGATTAGGAATCGCAGGAACTTGCAATAAGGAGGAGTTATGGAGATGTGTGTGTAAGCATCTTGGAGATCTAGCGAGCATAGCCAATCTCCTCTTTGTAGAAGAGGAAGTAGAGAGCCCAAGGTTACCATTTTGAATTTTTCTCTCTGCAAAAATTTGTTTAGGGTGTGAAGGTCCAGAATCGGACATACGCCACCTGACTTTTTTGGTATCAGAAAATACCGGGAGTAGAACCCTTGCCCCTATTGGGAGAGGGGCACTGGTTCTGTTGCTCATGATTTGAGGAGGATTGAGGCTTCCTGTTTGAGTAAAAGAGAGTGGTCGGAAGTCCCCCACGTCAGCCGAGGTGGGGAGTCTGCTGGAACAGACTAGAAATTTAGGTGGTAACCCTGAGTGACTACTGCTAGCACCCACTGGTCTGTGGTGACTGTATGCCAAATGTTGTTGAAGAGGCAGAGCCGACCGCCAACTAGTGTGGATGGAAGAGGAAATTGGCTTATGCTCTCTAGGAAGGAGTCAAAACCCTGACGCTGGCCCAGGCTGAGAGGCTGGCTGAGACGTTTGAGGCCGAGACTGTCTGGGCTGACCTTTTTGGTAAGGTCTGGAAGGACGCCCTCTAGAAGCCAGAGGATATAATTTTCTTGGCTTGTAGGCTGGACACTTAGAGTCACATCTGAAAGTTCTTTTTGGGGTGGATGGAAACTCAGACAGCACAGAAGAAAGTTGGCGCAGCGTTTCATGATGGTCCTTCAGCTGCACTACAGTCTCTTGGATCTTTTCACCGAAGAGATTATCGCCTGCACAGGGTAGATCAGCTAAGCTGTCTTGCACTTCTGTTCTTAAGTCTGAGGATTTGAGCCAGGCCCATCTCCTTGCACTAATACCCGCTGCAGATACTCTGGAGGCAGTGTCAAAAATATCATATGCAGCGTATACCTCGTGTTTTCCAGCATCTAGACCCTTTTGAGCAAGAGCATAAAGTTGACTCTGGAGTTGTTCTGGTAAAGAATCAGAAAATTCTTGTATCCTCTTGAAAAGGTCTCTGTTATACTATGTCATATATAACTAGTAAGAGGCAATGCAAGATATGAGCATTGAGCCTTGGAAGACATGTCTGCCAAAAGCATCCATGGATTTTTGTTCCTTCCCTGGAGGTATGTAAGAATGAGGTTTTGCACGTTGTGCCTTCTTCTGGACTGATTCAACAACCACAGAGTGATGATCCAGGAGCTGACTGTACAAGATAAGTGGCATCAGTCTTACGATTGACAGGTCAAACTGAACATTGGTGTTCCCAGTTTCTCTTTAGTTGATCAATCAGGATTTCATGAATCAGAATAGACATGATTTCCTTAGGGGCATCAAGGAACTGGAGTACTTCCAGCATCTTGCGCCTAGAGTCCTCTTCTGTCTGAAGTTGAAATGGAATGGTTTCAGACATTTCTTTGATGAAATTAAAAAAAGATAGATCTTCCGGTGGAGAACATGGTCTTTCATCTGGGGGAGAGGGCTCTGAAGGCAGATCATCAGTATCCTGGGAAGTATCATCAATCCAAGGATCATAAGTTTGGTCACCAGCTCCCATAGGATCTCCAGAAGGGAGAAATGGTTTTAATCCCGAAGGACCAGGCCTAGGCATCGATGGCATCGGAAGTGGAACTGACGGCATCGATGGAGGCACAGACCGCATCGATGGAGACACTGACAGAATCGATGGAGGTACCGAAGAATAGGTAAAAAACAAGGAGACAACCTTATGCTGTGGAAAGATTTATTATTAATTGTATTACAGAGCACGACTCCGTCCGAGTTTCACCGATTAAGGTTGCATCAGGGGATGACTTCTGATGTCAAACGAAATTACATAGGTAAATTCTTTTGTCAAGTTTCAATACGAGAACCTGTCTTACTGCGTTGAGATATTGCAAAACTTCTACATAATTTTGAGCGTGATTTTTGCCAGACGGCGGAGTGGAAATAATTATATACAGGATTAAGATTGAAACTTGACAAAAGAATTTACCTATGTAATTTCGTTTGACATCAGAAGTCATCCCCTGATGCAGCCTTAATCGGCGAAACTCGGCCGGAGTCGGGCTCTGTAATACAATTAATAATAAATCTTTCCACGGCATAAGGTTGTCTCCTTGTTTTTTTCCTTGGCTACGTGGGACCGCCTTCCGATTTGCTTTATTGGACCGAAGAATAGGTGACATCGATGGATGAGTTGGTGGTAATATCCCAGACGGTGGAATGGGTATCGGTGTTTCCTCTTCATCCGATGATAATGGAATTGGAGTAGAGGGTACAGGATCCACCGGTGCTCTCGGTTCCAGTGGTGGAAGGGCACCGATCAACGCATCCAGTCTACCCAGTAGCAGTGCAAGAGCTACGGGAATCGGATCGGTGACCGGCTTGGGAACCGGTACCGGCGTCAATGGAGGTTGGAAGCCCTGAAGTGCTTTTCCGATGGCCTCTTGGATCATCTGATCCAATTCCTCATGGAGACCTGGGGCAAGTAATCCCGGTTCCGGAGTGGGAGGCAGCACTGGCGTAGTCGGAGGGTCCACCAGTGAAGGTGGATTTCGGATCCCGGCACCACTGAAGGTGGGGAACGCCTCGGTGACCTGTCACAGAAGAGGATGGGGCCTTTTCTGGATGGGGCTTCTTTGTCAGTGGCTCTGTCGACATCGATGATGAGGGCTTGCCTGCATTGGCGGACTGAGCCTTACGATGATGGTGTCAATGTTTTTCATGGTGATCTCCTCGGCCCTTTCTTGAGGAGACAAGGATGTGATCGACACCCTTTGAATCGCTGCCGCCAGTCAGGCAGCAGTGGTGATCCGGTGCTGGCGAGAGGTCAATAGAACCAGCTCAGACGAGGTCAAAGCTATCATTGGAGCCGGGATTTTTGACTGAAAGAGAAAGTCCATTTTCTCTTAATGAGCCTTGCAGCCCTTCGGTGTCATTTGGGCACATTTGGCGCAAGTTTGGACATCATGGTTGGACCCCCAAACACAAAACACAGACCCTATGTGGGTCAGTGAGGGAAACTGTCCGAGAACAGTTGAGGCACCAACGAAAATCCAACGCCATGACTTCTACAAAAATTTAGCCACTTTGTGGTCAATGGCCGGTAGACCCCTAAGGAATAACTCGACGGGAATCGACCGCAACTAGGGTAAAGCCTTACCTTTCAACCATGGAGTATAGATATCGATAGGGGGACCCTTATGGGGTAAAAAGTTTTGAAAATTTTGAAAGAAGTTCCGTGAGGAAAATTCCTGTCAGGAATCTCAAGAGAGCTCTATGAGCTGCATGGGTACTGCTGTGTGGAAAAAAGAAGACTGAAGGGGGACCCCTGCTGGATGCAGGGTTGATGCTGTGCTGGGCATACCCAATAGGTGCAAGTCAAAGCTCGAGAAACTTTGACAAAAGTGTTCCATGATTGGGCTCCATCCTGATGATCACCCATATGCGAGGACTACCATTCTGCTTGTCCTGTGAGAAAAGATTTGTCTTTTTGCAGATGACACTAAGATCTGCAACAGAGCGGACATGCTTGAAGAAGAATGAGAAGAGATCAAAGATGTCTTGAAGAATAGTTAAAGGTTTGGCAGCCAGGATTCAATACCAAAAAGTCTAGAGTCATACATTTGGGGTACAATATTCCAAAGGAGCTGAATGTGATTTGGACGAGAGACTGATGTACATAGACCATGACAGAGAACTCAGGGTGATAGTGTCTGATGATTCAAATGTAGCAAAGCAATATGACAAGATGGTAGCTAAAGCCAGAGGGATTCTGGGCTGCATACAGCGAGGCATAAATAGCAGGAGAAAAGAAGCAATAATGCCCCTGTACAGGTTACTAGTGAGGCACCACCTAGAGTACTGTATTCAGTTTTAGAGACCCTATCTCAAAAAGGATAGAGACAGAATGGAAGCAATCCAGAGAAAAGCAATGAAAATGATTTGGGGTCTTGTACTAAATGGTGTGGGGTCTTATGAGTCTGAAGGCCCTAAATATATATACCCTGGAGGAGAGGAGAATAAGGGGAAATAATATACAGATTTTAAAGATAATAAACCATGCAGAAGAATTAAATATTTTCTGACAGAAAGGAAGCTATAGGACCAGGGGTCCTGATCGGAAATTCTAAGGGGGTAAACTCAGAAACAATATCAGGAAATATTTCTTCATGCAAAGGGTGACGGATTCTTGAAAGAGGTGATGAAGACAAGAACAGTAATGGTATTCAAAAGGGCATTGGATAAACACAAAGGATCTCTCACAGCTAGAGGATAGAAATGAAGAAAAGTGATAACCTTTGTTAACTTTAGGTGTAAAATTTCTGATTGGGGGTGACCTGCAAGAAGCATCAGTTATTACCTTTAACAGAAGAAAGGCGGATAACCTGCATGAAGTGGCAAAGGCAGTTCCTATCTTAAACAACTTGCTGGGCAGACTGGATGGACCTTTGGGTCTTTATCTACCATTATATATTATGTTTATATGACCTCTTTCACTGATCACTAACTAGCCATGTGATGTTTACGCCATCTTTGCAACAGAGACCCACAAGATATATATATTTTTTTTCTACTGATCTGATCACTACTGTTACAATGTCATAAGATGTTATATGAATTTTTTTTTCAAGGATTGCATATGAAAAAAAAATAAAATTTGCATGACATATATACACACAAAAAAAAATAAAGAAAGAAAAGAAAAGTTAACAGGCAATTCTTGAATGAAAGTATATCATTGGTAATATACAAATTCAATCATTGTTGTATTCCCCCAATTCAATTGTACTTTTTCTAAAATAATTCTCACACTTTTTTCTCAAAATATATTTCTGCCTACATGTCTCCTAGGATATAGTAAGATACCGTAATTGATTATGGCAGATAAGGATCAACTAATCCCAGTCTGCCTAGTAATCTTCATCTATGTATCTAGACCCCTTCATTTCTTGTTTATACTGAGTTTTCCAGGAAAAAAAATCTCAGGCTTTCAAAACCATTTAAAACATTTTTGCTGATTTTCACCCTAATTTGGAAACAGCATCATTCACCTGCAACCCCCATTACAGACCTAATAATAGCTCCCCGACCCATCTGACTCTTTTCACCAGCACAAGAGTAGAGAGCAAGAGTGCTTCATATCAGTCTCTCTTTCTAGTGGTTCTGCTTGTGGCACTGTGAGCCATATGAAGCTGGAATTAGGTTCTGCAAGAATACAATCATCAAAGTAAATTGATAGCGGTCCTAATGAACACTGTTTTGTCACAGAACATCCAGTGGTACACCTGTTTTACTGCAGCGATGCTTAAATATCAGGTTCCTAAAGGAGCAGTAGTCCATGGTCCTTGGTTAAATGTGATTTAAACAAATGAATAAAATCGTTATTTTGCAATTCCAATTGACCTGGAAACCCAAAGTAGCCCATTAAACCTGTTGTATGAAAAATAAAAACCCACACAAACTTCAGTATCAATTTTAATGATCTAAAGAAGAAAGAATAATTTTCAAAAGATACTCAAGTATTATGGCTGCTGTCTTAGTCCACTTGAACATATAGAAAAACATAGCTCTAAAAACCCAATCACAGATGTTCTGATTTAGTCCAATAAGGGGTAATATTCAAAACATTTCTGCAGGTAAGGCAGTAGTTTATCTCTGGAAATATCTTCTACAAAACTCTAAACTATGTAGGTAAATTTATGCATTTATGTCCTGAATGCAAATACGTTTACCCACAATGAGCTGAGGCATTTCCAAGGGCTGGGTTGGGGAGGGGAATGCACTCATGTGCATACTTGCACATTTTTTAAAATATGCTTGTACATTTTCCTGAAAAAGTATTATCAGGTGTAAATGTGTGTGGGAGTTTTGGTGGGATAATTTTCAAAAGTAAAGTATATGCATAATTTAACTTTGAAAACTGTTAAGTACCTAAATAATTGCCTAAAAATCTATATGGCCTGTTACAAACTTACCACCTAAAGAGGTAAAACCTACAGTTTGTTGAATCTTACTGCCATGCATGGAGCAGTATCCCGATAGAGATGGTGGATACAAGGACATTATCTGAATTCAAGAAAGCAAGGAGTGAGCACAGGGAATTGCTAAAGGAATGATAGGGATTACAGAGCTCAGCAGCAGGTATGACTGGGTAGACTAGATAGGGCGTATGGTCTTTTTCTTCCATCATGCTTCTATGTTTCTGTTATGCCCAGGAGGGTCATGAACCCTTGGACAAACAGGAGGTTGGTATCACCTTTAGGAGATGGCTCCTAAGGTTCCCCTGTCGGGTGGCAAGGCGGAAGAGAAGTTGGGACTGGCTGGATCTTCACTGTTGGAGACTTAGATGGGACCCCTGAGAGGGTGAAGCGGCATGAAGGCGGAGCAATGACCAACTGGATCTTCACCACTGAAAGTCCGCGGCCCTCCCGGGAGGAGCCCGTAGGGACCCGGACCACTGGGACTTATGTGGATGTTTGAGAGGTCAAAGAGGCGTGAGGTCGGTGCAAGGGCCAACTGGATCTTTGCCACTGGAAGCCCGCAGCCCCCCAAGGAGGAGACCGTAGGGACCCGGGCCGCTGGGACTTAGGTGGGCCCTTGAAGATGGATGGTCTGGAAGGAGTCTGAGGTCGAGTACTGGGGGATCACCGCTTGCCAGTTCAAAGTCAAACACCGAGGAATCACCGCTTGCCAGTCCGGAGTCACACACCAAAGGATCACCGCTTGCCAGTCCGAAGTCACACACCGAAGAGAAGTCCGAGGAGAAGCTGGAACCAGGAACCTGAGGCACCAGAAGACTCACCGGAATGAGCAGACTTATTGTCAAGTCAAGGAGTGAGCGGAGGAAGTCTCCTTTTATACTTCCCCTGTGCCTAGCCCATCAGGAGCAGGCGCAGGCAATTTGGAATGCAAGGTCCATTTAAATATACAGAGGAGGTGCGGCCTCACACCTAAGGGCAGGGCGGCCATCTTGGTCTCGGGAGTGGTGCGGAACAGCCCGACGCAGCGAGGGAAGGTTTGGGGCGCCTCCCTCGCTGGCAACCACCATGGGGCCTATGTCGAGGTGCGGGGGCAAACGGGCCGGATTCCCCGGCGCTGCCACGGTGGACCCGACACCGCGGATCAGGTAGGGGTTGCGGGCGGCCGCGAGGCATGACAGTTTCTTTGTAAAAGATATATACATATATTTTTATTTAAAAATCTATACTGTTCCATCTGTTTGTCTGTGTTTCTGCCATCCATGGCAGGATGATCAGCAGGGCAGAATGGGCTCACAGCATTTAGAGACAATACTACAATAATAGTATCATTCCATAATTCTTTGACACAATTCTGCATCACATCTTCCAACAGTTGGCAGCAAGTAAGAAAAGCTGTTGGAGAAGGAACCATAGAAATTAGAAATAAAATTGTTAAAATAATTATTTATAAAAGAATCACTTTAAAACACTAACTAAAGTGGAGACCAATGCATAGAAATATTTCCTTTATTACCTGCATGTCAGATATAATATCTGATGTTACATGTGGATCACAATTTACTACTATAGTTTTCTTCCTCTTTTTCTTCTTTCATATAGTTGACAATCATACTATTGTAACTCTTGCAAAATTGTAACTCTTGCTGCTACTATAGGGCCCCTTTTACTTACTAAGGGATCTATAAGGAACAGCATGAGTGTGAGCCCTTTATGCTGTGGCATAGTTGACATCGCCTTGCAGGTGGGCCCACGAGGCCTGTACCGACAGCTGGAGAACACACTTTGATATGGGCCATGCTAAGGCTTCACCTGAGCCAACCACCTCCACTGCAGGTTAGGCCCTGGGGTTCTGGCGGCTGTCAGAAAATTCAGGGCCCTAGGCAGGATCCAGAGGCAGTTCAAGAATCAGGGCTGGTGGCAGACAAGGCACAGTCGAAGTCTGAGGCTAGGGTCTGGTCCAGGCAGCAAGCAAGGGATATGTATAAGTCGAAGCCTGAGGTCAGAACCATCGAAACTGGACAAGATAGACAAGACACAGGGGAACAGACAGGGCAAGTCCAAAAGGCAAGGCACGACAAAGTTCTGACAAGGGTATGACAGACAGAGAAGACCGAGATAGAGCAAGGGCAGAAGGCAGCTTGAACAAGGCAAGGCTGGAAGGCAGGCTGGATAACGCAAGGCTGCAACCAAAGCAACAACACTGCAGCAACAAGACCACCCCATTGCTGAGGCAAGGAAGAACAGTTGCAGTTGGGTTTAAATACCCAGCCGCACAACATCATCAGGAGGTGCCTGCTAAGGGGATTTTCATGGCGGGCCATTCAAAGGGCATCACCCGGTGTGCGCACCTAGGGAAATAGCCCAGAAGTGATGATGGCATCGGGGAAGGCCACAGGTAAGTGCAGCCAGTCATGGTATACCACTATGACTTGCAAACATAAGGGGATCCCTGCATTAACCCACATTAAAACCAGCAGATTAAAGAGTATTCTTACTTGTTTTAATGCTGCTGGTACATCAGGCTTTAAAGAGATGTATAAAGTGACAGCATTAACATGGTCACATTAAAGACAGTGTGACCACAATAATACTGTCGCATTAGGAATCTTAATATTTCCCTATTTACCAGACCTAATGTGAATGATCCAAGTAGTGTGGTTAAATGCTCCCCCTTTCCTTTCTTGCCAATTCACAAGTCAAATTCATGCCTCTCGGACCCTCCATCATCCACCCTCCCCAGATAAAAGGGCTTTCAGGCACCCATTAGCCACTGTCCTCCTCCCCCAACAAAAGACAATAATGGCCTCCGAGGCCCTCCAGTCTCCACTCTTCCCTCAAAATGCTGGAAAAGCTTCCTTTGGCAGGAGAAAATCAGTTTCCCTCTACTGGCACTAACATCAAATCCAAAATGGTGCCATTAACACTCTGATCCTCATGCCAAAGCAGAAGAAGAAAGAAACCATGTGAGCAAACTATGAACCACATCATATATCATCTCATGTAATACCAGACATACAGGTAAAAAAGGAGATATTTTCATACTGGGATACTACTACTATTTAAGAATCCTTTGGCAATTTTCTTTGGGCTTTGGTGAATAATATCACCAGAAATCACATGTGGAAATACTTAGTTACACATACTCATATTCACATATATTTATTTGTTTAAAAATTATTTTTTGACTGCCACTCCAAAGATCACAGCGATTCACACATTGCAATCATCATTTGATGTTCAAACCCAGAGAGCCACACAGACTTTTGATAAAGCAGTTCTAGAGCCATCATCTCCCAATGTAATTAGTCTACCTGTTTTTTAATCTACCACTAAGAGTGTATGTGTGTTTGTGTGGGTGTGAATATATATATATATATCAGAGATTCCTAAACTGTGGGTTGGGGTCATATAACCTTCAGATGGGGGTCACAGGTGCCACAAAATGCTGTACTCATCAAATACCAGAAGCAACAGAAATGGAAATCAGTATGGGGTCTCTGAGACAGCATATGCTTACAGGTCCTACAGTGGCATTACTTTTGCATGTGTTTCTTTGGTAATAGGAAGCCCTGTGTAAGGAAAGATCAGGACCACTGCACAGCCTTTGAGCTTGCAAGAGTTCATGGGCCACTGCAGAGCCTGTGAGCTTGTAAGATTTCACAGGCTGCATACTGACTTTCATTTTTATTGCTGTTGCCACTTACAGATCACCGTGAGGCTTGGGACCAGGCGTGAAGGTACGGGAAGGATGAGTGTGCATAGGATGGTGAAGATTGCCACTGTTCCTTTCTCCTCATTCACCCCTGAACTTACTCAAGAGAAAAACGTTGACCATGTCACCAGCCTGTTGTCTTTCTCACCTACTCTCATCCATTTTTGTCCCAGAATCCAAAGATGGATGACGATAGGTGGAAAAAGAGTGCCTTTTGGAGGAGAGGATTTTTGAAGAGAGGGATAAGATGCATGGAGGAGGGGCTCAAGGATTGGATCAGGTGGAGAGGGATTGGCTGTGGAGGGTAAGAGAGGAAGAATGCCAAAAGGTCACTTGGGGACGTAAGAAAGTAGCTTGGGGGTGAGAAGGAATCAGCTATGGTTTGAGAAAGAAGGGTTGGAAGGGATGAAGATGAGAGTTAGAAGGGAATGGGGATGGGGTGAAAAGTAGGGAATGACAAAGGATCAGTTAGGATATAAGAAGGGCTTGGGAGTAAGAAAGGATCAGCTGGAGAATGCAAAATGGGCTGGAGGGAGTGAGAGAGGGAGGTTGGGCTGGGGAGGAGATATGCACTGAGGGATGTAGGAGGGGGATCAGCTGGAAGGGTGGAGATTGAGGGAGTAGGTTCACAGGAGGAGAGCAGGTTAAGAGAGGACCTCTGGAGTGGGTAAAGGTTGGGAAAAAGGATCAACTGGAGAGGAAGGAGGTTGAAAGGGGATCAGCTGGAGTATGGGGAGGGTGTGATTGGACTGCTTGTTAGAGGGGGGCCACAGTCCTGCCAATTTATTTTGGTTATCTTCTGGAGTCGTGTGAATTTTCAAGTGCTAAAATGGGGTTGCATTGGCTAAAAGTTTGGAAAACCCTGATACATATAAAATCACACAAATTATTAGACTATATATTTATACAAAAGAGGAATGCTATGTATATATATTTTGCACCATAATTATGAATATTTGAGTAATTTTCTAAAGTCAATATTTTAAATACAACATTGCTACTTGGTATATATAGCTATTTATTTGTAATTCAAAAAGTATAATATACAGAAACTGCAATGGTTTCTTTGGAACCTATTATTAAAATACTTTGTCTTATTGTTTTATTGATTTATATTCCATCTTAATTATTTTTTTAGCATCCGAAAGCAATCAGGCCACATAGCAGCAAAATGTTTAGACATTAATTGTTAGGCAACAGGATTTTTATTCTAGACTAGGGGCTTGAATCCTTGACTGCTAAGCATTCTGGTACAGGAATGATTTATCTCCTTGTAGCAATAATGATGCGGCAGAGTCATTAACATATTGGCAGACTCCAGGATGGATTATCGACATTGATTATTTCATGGACCACTGATACCCATTTGTTAGGAGAAGCTTGAAGATGGCCTCTTCCTGACTGAAATCTTTTATGAGCAGACAGCATTTTAAGTATTAGGAGCTTGGGATTCAGGCCATTTTTTACAATCATCTGCTACATCCCTCTAGTAGCCAACAAGAGGTGTCAAAATCAAAGTTCATTCTTCACTGTGGCCTTCATTTCTCAAATTCATCATAGCCCCATGCCTTCTTTAAAAATTAATGATTGCCAGCATTTAGCCACTGGTTGTTGCTATGAAGATCTATGCAAAAAGCATGGATCCCTATAGAGTATGTGATATATGGAATTCTCTTTATTACTACAATAAAACTTACTGACATTTCAATACTTCTGCAAATAGAATTACTGTATCAATCTTGTGAATTAGGTTGAAAATTACATTGTAAATTAAAAGGAAGTGTACTTTGGAATACAACATGATATGTTGCCTGGAAAAAAGACCTTTGTACTTAACAGAACTGGTCTTTGCAACTGGAACATAAGCCATACGATCTTTAGTCTGCTTCTTATACTTTTATGTTCCCCCAAAAATATGACATGATCTGGAAGCCCTGACATTTTACCTCTGCCTCAACAATGCATTTTGGATCTTTGCAAACAACGGTTGAAACTGAGCAACATCTGTTCACAGGTTTATATAATAAGATTTTTTATAGTACTTAATTCATTATTGATGCAATTTAGGACAAATAAGACAGAACAAGGTAAACTATATAAAAATATTACATCCATTTAAATGTATGCATCATATGCAGATCAGTTTACCAATACTACTAATTTTAAAATTTAGATTGCTGTATAAGTATAGAATAACTTTTGAATTATATAGTGCTTGCCATTTTCTCCTTGCTAGACTACTAAGAAAAAGAGAAAGAGCAATGCAAATGGAACCCAATATTAAAACCCAAGTTCCTTATTTCGACAGATTAAGAGTATTTATAACTGTTAGATAACTAGACAGTCACAAAAAAATAACAAAAATATCACAAACTGATTATATCTTTTAGTTCATTACTGGCTGGAAACTATAAGCAATTATGTTGAAGGTTTGCAAGCTTTGAATTTAAAACTGTTTTTCCAGAGGTTAAGTTAATAGTAAAGGTAAAATGAAAAGAAAATTATTCCTTACCTGCTAATTTTCGTTCCTGTAGTACCATGGATCAGTCCAGACGGTGGGTTATGTCCCCCGTCCAGCAGATGGAGTCAGAACAGAGCTCGAGGGCACCGCCTCATATACCAGCGCACCCTCTGCTGGAGCTCAGTATCATGAATAACAAAGCCCAAAAGAGCAATAACAAAACAATGTGGATCAAAAAACCTGACTTAAGTCAACATCAAGAACAAAGAATAGGCACGAACCCAAACGAGGTCGCCCCAGTTAACTTGTGAGGAGCTGTACAACTCTGATAGAGAACCAGAGAAGAAGAGAGACAGAAGACGTATAAGATTCCGAGCAGGAGCGCACAAACCCAGAGAGGTGGGCGTCTGGACTGATCCATGGTACTACAGGAACGAAAATTAGCAGGTAAGGAATAATTTTCTTTTCCCTGTACGTACCAGGATCAGTCCAGACGGTGGGATGTACCCAAGCTTCCCTAAACCGGGTGGGCCCTTGAGAGCCCTGCTCGGAGAACCTGATCGCCAAAAAGGCGCAGGATCCGAAGGCGGCAGGTGTAGCCGATAATGTCGAGCAAAGGTATGCAACGACTTCCATGTCGCTGCCCGGCAGATTTCCTGCGGAGAGACGGACCGGGCCTCCGCCCAAGAAGCCGCCTGCGAGCGCGTAGAATGAGCTTTGACGCTCGCAGGAGGCGTACGCCCCGCTCCGATATAAGACGCTGAGATGGCATCCTTAATCCAGCGGGCAATCGTTGTCTTCGATGCGGAGGAACCTTTCTTAGGACCCGACCAGAGCACAAAGAGATGATCGGAAATCCGGAAATCATTGGTAGCTTCCAGATAACGGAGCAGAACACGTGTGACGTCTAAAAGACGAAGGGACCGCTCTTCTCCTGGAGGAAACGCCGGTAGTTCCACCGTCTGGTTCAAATGGAAGGGGGAGACCACCTTCGGCAGGAAAGACGGTACGGTACGTAGTGAAACTCCCGCCTCCGAAAGACGGAGATACGGTTCCCTGCAGGAGAGGGCCTGGAGCTCCGAGATGCGCCGAGCAGAAGAGATCGCGACCAAAAACACCGTCTTCATAGTGAGGTCCTTGAGGGAAGCATCCTGTAGGGGCTCGAAAGGGGCACTCACCAGCGCCCGGAGAACTAAATTAAGGTTCCACGACGGACAGGGATCTCGAACCGGAGGTCGGAGATGCTTAGCACCCTTCAGGAAACGAGAGATATCCGCTTGGAGGGGCAGAGAAACCGGTGTCTGCACCAGAACATTCAGGGCCGCCACCTGTACTCGAAGAGAATTGTATGCTAGACCCTTATCCAATCCGTCCTGCAAAAATTGAAGGATCAGAGGAACCGTTGCTTCCGTCGGCCGGGTCCCCTGACCGACGCACCAGGACTCGAAGACCTTCCACACTCGCACGTAGGCAACAGAGGTCGAGGGCTTACGAGCCCTCAGCATCGTAGAGATCACCGCTTCCGGATATCCTCGGCGTCGGAGGCGGCGCCGTTCAAAAGCCAGGCCGCAAGACAAAAGAGTGCCGCCTGCTCGAAAAATACCGGACCCTGGTGTAGGAGACGTGGTAGATGACTCAGACGGAGTGGACCGTCCACAGCCATGTGAACCAGATCCGCAAACCAAGGCCGCCGCGGCCATTCCGGAGCCACGAGAATCACAGGACCGTGGTGATTTTCGATGCGTCGAAGAATCTTGCCCACCAAGGGCCAGGGGGGGAACACATATAGGAGCTGGCCTGCCGGCCACGGTAACGCTAGGGCATCCACCCCCTCCGCGCCGCGCTCCCGTCTGCGACTGAAGAAGCGCGGGGCCTTGGTGTTGAGAGCTGTGGCCATCAAGTCCAACCGTGGCGGTCCCCAACGCCGGACCAGGAGGTCCATCGCTTCGGCGGAGAGAGACCATTCGCCGGGGTCCAAGCGCTGACGACTGAGGTAATCTGCCTGAATGTTGTCCACCCCGGCGATGTGGGAGGCCGCGAGACGAGAGAGATGGAGTTCCGCCCATTCCATCAGGAGCGTGGTTTCCGCGGAGACCTGCTCGCTTCGCGTTCCGCCTTGACGATTGATGTAAGCCACTGTGGTGGCGTTGTCCGAGAGAATTCGCACCTCCCTGTCTCGAACCAGCGGTAGAAACCGTTGAAGTGCTAAGCGCACCGCCCTGGTCTCCAGTCGATTGATCGGCCACTTCGCCTCCTCCGGGGACCACATCCCCTGCGTGGCGCTCCGGCCGCAGACTGCGCCCCATCCCACGAGGCTGGCATCGGTTGTCACCACCACCCAAGTGGGAACGTCGAGCGAGACGCCGCGGGCCAGGTGAGAAGGAACCAACCACCACTTCAGACTGTCCCGAGCCGACTGAGGGAGGGGCAGGATCACCTGATACTCCTGCGACACTGGTTTCCAGCGAGACAGTAGTGAAGCCTGCAGAGGTCGCAAGTGAGCAAACGCCCAGGGCACCATGTCGATGGTGGAAGCCATCACTCCCAGAAGCTGTAGATAATTCCACGCTGTGGGTTCCGACAGGGTCACAAAGCGGTGGATGTGCTCCCTCAAAGAGATGGCCTTGTCCGGACGAAGAAAGACCATGCCCAGTTGTGTGTCGAACGTTGCTCCTAGAAAATCCAGGCGTTGCGATGGAACGAGAGAACTCTTGGGGAGGTTCACGACCCAACCCAGGGAGCGAAGCACTTCCAAGACTCTGGCCACCGAGTCCTGTCCCTGAGAGAAAGACTTTGCCCGTACCAGCCAGTCGTCCAGGTAAGGGTGCACTAGTATACCCTCCTTCCGGAGGGCCGCCGCCACTACCACCATGATCTTGGTGAACGTCCGCGGGGCCGTTGCGAGCCCGAAGGGCAGTGCCCGAAACTGAAAGTGTTGACCAAGAATTTTGAAGCGTAGGTAACGCCTGTGGTCCCGATGTATCGGGATGTGCAGGTACGCCTCCGTCAGATCTAGGGACGCCAGAAATTCGCCGTGGTGGACCGCGGCAATCACTGACCGCAGAGTCTCCATGCGGAACCGGCTGACCCGCAACGAGCGGTTTACCTCCTTCAAATCCAGTATGGGCCGGAATGACCCATCTTTCTTGGGCACTACGAAGTAGATGGAATAATGACCCGAGCCCACCTCTGCGAAGGGCACGGGAACGATAGCTTCTATGGCTTGCAGCCGGTCTAGTGTCTGTTGAACCGCCATCCGCTTGAGGTCGGAGCCGCAAGGAGAGAAGAGAAACCTGTCCCGAGGGCGGCGGACAAACTCCAAGGCGTAGCCGTCTTGAATGGTGTCCAGGACCCACTGATCTGAAGTAATCTTTACCCACTCCTCGACGAACTGTGTGAGTCGACCCCCGATGGTCGGGCAGGAGGAGTGGGCCGGTCTGGCATCATTGAGCAGATTTGGCGGGGGTATTCCCCTGCCCTGAACCCTCCCTCGAGGGCCTCCTGCCTCGAAAGGAGCGCGACCACGGCTGTGGTCTACTGGAGGTTGTCCGAGAGCTTGTCTGCCGGTAAGATCTGTAGCGCCGTTGAGCCCGAGCCCTGGTTCTGGTGGAGGCAAAACCCCGATAAGACCTTTGCCGATCCTCGGGCAGGCGATGCACTGAGTTTTCTCCCAGAGACTTGATGATCTGATCCAGGTCATTTCCGAAGAGGAACTTCCCCCGGAAAGGAAGGGATCCCAGGCTCGACTTAGAGGAGGTGTCCGCAGCCCAATTTCGGAGCCACAGGAGTCTACGAGCCGCCACCACCGAGACCATGGATCGAGCCAGGACGCGAAAGAGGTCATGTAGGGCATCCGCTCCGTAAGCAATGGCAGACTCCAGGCTGTCAGCCTGAGCGGCTTCGTCCGGAGGCAACTGCTGCGACGTTAGAAGCTGTTGTACCCAGAGAAGGCTGGCCCTCTGGGTCAAAGAGGTGCACATGACGGCCCGCATCCCTAAGGCCGACACCTCAAAAACTTTCTTGAGGAACGTCTCCAACTTGCGGTCTTGCGTGTCCCGTAGGGCCGTGCCGCCCGTAACTGGGATCGTAGTTCGCTTAGTCACTGCCGAGACCGCAGAGTCCACCTTTGGAAACCGGACGAGATCCAGGAAATCTTCCGGCAATGGATATAATTTCTCCATGGCCCGGGAAACCCTCAAGGACGCCTCCGGAAAGTCCCATTCCCCGGTGAGGAGCTGTAGAAAGGACTCATGGACCGGAAAAGCCTTGGCCCTAGGCCTAAGAGCAGCCAGTACCGGATCCCCCTTCTTGGAGCATGTGGCGACCGCTGGGGCCACCGGGGCCGGGGGGTCCGGCGGTGGATCCAGATCCAGTTCCTGTAGAGTCCGTTGCAAGAGATCTTCCAGCTCTTCCTTGTGGAAGATGCGCAGGGCTCGCGGGTCGTCACCCTCGGCTTGTCCCTCCGCATGCGCAGGATCCGGCGGGTCCGAGGGGTCAGGGCCCGGCGGGAAAGCCCCTCCCACCGCGAGCGGCTGGGATGGCACAGATGAGGGCCCTGGGGCTGCGCCAGGAGGAACCAGGGGCCCGGGGACGGGGACCGTGAGCTTGGAGATCTTGGATGCCGGAGGTCCCGTGGTAGCAGCCCCCGGGTCCGCCAGACCCTGTAGATAGGCTGTGTGCATCTTCAAAATGAAGTCCGGCGCGAAAAACGGCAGACCGGGTGAAGCCGAAGCAGGAGAATCCCCTTGTGGTGGCCGGGCTGAGGGACCCTCCTCAGGGCCTCGGTGCAGGCGGGGGGCGCCCCGAACTGCATCCGCCGCATCCGGAGAGAGTACCTCAGTAAGATCCCTATCTAAAATGGCCGCCGTTCCCGCCACTGACGAGAACGTGGCCGGCCCGCGCTTCCCTGGCTGCGGCGAGAGGGGCTCTGGGCGCGAACCCGCACCGAACGCGGCAGTGTCCCCATCGGAGAGACAGCGCGAACAGACTCCCTCGGCCGAAATATGAGACCCTGCCTCGCCGCAGGTCTCACAACGAGATAGGCGCGGCATAATGAAAGACGCCGCTACGGGGAAGCCTCGGGGGGGGCCGACGCTGAAAAACACCGCGGGGGGGCCTGAAGGCCAACGCCACCCGGCCGACTGGTCCTTGGGCGCCGGCGGGAAAATTCGCTGCCGGCGCGCCCAGGCCCGAGGTAAAGTTCGCCGGGCCGCAGGACCGTCGGAGGACGTGTGAAGGAGCCGGCTAACCCGGCAAACACAGCGCGAGAAACAGCTGAAATCAAAGGTAAACACACACTTACCCGCACAGAAGCAAAGCAAGCTGCAGGAGGCGACAGAACAGAACAGCACGCCTCCTCAAAATTACTGACAGGCAAAATACCCTTTACCTTTTTTTTTTTTTTTTTTTTTTTTTTATATCTTGATCCAAATTGTTAAAGACAAAAGAAATAAATGACAGGAGAGACTCAAAGTAAGAAAAACAAACTCAAATCCTGTCACACTGGGGAAGCACTGTTTCCCCAACTCGCATCTGCTGGAGTCAGAAAGATACTGAGCTCCAGCAGAGGGTGCGCTGGTATATGAGGCGGTGCCCTCGAGCTCTGTTCTGACTCCATCTGCTGGACGGGGGACATAACCCACCGTCTGGACTGATCCTGGTACGTACAGGGAATAGATAAGATTTGTCTATCATTTGCTATAAAATAAGGGGATTCTCAAAACCCCGTGCAAACATGGATGCGCCAGTTTTATAATATGGCCTCATTCAATAACAATAATAAAAAACATATAATGCCTCAAGTCTATGCTGTACAGCCAGCAATCACATGCATTTTGCTGACCTGTATAGGGGTGCTCTGCATCACCCATCCAATTACTAGGTAAGGCTGAACACTGCATCCAGCTGTCAACATCATTCCTAAGAAAATTGGAGCCCAAGGTGGCTAGTATATAGTGCCAAGCACCAAAACCTATCTTTTGCTGTACAAGGATGCACATACCTCAGACCTCAGCATATACTTACAGGTCCTAATTATGGTCCAGTGTCTAGCTGCCGCTAGCCCACAAAATAAAGGCAAGCCCCTATCAGCTGTGCAAGTTCGGGCATGCACATGAATAGACTGAAATGCAAGTATAAAAATCCTATAATAGCAATGGGTCCAGAGACTCTATGGTAGTACAATTACATCCTTAATTGTGAGGCTGCAGGAGCCACAGGAGTCGTGGGAAAACATCCAAGCTGAGATATCAGAGAGACTGGAATGCATGGAAGTAGGCCTAAGATATGGTGATACAACTCCCATGATCCTGTGTTGCTTCTCCAGATCTCTAAGGCTTATCCATCCATCCAGATACTGGACCAGGAGTGTAGATTAACTATATTTGAAATCGCTCATAGAGATGAATATGGGCAAGTGTCATATCCAAGACTAGCATCCCAAGATACTTGATCACAAAAAAGCAGAGATAATAAGCAATATGGGATTGGGCAGAAGAGTAGAAACTTTGTTAACAAGTACCAAACATAGTGCTTAACAAAATGCTACTGCAGCAGGGGAAATATCCCAGTCAGCATTGTATAGCTAGATATCTGGCCTAGGCTCATATTAAAAGTTGTATGCTCCAATCTGATGGCAGACCCTTATAAGGAATACCAATTTTGAGATATTCAAACATAATTATGTGATGTGCAAGTATATAACTCTCAATACACTTTCTGTACTAATGTATCTCTGTAATTATTTATACTCCCCTCCCCTGTTCATTGTACTTTCAGTTGTAATGTAAACCGGTATGATGGTTGCATACTAATGCCGGTATATAAAAATCTTAAATAAATAAATAAATAAATAAATAAATAGAAGAATGATGATTCTGGAGACTCAGCGGTAACAGGAATAATCACTCTGGAGGGAGGTTGCCTGGGTCACAGAAGACTGTGTGGAAATATCTGGAATGTATGGCCCACATAGACAGATTGTAATGGACGGTGAGAGGCATGAGCTATAGTGATACATCTGAAATGTTAATATGTTGCTTTACTGGGTACCTCTAACTCTTGCTTATGCATTAGCTACTAAAACAAGGGGTGCAAAAGAATCATACCTAAGTCTGCCTGCAGGGATGTATAGTGAAGGAAATAGGAAAGAGCCACAAATATAGTAGTCAACCACTAGGTAAGCACAGCTGTTGCCAACATATAATACCAATGTGGTGAGTTGAGGGACTTGAAAAGAACTGCCATGCCTGGAAGCAGCCATTTATAAACTAACAGGCCGATACAGTAAGGAGCGGTAGGAAGAGCTGCGTTAGTGCTGGGCGCACCCGTGGTTGCCGCACGCACAGTCCGGCTCACCTACCACTCAATACTGTATTTAAATTGCTTGCAAATCCTGATGGGATTCATCCAAGGATACTGAGGGAGCTCAGAGATGTGCTGGCGGGTCCGCTGTGTGACCTGTTCAATAGATCCCTAGAAACGGGAGTGGTGCCGAGTGATTGGAGAAGAGCGGTGGTGGTCCCGCTTCACAAGAGTGGAACAGAGAAGAGGCTGGTAACTACAGACCGGTTAGCTTCACTTCGGTGATGGGGAAAGTAATGGAGTCACTGTTGAAAGAGAGAATAGTGAACTATTTACAGTCCGGAGAATTGATGGACCAGAGGCAGCATGGATTCACCAGGGGAAGATCCTGTCAGACAAATCTGATTGACCTTTTTTGACTGGGTAACCAAGGAATTGGATCAAGGAAGAGCGCTCGATGTCATCTACTTGGATTTCAGCAAAGCTTTTGATACGATTCCGCACAGGAGACTGGTGAATAAAACGAGAAGCTTAGGAGTGAGTGTCGAGGTGGTGGCCTGGATTGCAAACTGGTTGACGGACAGAAGACAATGTGTGATGGTAAATGGAACTTTCTCTGAAGAGAGAGCGGTTTTAAGTGGTGTACCGCAAGGATCTGTGTTGGGACCGGTCCTGTACAATATCTTTGTGAGCGACATTGCGGACGGGATAGAAGGTAAGGTTTGTCTTTTTGCGGATGACACTAAGATCTGCAACAGAGTGGACACGCCGGAAGGAGTGGAGAGAATGAGACGGGATTTAAGGAAACTGGAAGAGTGGTTGAAGATATGGCAGCTGAGATTCAATGCCAAGAAGTGCAAAGTCATGCATATGGGGAGTGGAAATCCAAATGAACTGTATTCGATTGGGGGGGGGGGGGGAGGCTGATGTGCACGGAGCAGGAGAGAGACCATGGGGTGATAGTGTCTAATGATATGAAGTCTGCGAAACAATGTGACAAGGTGATAGCAAAAGCCAGAAGAATGCTGGGCTGCATAGAGAGAGGAATATAGAGTAAGAAAAGAGAAGTGATTATCCCCTTGTACAGGTCCTTGGTGAGGCCTCACCTGGAGTACTGTGTTCAGTTCTGGAGACCGTATCTACAAAGAGACAAAGACAAGATGGAAGCAGTACAGAGAAGGGCGACCAGGAAGGTGGAGGGTCTTCATCGGATGACATACGAGGAGAGATTGAAGAATCTAAATATGTACTCCCTGGAGGAAAGGAGGAGCAGGGGTGATATGATTCAGACTTTCAGATACTTGAAAAACTTTAATGATCCAAAGACAACGACAAACCTTTTCCATCAGAAAAAAATCAGCAGAACCAGAGGTCACGAGCTGAGGCTCCAGGGAGGAAGACTAAGAACCAATGTCAGGAAGTATTTCTTCATGGAAAGGGTGGTGGATGCCTGGAATGCTCTTCCGGAGGAAGTGGTGAAGTCTAAAACTGTGAAGGACTTCAAAGGGGCGTGGGATAAACACTGTGGATCCATCAAGTCTAGAGGACGTGAATAAAGAGGAGGCAGCAATACACTGCACGGAGTGGCAGTAGCCACAGAGGCATTCACGGAGCGGGATGCCAGTGGTTGGTGTTCCACCTTCATGGAGCAGAAGAATGGAGGGCTGCCATCTCCAAAAAAAAAAAAACAGAGGTGGGTAAGAATATGGGGCAGGGGTGTGGCCTGCTTGTTTGCAGCGGATGCTACCCCTAATTGAGCTGGATGTTACCCCTAATTGAGCTGGATGTTCACTTGGATGCAGATCCGGCGCTGCTCTCTACATTGGTGGTGGGGTGGAAGGGAATTAGGGCTGGAGGGTACTGGAAGCCAATAGTAACAGGTGGGAGAGAGAAAAAGGGAAAAAAAAGATAAAGTGCGTAGCTTGCTGGGCAAACTGGATGGGCTGTTTGGTCTTCTTCTGCCGTCATTTCCATGTTTCTATGTTTTTATAAATGCAAGCCGCGTCCAAGAAGCGTCCGTGAAGCGTTAGGCCCAAGCAAGCCATTTTACTGTATAGAGCGCTATACAGTATCCTGGGTGCACTGGCCTAACGCTTCACGGACACGCTGGTATCTGTCATTTCAAATGTCATTTCAAATGATATTTGAAATGACAGGTACCAGGAAGTGGACGGTTCTCCTACGCTCGAGATTGCCAGTCCTCTCTCCCCTCCTCCCGAAGCAAAGCGCGAAAAGCAGCCTTGCTTCGGGAGGAGGGGAGAGAGGACTGGCAGTGTAAAGCAACGACTTACTTTTTTTGCAGCTCTCCTCCGGAGACGGTCATCGGCGGAGACGGACCGCGGCTCCCCTGCCTTCCAGCGAAGATGGATGCCTGCATGGGCAAAAGCGGCCCCTGTGCGTGCAGTTGGGCCGCTCAAGACATGACGTCACATGTTGTGATGCCAAACGTCATGACCTCACACCTTGAGCGGCCCAATTGCATGCACAGGGGCCGCTTTCGCCCGTGCAGGCATCCATCTTCGCCTCCGGGAGGCAGTTGAGCTGCGGTCCATCTTCACCGATGTACATCTCTGGAGGAGGGCTGCAAAAAAAGTAAGTTGTTGCTTTACACTGCCAGTCCTCTCTCCCCTCCTCCCGAAGCAAGGCTGCTTTACGCTTTGGGAGGAGGGGAGAGAGGACTGGCAATCCCGAGCGTAGGAGAACCGTCCACTTCGTTGCCACTTTATTTTTTTTTTTCGATTTTTTCAATTTTTTCCGCTTTCGTTGCTTCAGGAGGAGGGGGGAGAGGACTGGGGCTGCCCCAGAGACCAGCACCCATTGACATGGCCAGGGCAGGTGAGCGGGGGCTGGGGGAAAGTTTGCCGCCTACCCTTACCCCTGCCTCTAATGCAGGGGTAAGTGTAGGCGGTAAGTTAGCAGGTTAAACGCGCGGCAAAACAGCAGGGTAAAAAAGCGATAGTCTGGGCGCGCGTTACTGTATGGGAGGGAATAGCTAATTCGATTGTTTACATCTAATATACATGCCACGGGTGGAAGGGGTTACCCGGTGATTTAAAGAGGTGGTAAGAATCGGTTAAAGGGGATTGTGTATCGCAGGAAGGGCTAACGCGGCCGGAAAGTGAGTAGAAAGCAGGTTAGGAGCAGGGTAACCGTGGCCACACTTTACTGTATTGACCTGTAAGGCAGGAGTGAGATTGCCCCAATACAGAGGGACAGGAATGACTGGTGGGAGAGCCTGAGATATGGTGGCATATCTGCAATGCTGTTGTGTTGCTTTACTATAGGAACATAAGAACATATGAAAATGCCATGCTGGGTCAGACCAATGGTCCATCAAGCCCAACATCCTGTTTCCAACAGAGGCCACAAGAACCTGGCAATTACCCAAATACCAAGAAGATTCCATGCTAATGCTGCCAGTAATAGCAGAGGTCATTCCTTAAGTCAACTTGGTTAATAGCAGTTAATGGACTTCTCCTCCAAGAACTTGTCCAAACCTTTTTGGAACCCAGCTATACCAACTGCACTAACCACATCCTCTGGCAACAAGTTCCAGAGCTTTAATTGTACATTGAGTGAAAAAGAATTTTCTCCGATTAGTCTTAAATGTGCTATTTGCTAACTTCATGGAGTGCCCCCTAGTCCTTCTATTATCCAAAAGTGTAAATAACCAATTCACATCTACTCGTTCAAGACCTCTCATGATTTTAAAGACCTCTATCATATCCCCCCTCAGCTGTCTCTTCCCCAAGCTGAACAGCCCTAACCTCTTCAGCCTTTCCTCATAGGGAAGCTGTTTCATCCCCTTTATCATTTTGGTTGCCCTTCTCTGTACCTTCTCCATCGCAACTATATCCCTTTTCAGATGTGGTGACCAGAATTGTACTATGATCATCTATTGCCTATCTGCACTAGATACTATACCTGGACTGCAAACTAACCATACCTGAAGGAGGACTGTAAATGAAGTAGTTTGCAATGCTGCCACCTAAATCATGCTGTCACTGTGGTGAGTAGGGATGCTGAAAAAGAATGGCCATGCCTGGAAGCAACTTCTCCTTGGCTGAGGCAATAGCTCATGGAAGACAGAGTGAACCTAGCAGGTGAACACGCGCTCTGTCACATGGAAAGAATGGCTTGTTAGAGGTACAACTACAGGAGGCCGTCACTACCTACTGAATAAAAGGTGTGCTAATACACCACCAGTGCTGTACAGGTAGTGTGCTGTCAGTGACACTCCAGACAAGTCAGAGCTTCTCTGTCCTTATCCACCAAAACAGTAGCCCAACTCAGAATGGGGCAAGGAAGGTGGCACAAAGATGCAGGAATCTCTTCCAAGGAAGAGGCATTCTCTTATGTTCTTATGTTCCTATAGTAAAGCAACAACAACATTGCAGATATGCCACCATATCTCAGGCTCTTCCACCATGCATTCCTGACCAGCACACACTTGCAACTGCAAACCAAAATAGAACAAGTGCCTGAAGACCTGATACAGACATGTAATAAACTTATGACCACAAAATGACCATGAAAATCATAACCACTATTCGTAGGGGTACTGACATGCGTATTCTACCTGAAAACCAAGAGGGCAATATTCTGCACTACTTAGATAAGTTAATATTTTTCTGGCTAACTAGCAGTGGCTGAATATCCAGCCCTGCTGAATGGCTGCCACTTAGCTAACTAGTTATCCAGCTAAATAGTTAGATGGCTAAATGGTGCGAGAGGCAAAGAAATTCTTAGCTAGCCGAAAAAATTATCCATCTATCTCAGATATTCAGAGTTAGCCAGATAACTTATCCAGCAAATATTCTGATCAAGCCATAAGACTGTCCTAAATTAAGCCTGATAAATTTATCCAGCTAATTATAAGATAGCCGGATATATTAAGTGGCATGTTTGCATTACTGAATATATGGGCTAAGTTAGCCAAATAAGTTTATCTAGCTAACTAGCCGAGCCTCACAGTGCCTTAATATCTACCTCCAAAGCGACTTATATCCGACACAGGTAGCGGATGCCTGGATGTCATAAATGACCTACTGAATAAAAGAAGAAAGATGACATGTATGAAAAAAGGGTCACACACGAGTGCAGGAGGCGAAACACTTGATGTTGTCTGATGTGGAAATCTGCTAGTAATCCATCAGCTGAGAGAACAGCAGAAAATAAAGCAAAAATGGCAAATAGCAATACATTCTGAATCGTGGGAAGGACTGCTTGTGATAGTTACCGCTGGAGGCCGTCACAGAAAAATTCAATAAAAGAGGTGCCATGTACTAGTTCTGAACAAGTAGCACACTGCCTATGACCCCACCAAATAGGCCAGTTCTTCACTGCCTTGTCCACACTAAACCTGCACAGTTCAGGATGGAGACAATGTAGAAAGAATAAAGGGATGAAGGTGGGAAATTTAAAGTAGCTAAGCTATTCCATCCTGAAATGCAACAAAATAAAATAAGTGTTTGATGATCATATGTCCAAATTCAAGAAATATCTTAATTCCCAAAAGGTGCTAGTGCATTATATAATGTTACCATACATAGGGATGTGGACTGTCTTCAGGCCAAGTGATGCAACCATGTCCATAGAATTGCTTTGGGAACTGCAGAATTTACTCATGAACATTTGCATGTCAGAGTTGGATGCTTTTATCCATGCTGGCTGCAGGTTTAATGTAGGGAGAAGGGTTTATGGATCCTTCTGTAAACAAACAGGATTATGCAGAGGACAAATTAAGAGGTACATGAGGTTACTGAGGATCCTCTATAAGCAGCTATCCTACTCTTATTCGAACTACCATGATATTTATGTATTTATTTAAAATATTTATAGTCTTCTTATAATGAGGACATGCTAAGCGGAGTAAAAATTATAAGAAACAGGTGCGCCAGGAAAAAGATGCCTAAACGCAGAACAAAAAGGATGACTGAGGATTTAAAGATTACATTCGATACTGAGAGACTGACTTGCATGCACTCTCCCAAATGCAGTGTGACATAAGCACAGTACCAATGGCTAGCCATGACAAGGAAAACAGGCACCTGGATGTAATAAGTGACTTGATGAATAGGTTAACTGTGCAGCTCTAAATATTTAGCCCCAACATGCTATCAAACAGTCAAATATGCCCTCTATAAGAACAGTGTAACCGGGAGGAAGAGCAGCATCCCAATGAAGATGGCAAGGAGCATGCTGCTAGGTTTCAGCTGACTGTGATCACAGGGATCTGTGGTCAATAGCAAAAGCAAAACTCCAGCAAATGCCAGGCACCAACTAGAGATACCTCGCACAACAGGTTAGAGATATGGATACAATGCCCTGTGCTACCTACACGCAAGTAGGCTGAGCCATTGCGAGAGAATTATAGCTGATGGAATTGACCAGGGGCACAGAAGGGTTGCAGAAGACAATGCAAAATTATTCTTACCTGATAATTTGCTTTCCTTGACACCTGCTAGACCAGTCCTCACCATAGTGATTTCCAAAGCTGGTGCAGATAACATGCCTCCAGACTGTTTGCTGTGATGTCACTTCCCCTATAAGGGAGGCGTGCCCGAGGCAGTCCTCAGTATACTTCATCAAAGCTTGTCTCTTTAGCTGGACTGCCATACTTTGGGTAAATGCTAAGAAATCCATAAATTTTAGCAAGAAAAAACAAACTGAAAATTGCCACCAGAGAACCCATCCAACTCCTTGGTGCTGGGGTACTCTGCCTCATGAATTTAGGGTAAACCCAGTGTCTGTTCTGGCTTCCTCCATGCTGAGAACCCATAGGCCCTGCAGAATGGAAGGATGACCAGTGTAAATGCAATGTTAACAATAACATGTCCCGTCTCTGAAAAAAAAAAATAGAATTTTTTTTTTTCCAAATGCTTTGCTCCTTCACATACAGGTGCTGGAGCTTAGCAGCGATACAAGCAAAAGAGGAAAACAGAAATAGGCAACCGAAAGAGTAGAGGATACCTATACTCCTGGCTGCTGGTAGGGGTTAATGTTCTGCCCTGCCCCCAGGGTGGGGCAGAGTGATGAGATGGGAACATCGCATAAGAAATAACTCTTTCTTCTTCTGAAAGCTTTTTGCATTCCCTTTACCTTCTTTTATTCTTTGCTTGTGCTGGGTGGGAACCAGACTGGTCTAGCAGGTGTCAAGGAAAGCAAATTATCAGGTAAGAATAATTTTGCATTCCTTATCCCCCTGCTAGACCAGTCCTTACCATAGGGATATACAAAAGCTATCAGTCTCTAGGGTGGGAGGCCATGAATGTGATAACTATAACCCTCGTCCCAAAGGAGGCCATTGAACTAGTTCAAACATCCACTCTATAGTGCTTAGTAAAGGAATGCAGGGATGCCCACATGACCCCCCTGCAGATCTCCTCTGGAGGCACTCTCAACACTTCAGCCCATGAAGTTGCCTGGGCCCTAGTGGAGTGAGCCCGAAGGCCTGCTGGTACCCTTTTGCCTTTCAGAGTCTAGGCTGTGCCAATTCTCTCCTTAATCCATCTGGCCAGATTTTCTTTGGAGGCTGCCTCCCCTTTGCGTGTACTGCCGAGTAAGACAAACAGTTTGCCGGATTTCCTGAACAGGTTTGTGATTTTGAAGTACTGCAGTAATGGCTGCCTGAAAACCAGAAAATGGAATGCCATCTCCCCATTGTTTGACTTTGCCTTCTTGAAGGCTGGCAGATTGATAGTCTGATTGAGATGAAAGGATGAGAGAATGTTAGGCAAGAAGGAGGGGACTGAGTGGAGGATCACCGCCCTTTTGGATCTCTGCAGGAAAAGGCCTGTATCTCAGATTTCCTTCAGTGATGCCTGCCTCAGAGGCTTGAAAGAAGAGCCTGTCAAGGCCTTAAGTACCAGATTAAGATCCCACGGTGGGACCAGGGGCAGAAAGGTGGTTTAAGATGCTTTACCCCCTTGAGAAAGTGCACCACATCCAGGTGTGTTGTAACCCGGTGCCCCATGACTAGGCCTCTAAAAGCTGAGATGGCTGCAAGCTGCACTCTCAAGGAGCTGAGAGATAGATCCTTGTCCAGCACTCACTGGATAAACTCCTGACTTTCCATTGGGATTTCCTATTGTTGCGGCAGAATGCCTCAAATATGCGCCATATCTGGATATATGCTAGAGAAGTTGACCACTTCCTGGCTTTCAATAAGTTAGAAATGAGTGAGAGGAAATACCACCTTCCTGCTCAGATATGCTCTTTCAAGGGCTATGCCATAAGATAGAATGGAGTCGGGTCTTCCAGGAGTATGGGGCCTTGCCGATGGAGGCCCTTTCCCTATGGTTGGTGAGGGAATCAGCAGAGCATCTATCCCACTACAGCTTGACTCCCTTCTTCGGCTAAAGAATTCTCTTGTTTTTGTGTTGATTCGGGAAGCCATCAGGTCCATCGTTGGCTGCCCCATTTGGACAAGATCCTGAGGAAAGCTTCTTGGCTAAGCTCCCATTCTCTCTAGTCTAATTTGTTCCTGCTCAGGAAGTCCACCTCGGTGTTGCAGGAGCCGGCAATGTGGACTGCCATCAGGCTCTCCAGCCTTTGCTCTGCCCAGGCACAAATTGCTGCCGTCTCGTGTGCTAGTGCACAACTGTGGGTGCCCACCTGGAGGTTTACATAGGCCAGGTGGGCACCCACAGTTGAGAGCACTTTCACCAGTTTGCCTTTTAACGCTGGGAAAAAGGCTGTGAATGCCAGGCTTATAGCCCCCAACTTGAGTTTATGTGCCAGGACTTTTCTTGCTGGTCCCACTGCCCTTGGGCTGTCTGCCCCTGGCAGTGGGCTTCCCAGCCTAAGGTGCTTGTATCTGTGGTCAGTGTGATCCATTCTGGCGTGGATAGGCATATCCCCCTTAAGAGGTTGGGTAGGTGCATCCACTACTCTAGGTTGTTCCCTACTGGATGTTGCAGAGGTAACTCCTGCTCAAAGTCCATTAACAATGGAGACCACCTGGATAACAGAGAGTCTAGTAGGGGGCGCATGTGTGCCCGAGCCCAGGGGACTAGATCTATGGCTGCTGCCATGAGACCTAGCAGATGCAGATTGTTCCTGGTCATGTGCACGCACTGGGTTTGGAAGCATCTTGTGTGGAAAATCAATTTTTTCTGCCTCTTGCAGGTGAGAAACACCCGCCTGGCTGACAGAGGGCACTAGGGTGCTCTTCACATAATTTACCACAGTCTAGTTCCTCCATCATGTGGACTACCGAGGAAGTGGCCCAGGTGTTTTCCTGGGCAGTTTTGGCCTGAATGAGCCAGTCGTCCAGGTAGGACGAATGCTACCACCACCATTACCTTGGTAAAGGCCCTCAGTGAGGTTGCAATGCCAAAGCGAAGGGTTCAAAACTGGAAGCGTTTGCCTAAAATACAGAAGCGTAAAAGGTTGGGGTGAGATTCCCTTACTAGGATGTGAAAGTATGCCTTGGCTAAGTCTAGGGATGAGAGAAACTCCCCTTTCTTCACTGCTGCAATAACTGAGTGCAGGATTTCCATGCAGAAATGTGGGACCTTGAGGCATTTGTTGACCTCCTTGAGATCTAGTACAGGCTGGAAGGAGCCATCCTTCTTGGGCACCATGAAATAGATAGAGTAGGTTCTGGTGCCCTGCTCCCAAGATGGGAACAGGGCAAATTGCTCATAGGCTTTCTAACTTGGCTAAGGTAGCTTCTATTGCTACTGCCTTGTCTGGCAATGAGCAGGGAGAGGCCATGCATATCTGGGGTACTGATCTGATGAGTTTGGGTATGTACCCTATGTGGATCACTTTGAGTACCCAGTGATCTGAGATGATGTGGGTCCACTCCAAATAGAATCCCTGCAGGTACTGGAGGGACTACTCTTGGAGGAACCCTCAGAGCATCATTCGGAAGGGCGACTGAGGCCTGCTTCTGCTGCGGAGTTGGGCCTGGAGTGCCTGGCCCCTTGAAAAAGCTGATTCCTAAGCCTCCTTTCCTGCTGGCTGGAGGGGCTGCTAAACTTGCGCCTACATTAGTCTCTGAGATGCTGTGCCTTGGTCTGTCCTTGGGTAGCCTCTGGAGCTTCGATTCCCCTACCAGGACCTTTACTAGTTTATTTAGCTCCTCCATGAAAATCATGCCCCTTTAAAGAGTAGTTTACCCAGGCGGGTCTTTGAAGCCTTGTTTACGGCCCAATTTCTGAGCCAGAGCAGCCTCCTTATGGCCACTTCTGATGCCAAGGTTCAAGAAGCCATCTTGAGGAGATCATAAAGGGTATCCCTCAGGAAGGCTACCCCAGATTCAATTCTGGCTGACTCTTCAGATTATGGACACTACTGGACCCAACGGACCACTGCCCAAGCAACATAACCTCCAGAAATGGAGGCCTGTAGTGCCCATGTGTTAGTGGTGAATGATTGCTTCATAAGCTTTCAAACTTTCTATCTTATTGGTCTCTCAGGGCCAAACCTCCTTCCACAGGGAAGGTAGTCCTCCAGGTGACTGCTGATACTAAGGTATCGACCTTGGAAAATTTGAGGAGAGAATCCCTCATATCCTGGGGCAAGGGATAGACTTTGCCAAGGATTTTTGTTCCCCCGAGAGGGCCCTGGGGGGTTTCCCACTCTGTCATAATTATAACCTTTAGGGCCGGGACTTCTTCCTCCCCAGGAGAATGGGGTCCCCTTCTGGGTGGTCTTCCCTCCTGGGATCTGCAATTTGAGGGCCACCATATTATTAGCAATTAGCGCTGGCAGCTCCTCTCCATAAAAAAGACACACCATCGCTGCGTCTGCCTCATCCTCTGAGGAATCATCTTGCTCGTCTGAAGAAAATGAGTCAAGGCTGGGAGAGGTTCCCCTGGACTCTGGAGTCCTTGAGGAATGCCCTGAGCTTGTGGAGGGCCTGGGCCTTTTATAGGGTGGCTTCTGTCCTACGAGTCCCGAAGGGCCCTGGGGAGCTTGGTTGTTCTGCATAACCTAGTATGCTTGGTGCATTAAAAACACAAAATCTGCTGAAAATCCACCAGGGGACCTCGGTAGGATGACTCGAGTCTTTCAGTTTTACGAAGACACCACCGAGAGAGAATCTGAGCCCTCCCAATCCCTGGGGACACCGCTTAATTGGAGCGTTGCCACCTTATCCTATTCCCTTTTTTTCTTGCCTATAGAAGGTACGCTGCCCGATTGTTCCACGGGGGGGGGGGGGGGGGGAGGCCCAGGATTACCTGCAGGTGGATGCATTGCAGAGGAGGCAAAGGGAACCTGCCAAGGTCAGGAGCCTCTTAGTCCCGGCAGGCAGGACATCTTCCCCTCAACATGCCGCAGAGCACTGGCTTGCTGACAGGATGGCGACAGTAGCACTTGTGAGCTTGCTGCAGAGATGTTCCCATCCCTGTAGGAGGGCCTGCATCTGAAAGCTTTCATGCTGTAGCTCCGGAGCGAGGAACCCCTTACACTCTTACCTCTTCTGGGCACCAAGCCTGCCTTCCCAGTGCCTACTAACTGTTTGCTTCTTTCCCCTTTTTAAGAATTTTGTATTTTTTTTTACTCACTGCTTTTCCAGTGGTGGGGGAAGCATGGCAGTTGGGCAAAGCATTTGGCCCATAGGCTACCCAAATCCCTGTGAGGAGGGTGAAGTCAGGGCAGCCGCTCTGGCCCTCAGAGGGCTGGGGGCATGACCCGAGGAAGATCACTGCGGGGAAGCAAGACCACGACCCAGAAATTGAGGCTGATGGGGGAGGCTCCAAGGAGACTACCCAGAGCCCTGGGGTAGGCTGCCAAACTTCCTAGAGGAAAGAACGAAAAACATTAAGACGTCGAACAGCACTCATCCGTAGCTGCTGTGAGACAGAGAATGATTGGGGACTGCCTCAGGCATGCCTCACATACAGGGAAAGTAATGTCATAGCAAACAGCTTGGAGGCATGTTCTCTGTCTGCATCAGCTAAGGAGGAGGAAATCCCTATGGTGAGGGCTGGTCTAGCAGGGAGATAAGGAATAAGCTATCATTCGGTCATGCCATACATTTCTTATACTGACAGTGAAATTGAGAGCAAAGACTGCCAGCTGCTGGAGATGGCATGGGACATTTTGCCCAATGTCTACCTTCTTAATCTTTCCAAGGAAATGAGTAAAACACTGAAGATAATGGAGCCACCTAGGGTGAAAATATTGGGGATGGAACAACAATGATTAGCTAAATAAAATGCCACTCGTATTGCCGAATTGTGTTCCCCATCCTCCTGCCTTCTCATAGCGAAGGACGCATAATCGCACTATCACCTGTGTACACCTGTGTAATTGCCTCCTATGTGCTGACCTCTTGTCCCCCAGTTCAATTGTTGAACAACTAAACTCTGGAATTCATTGCTGAGGGGGTATGTTCAAGGCCACTACCATAGCTGGGTTTAAAAGATTTAGACAAAGTCCTGTAGGAGGAGTCCATAAGCTGTTACCAACAGATAGACTAGGGGAAAGAATGGGCATTAGCAGAATGGGATCCACTTGATGTCTGAGATCTTGCCAGATTCTTTGACCTAGATTGGCCACTGTTAGAATCAGGATATTTTGTTCTTGATGGACCCTTGGTCTGACCCATTATGGCAGTTCTTATGTCCTTTAAAAAAAAACAAAAAAACCCCAACTCTTTATAATAGGAACACAAAACAAAGAAAACAATGAACAAGTGTCACTTGGCATACAAAGAATTTAGCAAAAGCTATTAATATAGCAGTCGCCTCTTTTCTTAACCTGCTCCACCATATCCCACACCTGTGAACATAGCCTAATACGGTTCCCAAACTCTGTCATATATAAAAGATTTGTGCCATAATGAATAAGGAAGCTTTTTTAATAACAGCTAAATCTTTGAGCTGTTTATGTCAGTGTGATAGCAAGTTTTTGGAAAATGGTTCCTCTGCTATTGAGAGACGAGCAGCCAATAACATCTGATTACACAGCTGCCTTTGGAACCTATTATGGTTGGGCACTCCCCAATCCCCAAGCAAGCATCCACATGAAGCAAGCTGAACCAGCACAGCCAAACAGAAATTTCTCTTTGTACTTCCTTCCAAAAGGTAGAAACATAAGAACAAGATCACCACATATGCAAGTATGTACCATCTTGCCCACATCCGCTCCAACTGAGCAAACAATTCAGTATGTTTGTATTTTCTATGAAGGAGCTTGTACATCAATTTTACCCTTCCGCTACATAATGAAATCTTAAATGCTTTTTTCCAAATATATTGCCAGTCTGTCGAATGTAGGTCTTGTCCTAGATCATTATTCCATTTAGTTATCAAAATGATCCAGGATGTTATGGGAAAAATTGGCGATAGCATTAAAGCCACTCTGGAGGAAAAGTTTGATTTGGTGATGGAACAGATTACCAGCCTGGTGGCTACAGTAACTGAGAATACAGCTTGCCTAGATGTCTTTCAGGAGTGAGTAGAGGAAGTGGAAATGGCAGGTATGAAATCAAGCCAGCGTTTAGACAAACTTGAGAAACTCACAAAACTGCTTGCTGAAAAGCAGGATGAGGCAGAAAACAAAAGTTGTCAGAACAACATATCAATCGTAGGTCTCCCTGAAGTACAGAGGAGGTTCCAACTTTATGAGTTTTTTGGAACATGGCTGCTGCATATGCTAAACCTCAAGGACTCTCACCCATCTTTTAAAATCAACCAGGCACATCATATCTTGGCGCTGAAGCCGTCTGAATCAGGGAGAACGAGAGTGGTGATAATCTGACTGCATAATTACAGCAATGTTATGGTTTTGAGGTGTTTGGTGGATTCTTAGGTGCTGAAGTGATGGCCACTCCCACGGGGAGGAGCCCCACAGGGAACTGCAGTACCAGGCTAGACTCAGATGCACAAACACAGACATAGTTTTTATTTTACAGCTTGTAGAGTTCAGAGATGGCAGTAGTGAGCAGATTCCTGCAGCTGCAGTCTTGGGTTCTCAGCTGAGGAGATCCGTCCCACAATGGTGGTATAGGGAGCTCCGATGCAGGTTTCCAATGAGGAACTGTAGGTGAGACAGACTGGTAGATGTTAGATTACTCACACTCTTGTAGCTGTAATGGTGGAGTTCCCAGCAGGTAGAAGTATTGGTAGCAGGCACCAAGGTAGACAACTCAGGCCCTTGAGGAGCGAGTACCTGGATACTGGATAGGCATCTGGAAAGAAGCATAGGGCCCCCGAGGAGCGGGTACCCAAGTTAGTAAAACCCCAGAGGGTAGAAAGAGCTTCCAGTAGCAGCGAGAAGCGGCAGAGCAGCTTAGACCAGATGAATCCAATCCTTGCTAACTCAAAGTCAGTCATCAAATGGGCAACCTAAATACCTGGATGTTGTGACATCATTCGAGGAGGACGCCCCCGAGGTTCGCGCCCCCGAGGTTCGCACCCTAGGAGATCCTCAGGTGAATCATGGTGGAATACCTTGCCATAGCCATTCCAGGGACGCCGGAGAGTGCAGCAAGCAGATGTGGTGGTTGCCATTTTCCCGAGGCTGGTGGAGAAAGCGAATATTGAGGTGAGGCACGTGGGACGAAGCGATCTGAGGCCGGACGCAACAAGCAATAAAGCCAAAATTTTAGATGCGGTGAAAACCATATCAACTTTGCAGTGCAGCAGTCAAAAGATTAACTTCTTCCAGGACTTCTCCACCGAGCTTTAAAAGAAGCACCAAGGCTTCCAGAAGGCAGGGGCCCAATATGCTTTATTATATCTGGCCAAGCTGCAGGTCCAACATAGTGGTGTAATTCAATTCTTCACATCTGCATCTGACACTATAAAATTTGCACATGGCTTGACATCAGCAGCCCCTGAGAGAGCAGGTACATAGACTTGGCCGCATTGAATTACTGCTGGTGGATGCAGCTGAATCAAAGGAGAGCAGGAACTCGAAGGACTCCTGCAGTTTGACTGGTGCTTCCTATGGAGTTTAGGGGGTGGAAAAGGATCATAGAAGTATATTTTTTATGTTTGTTTTTGGCAGGGGTGGGGGGGGGGGGGGGGAGTGGGTGGTTTAAGGGAATACTTGTTGTACCAGAGTCTCTACAATGGCGCATGGTGCAGAACTTTAGCACTGACTGAATTGGGATTGGTAGTGAAGGAAAGTTAAATGTTCTTATGTAACTTGATTTGGATGATTCAAAGACCCATCTCCCTCACTACAACCTAAAAATATTGGCTGACTCAGCCTCACCAATGATAATGTCAGTCCCTTAGAAGAAGCACATCTGGATTTAAATGTGTAAACAGACATTGCAAGGATACAGGAGATGTTGCAATCCACCCAATAAAGGAGATGTGGTGCCAACTGAGTTTGAATACATAGGTTTGCATCCAGCTCTCATGCAGTCACTGTAAGGTGTCCTCCATCCCTACTTGATGTGTCTAGTGTAAGAGATGCTGAGGATTGACCTACAAACTTTGCACTCCATAGTTATGCCTGCCTATAGCCCAAATGCACAACAGCTTGCCATTGTTTCCCAATTATTTTTTATATATACAGTATATATATGCCAATATAAATTGCTCTTGTAGCAACATATCCCTCTTGCCAGATGGCTGCTCCTATTCAGTGCAAAACATCCCTTCTAGCCAAATGGCTGCCATTATTCAATTGCTGCTAATAACCTTAATTGTGCCACTCCAGAAGTAGCTGCCATCACCATATATTCCTGTCCCCCAAGATGGCCTCTACCTTATACTGTCCCTCCAATACCCACCACATTTCCAGTAAGTCCCAGAGGCAGTAGCTTGGGGCATCCGACTGTGGCCAGTTCCCCCCCAATCCCACACACAACTACAGGCAATGGGGCCCAACCTGAGTTATCAACTGCCTGCATCAACCTGCCAGAGCATACCATCCTCCTTTCAGAAAAGAGGCCACCTGACTAGCCCTAGTCTCACAGAGGGTGGGCATCATGCACTACCATTCCTGCATTTCTTTCCCTTTTTTTTTTACATCTGCAGCTATTTGTCCACTGGCGCAATGTGACCTGAAGCTGGGAGACAAAAAATGCTGGCCGTGCACCCACCCCTTGTTCCTTCCTGTTTTGATCTTAAGGCCAAAAGGAGTAGTCCTTGGAGGAAAAGAACCTGAAGGGAGCCTGGCTCTGGAACAAACATTCTGGGTCATTCATCAAAATTCATTATGGTGTTAACCCATATGTTATTGTTCATAAAGCATAGCGCAAATGCAAATTTTTTGAAGGGGCTGGATCAATTGAGGTAAATTTTTGGAATTGCATTTTGGCAATTTCTGGGCTTCAGGGGGGGGGGGGGTGGAGGGAGAGAGAGAGCCTCTGGGAAGGGCCTGACTTTGGCATCTATTTATATTTCTATCATCTTTGTGAGACTTTCCTTACTCCAAATGACATCAAATCTTCACAAAGGTGTACTGTGCTGTTCGCACATCTCACGCTACATGCGAACTGGCCCCTAAACCCTAAACCACCACCAACACCTCACCTCGACCTATTAAATAGCCCTCCTATAGAGAAATTAATAGGTGCACACAGTCAGGCCCTCCTCAGAGGCTCACTCTTTCTCTCTCTCTTCCCTTAGCGCAGGATCCAAAAATAGGGGTTGGTGCAGGGCACGCTAAGTTTTCCGCACCATGAGGTAATACCGATGCAAAGCAGTAAGTTACCACGTGGTATGGGTATTCAAACATTTCCATAAACACGCCCTTTTTTGTTATTGCGGGCATTATCAATGTGTTAGTAACACATGTTGATTAATGTAGCTAATGGAGAGATATGTTATAGAGTGATGAGCTTACCAGTTCTTTTGATTTTTCTTTTTGATTGGGGGCGGACCCAGTGATCCATGTTTTTGGATCAGGGAGGCGGAAGGGGGAAATTGGATAACAGAAGTCCCTTCTCATAGGTGTCAGAGTGGGTATGGACATAGGTAAGTTTTTGTGTTACTGGTGTTTTAATGCAAATTGTGTTATATAACAGGATTTGCATTAACTCATATTTTTAATGAGTTTCTTAGAATGTATTTAAATGCTAAGTGGCTCATTTAATTTTTTGTGTTTGGCTGTATTACAATCCCTTTAATGCTAATGTGTACTAATGCAGACAAACTTACAACTTCACAGATCTGTGGAAAGAAGCACATTAAGTGATGAGGGTGTTTAATGCACTTTAATAATTGCATTGGTGCTAACACAGTTTACTAAATAGACCACATAAGGAAAGACTTTTCAAGTATTAGAAAATGCAGTATTAACAAATATATTGTGCAGTCAATTGCTTCACTCTAGTCCATAAAAATAAGGATTTCAATATCATTTGCAACCACTTCCTGACTTAAATTCAGATACAGTAGGAAATACGTATTGCACCTGAATGTAATTGTCCTTGAGCTACCAGTGAAAAAAGCATGAACTAAAAATATAAGTAAGTAAATAAAACTGACTATACTCCAAAGTAAACAGCCTCTCAGGATCACTTACCTCTGTATAAATTAGTCAGTGATTTCATAAAAACATGCAGTATAGTGCAGTCATTTCAATCGTTCAAAAAGTTTGACTTAGTAGAAATATGAGGGTGGTAGGGTAGTTGGATTGCATGCAGAAAAAGCATCAGTGAAGAGTACAATAGTTATTGAATGCTTGGCCATAACTGCAGACTTACCAACTTGAAATTACTATTTTCTATTCACATTCTGAAACATGCACACAGTTTCTCCAATTAGAGTTGCCAAAGCTGTGTTGGATACACAAAAATCTATGAACTATGGTAAACACAAATCATCCTTTTGTTGTTATTCCTTTGCAAAACAAAAGGAAAAAAAGAAAAACCTACCAAAGTGCAATAATATTTCAATGGTTCATTTATATATTTATTTCTATGAGATTAAAGGAAAAAAAAACAGCAGCTACTAAAAATTAATAAACGTTTGAGGAGGAAAAAGCAAGAAAGTGACTCAGAATCCGCACGTGAGATTTTCACAGCTAATCACACACAAGACTGATTCACTGCTTACCTCACTCTGTTCACTCATTTTTCATATCATACTTTTCACTGCCCCATCAGCCTGCTCCACCAAGGTCAAATGAAAGAATGGCTAGCACACATCACAGTAAGATTTGTTTTAAACCAATCTGCTTTCCCTTTTCATGTAGACTCAATGTGTTTTTGAAATTGTCCATGCATATGTGAAAAACTAAGCTAAAATGCAGAAATTATCAGACCTGATTTTAGGGGGGGGGGGGGGGAGCGGAGGGATGCAGCAGTGGACAAAGGAAGGAGAATGTATGAGTGTACTAGATGTGCGCATTTTCATTCTGTAAAGCTACTCTGCAGTTAACACAGGCATAGTTCAAATCCAGATCGGCTAATCCTTGTTTGCATGTTACTCAGTGATCATAAAATCTTTCATTTCACATCACAATATTCTGCTATCAAAATAATTTGTAGTTTTTCATGTGTCTATTTATTTTTCACCAGTACAATAAATGAAGCAGCAACCATCCCTGTTTTAATAAACATTTTTGACCAACATATGAAAAAAATGGATATGCTGATTCTCAAATATTTTTTTTTAATTTACCACTTACCAACCATGTCTGCATGTATATTAAGTTTACAAGCAAAATAAAACAAAAACTTATACAATTCCAATCTATTTATTCTAAAATTATACAAAATAGCAATTTAAGTTTCATAAATATACTTTTGCACAGAAAAGCATACATACTAGAAATGGTTGTCCTACGAAATCAACAATTTGAAGAAGGCTCATTTCTTAGAAATTATGTTTATTAAAATGAAGATGATTTTATCTGGAGGAACATATCACAAACCTCTACTGGAAATAAGCTAGAACTTTGATTTCAAAAGGTGAGTGTCAGGAGTGCATCTAGAGAGAGGGCTTAAAAGTAACACTCCCTGAAATCTGCTTGCTATTTCTGTTATTTGGCCCCTTCATGTTTCAAGAAAATCTGCAAAGATGCAAACAATCCTCCAGTGTTCGGTTAGCAGTAAGTAAATTGCTGAGGGACCTGAGTGCTGGAATACTTTAGCAGGCAATTCCTCTCTGTCTTTCATTCTGTTTGTCTGTGTTAAATTCCCCCTCTGCCCTCATCCATTCTCACATCCAGTTCCCAGCTTTGTCTATCCATCAATCCCCACACTTTGTCAGTGCTGACTTCATCCTGGCTCTCACAATCACATCCAAGCAATACCCGCTGCCACTGGGGAGCTTTTCGCCTCCCATCTGCGTCTCGCTGATCTGCTGACTGAGGCCCTGACGCTTGTCGTTCTCTATTGCACAGGCAAGCAAAAACGCTAATGCTGAACCTGATTTCTATCGTGCAGCTTTTCACCTTTTCTTTCGGAGGAAGGGGGATAGAGGGTGAGAGAAAGAGATGTTTGCTGAATTTTCGAAAACAATTCGTACTCTAGTCAGGTTGAGGCTCAATTTGTCTTCTCTCTACAACACATCAATAGAAATCACAGGGAGAAAATGTATCCCTAATTAAGGGTTGATAAGCTCTACGTCAAGTGCAGTTTAGGAAAAACCAAAGCTTCTATGGACTCAGCCAGTTAAAATCTATACAGCACTTCCATAGCAGCTCCATGGCAAAGCAAGACAGGCTCTACTTGAATAAAAGTTTAATCTTGGAAGAAAAATATACACAGAAACCTGATTCCCCTCTGCTGCTTTAATATCCAAATTAAAATGTGAATTTCCTAAAATAAAATGGTATATTGCAGTTAAACTATTTAAAATTAATAAAAACACTTTATGAATTAGTTGTTAATCACTAGTTATTTAATCTTAACAGCTGTATAATTCTGATCAGCAAGCCCTTGTTCGCTGGCAATTTCTTTTTAAAACTAATACTTGTAGTTTTGATATATGGCCCTCTCAGTTGTGTGCTATCATTTGTGTTAGCAAATTCCTATAAAAACATCAGTAATATTTCATAAAGAAACTTAAATAAATCACTGTATTGATTATTTACCCTGTATTTCAATCCTCTTCATGCTATGATAAATATTTGTCTAATATAAAGAAAAATAAATCCATCTAGACTATACATCAAGACCCTATTAAAAAAAACAACAACAGGCTTCTTATGCTCATACGTAAATCTCTCTGAAATATTACAAGAGTTTAACAACTGTGCAAAAAAAAATTGTGAAGATTCCTATGGACAAAATGAAACTAGACTCAGTAGTACTTTGTAGTCTTCTTTTGAAAACCCAACATTTTCCTTTCAAATAGGAATCGGTAAAACACAACAAATGAATCTATTTTTGTTTCATTTGTGGACCCCTGAAATGAATAGAGGGGGTCCCATGTATATCTCATTACTTCATATTTCCCATTCAAGTCTATGGCTATGCTATGAACAAATAAACAGGTATAGGTAACTCTAGCAACTAACTCTTGCCTTTGTGACCTCACAGCCTTGTCAGAGACAAGGCAGGATAAGTTGTCAAGGAAACCACACAAAGGACAAATTACAGGCATCTTTTTAACTAGCCTATACCTGCTATATATATCAAGTAATGCTGACCTACTTCCACTATAATCTCTAAGCATATGCAAGAAGCTCTGTATTTCTTCTCTAGCAGTTGGTAGAGATGGATGCATTTGAAGAAGCCTTCTCACCATTAAAAAAAAAAACAAAAAAAAAACAACCCTACAAAATTTTAGATTTGGCACCAGTCAAGTTTTGCTTCTGATCCTTCCTGTGTTGCAGTGGCCTTACTCAATGTTCCAGAAAGACAGAGGCAATGGCATTGCTAGTTTTTTTATTTTCTCTTCACTGGGAGAGGGTCATGGTGGAAGACAGTGTGGAGTTTGTAGTATTGCTAGTGATATTTTTTGTCTCTGTGTGTCTGGACACCAGCAAAGCAAGCACACTGACAGACTGAAGAGTCTTACCAGTCTGCCAGTGTTTTTGGTTCTGTTAGTATTTAAGAGGTTTTTTCTTTTGACTGTAAAAGGAGTCAGTCAGCACCGAATGTACACAGCATGCACATATACATACTGTCTGTGACAGACAATTCTCCAAACTGGGAGGGGGAAACTTACAGTATCAAAAAATAAATTCCTTTGCAATATCAAAAACCCTATAGTCAGTGCACTTCAACAAATTCCATCATGTCAGCAAAAGGAATAGGAAGGAACAGCAGGCTTTGTAGCTTTTTCAGGGGCAGAGAAATTGGTGCAGAGCCACCCCAGCATAGTAGTAGCAATTTAAAAAGCAGTCCTGCCCCTAAAGTGAAGAGATACTTTTTTATGTGTAGAATGGGAGGAGAGGAAAGCATATCAAAGTAGAAGCAATTAAAATGTGGAAAGCACTTGCCACTGCCACCTGTTCAGCTCCCTTTTGTTTTGGAGCAGAAGGAAAAGGTGGGAGAGCCATTCAAGGCTGAAAGTAGCAAGGCAGGGACATAGACTGGAGCAGCAGATATACAACAGCCAAAATCAGCAGCACATTGTTGTATATTAGTTACTGTAGCTGAAGCAATAGAGGCAGTATTTTCAACAACTGATTATGAGGAAGAATCTTGTATGTGATTCCCTGAGTCAGAAATTGAAGACCCAAACACTGAAAAAAATTTGGGAGGATTACTCAGTAGCATCTTAGCCTCCAGTGCAATAATGGGGGAGATAGATGGTGATACTGATGGTGAGAGCAACAACCAGGAAGGGCAGGCAGGGCACCTAGAACGTGTTAGTAACTCTATTGGCATTTTTCCTCAGGGTCCACCCTCTACCTCAATGTCAGTGCCAGCTTCATTCCCTAAGTATGTAGAGAAGAGATCATGGAGGACATCCCTGATCTGGAGGCACTTTAAAGAGAGGGAGGACCCACATTTTGTTCTTTGTATTCATTGCAATAAGGATATTAGTCAAGGGATGCAAGTGGAGCATCTGACAAACATTGATATGCAGCATCACTTGCAGAAGCAGCACCGCTAGCACTGGCATCAGGAAAAATTGGCAATGCTAGCCTGGGACCCCTTTGCCAGTCAAAATAAAAGCCATAGGAAAGGGATTAAAAATGGCAAGATTATTGCCCAAGTTATCCATATCCTTTCCATCAGTCAGATGGCAAGCCAGAAGCCCCTGGCCATGCATCCAAAGCAGCAACCCATCATGGAAGAAATGAAAAGATCTTCCATAGCACTGTCCCAGGGCAAGAAGCAGGCAGCATCCAAAGAAGTAGCAAGAAACATCAGGGAAATGATTACCCTGGATGACCAGCCCCTGCACGTATTGGAGAATGTGGGGCTTTAAGCATCTGCTGCATATGTTAACCCCAAATTACAAAATCCCCTCCAGGAATACATTAAGCAGGCAGGTTATCCTCACCCTGTACAACTAGTGTCATAGTTGTATCCAAATGCAGCTGGCTAAGACAAAAAAAGAGAAGCATGCATTTCACTACTGATAACTGGAGCAGCATGAATGCTACAAATGCTTACTTATCCATTTCAGCTGCAACTACGGGTTTCTATTGTATACTACTTATCCATGATAGCACACTAGTAGGACATGGCCAAGACAGGAGCATGTAGCAGCTCTAGTGGGGTCCTAGGATCAGGGTGCAGATGGGCTATTCTGTACTCACTGGTGATGGACAGCTCCCATTTCTTGTGCGATATCCTATTGGCCATAAGACACATGCTGGAGTTAGACCAGAAAGGCAGGAGTCTTCAGGAAGATTTCTTTGTGATACACAGTAGTGCTAATATAACAAGGGTAGTAGAAAATAGGGGCTTTCGAGGTATTCACTGATTTGCACACTTGCTACACATGACAGTGAGGAATGCCCTGGGTCTGGGGCCCAAGGACCACAGGAATCTATTCCTGAAGGATCTAATAAAGACATGCAGGAAAATAGTGGGGCATTTCCATAGAAGCATGAAGAGTGGGCAGCTTCCCCATGAGAAGTAGAAAAAATTTAGTATGCTTCATAATCATCTAATTCAAGATGTTGACAACTGAACTCCCATCTATGCAATGCTGCAGAGTTTAGTGAAGCAGCAGACACCCCTTCACCATCTGTCTCTGGAAACTGAGAAAGAGGTGGATTGCCCTCTGTGTACCATGACTAGGTAGTGATAAGGCAGCTGATAGAAATCCTGAAGCTCTTCAAGAATGTCACAAGGACGTCACTGCCTTCATTGTATGCATATCTATCTCATGCATATTCATTGTGAATATCCTGAAAACCTGGCCTGTTTGTGGCACTCAAGGACTGGAGTTCACCATCACTGAGCTAGGGTGTATGAACAAAAGTTTCAGAGGCAGAGGCAAAATGAGTACGTAGTACAGGAAAGAGTGCCCACCTCAAAGAGTTGTGCAAGCTCAAGCAGCACCCTGTCAGCTACCATTTCCTCCCCAACTCAATATACCAAAGCTACACTGCCCACAGAGAATCTTTCTGCTGGCACAGAATGTATAGCAGTGAATGATGATATAGACTTAATTGGCATCTCAGAGACATGGTGGAAGGAGGATAACCAATGGGACAGTGCTATACCAGGGTACAAATTATATTGCAGTGACAGAGAGGAGCACCCGGGAGAGGGTGTAGTGCTTTCTGTCTGGGATGGCATAGAATCCAACAGGATAAACATCCTGCATGAGACTAAATGCACAATCAAATCTTTATGGGTAGAAATCCCTTGTGTGTTGGGGAAGACTATAGTGATAGGAGTATACTACTGACCACCTGGCCAAGATGGTGAGATGGACAGTGAAATGCTAAGAGAAATTAGGGAAGCTAACCAAATTGGTAGTGCGGTAATAATGGGAGATTTCAATTACCCCAATATTGACTGGGTAAATGTATCATCAGGACATGCTAGAGAGATAAAGTTCCTGGATGGAATAAATGACAGTTTTATGGAGCAATTGGTTCAGGAACAGACGAGAGAGGGAATAATTTTAGATCTAATTCTCAGTGGAGCACAGGATTTGGTGAGAGAGGTAATGGTGGTAGCGCCGCTTGGCAACAGTGATCATAATCGGGCCGATACAGTAAGGACGCATAAGAAACAGTGCGGCAGTACCGGGCACACCCTCGTTTGCCGAACGCACATCTTGGTTCACAAGCCGCTCGATTCAGTATTCAAATTAGACGCAAATCCAAGCAGTGTCCAAAGCACGTCAATGAAGCGGTAGGCGTTCGCAATCCATTTTACTGTATAGAGCGGTATGCAGCACCTATAAAGTATCCAGGGTGCGCTGGTACCTGTCATTTCAAATGTCATTCCACCAGGTAAGTGGATGATTCTTTTCTACAGACCCTGCTGCCTTGAGCGCCCGGCCCAACGTCCAAGCCGTGGACCCCGCGACTTTGGACGTCCGAGGTCACGGCTTCCGTTCATGGACCTTCCCGCCTGTAGGCCCCGCTGCCTTGGGCGCCCGGCCGGACGTCCAAGCCGCGACCTTGGATGTCCGGCCGGGCGCTCAAGGCAGTGGGGCCTCCGATCATGGACGCCCGGATACAGGTGGGAAGATCCATGAACGGACGCCGTGACCTTGCACATCAGCTGGACCTGGAGACTCAGGATGCCTAGCGGACACCCATCTCTCCGGCGTCCGTAAAGGCGTCCATGTCCAGAGCCTCAGAGACGCCCAGAGCTGAATGGATGGTACAGTTCAACCGAAACATATCACATACCTCCTCCTGTCTTGCTGCTGGGTTCTCCGGTCGGATGGGTTCTCCTTGCTACCTGGGCTCCCCTGTTCGCCTCTCCAATCTGCCGAGCATTTTGAGCGTTTCTCATTCGAGCATTTCTCATTCTGCTTCTCAACCGAATGAAAAATAGTGCCAGAGCAATAATATACATGTTGTCCATGGCGCTGTCTGGTACGAAGCTGACTGTACACCACACTAATGCCAGGGTCAAGGTAGGTGGTAAATATGCAGGTTAAAGATGCGGCAAATAAGCTGGTTATAAAGGCGATAATCTGGGCGCACGTTACTGTATTGGAGGGAATAGCTAAATCGATCATTAACATATATACAAGAGGTGGGCGGAGACGGATACGCGTCCATTTTGGCAAGCAGTAAGGATGTGTAAAACCGGATACTGAATCGCGGGTTAGCCTTATGCGTCCAAAATGTGTCCCCAAAGCGGGTTAAAAACAGGGTAACCGCGGCCGCGCTTTACTGTATCGGCCCGAATATGATCAAATTTAAATTAATGACTGGAAGGGGGCAGTAAGCAAATCCACGGCTCTCGTGCTAAACTTTCAAAAGGGAAACTTTGATAAAATGAGAAAAATTGAAAAAATTGAAAGGAGCAGCTACAAAGGTAAAATGTGTGCAAAAGGTATGGTCATTGTTAAAAAATACCATCCTAGAAGCACAGTCAAGAAGTATTCCACAATTAAGAAAGGTGGAAGGAAGACAAAACAATTACCGGCATGGTTAAAAGGTGAGGGGAAAGGAGCTATTTTAGCCAAAAGATCTTCATTCAAAAATTGGAAGAAGGATCCAACAAAAGAAAATAGGATAATGTATAAGTGTTGGCACGTTAAATGTAAGACATTGATAAGACAGGCTAAGAGAGCATTCGAAAAGAAGTTGGCCTTAGAGGCAAAACTCACAGTAAAAACTTTTTAAAATATATCCGAAGCAGAAAGCCTGTGAGACAGTTAGTTGGACCGTTAAATGATCAAGGGGTTAAAGGGGCAATTAGAGAAGATAAAGCCATTGCGGAAAGATTAAATGATTTCTTTGCTTCGGTGTTTACTGAAGAGAATGTTGGGGAGATAACCATACTGGAGAATGTTTTCATGGGCAATGATTCAGATGGACTGAATCAAATCACGGTGAACCTAAAAGATGTGGTAGGCCTGATTGACAAACTGAAGAGTAGTAAATCACCTGGACCGGATGGTATACACCCCAGGGTTCTGAAGGAACTAAAAAATGAAATTTCAGACCTATCAGTAAAAATTTGTTACCTATCATTAAAGTCAACCATTGTACCTGAAGACTGAAGGGTGGCTAATGTACCCCCAAATATTTAAAAAGGGCTCCGGGGCGATCCGGGAAACTACAGATTAGTTAGCCTGACTTCAGTGCCAGGAAAAATTTCAAAATCACACAACATATAGAAAGACTTGGTTTAATGGAACAAAGTCAGCATGGCTTCACCCAAGGCACGTCTTGCCTCACTAATCTGCTTTACTGTTTTGAAAGAATTAATAAACATGTAGATAAAGGTGAACTGGTAGATATAGTGTATTTGGATTTTCAGAAGGTGTTTGACAAAGTTCCTCATGAGAGGCTTCTAGAAAAAGTAAAAAGTAATGGGATAGGTGGTGATGTCCTTTCGTGGATTACAAACTGGCTAAAAGACAGGAAACAGAGAGTATGATTAAATGGACAATTTTCTCAGTGGAAGGGTGTGGGCAGTGGAGTGCCTCAGGGATCTGTACTGGGACACTTAATTTTCAATATATTTATAAATGATCTGGAAAGAAATATGATGAGTGAGGTAATCAAATTTACAGATACAAAATTATTCACAAGATTTAACTACAGGAAAATCACAAGATTTAACTACAGGAAAAATAGTGGAAAGTGTTCTAAACATCAGAATCACAGAACATATAGAAAGACATGGTTTAATGGAACAAAGTCAGCATGGCTTTACCCAAGGCAAGTCTTGCCTCACAAATCTGCTTCACTTTTTTGAAGGAGTTAATAAACGTGTGGATAAAGGTGAACTGGTAGATGTAGTATACTTGGATTTTTAGAAGGCGTTTGACAAAGTTCCTCATGAGAGGCTTCTAGGAAAAGTATAAAATAATGGGATAGATGGTGATGTCCTTTCATGGATTATAAACTGGCTAAAAGACAGGAAACAGAGAGTAGGATTAAATGGACAATTTTCTCAGTGGAAGAGAGTGGGCAGTGGAGTGCTTCAGGGATCTGTACTGGGACCCTTACTTTTCAATATATTTATAAATGATCTGGAAAGAAATAAGACGAGTGAGGTAATCAAATTTGCAGATGATACAAAATTGTTCAGAGTAGTTAAATCACAAGCAGATTGTGATAAATTGCAGGAAGACCTTGTGAGGCTGGAAAATTGGGCATCTAAATGGCAGATGAAATTTAATGTGGACAAGTGCAAGGTGATGCATATAGGGAAAAATAACCCATGCTGTAGTTACACAATGTTAGGTTCCATATTAGGTGCTACTACCCAAGAAAGAGATCTAGGCGTCATAGTGGATAACACATTGAAATCATCGGTTCAGTGTGCTATGGCAGTCAAAAAAGCAAACAGAATGTTGGGAATTATTAGAAAGGGAATGGTGAATAAAACGGAAAATGTCATAATGCCTCTGTATCGCTCCATGGTGAGACCGCACCTTGAATATTGTGTACAATTCTGGTCGCTGCATCTCAAAAAAGATATAATTGCAATGGAGAAGGTACAGAAAAGGGCTACCAAAATGGGGGATGGAACAGCTCCCCCATGAGGAAAGACTAAAGAGGTTAGGACTTTTCAGCTTGGAGAAGAGACGGCTGAGGAGGGATATGACAGAGGTGTTTAAAATCATGAGAGGTCTAGAACGGGTAGATGTGAATCTGTTATTTACTCTGTCGGATAATAGAAGGACTAGGGGGTATTCCATGAAGTTAGCATGTGGCACATTAAAAACTAATTGGAGAAAGTTATTTTTCACTCAACGTACAATAAAGCTCTGGAATTTGTTGCCAGGGGATGTGTTGGTCAATGGTTAGTGCAGTTAGTGTAGCTGTGTTTAATAAAGGATTGGATAAGTTCTTGGAGGAGAAGTCCATTACCTGTTATTAATTAAATTGACTTAGAAAATAGCCACTACTATTACTAGCAACAGTAACATAGGATAGACTTCATTTTTGGTTACTTGTCAGGTTCTTTTGGCCTGGATTGGCCATGGTTGGAAACAGAATGCTGGGCTTCATGGACCCTTGATCTGACCCAGTATAGCAATTTCTTATGTTCTTATGTTCTATAGCTAAAGCAGCTGGCAAAGGAAACACTTGGCCCATCCCAGAAAAGTAAATCTCAAAAGATATTTCTGTGACACACTATCTCAAATAGCCCATCGAGAACATGGACACAGATGCACTGGAATATTGAGGACACAAGTTCGCAGTCTGGCTAGACTTAACCAAGGGGGATCAGCACTATCCTTCCTTATCAGTGTTTTACTTATATAACAGGAATACTTCAAGATTATTTTTGGATAGCATTTTGTGCCATTTCAGTATAATTAAATTAAATGCAACCAAATCTTTCTATATCTCTTGGCTTAAAACAGCTTGCAAAAACAGCTTATATAAAAATATCATGGAGACAAAAGTCCAATAGGAAAATAAGACCTATCCAACTATTTGCATCACATGCAACCTGTACTATTCTCTCCAGTTGAGGAGATGTCACATGGGTACACCAGATGCAAAGAACTTGTGGTCCTCATGGAACAAGAACAATGCTTGGATGCCAGAGTTGCATATTTGAAGGATCTAAGGGAAATAGAAAGGAATATTGATAATGCCTATAGAAACATAGTGGAACAGTCCCACCTCCACTCTGGTAACCCTTGAAGAGCAAGATTACAGATTAGGAGAACATCAGTACAGCAGGTAGTGATCCTGTACAAAGGATGAGCTGTACAAGTGATGCATTATCCTCTCATGCCAAGGATGCGTCACATATGGGAGGATCTCAGGAGAGCAAGGTTAAGACTGCAGTGGTCACTAGTGATTTAATTATCAGGAATATAGATAGTTGGGTAGCTGATGGTCATGAATATTGTATGGTGACTTGCCTGCCTGATGCAAGGGTAGTAAATTTATCATGACACACAGAATTTGAGGAAGTACAGGAGAGTAGTATGTGTTTGTGGTACATGATGGTACAGATGATATAGGGAAAAATAGCAAAGAGGTTGTGGAAACAAATTTATGCTCTTAGGAAGGATATAAATTCAGAACCTCAAGATAAGATTCTCCGAAATGCTACATGTTCCACATGCAGATCCATAGAGAAAGGCAAAGCTCTGGAGTCTGTATGCATGGATGAGACACTGGTGCAGGGAGGAGGGATTTCAATTTATAAGAAACTGGGGAACATTCTGGGGAAAGGGGAGTCTATTCTGTAATAATGGCCTTGTTATTAACTTGGATGGAAATGGACGGCGGACATTAAAAACAAAAAATGAAATAGTACAGCCTTTAAACTAAATTGTGGAGGAAAGTCGACAGTCACGTGGGATAGTGTGGTTCAGAATCTTGTGCTTAGAGATGTTACAGATCACAGAGATACAATAGATTTCCCTTAATAAGAGGATGAGATACATTTAAATAAAGTACTAGGTTCCAGAAACAATTTTGGGTTGCCTGAAGGAAAAATCACAAAGAGCAGAGTATTACCATGAAAAATCAGAACATACTAAATTGTCTTTATACGAATATGAATAGCTTAAATAACAAAACTGATGAATTGTAATTTAAGGAGATCAATGAGAATATAGACAAATTAGGTATCACGAAACTTAACAACAAGTGGGATATAGCAATACCAATTTACAAGACATATTTGTAAAAGGAAGGGACAATTATCTGCATCAGGCATGATATACCATCAATAAAAGTTAAACTTAAAAATGATAGAGGCAAAAGTTTTGAATTACTATGGATAGAAATTTCAAGAGAAAATAGGAGAAATTTAGTAACATAGAAACATAGAAATGACAGCAGAAAAGGAGCAAATGGTCCATCCAGGCTGCCCAGGAAGCCCATGGCAGCATCTGCCATGCCTTGCAGGTTACCCTCATCCTTAACAGATTCCCAGACTGTAAAAATCGGGCCCTTATTGGTTTGAATTCAATTCCATGTTATCCCTTTGAAGTATAGAGCAATGTTGAGTTGCATCTAAAGTATTAAGCTTATTCATTAATGGTAGTAACCGCCGCATCAGCAAGTTACCACCATGCTTATTTATTTTCCCAGCCTATAGAAATTGGGGTCTTCATTGGTTGCTGTCTGAATCCAATTCCCCTTTTCCCCTGCCATTGAAGCAGAGAGTGATGAAGGAGCTGCATCATCAGTATGAAGGCTTATTGGTTAAGGGTAGTAAACGCCACACCAGCAAGTTACCCCCATGCACTCATTTCTTCATTTTCATCCACAGTGTTAATCCCATGCTGCTTTGAATTCTTTCACTGTTTTCATCCTCACCACCTCCTCTAGAAGGGCATTCTAGGCATCCACACCCTCTCGGTGAAGAAATATTTCCTGTTATTCATTCTGAGTCGTCCTCCCTGGAGTTTCATTTTGTGACCCTCATTCTACTAATTTCTTTCCACTGGAAAAGGGTTGTCAATTGTGCCTCATTAAAACTTTTCAGGTTTCTGAAGGTCTGTATCATATCTCCCCACACCTCTCCTTTTTAAGTATTTACATATTCAGATCTTTCAGCCTCTCCTCAAAGATCTTCTTCTACAGATCCCACAGCATTTTGGTTACTTTTCTCTGGACTGCCTCTATCCTATCTGTCTCTTTTGAGATACAGACTCCAGACTGAACACAGCGAGGCCTTACCAAGGACCTGTACAAGGGCATTATTATCTCCTTTTTCTTACTGTTATTCATCTCTCTATGCAGTCTAGAATTCTTCTGGCTTTAGCTATCACCTTGTTGCATTGCTTCACCATCTTTAGATCTCCAGACCTATTATCTCAAGGTCCCTCTCTTTGTCTGGGGTCATACTACTGTCCTCTGGACCAGATGGTGTAAATAGATGAGAGAATGGATACATAGATTAAAGAAACCAGTAAAGTAGGGAACACAATAATAATGGGGGATTTTACTTACCCCAACATCAATTGGGTGAATGTTTCCACTGGTCACATAAGAGAGGTAAAATTTCTAAACACAATAAATGACTACTTATTGAATGAGTTGGTCCAAGAACCCATGAGGTAAAGTTCTACCCTAGACCTGGATCTCAGTGGAATGCAGGACCTTCTGCAGGGGGTAAAAGTAATGGAACCATTGGGCAAAGGTGATCACAACATGATCAATTTTGATATACGTATTGGGGGAAAAGTCAGTGATAAAACTGCAGAGAGGAGATTATGAAAGAATGAGGAAGCTGGTGAGAAACTAAAGGAATCCAACAGAAGGGTTCAAAGGTGTGCATGAGGCATGGAATAATTTAAAAAATATCATATTGGAAACCCAGTTAAAGTGAAGTCTACTCATCAAAAAAGGGAAGAATTGGATGAAGAGGTTACAAACATAGCTAAATAATGAGGTAAACAAGACTACTCAGCTAAGAAAGATTCCTTTAAAAAATAGAAAATGGACCCAAGCGATGAAAACAGAAGGGAGCACAACAATGCTGGAGTAGATATAAAAATATTGATAAGGCTGGCCAAAAGAGATTTTGAGAAGAAGCTTGCCAGGGAAATGAAAAATAATAATAAAGGCTTTTTCCAGTACATGAAAAATAAGAGACCAGTGAGGAAGATAGTTGGCCCTCTGGATAACCAAGGGGTTAAGTTGATAAGACCATAACAGATAGATTTCTCTGTATTGGTCTTTACCCAAGAGAATGTTGGGGATGATTCCCAAACAAGAAGCTTTCTTTAGGGGGAGATGCCTCCAAAGTGCTACAAGACATTACTGTGGAGCAGGAAGAAGTGATAAGAATTATAGATAGGCTCAACAGTAATAAGTCTCCAGGGTTAGATGGAATCTACCCCAGAGATCTACCAGAAATAAAACTAGAAATTGCAGACACACTTGCACAGATTTGCAATTTGTCACTAACATTGGCTGCTGTACCAGAGGTCTATAAAGTGACCAATGTGACATATTTAAGAAGGGCTCTGGAGGGAACTGGGAAATTATAGATCTGTAAGCCTGACATCAATACCGTGTAAGATTGTGGAGATAATTATCAAGAATAAAACTGTTAAGCACATAGAAGTAAATAGTATAATTAGGAATATCCGGAATGGATTTTAGGAAGACAAGTCATGTCTTACAAATCTAATAGGATTCTTTACAATTGTAACTAGGCACATCGATGCTGGTGAACTTATAGAAATGAAATGACGGCAGAAGAAGACCAAACGGCCCATCCAGTCTGCCCAGCAAGCTACACACATTTTTTTTTCTCATACTTATCTGTTTCTCTTAGCTCTTTGGTTCTATTTCCCTTCCACCTCCACCATTAATATAGAGAGCACTGATGGAGCTGCATCCAAGTGAAATATCAAGCTTGATTAGTTAGGGGTAGTAACCGCCGCAATAAGCAAGCTACACCCATGCTTATTTGTTTTACCCAGACTGTTGGTAAACTGGATGATGACAACATGTTTTTAGACTTTAAAAAGGCATTTGACAAAAAGACCTCATAAGAGATTACTCTGGATACTGATAGACTATAACAGTGCTTCTCAACCCAGTCCTCGGGGCACAGCTAACCAGTCAGGTTTTCAGGATATCCACAATAAATAGATCTGCATGTAAATATCTCTTATACATATACATTGTGGATATCCTACAAACCTGACTGGCTAGGTGTGTCCTGAGGACTGGGTTGAGAAGCACTGGACTATGGGATAGGGGCAATCTACATTCATGGATCAGTAACTGATTAAATGGAAGGAGGCAGGGAGTGGGATTGAATGGCCAGTTCTCAAACTGGAGGGAGATACATATCAGAATGCCTCAAGGGTTGGTACTAGGCTGGATACAATTCAAATTGTTTATAAATGATATAGAAGATGGAGTAAAGAGTATTGTTGCAAAATTCTCAAATGATACCAAATTATGTAAGGTAGTTAAAACACAGGCTAATTGTGTAAACTTAAGGAGGATGTAAAAAGCTTGGGAACTTAGGCATTCAAATGGCAAATGGAATTTAATGTATACAAGTGCAAAGTGATGCATACTGCGAGAAAAAAATGCAAGCTATCAACACACACTGCTGGGGTCCACCCTGAAAAGCTGTTATAACGAGGGGAATATTAGAATTATTGTGGACCGTACACTGAAACCATCGGTGTAGTGAGCAGCAGTGCCCAAGAAAGCTAGCAGAAATAATTTGGAAACATTTCTATGACAAATCCAAAGATATAATCATGCCTCTATATAGAGCTCTGATGCAACTAAACCTGGTAGATTGTATACAGTTTTGGTCTCCCCCATCTAAAAAAATAGTGGCAGAGCTTAATAAGGTGCAGGGAAGGGCAACCATAATAGTGACAAATGGGGCATTTCTCATAAGAAGAAAGGCTAAAAGACTTAGGAATTTTTAACTTGGAAAAAGAAGATTGAGGTAGGACAAGATAGAGGTATACAAAATCATGAATGGAAAAGAAGAAACCCTAGACAAGCAATTATTTATGCTGCCAAAAATACTAGAAGCAAGGGACACCGAATGAAACTGTATGTTAGCAGTTTCAAGAAGAGCACAAGAAAATATTTCTTTAGTCAGTGGATAGTTTAACTGTGGAATCTGCTGCCGCCACATGTAGTCACAGCAAGCAGTGAAGAAGGGTTCAGAAGTCTGGACACATTCCTGGAAGACAAGGACTTCAAAGGAAATTAGGGACTGGACAGAGGCCAATTGGCTTCATACTTTTATAGATCTACAGGGAGTATTTACATGAAATCTGGTTTTCATCCGATGACTCTGAAACCCATATTGGAGACAGGATACTGGACTAAATGGACCATGGATCTGACCCAGTTTAGCCATTCTTATGCTCTTATTTACTGTGAACTATAGATTACTGGACTCATCTAATTATATCATCTGCAAAAGCAGAACTGAAGGCTATTAACATTTTGAGGTATGGTTAATTAAACTTATAATAAAAGTTGGAATGGTTCAAAGTGTTATTCCAGGGGTGAGCAACTCTGGTCCTTAAGAGCCTTAAACAGGCCTGGTTTTCAGGATATCGCTAATGAATATTTATTTTATTTATTTTAAATTTTTTATTCTGCTTTTCAAATATGCATGAAATTGATTTGTCTACAATCGAGACAGTGCATGCAAATCAATATTAAACAAAATTCTAACAAACTATCCTTAAAGAAAAACTGCAGACACAACTTAGTTTTCAAAGGCTTCTCCCAACTCTTTTCCTGTGCCTACAGCAAAATCCTTCTGGAGACAGGGCATAAGGAATATGAACCAATGATTCAATTGACTCAGAAGTCCATTTAAGCCATCATGTTAAATATTTATCACTCACAAAACATCTTTACACAACAAAAAGCACAAATTGGTCAATATAACTGTTCACATTGGCCTCTCCCATCACAAAATAAATCTCTTTATATGAATAATACTTACCAACCAAATAAGTTTCAGGTGATACCAAAGGAAGTTTCACATAGGAATAAGTGGAAAGAAAATGCTCATCTGAAAGGGTTCAAAGTTAATGTTCTCATATCACTATATAGTTATAAAGCTGGGAAAGTGAAAATGCACAGCATAAATACAGAAGATAACAGAACACCTGTAAGAAATACATGAAAATATTAAACAGTGTTTCAGTGTTTACTGAAGAGGATGTTGGGGAGGTACCCATACTGGAGAAGGTTTTCATGGGTAATGATTCAGATGGACTGAACCAAATCACGGTGAACCTAGAAGATGTGGTAGGCCTGATTAACAAACTGAAGAGTAGTAAATCACCTGGACCAGATGGTATACACACCAGAGTTCTGAAGAAACACAAAAATGAAATTTCAGACCTATTAGTAAAAATTTGTAAACTATCATTAAAATCATCCATTGTACCTGAAGACTGGAGGATAGCTAATATAACCCCAATATTTAAAAATGGCTCCAGGGGCGATCTGGGAAACTACAGACTGGTTAGCCTGACTTCAGTGCCAGGAAAAATAGTGTTCTAAACATCAAAATCATAGAACATATAGAAAGACATGGTTTAATGGAACAAAGTCAGCATGGCTTTACCCAAGGCAAGTCTTGCCTCACAAATCTGCTTCACTTTTTTGAAGGAATTAATAAACATGTGGATAAAGGTGAACTGGTAGATATAGTGTACTTGGATTTTCAGAAGACGTTTGACAAAGTTCCTCATGAGAGGCTTCTAAGAAAAGTAAAAAGTCATGGGATAGGTGGCAATGTCCTTTCGTGGCTTACAAACTGGCTAAAAGACAGGAAACAGAGAGTAGGATTAAATGGACAATTTTCTCAGTGGAAGGGAGTGGGTAGTGGAGTGCCTCAGGGATATGTATTGGGACCCTTACTTTTCAATATATTTATAAATAATCTGGAAAGAAATAAGACGAGTGAGGTAATCAAATTTGCAGATGATACAAAATTGTTCAGAGTAGTTAAATCACAAGCAGATTGTGATAAATTGCAGGAAGACCTTGTAAGGCTGGAAAATTGGGCATCTAAATGGCAGATGAAATTTAATGTGGACAAGTGCAAGGTGATGCATATAGGGAAAAATAACCCATGCTATAGTTACACAATGTTAAGTTCCATATTAGGTGCTACCACCCAAGAAAGATCTAGGTGTCATAGTGGATAACACATTGAAATTGTTTGTTCAGTGTGTTGCAGCAGTCAAAAAAGCAAACAGAATGTCGGGAATTATTAGAAAGGGAATGGTGAATAAAACAGAAAATGTCATAATGCCTCTGTATCGCTCCATGGTGAGACCGCACCTTGAATACTGTGTACAATTCTGGTCGCCACATCTCAAAAAAGATATAATTGCGATGGAGAAGGTACAGAGAATAGCGACCAAAATGATAAGGGGAATGGAACAGCTCCCCTATGAGGAAAGACTAAAGAGGTTAGGACTTTTCAGCTTGGAGAAGAGACGGCTGAGGGGGGATATGATAGAGGTGTTTAAAATCATGAGAGGTCTAGAATGGGAAGATGTCAATCGGTTATTTACTCTTTCAGATAATAGAAAGACTAGGGGGCACTCCATGAAGTTAGCATGTGGCACATTTAAAACAGAGAAAGTTCTTTTTCACTCAACACACAATTAAACTCTGGAATTTGTTGCCAGAGGATGTGGTTAGTGCAGTTAGTATAGCTGTGTTTAAAAAAGGATTGGATAAGCTCTTGGAGGTGAAGTCCATTACCTGCTATTAAGTTGACTTAGAAAATAGCCACTGCTATTACTAGCAACAGTAACATGGAATAGACTTAGTTTTGGGGTACTTGCCAGGTTCTTATAGCCTGGATTGGCCACTGTTGGAAACAGGATGCTGGACTTGATGGACCCTTGGTCTGACCCATTATGGCATGTTCTTATGTTCTTATAGTTGACAATATTTTCATGTATTTTTTACAGGTGCTCTGCTGTTCAGCTGTGAATGCAGTTGATGCTGGTATATATCATCACCATCCTTGTTTATTTATAGCACCCTTTGCCAAAAGATTTCAAAGCATCTTACAATAGAAATTGTGTTTACAGTAGGTATATGGTGCACTGATAATTGGGTATTCAAATAATGTGGATGCATATATAGATTAGCAGAGATTAACATACATTCACAGAACAGTGAAATTGGTATAGATATTATCAGTACAAATATCAAACAATTCAAACATACACATAAACATAGGAGTAAATATTTCAGATGCATGCAATTGAACATAAATACAATAGAGCATAGCTATGGTTACCGTACTTTAGGTTTAGAACAAGAGAGTAAAACTCGTAGTTAAGTACCTTGCAGTCTCATTATAATTAGCATGCTTAAATATGTGTCAGGTGCCATTCAGGGTGTAGTGACTTGAAAGGAGTGAGTGACATTCTATGTACAGTTTATGGCACGGTTTGCAATTTATTGGAGGGCCACATTGTGTTTTATTGGAGGGCCTATTTAAGTTTATGATGCCAGCTAAATGCCAAAAGTGATTATGAACTGCCAGGATTTCAGAAACTTCCTGAAAGTGAGGCGATCTGGGGCAAGCCTGATCACCGGCAGCAGAGAGTTCCAGACTGTGGGGACTGCTTCTGCAAAGGTTGTCTTTAAGGTGTTTAATTAAAAGTAGGATTTTCTTGAGAGCTGGAACCACTAGGCAGGCTGAAGTATATGAGAGACATGGCCATGTCAGGTTTTATTTGCATTAGGCTTGATTTATTATGTATTATTTATGTGTGATCATTGCTATTTACAATTTTTAAATTAAATTCTTTGGATTTGCACACCAATATTGTTTTTCTATTTATTAAGTTATTTATTATTCACTATATATTTCTGAAGACTCCTCCTTTATGTTTTTGCCTCCGATGAGCTTGAATCCGTTTGCTGTCTCTTCTTCTAGGTAAAAGGAAGGCCTCCAGTCCCATTGAGTCCAGCCCTGTTCTAATTTGCTAACATATCTCTACATGACTATCTAGAAGATACTGAATAAAATAGCAGTGGGTGTCTTTAGATGGTGACTTTGACCTGTCAATCATAATGTTGATTTCCTAAATTTTCACTATGAACACAGATCCTGAGGGTTGGCCTGTTCACAGGGTCACTGCCTTAAGGTTTAAGAGCTATTAGTTTGAAGCCCAGGTGACCTTGTATGTGAGAAAAGGTGAAAAGTAAGTCCTAATCAAAAAGGACAGATTGGTGGACTATCTTCTATTTAGTCAATCACGTAGCTCACTGGAAAATATTTTCCTTCCCAACACCAAACACGGTTATATGCTTAGTATCCAGAATCAGCTGCATAGCCACAGGTAGGCCTGCGTGGGCCATGGCCACCCACTTTGCACTCAGGCCCACCCAATTAGCAATGCCTAGTTTCAAATAGGCCCAATGCAGGTCTATCAAGGAGCTCATCCCATGTGGCCTGCGATGATGAGTCCCGTCACAGGACTGCCACGGAGCTCATCCCACATGGTCTGAAAAGAGTAGGCGTGACACAGGGTTGTCATGGAGCTCATTCCGAGTGATCCGAGAAGAGGAGGCCCGATGTAGCAAAGAGGCCCAGAAGAGAGGCCTTGATAGAGTATGTGGGAATGAGAAGCCTGTATGAGTGTATGCATGAGAGAGAGCTTAGGAATGAGAAACCTGTTTGTATGTGTGAGAGGGAGCACATGAGTGAGAACTCTGTGTGTGTGTGTGTGTGTGTGGGTGGCTGGGTGTGGGTGTGTGTGGGTGCATACATGAGAGAGAGCATGGAGTGAGAAGCCAGTGTGTGTGTATGCATGAGAGACAGCATGGGAGTGAGAAGCCTGTGTGGATGTGTGAGAGAGTTCATAGAAGTTAGAAGCCTGTGTGTGCATGCATGAGAGAGAGAGCATGGAGTGAGAAGCCAATGTGTGTGTGTGTGTGTATACATGAGATACAGCATGGAAGTGAGATACCTGTATGTGTATGTGGGATTGAGCACATGGGAGTGAGAAGCCTATGTGTCATGTGTGTGAGAGAGAGAGAAAGCATGTTGGAGTGAGCCTGTATATGTTTTTGAGTGAGAGAGCAAGTTGGCATGGACAGCCTGTGTGATTTTCAGATCCTGTGAATGTGAAAGAGAGAAGTACATAGAAGTGGTAGCCTGCATGTGAGAGAGAGAGAGATTGTGAGAGCCTGTGTGTGTGTGTGTGTGTGTGTGTGTGTGTGTGTGTGTGTGTGTGTGAGTGGGAACTTGGATGTGAAAGAAAGTATATGAGAGTGAAAGCCTGCATGTAAGAGTGGGAGCCTGGGTAGGAGAGAGTATGTGGAAGTGGCAGCCTATATGAAGCAGGAAGGAAAGAAGACAGGAGAAGAGAGAAGATACAGAAAGAATAAAAGAGACCTTGAAAAAGGAATTAGGAAAATACAGGCAAGGGGAAAAAACAGACTGGGATCAACCGATTAGAAAAATAAGAGCAGACAACAAAGATAAATAACAATTATTCTGATTTCAAGCAATTGAAATATGCCATCTTTGAGAATGTACATTTCTTATATATTTGTATTTTACATTTTCTTCAGTATTCCACTGTTCACAAAGTTTGGTTTCTTGGGTTTTCTATTTCAGTCTTGACTGCCTGTTTCTGTTTCTAATTTGTAATCTCTTATTCTGTATTAGGTAAGGGTCTGTCTGTGGTGCACAGTGTGACAGAGGTGCAGTATTTCGACTAGCATGAAGTTTGTAAGGATTTGTAGTAGTCTGGCTTGTTTGCTCAGTAGGTCATGTATTAGTGTTCTAGGGCCAGATAAAATGTTTGCCTTGCTGCCTTTTTTATAGATAAGGTTGCTGCTGTTTTAGTCCTGAGAGCTACTGCTATTATGGTATGGTATGGCAAGGTTCTAGATGGTTTTTTATTATATTTTTGTAGGGGTTTGTGTTACTTCACAAAGTGCTTGGCAGTGGAGGGAGTTTGTTTTGCTGTTACTGAGTTAACACCAGAGTCTAAATAAATATTTTTTTGCATGTTGGGTTGTAATATGAACAATCCTAGTTCTGCTCTGCACCCACTTCAAAGCCTAAATTCGTATGATTCTTAAGATTATTGCTGTTTTATTGCATAGTCTGCATTTTTAGAAAGAGGATTCATAAAAGAATACATTAATATTTGTTTTATTACATGATTGGATCTGATGTTTCTGTGAGCATTCTTTGTTTACTTTTTGTATTATATTGTTGAATATTTATAAACTACAATACACATAAAATAAATTAATACAGATCAATAAGTTATTTTTGACGTTGGTAAGTGCCTGAAACAAAATATTTTAAAGCTTCACTCTGATGTATGATGACTGTTGCAGACTGCAAAGAAATCCATTGTCAGGTACATTCTGAGGATTATTTATTGATAAATATACAACTAGTAGGGCTCAAACCTAGATGCCTACTGCCTACTCATATTAACCTTGGGCTCCCCAAAATTCATTCAGGCTATGCCACTGAGTCTAAGTTATCAGATTCTCTGCATTTTTCCCATCAAAAATTGGACAATTTTCTATTAGCTATTTACTACACTTGTTACTTTTCTGCTGACACGTAAACAGCGTCACTGTTCCTGTTATGCTGAATAAGGGCTCCTTTGTTCACGAATCCAAATAACTCCTATAAAGATGATTTTTTTTATTTTCCTAAATGGTGACAGACCAGATCTAAAGAAGAGGAAAGACTACGTTGCTGTTCTGCTATACACATCAGGCATCTCTAATTAGACAGCAACAAAATTTTATTAATAGGCCGGACATTATGGAATGAGCTTGTTATAAATGGGTCCTGTCAAAGCCTTATTCAGCTACCAAATGAGTATTCTCAGTTCACTGCTCACATCTGAAGCATCACCGCTGGTGCCTGATAACAAATGATTGCTATTAACCGTATTGTTAGTAATGATGGCTGAAAACAAACAAAAACCCATAAATAACAGTCTACAGAAAAATTAACCCATAAACTTGATAGATATCCAGCTGAGAAATAATAAATGACACTTTGGATCCTGCTGGGAAAAGCTAGTGTTTTTTTGTTTTCTTCTCTGTCATTAACACATTTTCACTGCTAAAAATTAGATTCTGATATATAATTATCAACGCTTCCAGATATTAATTCTGCTATTACTCCCTCTCTGTTTCCTTGCTGGCTGGATGTAATGTTATTCACAGATTACTCTGAGAAAACACATCAAACACTTAACAAGAGTAGGTCAAAGTGACAGGCAGTTTTTGCTGACAACACCAACCTGCATAGCCCTTTACTTAAGACACAACAAATTTCTCATATTAATTAACTTAGGATTGCTTTTCAGCAAGAAAGTTTTTATTTTGTAATGTGAGCTAAACATATTCCCAACAGTCCTAATGGAAGCTACACGGAGGAAAAATAAACTCTGATAAATATTACCTGCAGTTCAGCATTCAAATCTACATTTATTACTCATCTTAGATGAGAGAATGTGCATTCTATGAGTATTCAAAACAAGTCTGGATACATGGACACCTAACTAGCTAATTGTTTTCTTTAGATATGTGATATTTCTGCAAGTAAAGATTAAAAAAAAAAAGCCAACCTGTAAGTTTTCAAGTATTCGGAAAAACCTGACTGTAGTTAATGCAAACGTTTCCATAAAGGTTTTCTCCCATAGTCAAGATAATGGGATTAACCACCTTAATAAATCAGGCCCATAGATCAAGGTTTAGATAATTTCAAGTAACTTTGTAAAATCTGAGCAACAGACTCATGTAATTCAATTGTGGGAAAAGGTATAGTTTAGCTCTCCAAGCAATTTCTAAAGACAAGATGCAGACTAGCTACACATTTCTTTTTTGTTTGTAAAAAAAAAAAAAAGGTATAAGGAAGCAACATGTCAGGTCATGGACAATCAATGTGCATTTGAAAGAACATATTCCTTGGAGAAATGCAGGCATATCTCTTGTAAATAACATGCCTACCCAATGTAAAATGACAGCATATCTGCATGAAACTCCAGCACTCCATTGATTTTATATAAACTTGGGGAACTTTAAAATTAGTGTCAATCAAAGATATTACTAAATTTCAGATTTCAATTTTGGCCAAACACAGGGCTAAAGTGCATAAAACAAAGCATTCAAGACCATTTTCTTAAAGAATTTTGAAACACAGCATCATGTTCTCAAGGATTTAATATCCTGTGGTTGTGGAAGAGAACAAAATTCCACAGTATTCCTGTAAGCAACAACTTGTATGACAAATACTATGAAACTTTTTCCTGCTTCTTTTAGCACTTATTGCAAAGTTCCTATGATTCCTTTATTGGATTTTTTTACTTATACAATTTTATAAGCTGGGGTAGAAATTGTGTTGTTTTTGAAATTGTGGAAGGAAATTTACTTGCTGAATTTTTGCACTTATTTTGATAAAAATTTAAATTTTTTACTATATGTATTGCATCTGACTTTTCCAAATGACATTCCAAAAATTCCTTCACTTCTTTATAATTTGTCCTCAGGTTTGTTTTCCTAGGATATTATATTTTGATTCTGCTATTGTGAATACTCTGCTATAGGGAACATATCCTCATTATTTGTTTCTTTAAAAATGTATTTACTCTGCAGAACATGCAATGTTTTTCTTTCTTCCAGACACAAATTAGAGGTAAAAACATTTATCTCCTACTAGACCGAATTCTTTGATATAGCGAACTTTCCTCTACCAATCAGGAATTCACTGCCTGGTAAACCTCTTAAAACCAACAAAAGTATTTCCTCTATCTAGTTTTAATTTCTACATGATCTTGCCATAGATACATTTTCCTGATGACAAAGAGTAGCTGCAAATCTTAATACGTTTCTAGAAACTACATTTTTTCACATATCTGGCACTCGGATATTAAATAACTATAAAACTAGAGAGCCAAAATAACTAAATCACCTAGCAGCCAATTTCTGAGTGCTGAATCGCAAACCCGGAAAATGGTGGAGTGTGTTGAAATAATGTAAAGGAAACCCATAAATTCAAACTTTATGTTCTGTAAAGAACAAATATGAAAAAGGCATCAAAATAATGAAAGATTGTTTATGTATTCTGGCATGAAATGGGAATGTGTTATGAGAGAGAGCAGCGGCAGAGACAGATCGACAGAGCTGACAGCGTGGTATTCATCCTGCATGGTACAGCAGACGTCCTGCTAGTGGCAGTCGACAGCGCAATAAATCAAGGGCTCTCGATGCTGTACCTACAGCTTATTACATCCAAGATGACAAATAAATAATAATGCCTGTCACAGCGGCCCTTTGCTCAAGGATTGAGCCTGAAACCTTTTGCTCATCACTCCTGATCTTAAGTGAAAACACTAGAACAAGAGAATTGAAGGCCACGGTTTACCGAGCTTATGAGGCTCAAAACAAGCTGGGCAAAGGAAGCAGAGCTGAACAGAAAGGTCAAGAAAGAAAGAGGAAAAACATTTAAATAATCCTGCCCAAGATGGCAAGATGTAAAGTAAATGTAGGTTGAAAACATCTAAATAACTAGAAGAAAAATCCAAGTTTTTGTAGTCCCTAGGGATTTGGCTGCTGTTATCAACAGAAGCAGTTTATATTACTGCTCTCACATAAAGGCATTGCAGTAGCAAGATTTTGTTGCCAATCAAATATGAAGATATATATATCTTTATATATATATATGTGTGTGTGTGTGTGTATATATATATATATATATATATATATATACACACACACACACAGAATGTGGTATAGAAATCTATGCACATATACATATATATATATAGAGAGAGAGAGACCACTAGAGTATGAAATAACTTTAGAATAAATGTGCTACCAGGTATCTCATTACCATTTAGACATTGGTTTCTCCAAAGTGTTTCGACTACTCAAAAAATCACAGTGCTGCCCTGTGATCATACTATAGTAGAAGTGTGACAAAAAATATGAAATTAGTATTATACTAAGTTAACAGTGATACTCTGAAATAGGAAGGTGATGTAGGACTTAAAACAGATCACTATGGGCAAGCCTAACTTTGACCTCACATAAGGGGGAGGGGACTATTTAGTTTTGCCTGTAAATTATAAAACTTGGGCTGCAGGTGGCAGGCTGTTTCTTTAAGCTCCAAACATCACATAGACCACAAGACCAAAAACATGTACTATATACTTTCTTACTTTGGCTTTATGTAATAATGCTGACGATTTCAAAAGAATAATGAAAGGAGGAGGAAACAGCAGGGAACACAGGGCTAGGGCTTTAGCATTATTTTGTGAATTATTATTTAAGATACGGTGAAGTTTGTTTATAAAATACTTGAAAAGCAGGCACACATTAAACAGTCAGCTCAGAGGTTACAGCAGGGAAAATTATCCTAAAATTCCAGACAATTGACTGTTCCACACTTTTCTGGTGGGTATTAGACAAACCCCTAGCAAGAGTATGGTCCCATGACATGCACTGAAAAAAAACAACAAAACAATTAAAGCAGCTTAAAAAAAAAAGAAAGTCCTTTACATAGGCATTTATTTCCGGCAGCTCCTCCTCCGGTCCCAGTCGGGTCTCCCCAGGTGCATCGAGGGGAGACACCGCCATCACCTAATTCCAGTCTGTCTGCCTTAGGCTCATGCCTTCACTGACTTTAAAGGGGCCGCGGCGGGAAATCTTCCTGTGGCCCTGGATGATGACGTCACCGGGCCTTGCTACTTAAGGCAGGCTCCACCATTTGGTCTTTGCCTTGGCAACAGGTCTCCACACTTCCAGTCGTGTGCTTAGTTGCTGCTCATTGTGTTCCTGTTCCTGTACCTGACCTAGTTCCAGTCTTGTGTTCCCATTCCAGTCCTTGTGCTTCATTTCCAGTTTCTTGTTTCCTGACCACACTTTGGATGGATTCCCTGGCTTTGACCATTGCTTGAACCTGACCTTGTCTCCAGCCGCCTGCCCCAACTTCAGCTTGAACCTGACCTTGTCTCCAGCCGCCTGCCCTGACTTCAGCTTGAGCATGACCTTGTCTCCATCCACCTCTCGTGACTTCAGATTGAACCTGACTCTGCCTCCAGCTGATTACTTGGACTTGGCCTTTCTTAGGCTCTTGTCTACTTACAAGCCCAGACTTAACATGTTCCTGACTCTTATCCTGCTTTTACCTGTCCGGGCTTCTGGATTCAGGCCCTGTCTTAAGCCCAGCTTCATTGGACCCTGTGTCTCCGCTGCTTCCTGGCTCCTTGCCTCGAACACCCACCATGTGATCAACCACGCGGAGGCCCGCCTTAGACCAGCTGGCCCCGGTACCCAAAGGCTCAACCTGCGGGGAACGAGGGCTGGTATTGGCGAAGCTCCAGTCGGCCTCGCTTCCCATTCTGCTCCACCTCCCAACGGTGGGGGACCTGTGGGGGCTTCCCCACAGGTAGTGCCAACTCCACCTTGGGATAAGGGTCCACCTCTGCAACATTACCATCTGCAGGTTTCTGTATGTAGACTTTTGAGGTGATTTAGCTGGCTAATAGCTAGAAAAAAAAGCCTATTCTGAGGAGAAATTTAATGCCAAAAGTAAATGAACTGGATTATACAATGTAGCAGTGAACTGGCATTGATGAACATTTTCAGAACAGGCCCAGTCTGTGGAATCCTCAATCAGTTTTTGCTGTTTCTTAGTTATTAAGCTCTGTGGATTTCTGTACCCAGTTGGGGGATTAAAAAAAATGCCAACACCATGGATATATCTTACAGAGTTTGTCTTTATTTTAGATGGGGGTTGGAGTTGTTGGGAGGTTGCAAAAGATTTCCTATATCATGTAGCTGCCTGGAAAGGATGAATAAAGTAAAGACATGGCTGTAATTCATCAGTAAAGAAAAAGAAAGAAAGAAAGAAACTGAAACTTCAAAATAAGCTCAATAACAATTTCACCTAAACAAACCATTCACGGGCACAGTGGAGGATCACTATAAGGTTCAACAGCTGTTTTAATAATAAGAAAACTATTGACTAACATGTACAACACTGTAATACTACATCATAGCAGATAAATACCAATTTTCCAGTTTAGATTCTTCCTCTCTAATTCTTTACCACTTTTGGTAGATAGTCATATATACTACTATATTTAAGCTAACATCCAGTTTCCCTGTGTCTTTTACCAAATCCCTCAATTCAGTTCAACCACTTCCCTCCAAAAATATTTATTTAAAAGACGTATAGTCTGTTCATGTCCAAAACTCAAGGTGGATTTCAATCAAAACATACACAATAATAAAACATAAAACATAACAAATAAATAAATAAAAATCATAAATCACAACTAAAACATACCACCACCAGCTGGAAGCATGGGCTCATTCAGTCAACATAGATAAGATTAACAAAACTAAAAGAAATAAAATATGAATATCCTGCCAACTATCCATCTGCTGCAGTTGTTCACCCCAAACACTTGCCTAAACAAAAACGTTTGAACAGCCTTTTAAAATGCTGAAGCACATGTCATCCTGCAAATAGATTCTGGGACAGTGTTCCACAATAGAGATCCTGCTACTGAAAATGCATGCTCATGAGCTTCCATTAGATGTACTACGCGGTAGGGATGTGAATCGTTTTAGGACGATTAAAATTATCGTCCGATAATTTTAATATCGTCTTAAACCGTTATGGAACACAATACAATACAGATTCTAACGATTTATCGTTATAAATCGTTAGAATCGTGAGCCGGCACACTAAAACCCCCTAAAACCCACCCCCGACCCTTTAAATTAAATCCCCCACCCTCCCGAACCCCCCCCCAAATAACTTAAATAACCTGCGGGTCCAGCGGCGGTCCGGAACGGCAGCGGTCCGGAACGGGCTCCTGCTCTGAATCTTGTCGTCTTCAGCCGGCGCCATTTTCCAAAATGGCGCCGAAAATGGCGGCGGCCATAGACGAAAAAGATTGGACGGCAGGAGGTCCTTCCGGACCCCCGCTGGACTTTTGGCAAGTCTCGTGGGGGTCAGGAGGCCCCCCACAAGCTGGCCAAAAGTTCCTGGAGGTCCAGCGGGGGTCAGGGAGCGATTTCCCGCCGCGAATCGTTTTCGTACGGAAAATGGCGCCGGCCATACGCGTATGGCCGGCGCCATTTTCCGTACGAAAACGATGGCGCCGGCTGAAGACGACAAGATTCAGAGCAGGAGCCCGTTCCGGACCGCTGCCGTTCCGGACCGCCGCTGGACCCGCAGGTTATTTAAGTTATTTGGTGGGGGATTTAATTTAAAGGGTCGGGGGTGGGTTTTAGGGGGTTTTAATGTGCCGATTTTTCGATTTTTCGATTTTTAACGATTTTTAACGATTTTTCACGATATTTTACCCCCCCAAACGGCAACAATACGATTCCCTCCCCCTCCCAGCCGAAATCGATCGTTAAGACGATCGAGGACACGATTCACATCCCTACTACGCGGTAGGATGGAACTTCCAAAAGAAAAGAATTAGACGTAGCCCACGTAGCTTGCTGTATTACTTCAACTCTTTCGCGGTCAGGCAGACTGCTGCTGTTTGGGCTGCGAGGCAATATGTCTTTCTATACTGCGGCTGCTGATCGATTCGGTCACACTGGAATTTTGTTGGCTTGCTGGACGATCTTGGCCTCCTGGATAGAGCCTACGACACAACCTACTATGCAAGCTTGGTATTATCGACTGGCGTCCACCATGCAACTGGAACGTTTAGATGCTCTTTCAACAGGACGCACTTTGAACACCTCCTATGTGGCCTATTGGGCTGCTTGTTTTGCATTATTACCTTTAAAAATACAAACTCAACTTTTAAATACTGGATATACTACCACATGGACCTGAATGCGTCCTCTTTTTGAATAGTTGAGTGTTTGACTGCTGATTTTACTTGTTATCTGTTTGTAATGCACCAATCCCCGGGAAGGGGGGGGAACTATAGGGGGGTGGGTGGATGACTGTCTGTGTATGACTGGGATGGATGACAGGAGGGAAGAGTGAGGGGAGGTATATGCTTATTGGAAAATGGAGACATATATGCAGTTGCAGCACATGCAATGTTCTTCTTTGTTTTATTCCAACTGTTTTTTCAATATGTCAATGTTTGGTGCCTGCTTCAGGCTAATATTGGTCTTTTTGTCTTGAGGCTGCTGTAGTTGTGTTTATGCGTTCTCAATAAAAATGATTTTGGAAAAAAAAAAAAAAAGAAAAGAATTAGACGGATGAAGTGAGTGAGATAGAACATAAAATGTAAAAGTCATGAGCCCATGGCACAATATTGTTAATTAATAATTTGAACACTATTATCAAAACTTTAAACAATATGTCATGAAACAGGCAATGAGCGTGAGGCACAAAGAGTAGGTGCAATGTACTCATGTGCATTAACTCTGGTCAACAACCAAGTTGCAGAGTTTTGAAATATCTGTAAAACCTTTCTATCATTATCACAAAGTTCAATAAGTAAATAATTACTGTAGTCTAGTCCTGTAGGAATTAGAGTTTGCAAAATGAACCGGAAGTCATGAGTTGTAAGTAGCGACTTAAGCCTGTGGAGCATGCAAAGCTTAAACACAAATGCCTTAACAGATTTTATGTGGGACTTCATTGACAAATCGGAGTCAAGAATAACTCAAAAATATTTTGATTAGATGTAAATATGTGAATCTCAGAATCTCCAAACTTAAATCTAGAAAGGGCATCACCTAAAGCCAATCTTCTCAAAATCAATCTCAGTCTTGTCCAAATTGAGAACAAAGAAATTATAATTAAGCTAAATTCTAATTGTGTAAAAATAATTTTTAGCAAATGACATGTAGAAGACCAGGATGCCAGTTTTTTGGGGAAAAAGCAGATGTCATCGGCATAGAGTTTATAGTTCCCAATTACATACAAATTTAGCACCAAAAGAGGGGCAAAGTGGTACCAAAAATGGCAAAGTGACACCAAGACACCAAAAGAGGGAAAAAGGGCACCAATAGGGGCAAAAACACCCCAAGATGCAAGGAAAGGAGCAAAACAGAACCAATAGTGACAAGAAGACCCAACGCGCCAAAGGATGGGAAAAAAAGCATTTACAACAGTGGCATGAACACTGCAAGGCACCATGAGTGGAGGCAAAGGACATCAAAAGCAATGCTATGAATATCCTATGAATAGCATGAATAGCCCAAGGGACAGTGAGATTAGCAAAGCAGCATCAACAGTGGCAAAAGCACATCAAGCCACTGTAAGAGGGACAAACAGTGTCATGATCATCTCAAGGCACTATGAGAGGGGAAAAGCAGTAGCAACAGTGACACAAGTCCCCCAAGGCACCATGAGAGGGGCAGAAGCAGGAGCAGAACAACACAGCAAGCTGCTGAACCAGGAGAGAGACAGGGTGGAAGGATATGTTTTTTATTTAAAAAAAAAAAAGTTTTTTGTGACCGAAACACCCAAGTATAACCCAAGAGAGAGGAAGGATGGGAGAAGCAGGCTGGAAATTAACAATGGCAGAATAACATAGCAAGTTATTGAATTAAGAGAGTGACAGGGCACAAGGAGAAGGCAAGACAGCAGGTGCTGTCCAGGCAACAACAGTGGTACAACAACACAGCTAGGCACTGAACAAGGAGGGAGGTAGAGTGAGAAAAGCAGGCTGAGCAGCAACTGCAAGAGTGGCAATTGGCAACATAGAAAGGTGCTGAGGGCAAAAAATGTGGGCATTGGTACACTGTATCTGTGTACTTAGTCCTCCTGCCACTCACATGGGAATGCAGCAAAAACTAATAGACAGAGGTTAATTTTAATGAACACCATTCCCACCAACTGCAGTTGATGCATAATATCCCCCTGCCATTGAAAACACCCATTCACTAGGCATGCTGCTTTGTGAGCAGGAAAGGAAATGCTGGGCCACCCTTATCAGAGGTCCTCTGTGGTTTGTTTGGTTTTGTTTTTTTTGTTTTTTTTTGGGGGGGGGAAGTAATACTGGTCTCTGCTGCCAACCACTATTATCAGGAGAACCTGGTGAGATAGCAAATAAAAGTGGTGGAGGAGGATGTGCTAGCTGATAGGGTTCTACATGTGCAGTCAATAATAAATAGGATTCCCACTCTTTCCTCCACTGACCCTCCGACTCTGTCACTCCCATTTCTGCACTTTAGCCAACCAGCATCTCCTTCCAATGAATTGAACTTATGGGACATAGGGCAATATTCTGTTTCACCCTTAAGTCACAGTTTGCCTACCATATGATCCAGCCAGGTAAGGCTCTGAGCCTATTTTCCTGATGCAGCCACAAAGAGTCCACAAGCAGCAATATTCTGGTTTCAGTCTCTGTTCCTTCCTGAAATCCTCTAACTTCCCCTCCAAGATACTGACTATGAAGATGGCCTTGCCCAGGGTGTCTCTTGCTGAACTTAGATCTTCTGTGTAATCCTTGACGAGTTTCATGACTTGTACCATGATGCCTCAGAAAAAAACTTATGAAAAGCTATCTGTCACTCCACTAATCTCTGCAATATCAGATACATGGAATTCCACCTGGCACCTACATCCTGAATAAGCCAGTGCAGAGGTCTATCTACTGCTTCCTGCTTCTTACAGATCTGCTGCCCACCTTTCACATTCCAGTAAAAATGACCTATTATGTTCCTGAACTTCTCTATCAGTTCATTCAGGGCTGTAAGAGAAAAAGAACCAGACCTTATAATAAACAAGGGTCTGCTCTGTTGGAGGGCTTGTGCTCTGCCCATGAGCCAAAGGGTGAGTCTTTGTTTTTGCAACTAAGTAAGCAGAAATGGCTGCATTCTTGCTTCCAGCCCAGATTTACATCCTTGCCCCTGAGGACTTGAATTGGTCCTCAGGCATTCATAAGATATCACTGGAGTTATCCTAGTGTTCCCAGCAACTTGAGAGTTTTGCTCGGAATGCTGACTCCAGATGATGCTTAACTTGTCTGAACTGAGTACCTGTGAAATAACACTAAAACTGAATATATGTGAAAGCTATCTGATCTATTGTGACCCAGAGTAGACTAAGTACTGTGAACCTGCTGCTATATATTAATTCAAGTCAATGAAGGTGAGAGAACTTGTTACCTTATGTTATGAAAAAAGCCTTGAACTGAGTGAGAAGATACCTGTGTTTCATATCTTGAGGCTAGCAACCTGATAGTTGTGCCTTTCAATCATGTACTGTATCTGCTTTCTTCTGCCTCTGAACCAGGGAAACAATAGAGATGGGAGCATGCAGCTGCTGTTCTAGATTCTTAACTAACCCTGTCTGACTCTCTGTAGCTGATTTCCCTTTCCTAAAAAAAACTCTCTCCATATTATGGTCAGAGAACTCCTTGTCCTATCACTATCATCAGTAATGCTACCTCTACTGGCTCTATTAGGTCTCTGTGGAAGAAAAGACTTCCCTATTCCTCTCATATTGTTGATGCCATGTCCTCCCTTTAATATTAGTGGCATGATGGAATTTGAAACACTCAAACCATTGGTAGTGGGAAGAGGTTTTTAGTGTTATAATGAAGTATACAGCCAGTACTAATGTGGACACAAAAAGACAGCACAGCAGACCAGCATAGTCATTTTTGTAGGAAACAAAGTTCGCCATTCACTGCTGTTTGTTTGCTGATTATATGTAGACTTATACTAGTAACTAAGTGACATAGTTTGTGAAAGAATCTCACAAAAACAGTACTTGGACTTCATTCTACTCACCAAAAATCAGACAGCAAGGCAGAGAGCTATCCCTGACTGCCAGTGTTGGTTTGGCAAATGGTTGGGTTTGAACCAAGAACAGCTTGGGGTCGTATACTAGGCTAAAGCTTCAGCAAAGAGAGAGTGCTAAAGAGAGTAAGTCTGATGCCATTGCCAATAACCACAACCCTAAGACGACCAATTGGGTTATTGGATTGTCACACAGCATGAGCGGTTTTAGCTTGCTGGAGGACAGAGTAGGCTGGACTCTGGTTATTCTTCTATAGACTATTATTTACTAGAGGTATGCCTAGTTTTTTTTTTCATGCCTGTTTTGTTTTTGGATTGGGGATGGGCCATTTTGGTCCATCCCCAGAATTTTTTTTTTCAGCAAAATTTAGTTTGTTAAAAAAAAAAAATCATACCAAAATCTGCCCCAACCCTTCTAATTTCATTAAATATAAAGTTTCCCACCTTCCCGACGCCCCAGAAACTCACCCAAAGTCCATGGTGGTCCAGCAGAGGGGGATCCTAGGCCATTGGCTGCCAGTAATCAAAATGGCACCGGAGACCCATTGCCCTTACCATGTAACAAGGACTACCGGTGCCATTGGGCGGCCCCTGTCCCATGGTAGGAGCAATGGATGGTCTGTGTCATTTTAAAAAAATGATTACTGGCAGCAGACAGCCCGGGAGCTTGGGGGGGGGGGAGGGGGTGGTCGTTCTGTACTGCTGCAATAGATCAGAACTCTTCCAGCACAAGAGACTGTTCTGTGCAAACGAATAGCCTTGGCCCTGCCTGTACAAGGGCTTAGAGCAGGAACATCCCAATGAATGACAACAGTTGTAACAAGCATGAGTGGTCTTTAGCTTGGTCAAGGACAAAGAAAGCTGGACTCCAGTTATTCTTCCACAGACTTTATTCTTTACAGGCAAATTAAACAAACAAAAGGCTATTTACTCAGCAGTAAGAGCAACAGAAAGATAACAGTTTACCAATAAGTAGAGGATAATATTCAATACGGAACTTAGCTGGATAATTACTACTTATCTGGCTAAGCAGAGTGCTGAATATCCAGCTACAATCAGCGGGCAAAACTTAGCCGGATGTGTGACGTATCTGGTTAAGTTTTTAGCAGGATAACTCAGGAATGGGGAATAGTCCTAATGGGAAGCAGTCAAATTGGCCAGAATAGTTAACCAGCTAACTCTGGTCAGGCCAAAGGGCTGACAAAGTTATCCAGTTTAAATTATCTGGTTAACTTTAAGATAGCTGGGTATATTCAGTGGTCTGGCTGCACCGCTGAATATTCAGCATTTGTGATGCTAGATAAGTTTATCTAGCTAAATAGTGCAGCCACAAGACAGCTGAAAATGGTCCTCGTAGTTTAGGTAAAATTCTAGCTTTCTTCTCATTGCATCTGGGGCCTCCCCGTTCCCTCTGGGTCCTGGTGTTTTATCCCTCTCTCCAGAGGATTCCCTTGTGGCTGTCTTAAGATGGATCAGGCTAAATGCCTTGTCCTGGACTTTTATGGAGGGGTAGATGGGTACAGGATGCCATTTCCAGCAATTTTAAAGCTAACTGGCACTACACTTGAAAACCAGACCTTGCCTCTGCACAATGATGGCGTATGTTGAAACCAGAGCAACACATTTTGCTACCAATTCATTGATTTAGACTGGGCATTACTGTAAAGTCAGCAGCTACTCCTTAATATTGCTAGACCAGCTCTTGGTTGGCTCTGTAATTTGAGAGACTTGGAACTATCCCTGACATCCAAATGCAGAGGGAGTTCTCCAGGCCAGGAACCTGAGAGCAATTGCTGTATACTATTGCTATAAAATAAAGCTCTCTCTTTACTATGCTGCAGACACACTCTTATCCATGTTGAATGACACTGTAACCCTGTAACAGCGAGATTAAAGTGTCTCATAACATAGTAATGATGGCAGAAAAGGACCAACATTTTCACTGGGTAATGTGCCTTCTTGAAAATGTGGTCAGTGCTGACATGTTTTGCTTATGGTCTTGGCCTTAGAAGCAGTTCTGAGCTTTTATACTTATGTCTGTGTATCAGCACCCCAGACCTTAACATTCAGGGCCTGTGTTGGTTGTCTTCTGAATCCAATTAGTCTTCTACTCCATCCCATTTCATGATCAAAGCAGAGAGTATCAAAGCTTATTGGTTAAGGATAATAATCCCTTGCCTTCTGTTAAGTGTAGTAATTGTTGCTCCATGCAGGTTACCCACATGCTTATCAGTTCCCCAGACTATAAAAGTCAGGGCTCCGTTGGCTGTTTTCTGAATCTAACTCCCCTTTTCCCCCTGCTATTGAAGCGGAGAGCAATGTTTTAGTTGCATCAAAGCTTTCAAGGCTTATTGCTTAAGGGTAGGAAATGCCACACCAGCAAATTACCCCCATGCACCCTTTTCTTCATTTACATCCTTTAGCCTTTAGGGATCCACAATGTTTATCCCATGCCACTTTGAATTCTTTGATTGCTTTTGTCTTCACCACCTGCTCTGGAAGGGCATTCCAGGTATCCACTGCTCTCTCTGTGAAGAAACATTTTCTGGTGTTGGTTCTGAGTCGCCCCACTTGGAGTTTCATTTTGTGACCCCCTAGTTCTACTGATTTATTTCCAATGGAAAAGGTTTGAAGTTTGTGCATCATTAAAACTTTTCGGGTATCTGAAGGTCTGTATCATATCTCCCCTGCACCTCCTCACTTCCAGGGTATACATATTTTGATTCTTCAGCCTCCTCATAAATCTTTCAACACTGACACTACTTCATTTTGGTTGATCTTCTCTGGACCACCTCCATCCTGTTTCTATCCTTTTTGAGATATGGGCTCCAGAATTGAACACAGAACTCCCAGTGAGGCTTCACCAAGGACCTGTAACAAGGGCATCATCACTTCTTTTTTCTTATTGGTTTTTCCTTTCTTTCTATGCAGCCAGCTGTCTTCTGGCTTTAACTATTTCCATATCACATTGCTTCGCCGCCTTCAGATCGACAAACACTATCACTGCAAGATCCCTCTCTTCGTCTGTGCCCATCAGTCTTTTACCCCCCATCATACATAGCTCTTTTGAATTACCAGATCCCAGGTGCAGGACTCTGTACATCTTGGCATTAAATCCCAGGTACCAAATTTTTGACCACTCTTCAATCTTTCTTAAATCACTTTTCATTCTCTCTATGCAGGCATGTCCACTCTGTTGCAGATCTTTGTATCATCTGCAAATAGACAAACTTTACCTTTCATCCCTTCTACATTGTCGTTCACAAAGATATTGAACTGTCACTCCCAATTTGGATCCTTGTATTCTCCACTCAACAAAGTTTTCACTTCAGAGTAGGTTCCATTTATCATTATCCTCTGCCTCCTCTGACACAGTGACACTGTTAAAAAAAAGGAAACAGTCTACCTTGTTCTCTCTCTTTTCTTTCTAAATCTTTTTCAAACTTTTACTTTGAAAAAGAGCTTCAGAAATCAAAACAGAGAATGACTGAACAAAATGGTGACCACACAAAGTTAAAACTTTCCTTCATTTTCAGGTTAAAAAAAAAAAAGTAAGTCATACTGGGATAGACTGATTAAAGAAGTGCTAAACCTTGATGATTGGTCCTTCCTCCTTTATTTCTTCCCATCCTGGCTCTACTCTGTCAGGCTTGAAGAGAAAAAAATAGTATTTTTCCTGGCCTCACAAACAAGAGTGCAATAGATTTCAATTCTTACTGGTACTATATGGGCTGTCCCCTGGTAAGACTGGCTATATATGCTATATATGCTATTAAAAACAAAAATGTTCAAATATATAGTGCTTGTCAATCTAATGGGATCACTTAGGAATATCATCTTCAGCTGTACTTACAGTTGGATAATATATGCACAGAAAGAGAATGTTCATAGCAGACAAGTCCCCTTTTATTCACGAGGAATATTTAAGACAATCCTGATTCTGAGAAACCCCATCCTGATGCATTCTGGTACTTGCAGGACTGAATTCAACTGGTAGAAGCAGGGACTAAAAATATCACAATGCACTGAGATGCAAGTTCAAAAACTATGACTGGTCTAAACTCCCTGCTGGAACTGGCAAATCTTCATTTCATTTTCACTTGCTGCTCCAGGTCCTCAACAACCCAGTGAGCCCTGTTATGTTGATTTCAGTTTCACACCGATTGCTTCACCCTCCATTACCTCAGGTACAAGCATGGAGAATAATTTCCCATATAGTTGTGCATGCACCCATATATGCGTGTATATGAATGCGCAAACATCTTCTCCTATATTTTATAATTTACATGTATATGATATGCGGGTTACAAAATACATGTAAATGTACCCTGCAACAGGCACACAGACACACAAAAAAAATGCACAAACACATATTGCACTAATCCAGATAAGTTCCAATTTATCCAGCTAAGTAGTGGCACTTAACTGCATAAAATCCAATTTATCCGGCTAAAGAGCTGCAAAGCCGCTCCTTAACTGGATAAGTCATAAGAGCAATACTTATCTGGCTCTATTTGAGATTTATCCATCTTTCTTACTTATCCAGAGAAGTTATACTTCAGAATTACCTGGCTATCTGACTTAGCCAGATAAGTAGTGGATTTAAGACTTATCTGGCTAAGTAGTGGTTTTGCTGCTACTTAGCTGGATGTCAAAACTTCTACTGATAAGGGTCACTACTTAGATGGATAAGTCAAAATTTATCCAGATACTGTAAGTGTTGCTTTCAAGATTTATCCAGCTAAATAATGAAAAAGACCTTACTTAACTGGATAAATCAGAATTTATCCAGATGAGTAGCACACAACAGCTATACTCACATTTTTTTGCATTTAACTTTAAAAATATTTGCATAGAGATTTTAACTGCATAATTTCCATGCCTTTACCACCCCTAAGGTTTTTCACATGTAAGTCAGGAGAGTTTCTAACATGCGAGCGGCAATGAAATTGCCAGTTTTACCAATTAGTCTACCAGTTTGCCCAGTCCATCTGCAAGTCATCGAGACTCTCTTGGCTCTTCAGCCTCAACTTCCCCCATTTCACTCACATTCCCCACTCAGGTAGTATTCCCACTTTTAAGATGTTTACAGATATAGAACAGGTGTAAATATACACAAGTAAGCTGCAAAATATACATACGTAAATTGTTTATAAAATAGCAGCTTACAATCATAAATGTTGGCCCTGCCCCAGAACACCCTGTCCTGTATCTTTTTTAGATATGCAAATTTATGTATTTTGCGATTTATAAAATAACCTATATGCTATTTACATGTGTGCAGCTTTTGAAAATTCACCTTTTATATTGTAAGTCTTCTGGGAATAGGGAAATACCTACAGTATATGAATATAAACCGCTTTGAAGGGCCAAAAGTCAGAATATACATAAAATAAAACAAACTAAATAGGACTGGCTCAGTAGTTTCATAGAGCCTGAAGTCAGGTGCTTATTACCATAGTTGTTCCTTCCCCTTGTCTTTCTGCCATTTTAATCTTTGAACTACAAAGCACTTGAGCCTGGGCAGTGGGAAGGGAACCTGCTCTGAGCTTGAGAAGAGGGGAAGGTCTACTCTCAGTTGCCCTATCTCATACACATTTCATGCCCCTGAATAGGTAGTGAAATAAAGGACAGGAATAGATCCAGAGAGCTAGAGATCCTACTACAGAAGGTATACTTTAGCAAAATATTGCACTTGGGTCACACACATAGAACACAGTCAAACCCTCAACAAATATAGAAAAAGGGATTACAAATCAGAAAAAAAAACAAGTAAACAAAAACTGAAATGTAAACCTCATGAAATCACTGTAGTGCAATACTAGAAAAATTAACAACACCATTCCCCAACACTGCTGTCCCTCACCCCTACTCTGGCCCATCCCTTGTAGATGCTGTTGGAAGAAGCAGCAGTGACACCATGCGAGCAAAGCTGTAGCACATGCCTGTCCTCCCATATTGTTCTTCTGGGGCTGCATGAGTAATTTAAAGAAGTGTTTCAGAATTGACACTGTAGTCATGTATGTTCTGTGTATGTAGTGTTGCAACCTCCTTGTACCATGGGCCACGGCTCAACTGGTGAGTACAGTGACCACTTACTGCTGTACTGGGACATTACACAAAAAAAAGCTGAATTGGATTGTATGGCCCCAAACCAGGTGGTTGGCAACCCTATTCATACAGGAAACCTAGAAAAGATTTTTTTGTCACTCTCCGCACCCTGTTGGATTGCTAACTCACCAAGCTTGCATGAATAAAGTTGAAGTTTATGGGAAAACTAAGAAATGTAAAGGAATACTTCCATGCATGCAATGGAGAAAACCAGGACCAAATCAGCCCTGTTCAGGTTGAGCTAGAGAAATGGAGAAACAAACATAGAAATATAGAAATGTTGGCAGAAAAGAACCAGATGGTCCATCCAGTCTGCCCAGTAAGCTCGTGGTAGCATCAAAAGTATCAAGCTTATTGGTCAAGGCCATCAACAGCTGCATCAGTAAGTTACCCTCATTCCTACTTGTTTTCCCAGACCCCAAAATCAAGTGTCCTCATTAACAGCTGTCTGAGTCTGATTTCCCCTCCCCCTTTTTCCTCCTACCGTTAAAGCAAAGAGCAATTTTGAGCTGCACCAATAGCATGAAAGCCCACCACCCAAGGATAGCAACCACTACACAGAACTTACCCCCATGCATTTCCCTTTTCATTTCCATCCTTTAGTCCCTAGGGATCCACAGTGTTTATCCCATACCCCTTTGTAATCTTTCACTGTTTTTGTCTTCACCACTTCTTCTGAAAGGGCATTCCAGGCATCCACAACCCTCTCCATGAAGAATATTTCCTCATGTTGGTTCTGACTCTTCCTCCCTGGAGTTTCATTTTATGACCCCCTAGTTCTACTAATTTCTTTCCAATGGAGAAGGTTTGTTGATTATGCATCATTAAGACCTTTCAGGTATCTGAATGTCTGTATCAAATTTCCCCTGCACCTCCTCTCCTGTAGGGTATTCATATTTTGGTCTTTCAACCTCTCCTCATAAGTCATTTGATGGAGAACCCCCACCATTTTTTTTACCCTTCTGTGGACCGCCTCCCTTGGATCCCTTTTGATATATGGTCTCCAGAACTGAACACAATACTCCAGGTGAGGCCTCACCAAGGACTTGTACAAGGGCATTATCACCTCCTTTTTCTTACTGGTTATTCCTCTCTCTATGCAGCCCAGAATTCTTCTGGCTTTAGCTATTTCCTTGCCACTTTGCTTTGCCATCTTCAGATCACTAGACATTATCACACCAAGGTCCCTCTCTTGCTCCGTGCACAACAACACTTCACCCCCCATCATATACATCTCTTTTGGATTACCACACCCCAGATGCATGACTCTGCACTTCTTGACACTGAATCCCAGTTGCCATGTCTTCGACAACCATTCAAGCTTCCTTAAAACACGTCTCATTCTCTCTACCCCTTCCGGCATGTCCACTCTGTTGCAAATCTTAGTATCATCTGCAAGTAGACAAACTTTACTTTCTATCCCTTCTGCAATGTAGCTCACAAAGATATTGAACAGAACTGGTCCAAACACCAATCCTTGTGGCATTCCACTTAATACCATTCTCTCTTCAGAGTAGGTTCCATTTACCATAACACCCTGTCTTCTATCCATCAACTAGTTTGTAATCCATGCAACACATTTGCACTTACTCCCAAGCTTCACATTTTATTCATAAGCCTCCTGTGCAGGACCATATCAATAGCTTTGCTGAAATCCAAGTCCTCCCTGACTCTAGCCACTGCTGCCCTGCTCCAGTTCCAAGTCTGGAGGGAGTGCAGATAAGCAGTGGCAGCTAAACACTCCTGATCAGCAGAATTGTTCCCCTCCCCCACCTGACCAGCAGTTTTAGCATTACACGGGAAGCTCCCATGGCTACAAATCATCTCTTCTTGCTTTGACCATCAAGGGAGATGCTCCCCTGTGCAGCAGACTGGATCTAGAGTTAGTGGATTTTGACAGGCTACAGTGTCTTTGGAGATGGACAAACAGCAAAGAGCAGCAAGAGAAAATCGGGATGGAGTTGGAACAGAAGAGTTGCATTGGTACCTGCTTTCAGTGTACTTCCAGCCATCTGATCTATCCTCGGTTCTCTTCATCAGATGCTTCCCCTGTGCTCTCTATATAGCCAACTGTAAAACTGCAGAGCATGCTGGCATATGGGAGTATTACAAGAATGACTGCTGACAGCATACATAGCAGGTCAAGTGGTGGGGTGATGATGAGCAGAACAGAGAGGTTATAATATCAAGGAAGAGCAATGGAAGGGAGTATGTGCTGGAGAAGGAAATAGCAGTGGTGGAGGAGGGGGAACAACAGAGTAGCTAGCTCATAAAGGTTAAGGAGGAAGAACAGAATCTAGTATTAAGGCCCAGCAGGTACAGCAAGGAGGAGAGCACAAGAGAAAAGTAGCAGGGAATACTGGCATGGAGGTCTGACAGCAGCAACCAGCTACTCAAGTGTAAAACAAGGAGGAGCAGCAGGCAGGACTCATTACCAGTGTTGCAGAACTAATGATATAGTTTAAGATGTTCAAGTATAGCCAAAAGGAGAGCAACAAGATTATGGAATCCATTGTATATAAATAGAGCATCCTATAAGGTAAATATTTGCATGAAAGTCCTTCACTATAAAGTATCATATCAAGAAAACTATAGCAGCAAAAAACAATAGTGTATTGTGACAGCCAGGACCACCCAGCAAATTAAATGTATTTATTGAAAAATGTATGTATCGCTTAGCAAAATTTCTAAGTGATTTACAATAAAACAATCACAATTCAACATAAACATGGACGTCATTGTAACACGGTCTAATAACTAATATATAAAACATTAAAATATAAAATATAAAGACTGATGTTCCAACCAGCTCTCTGAAAATCTTGCTGAAATTTCCAAAAGGCCTGCTTACAACATACTATGAAAGTCTGCACTAAAAGCCTACTCAAACAAGAATGCCTTTAACATTTTCCTAAAAATTAACACTCACTTTTTACTTGTTGTGGAAGTGCATTCCAAAGAGTTGACCCCTGTATATAAAACAAACGATCTCTTAATTCATCTAAACAAACATGCTTAAATGAAGAAATATCTAGGAGCATCTGTGATGCTGGGTGTTAATTTTTGACCAGGACACTATAATTTTAAAGCAGTATTCACACTGGGCAGAGCAATGCCTTTAATTCCTTTGTAAACTAAAGTCAATATCTGATTTCAGAATTCTGGGTATATTGTAGCGCTCACATGCAATTTTGCGGAAGTCTTAGATAAAACAAATTGCAATGGTCAATTGCTGACATCACCAAAGAATGGATTACAGTTTTTAGGATGTATCTGTCAGAATATTCTCCTCAACATCTGGAATTTAAATATGAATTTCGGATTACTTTTTTAATTGGAGAATAAAAGGTTAATCTGGTATCCGTAATGATACCCATATTTCTCACTTCTTCTCAGATAGAAATTACATTTTCCTCTACCATCAACCTCTTAGGAATGTCAGTGGATAAACCTGGCTAAATAATTTCCATTTTTGACATATTTAGTATCAGTTTGTTATCAGTCAACCAAAGATTGAGGTGCTTAAGACAGGTAAACACCTTCAATAATGTATCTTGACAAGACCCCCTAATAGGGACAAAAAAATTGTATGTCATCAGTGAAAATTCTGTATTCCACATCAAGCTCTGCAAAAATATGACCAAATGGAGCAAGATAAATGTTGAATAATACCGCCGACAATGGAGATACCTATGGGTCACCAGTTTTTAATCTTAAAGGGCCTTATTGGACTCCTGGCAAAACAACTTTATAATTAAGGCCATCCAAAAAAGATGAAAACAATTTCAAGAACAGAGTTCCAATTCCAATTTTCTAAGTCTACATAGTAAAATCCCATGATTAATGATGTCTAAGGCAACAGATAAATCCAGCAATACAAGAAAAAAACTCTGAAGCAGAATAAAACCCACCCCTAAAAATATCAAAAAGAGACAAAAGGTGTATTTCAGTACTATAACCTGCCCTAAATCCAAATTGTTGAGAATCAAGAATTGAATGTTTAGCCAAAAGGCTTGCAATTGTTTTAAAACAATTTTTTCAAGACTTTTTACAATGAAAGTTAGATTCAAAATAGGTCTATAATTACTTTAAGTATCATAAGGTAAATTCTGTTTCTTAAGCACCATTTTGATATAAGCCATTTTTAAGGAATCAAGAATGATTCCTTCTTGTAAAGATAGATTTATCATTATGACTCAAGTAAGGAGCAAGTTCATCCTCAAGGCATTTAAGGGAAACACTGGAACATTCATTTAATGGACAAACGTTTGATTTTAAATTCTCTAAGATAGAACATATTTCTTCAAGCGATTCAAATAGAATTGGGTCAGTACTTACAAGCTTTGACTTCGAGTATAGTGGGAAAGGTAAAGCAGAAATCAAATCTTCTACTTTATCAAGGAAGTCCTCCGGCATCCCCGGGCTGGCTAGACGCTGCAATCTGCCATGTTTCCTGGAGGCCTAGGGGCGCGCGCGGTGCGGCCCCGACTGAAGTACCGGCGATGGCGCGAACCTCAGGGGCATTCCCCGAAGATGACGTCACCCGTGACGGATATATAAGGTCTTAGAATTTGCTAACACATCGACTTAGCAAAGGTTACTCTACCTAAGCTATTCTGCCTCCTCGGACTTACTAGGGGTACCCGCTCCTCGGGGGCCTCGCTCTCTCCTTTGTTTTTCAGGTGACAGTCTGCAACCAGTACTTGCTCCTCGAGGACCCTCGTTCCCAGACTTACTCAGTACTCTCTTCTGCCTGGAAGTCATCTCTGCCAACTACATCAGTGAGTTACCATCGCTCTCTCAGAGCTTTCCCTGGAACCAGGTACTCACTCCTCGAGGGCCTATACATTCCAGCTCCTGGGCTTCTATGAGACATTGTGTGAGTGTTACCATCTGGCTCAGTACATTAACTCTGCATACCCTGCCTACTCATTATATTTCAGTTTCTCTACAGCTCAGCCTCCAGGGATCGCTGTTCCAGTATCTGAGGAACTACAGCCCAGCCGGGCATTCCAGCTCACTACTGCCACCTCTGGTGGTTCAGTATACTGTCTAATAAAAGAACTAGTGTGTGTCTGTCTCCATACTCTGAGCCTGACCGGTGGTCCCTCTCAGGATCTTCTCCTGGGGGTGTGATCATCTGCCACCAGTCCAAGGATCCACCCAGAACTCTCCTAAATAACAACAGATTGCTAATTCCAAGCAGACGGTTAACTCCGAACTGAACACTTACCATCCATCGTGGATCGCAGAAGAATGAGCCGGCGAAGATTGATGGCTCTGTGGTTTTCAGGAGTTATCGAGGGATAGCCTGAAGGACGTACACATCCGACTCAACTCTGTAACCTGGTATGGTAGCGCAGGTCCAGAGGAGACAGGCTGAGTGTGTATGGCACTACCACAGTAATTTGTGGAGGGTCAGAACCCCACACCAGTGTTGGTGGGGAACACCTCGGGTACAGGGGAGCCATTATGACTCATGAACCCAGCCCTCTTTGCAGCGGCTCGATGTATCATGACACCAGTGCAGAATTTTGCGGAACTCGGTCCGGACATTCTGGAGCATGGAGGACTGCCAGCATTGTGTGGAACAGTGGTGGTGGCAGTAGCAATGTTGCTCGGCCCAGGCATTCTCCAGCACTGAGTAGGATAGCACCAATGTGCTGGATGGCGTCTGTGGCGGACGGTCACCGTGCCGGTGACAATGAGTGCCACGGTGCTCGGCCCGGTCTTTCCCCAGTGCCAAGGTGGATGCCCTTGCTGTCCTGGATGGCGAATGATGATGGACTGTCAGTATGCCTGCACTGCTCCTGGCACTATGTAGTGTCGTAGGCTGATACGGGGCTTTAGTAAAAACCCCAAGCATGGAGCACTGTGTTTAGGCAAGGGCATTGCGTGTAAGGTGCTATGTCAGTATTGCCAGTATTGATGGTGGCATGGAGCGGCCTCGAGGGTATTGTCAAAATAATATATGAAAAAATGTTGATGGCCAGGCAGAGCAACGATAACAATGACGGAGGCAACGATAACAATGACGGAGGCACCGACGGCATCGGTATAGGTATCGATGGCAACGATGTGGCATCAAAGGATTGAATAGACATCGATGGCATCGGGAAATTGATACTGACATTGACCGAATCGCTGGTCACATTGATGGGAACGATGAGGACACCGATGGAAACGACGTGGGCGTCGATGGCATCGATGGAGACGGGCGCCGATGGCATCGGTGGCATCAACCTGGGCATCGATGGAATCTATGGATCGACCCAGGCATCGATGGCATCAACATGGGCATTGATGGAATCGATGTCATCGACCCAGGCATCAATGGAATCAATGGCATCGACCTGGGCATTGATGGCACCAACATGGGCATCGATGGCAATGACATGGGAATCAATGGCATCAATATGGCATCAATGGCATCGACCCAGTCATTGATGGCACCGATGAAACTGACCCAGGCATCGATGGCATCGACCAAGGCATCGATGGAATAGATGATGGCATCGATGGAACCAGCCTGGGCATCGATGGTATTGATAGAATAGATGATGGCATCAATGGAATCAACCCAGGCATCGATGACATCCGCCCGGGCATAGATGACACCAATGGAAAAATCAGCGCCATGGATGAAAACATTGATGGCACTGAAAAAATTGATATGGGGATCGATGGCATTGATGGATCACCGGGGGAGGGGTGTCAATGGTGTCGAAAAAGGCAGGACGGCCTGGAAGGGGGTACCAACAGTAGCAATGGGGGCATCGACTGCACAAAGGTACCGAGGTATGAATTCGACAGGGGGCCCTGGCGGCAACGGTAACTGTGGAAGTCCCTATCCCACTAGCGCTAATAACCAAGCAGAGGGTCACAGGAGGACACTCACAGGATATGTGGGATTAACTATGAAAACATAGGGAGAGGGAAGGCCGCAATTCAATTGGTAGGCCGGGGAAACCGTAGTGAGGTGACAGGAGCCAACCGAAAAACAGGGCATAGTACTCCCCGAGCGTCGATTAAATGTACGCGAGGGGAGACCCGCACAGGGAAAAAGCATTTGTGAAGTAAAAGTTTAAGTGTTTCATGAGGAAAACTTGTGAGAGTTTCTCACAGAGTTCCTAACCGCTATGCTTATTGCAGAGCAGAAAAAAGAAGACTGAGGGGAGACACCTGAGGTCACAGGGATAATTGCAGGCTAAGCATGCTCAGTGCACTCAGTGTGCCAGCGTCAGTCAAAGCTTTATAGAAACTTTGACAGAAAAGTTTTCCGTAGCAGGGCTCCGTTCGCTGACGTCACCCATATGGGAGAACTACCATCCTGCTTGTCCTGTGAGAAAGAAGTTATTTCCTTTTCAAGAGAGTCCAAAGATCTACAAGAACAGAAAGTTTATTCTCTTAAGATTATGGGAAAAGATATGCCTTTTAAACCAGTAGTTTGCAATTTAGGATTCTTACTAGATTCCCAATTGGCCCTTCAGCTGCAAATACATCATGTTTTAAGGGCAGGCTTTTATAAATTATGCCAGTTGAGGCATTTAAGGTTTATTTTAGATAAAGATGATTTTTGGACAGTAATATATAGTCATTTGTAATTACTCTTATCGATTGCAATACATTATATGTTTGTCTTCCTACCTCTACCGTCCCATCCTTTGCAAATCTTGCAGAATTCTGCTGCCCGGCTGATCTCAGGATGCCAACGATGGGATCACATATCCTCACTGTTAATCAATCTTCACTGGCTGCCCATTAATAAACACATCAAGTTTAATGTACTTGTTTTCAAAATTTTGAAAACTGGGGGGCCATCTTATTTGCTGACACCTTTAATATGATATGTGCCTCCTCAGAACCTCCAGTCACAGGGTAAACTGTTATTGCAAATTCTCACTGTTAAGCAGGTTCATTTAATGGATACTAGAAAACGTGCTTTTTATATCATTGGGCCACTGGTATGGAATGCTTTCCCAGATGATTTGTAGAATATTGATGATGTTTTAAAATTTCGCAAGCAACTAAAAGCTTTTTGTTTATGTGAACTGATATCACCTGAAAAGACAGTGTTGGGATAACATTAATATTTTAATTGTTATTTTATGATTGTGATGTTTTATTGTATTTGTTTTAATGTATTCTGCCTAGAATGGGTGACTATTATAGGCAGCATAGAAATTATTTTTAAATTAATAAATAAATTAAATAATAATAGGGGTTTGACAGCCACATAATAATCCCCCTGTTTGTCTACCATTTCCACAGAGTACATACCAACTATACCCTACAGAAGCCCATGTAAAAGAAGACAAAGGACCAGAAGTGGAAGGCATAGAGCTAGGAATTCACAAAGGAAAAACCTTTATTTTTGCCCTGTTTTTTCATTTTGGAGGGAGTGGAAGGGTTATTAGGGCTTCAGTTTGCCAAACTAAAATAAACATGGGGAGGATAACTTTGAAACAGGCATGTGCACACCCATATACTCATGTATATGGGCTTGCATGCTGATGCACATGTATTTTATATCATGCACACAAATGCATTTACATGATCTACAATCCTCACTACTTTGGGTTTAATATTGCTCATGGCACATGACTTGCAGCTTATGTGCAAATTTGCATGTACCATCCATGTGTACTCTTCTGTGTTGCACAACTTCTATTTCTTTAGGGGAAATTTTATATAGCCATACTATCACCAGCCAGGCAACTTAATTTTATTGCAAGGACATCACCCACCTGGCGTCCTTGGTGGTAGAGATTGAGAGGGACCTTTTTTTCAGTCTAAGGAATAAAGCAGAACCTGTGACACAAGCAGCAGGCCTAGTGTCTGCTCCTCACCCACCTCTTCCGTAGACCATCATATCTAAGTGGGGTAAATAGAAAGTTGATATATGGAGTGGGAGCAGTTTAGGATGTGCATGAAGGGGTCATGGGAGGGGCTAGGGGGTAGAGGTGGGAGATCAAGATGTACATGCATGGAGGGGTTCCACTGGAGTATGCCCAAAATGGCTAAAATAGAGCAAGAGTCAAGAGCTATGTATGGATACAGTAACATTCCATTAATAGCATGATTAAATGTATGTGTTGAAAATAGAATACAAAATAACAGAAATAGGCTAGAACAAGGAATGATATAAACCAGTCATATGTATAGTAAAGGTGTAATTATGAGATACAATTTCCTCTGAGACATTTAAAACATTTAATAGTGAAACCAATAGCAAAGGAAACATATGACCTCCTTTTTGAAGGCAAAGATTTGGCCTATTCACACAATTCATGATACTCCCCAAAGCTTTCAGCTCTATGGAAAGGGATATTCCCACTGGTTGGACCGCTCAGCTTATTTCCTCATGAACAGGGGTACTATGGATTTATATGGAGGCTCCTTTTGTGGTCAATGTTTGGACCAGGTGGCAGCACATCACTTCTAGGTGCATTAAGGGAGTGTGAAGAGCCAAGCTGCTCACTTCAGACTTCAGTAGAATACATTGCTACTTACCTGTATGGTGGTCACAGTGATAGGTACAGTACACACTCAACTTTGTCATCCTATATCTCTCTATAGATTAAGGACCTGAAAAAGAAGAATCAGGAGCTGTGCCAGAAAGAGAGGAGGTGGTTGGACTGGCTATGAGCTAGGCAGGACCAGGCCTGAGATAACTTCATGTTCTGTCCATCAGGGAGATTTTCGCAAAGTCTGTATATCCTGTTTCCCTCACTTGCCATACTTTTGGCCTTCTGCTCTGTATGACCCTATCTCTGCTTTCAGCTTTAAGAAACTCTCACTCACACATATTTAGATCTAGACATTTCTCTGTGTCATGAGCAGCACTATCATGACATATTACTTGGAAGGCACCCAGAGGCCTAGCTGCAAATCCCACCCACCCACTCTGAAAGTGATGCCCCCATACTCCTTATCATAATTCTGTACTTTGTACAAAATATTTGCCTTTTCCCCCACTCTATTGTTGAGTTCTTGTATGCAGCAGTAGTTATAGTTTTTGTTGTTTGATGTATATGTATTCTGCAATACAAGTTTTGCCTTTACTTTTATGTATATAATTGAAAAGCTTAATAAAGAAAATAATTATTAAAAAAATAAACAAACCTATGAAGGCATGAGTGGGGACTGGGAAGGCTCATTTCAACTCCAGGTAGGGCAGAAAATATCTGAAAATTATGATATTTTTGGGTGTCAGTTTTCAGTTTGTTTCATTTGTAACAAATCAAAAATTAATGTGCATTAAGTTTTAAAAAATGCACATTCATTGTATGGTGGGGATTAGGCCATCTGTTGAATCTGGAAGCTAAAGAGCCAGTGGAACATGAAAGCTCCTTGATGCTTAATTAATAAAGGACTATCTCTTCTGCAACTTCTCACTGTCAGCGACTGGTGGGTCTCACCAATGCCATGAACTAGGCATGGTTTCTTGCATATTATCTTTTATTGCACAAGACAATGAATCATGTTATTTGGCATTACACATAGTCTCAAACTATATGGAAAAAAAGGCCCTTAGATGATGTCAACCACTTGCTCCTATTTAAGGGCAGTCCAGATGCCCTTCAGATACCTCAGCAACAGGTCCAGCTATATTATAGTGCATGTTGTTTCCTGCCTTTGTCTGCCCAGCCTGCTCCTGCCTGCCTTCACCCTATCCATCCCTCTTCCTCTCCCTCAGACGGATATCTGGTTTTGACCCTTACCTGGAGGCTCTACTCGCCTAAACCCTGTTTGTCTCAACCCTTGACTTGCCTGAACACTGCCTGCCTCAACCTTTACCTGAACTCTCGACTCGCCTGAACTCTGCCTGCCTCAGTCCCTCCCTGGACTCTCAATATGCCTGACCATAGCCTGCCCTTGGACTCCATCATTAGTCTTCAGCAGAGACATTTGCCTAAGTCCTCCTGGCCCCGGCACTCAAAGGCTCAACCTGAGAGGAACATGGGCTGGTAAAGGTGAAGCTCCTGATCATTCTCTGCTTTGCCTGGTTCTGCCTGCTGGCGGTGAGGACCTGCAGGGCTCCTTTCTGCAGGTAGAGCCAATCTCACCCCAGCCCAAGGGTCCACAGATAAAATAAATAAATAAATAAATATATAATTGTTGTATTTAAAAACTCTTCTATAATGTTAAGTTAATTACCATCACAACAGTTTATATATATATATATAATATGTATATATTATACCCTATAGAGAACATCTTAATTTCTTTTACAGGAAAGAAAGTAATGCTTCACTTCCTAATAAAGGTTTAATTAGATCTTACCTGCTAATTGTCTTTCCTGGAGTCCTGACAGACCTGACTCTACCAGTGGGATTCATCCCTCCTACCATCAGTTTGAGGCAGAATGCAACCTTCTTTCACATGGTGTTCCTCCCCCTATATAGCCTGGTGCAGCAGGGAAGCGTCAGTAGTTTCTTCAGCACAAGCTGAGCTTTTCTCTCCCCTCTTTTTCTCTCTCTTTTTTTTTTCTCAGCAACATACTTCTAAAAATAATGTTAGAAATCATATTTAATTTGTGAACAAAAGTGTCTCCGGGATGAGCAAAACTTCTGCTCTCCCTCATTATGCACCCCCTCAATGAACATAGCAAAAAAAAAAAAAAAAAAAGAGACTTTTTTTTTCTAATTACCCCCCTAATTCTCTTGGTGGAATCTAGATTGGTCTATCAGGACTCCACGAAAGGCAATTAACAAGAAAGATCTAATTTAACCTTCCTGATTGTCTTGCCAGACCAATCTATACCTAAGCAGTACCTTTCCCAGGTGGGAGTACCCTAGAACTGCCTCTAAGAACCCTGTAGCAAACGCTGTATCTCCTCTTTCCTGGAGGTTAAGCTTATAGTTTTGAGAATGAGTGTAGTGATTGACCATATAGCTGCTCTACAAATTTCATCTGGTTCTACTAATCTGTTTACTGCCCATGAGGCTATTTTAGCTTTCATAGAGTGGGCCTTTATCCCCTTCAAAACCTGCTTATATTTAATTATATATGCAAACTTTATTGCTTCTTTGATCCTCTTTGCAATTGATGCATTTGAGGCTGCTTCAACCCTGTGTGCTCCTGCAAATAAAGTAAGTCTATCTGACTTTTTGAACTCATTTGTGACCTCCAGATACCTTATTAGGCATCTTAGCACATATAAATATTTAAGAATCATCCTTTGTCTCTGGCACTACTGCCTTCTGAACCCTTATAGGGTCACTGCTTGGTTCAGGTGAAATTCTGAGACTACCTTTGCTAGAAAGGATGGCACCATCCTGATTATTTTTTCTCTTAAGAAGGAAAGATAACGGTCTCTGCAGGACAAGGCTTGCAGCTCTGCTATTCTTCTAGCTGAGCATATTGCTACCAACAGTGCTGTCTTTAAGGTTAGGTCCCTCAAAGTAATTTCCTTGATTGGTTTAAATGGGGCATCTGTCAGTGCCCTGAGTACCAAATTCAGGTCCCAAGATGGCATCACTGGTCTAATGGATGACTTGATGTAGTCTGTCCCTTTCAGGAAATGTGCAACATCTGTGTGAGCTACCAGCAAAGTCCCTTTGACTTGCCCCCTGAAACAGAATATGGTAGCTAGCTGAGCCCTCAATGGTCTAACTGCTAATTCCTTATCTAAGCCATCCTGAAGATAGTCCAGAATCTTGAGCATCTGCACTTTTCTTGGCTTCAGTCCACTTTTTGAACACCATGTCTCAAAGTTTCTCCATATCCTTGAGTATGCTACCAAAGTTGATTTCTTCCTTGCTCTAAATAATGTTGCTATCACCTATCTTGAGTATCCTTTCTATCGAGCCTCCTCCTTTCAAGAGCCATGCAGTAAGATTCAAGCATGCTGGATCCTCCATGGTTACTGGTCTCTGCCTCAGCAGACTTTCTACTGTTGGTTCCGCTGCTTATTTTATATACCGACATTCGATCTCAATCGAGATATCACACTGGTAGGTATTTCTCAATCCCCAGAGGGCTTACAATCTAAGTTTGCACCTGAGGCAATGGAGGGTAAAGTGACTTGCCCAAGGTCACAAGGAGCAACAGCAGGACTCAAACCCTGGTCTCCTGGTTCATAGTCCACTGCTCTACCCACCAGGCTATTCCTCCTCCATGTGTACCATGGCTGCCTTGGCCAGTCCAGTGCTATTAGACTAACCCATTCTGGATGCTTTCTGATCCTCCCTATAATCCTTCCTACCATTGGCCAAGGTGAGAACACATACAGTAGTGCCTCTCTGGGCCATTTCTGTGTTAAGGCATCTATTCCTTTGAACTGTGAGGGAGTCAATTGGACCATTAGATGACCAATGGGTAAAAGGGGCACTAAGGGAGGACAAAAACATAGTAGAGAGTTTTAGTCTTTACTGAGGAAGAACTAAGGCAGATACCCATGATAGAAATGATATTTAAAAAAGATGATTCGGAAGAAATGAAATAAATCGCAGTGAACCTGGAAGGTGTACTAGGGCAAATTGACAAACTAAAGAGTAGCAAATTACCTGGACTAAATGGTATACATCCCAGAGTACTGAAAGAACTGAAAAATGAAATTGCATATTTACAGTGAGTAACAAGTAAACTATCATTAAAATCAATCACAGTACTGAAGACTGGAGCGTGGCCAACATAATGCAGTTTTCAAAAGGAGTTCTAGGGGAAAACCAGGAAACTACAGCCCAATGAGCCTGACATTGATACTTGCGCCTTCTAAAGAAGTTGAAGTATTCAACATCAGTGATGGAGAAAAAAGATTGAAACTATTACAAAGAATAAAATTACTGAAAATATACAGTCATATTTTAATAGGGAAAAAGCCAACATTTATTTTAGAAAGTCTTGCCTCACCAATCTGTTACATTTTTTGCAGGCGTAAATAAACATGTGGATAAAAGTGAGCCAGTTGATATATATGGATTTTCAGAACTTTTGACAAAGTACTTCATGAGAAACTCTTGAGAAAATTAAAAAGTTGTGGGACAGAAGGCAATGTTCTATTGTGAACTGAGAACTGGTTAAAAGATAGAAAACAGAATGTAAGACTAAATGGTCAATTTTCTCAATGTAAACAAAATAAATAGCAGGGTGCCCCAGGGCTAAATGACCTAGAGATAGTAACAATGAGTAAGGTAATAAAATCTGTTGATGATACAAAATTATTCAAAGTTGTTAAATCACAAGAGGACTGTGGGAAATTGCAAGAGTATCTTGCAAGACTGGGCATCCAATTGGTAGATGGCATTTAAAGTGGACAAGTGCAAAGTGATGCACTAAGGAAGAGCAACCCAAATTATAGCTTCATAATGTGAGGTTTCACATTGGGAGTCATCACCCAGGAAAAGGATCTAGGCATCATCATGGATAATATGTTGAAATCCTCTGTGCAGTGTCCAAGAAAGGAAATAGAATGCTAGGAATTATTAGGAAAGCAATGGAGAATAAAACAGAGAATATCATAGTACCTCTGTATCACTCCATGGCATGACTGCACCCTTGAGTATTGTGTGCAATTCTGGCCACATATAGCAGAATTAGAAAAGTTACAGAGAAGGGTGACCAAAATGATAAAGGGGATAAGAAGATTCCCCTATGAAGAAAGGCTAAAAAGGTTAGGGCTCTTCAGATGGAGAAGAAACAGCTAAGGGGAGATAGGATAGAATCCTATAAAACAATGAGTGGAATAGAACGAGTAAATGTGAATCACTGGTTTATTCTTTCAAAAAATACAAAGACTAGGGGACAGACAATGAAGTTACAATTTAATACATTTAAGAGAAATAGGAGAATTTCTTTTTCACTCAGCGCCTAATTAAACTCTGGAATTTGTTGCCAGAGGATGTGGTGAAATCTATTAGTGTAGAAACGTTAAAAAAAAGAAAAGGTTTTGGACAAATTTCTGGTTGAAACGTCCATAAACCATTAAGGTAGATGAGGGAAATCCACTGCTTGACCCTGGGATAAAGCAGAATGGAATCTATAGATCTTTCGGGATTGGCCATGGTTGGAAACAAAATACTGGGCTTGATGGACATTTGGTTTCACCCAGATTGCAAATCTTATGATCTTATGACTTGTTAGAAACTGAATGTAAAACAAGAGCAATGGTGAGTTAGAAACTAGTAGGTGTGTGAGCTGCATACATACTTAGAAACCATCCCGCAGTGAAGTGGCCATGCTCAAAATAATCATGGATGCCTGACTGTGACAGAATTGCTGCAAGAGCTAGGAAACCTAGATATAATAAAAGTGATGAGTTGTGGCACTGGCAAGGCATGATCTCTCTGGGCTGGATTTTAAAAGGGTTACGCACTTAAGTTAAGCGCGTAACCCTTAAACCCCCCCCCTGTGCACGCCGAGCCTATTTTGCATAGGCTCGGCGGCACGCACAAGCCCCGGGATGGGCGTAAGTCCCGGGGCTTTGCTAGGGGAGCTGTCGGGGGCAGCGCGACGTTCGGGGCATTCCAGGGGGCGTGGTGCCGGCCCGGGGGCATTCCAGGGGGCGTGACCGAGGTCTCTGGACCAGCCCCCGGGTCGGGTGATGGTGCGGCAGCGGGCCATCGGCGCGCGTGAGTTACGCCTGCTTCGAGCAGTCGTAACTTGTGCGATAAAGGTAGGGGGGTTTTAGATAGGGCCGGGGGGGGTTAGGTAGGGGAAGAGAGGGGGGGTGCGGGGGGGGGGGGGGGTGGAGGGAACTGGCAGCGTGTGCAGGGCTCGGCGCACGCAAGTTGCACAAATGTGCACCCCCTTGCACGCGCCAACCCCGGATTTTATAAGATACACGTGGCTACGCGCATATCTTATAAAATCTGGAGTACTTTTGTTCGCGCCTGGTGACAAGAAAGACAAACTGAAAATACAGAAGAAATGACAAAAAAACTCCCAAAATGCAGATAGATAGTTCCTAACAGGCAAAACTATTCCAACCAAAGCAGTTGCAAACACTCACAAGCAACTCCCAACAATCTCTAGCACTAATTACCACAAGCACCAGGTCTCAAAACATGTTTAAATTTCAAAGGTTAAACAGGAGGTGTAAGAGACACATATTGTGTTTATAAAATATGTAAATGTATGCATATTACCAAACTCTACCCCAGAACGTCCTCTCATGTACATTGTAAAAGAGTTGCTTGCACAAAAACAGAGCCATCCTGATGAGGATCCTCAACATCAGGGGGTTGGGGAAAGGGAAGGAAAGAGAGAGAGCGACAATCTGACATTCTATATAACTACCACTGTAAGAGGGGCACTTTAAAGTCAGGGTAGGTTTTGGGGAGGGGGGCATTATTACATTGGTCTGCCTAGGGCACAAGTGCACGCCTTCAGAAACTCACCCCGATTTGAAAGTGCCCCTCTTACAGTGGGAGATATATAGAGGTCAGATTGTCTCTCTAACAGAGTTTCTCTCTCTCTCATGGTCACTTGTGTGAGTACGCGCGTAAAGGCTGGCATGCACGATATAAAATTAAGCATATCTTTGCTCTCATGCTCGATACATGGGTACTTCTTTTAAAATTTACCTGTCTTTGTATATGTTTACTTTTCTGTGCAGCAGTAACAGTACATGCATACTCCCACCCTTCTGAAAATAGGTTTACCATGTACAGAGGCTATTTAAGCACATATAATGCCAATTTTACATGTACAATTTCCACTTAAAGTCTTTGAAAATCATCCTCATGATCTCAAAAATTTCAGTTTCTGAGGCATATTCAAATTCCATAGAACAAAGCATATGACAACAGATAAAGAATGCAAAGCTACAATCTTTCGTGTCCTTTTTACAAATACATGACAAGGTGTGCCATGGGTCAGCTCTTCATCTAGTCAGTCCATTTTCCCTCCTATGACAATTTTGCTGACCCAATTTGATCTTTACGATTAACTTCACTTCTCGTTACTATGGATCCTCTCTAGATGATTATGATTTTTACAATATACATCTCCTTATCATGCAGGGGGAATGTGCTAGCTGTGGAATTGTGGATTACTCCCATAAAATGTAAGTATATGGAAATTAGTATGGTAAACCCATTGCAGGCTCTGGAACAAGCTGCTGTTAAGTACAGATTTAACTATACAATCTTTTTTATTTTAGAAGTATATCACTCTTAAGTCAAGACCAAGGTCATTTTCATATGAAAAAAATACAATAGTTCCAAAATCCCATAAAGGAAATATTAGATAATTTTGTTTTGAAAAATAGCAAAATGACCTAAAATATTCTAGATATATTTCATACTTAATAGCATTTCTCAAATATATCTTGATATGTTGTCATAAACCCTGTAATCACTTTGCATCTTCTCAATATTATTTTGGAATTCAAACCCTTTGATAATGATTTCATTTGAATAACTTATTACCCAAAGCAGCTAACATCAACATTTTATAGAACAAGAACTTCACTTTCTGTAATTTTCTCTACTCTAATGCCAGTAACTATTGGGAGCATTTAGTTATAAATTGTCTTTCAATAAAAGTAAGAGCTCCCAAAACAACAAAATGAAAAGGCACAGCAGTTTAAATCAAGGAAGTCAATTTCCACATGCCGATCCTAAATATTTCATGGTCCTATTTTATTCTGACATTTGTAGATGACTAAAGTGTTACAAAGGAAATAAAATGCTGATTAAAGAGTTCACTGTCATAAAGGTTACTGAATTGTAAATGGCCCTTTCCATCTTCCTGTTAATAGGTACCCAGCTGTAAACATCATGAAGGATGTGACGGGATGCCTGTGCTGCTCCTTTAGGAGTCGTATATACATTAATCACTGAATCACCAAGCCATGCTTAATTGCAAGTTGTATATCACTGAAATCCATGGTAAGTAGAAGGAAACTCATTATTGCTGCTTCATAACTACGGTACTTCTCATTTTAACCTTCTCACACCTGGAACAGTTTGTTGCCTTATAATATGAATGAAGAAATGATATTCAGCCACTAATAAGAACATATCATGTTAGTTCACTATTTTTACATTATGGAAGATAAAGCAAATAGTATGAAGGGAACAGAAATCTAATGAGCCTCCTCTATCCTAGAGACTGACTTTTTATATTAAGTGAGGTTTTGCTCTATATTAAGGAGCAAGATGCTAAAATCCATTAGTCTTTGGCAGTCCGCAGCATTGTTTTAAATGGTAAAGAACCAAACTGCAGTATATTTTGTTTTGACAAAAATATTGATTTAAATCCTGTACAATAGTACAGTACTATTTAAAGGTCATCCAAAGAAAAATGAGTTTACACTTGAACAGAGCAAGCTTATCTGTCACGAAAGTGCAATGATGTGTTTATTTCCCCACTAGTGTGCCTACTTTATATTTTGCAGAAAAATATAACAGCCCACTTGCAGATGGGATATTTTTGGAAAAGAGGAAAAATATATCAATGTTAAAGTTCAAAACACACTATTTAAAGTATTCATATGGAGGATAACTTTAAAAGAACTGGTGGTGGCATATATGTGTGTATGCAGCTGCATGTAGTTTTACTATACTATTCTATAATGTGCATATCACATACATGCAAATTGTAAAATACGTGCATGTTTACCCCGCAACATATGCATGTATGTAGGCCAACGTGTGATTACATGCAACACACTGAAATCACATATTTCAATGCATTGAACACGCATATTTTACCCACCTATTTTTTAAATATATGTGCACAGATTTTATGTGAGAAAATAAAGTATGACTAACTCACCTGAGTCGAGATTTACTCATGTAGATCAGTATATTTAAAATGTAAGTGTGTGACTGAAATTACCAATTTAACTAATTAGTCCACCAGTTTGCCTAGTCCTCTAAGTCTTCAAAACCCTTCTAGTCCTTCAGTCAAAACTGCCCCAGTTCACCCAAACCTCCCAGCCAGTCAGTACTATACAATAAACTCGTTTTTCATCACTTATGACAAATAATTAGTAAATGCAAAAATACACGAGTAAATTAGAAAATGTATTGCATATGTTTATTTTAAAATAGCAATTTTCATGTGTAACTGTTGGTCCTGCCCAGGAAAACCCTTAGATCACCCCTTTTTATATGTGAATATATGAGTGCGAAAGTAAAAATATTTGTGTATTTTAGATATTTATAAAATACAGACTACGAGTAGCGGTTACTTCCACATGTACATGTTAATTTGTATGAATGTAACATTTTGAAAATTCACCTTAACACTTCTTAAATGTATTTGCCATCAATATGTGCATAAAACATGTTTACAAGCAGCACACTAGCATGCACAGTAATTGCCTGAAGAAGCATGCATGGAAATAAAAGCGGATAAACAAAAAAAGAAATACATGATAACTTTTGATTGGTCTAATTTAATACTACCACATTCCCCTTCAACAGGTCAAAACAATATCAGAGTATAAGCAAAACACTTGTCAGGATTATAATTGCGATCTCTGCCTAAGCAGTTGTATATTCCAAGTTGTTTTGACATGTAAATATTTTCACCATCCTTTCATTTGTGCCATTTTTGCAAGTTTGTTCTTCTGATTTGTGATGTAGATTTGACAATGATTTGAACCAGCATTCAAGGCTTCAGTTAACCACCATATGAAACTTCTACACGTCCCAAACAGAATATTAAAACCTCTAAAATTCTTATCAGAGTATTTGACTTCTGAAAGTTGCTGCTGTTAATTATTATTAGAGATCTTACTATTATTTTTGAGCTCCAGAGCACATAAAAATCCAAGTTTAGAAACATGGAAACTTTTCATATACAAAACCAAAGAATTGGATTGTCATATTGTGACATATCTGGCTATCTAGTGGCTGCCAAATGTAAGCATATATTCAGTGGCTGCTAGATAGCTGGATAAGTCCTACTTATCCAGCTATCTAGCCAGTTGAATATCGGGCCCTATATATTTATTAATGGTTGTACCTCACAGGGGGCATGACTTTCAAACCTAATCACAGTGCTGCATTTGTGTAAGTGGATGCATGAGATTAACACTATCATTTTATAAACTGTGTAGCTGCTGACAGTTTATAAAATACAACATATTTCAGCTCTGAAAGTTATTTATTTACTCCACACCCTTCAATCATACAGATAGCTCATTGCGGATTACCACAGTTCCAAATTAATACAATACATCAACATCATATTAGCTTAAAAATACATACAATCATAAAACGGGGCATTAACCAAATGCTTCTCTATATGAGTTTACACAAATCTTTCACTACATGTGAATATTTCCAGTACCGGTACAATAAACAACTTTCACTATCAATTTTACAAACATATGTATTATTTAGGTGCATTAAATAATATAACATATGTATAATAACTCAAATTTATATGCGGAGGCAGATATTTTATAAAGTATGCAAATATACCATTTTGAAAATACATGCATACTTGGAATCACCAATTTGCCAATACTTACACCAGTTCACTCAGTCCATCTCTTGCACATCATCTTGAACACCAACCAGTTCATTAAGACCTCTCACCCAAAAGTGAGAGAAGACTTTTTTTTTTTTTATTAATGTATGTTAGTGATAGAAGCACAAAAGTGGCATTATGAGACTTTGAGTTAAAGGGGAGGAATATATAGAAGCTGATGAGGAAAAAGCAAAATTGCTTAATATTTCTGTTCAGTGTAAATTATGGAAGGGCCTGGAGCAGGACCAAATACAAACAACACAAATAAGACTGGAACAAGGTATACCTCAATTGATTTTCAGAAAAGTGTGTTAGTGAGGAGCTAACTAAACAAAATAGATAAAGCAATGGGATCAGGTGGGATACATCCAAGGGATCAGGTGGAATAGATGCAAGAGTACTAAAGGAACTTAGAGAAGTTCTGGCAGCTCCGCTGACTAACCTTTTCAATTCTTCTATGGTTCTGGAGGACTGGAGACAGGCAGCTGAGATTCTTATTCATAACACTGGAAGTAGGAGGTTAGGAACTACCTCTGTGGTTTGCAATTTAATGGAATCGCTGCTAAAACAGACAGTGCAGAAACACTGCAGAAGGATTGTCTGGAAAGATTTGTATTTTTGTCACTGATACCAAAATCTGCAACAGGGCAGATAACAAAGAAGGTGTGGAAAATGAGATGGGATGGAACAAAGCTCAAAGAATGCTCTCTGGTCTGGCAGTAAAGATTTAATGCTAAAAAATGGAGAGTTGTGTATTTAGGGTGCAAAACCTCAAGGGAGAGGTAGAGTTTTGGAAGTGATATTCTTCCAAGTCTGACAGAAGAGCAGGATCTGAGGGTAATTGTCTCTGATGACCTTAAGATGGCTAAACAGATGGATAAAGTGATGGTAAAAGCTAGAAAAATGCTTGATTGCATAAGGAGAGGAATGGTCAATAGAAAAAAGGAGGTAATATTGCCCCTTTACAGGTCCCTGGTGACACCACATTTGGAATAGAGTGTACAATTCTGGAGAATGTGCCTTCAAATGGATATAAACCACTTGGAGTCAGTCCAGTGGGCCACTATTAAAATGGTCACTGGTCTTTGTTATAAAGTATATGAGGACAGACTTAAAAAGTTCCTAGAGGAATGGCGAGATAGGGGAGACATTGAAAGGTTTCCATGCATAGTAGTTGAGCCTCTATCAACAGAAATGAGGCTCTAGAATGAGGGGTCATGGGATGAAGGTAAAGCAGAGTTGCTTATTTTATTTATTTATTTAATTTCTTTTACTATACCGATGCTCAAGACTAGGTCTTATCGTACCGGTTTACAATGTAACTGAGGGGAAACCAATTAACATCAAGGTAGAAAGTAAAGTTACATTAAACAGGGAGCGTAAAACCTGGGCAATGGAAGACAGTACAGAATTTAAACTAAGAAACAATTAGAGAGAGATAAATATATATATATAATCAACAAAAACTATAAGATACGTAAACATAGATTTATCCTAGGCAGTTATTAGCATGGTATGTCCAGTGGGAGAAGGAAAGGGTGAGGTTGGGTGGGGGGGAAGGGGAGAGGGAAAAGAGGGGGGGGGGGTAGGGATTAAGGAGGGGTGGGAGAATGAGAGACAGTGATGGTTGAGGAGATCCTTCAGCGGTAGGCTTCTGCGAACAGCCAGGTTTTCAATTTCTTTCTGAATGTTGAATGGCATTGTTCTTGGCGTAAGTCTTGGGGAAGTGAATTCCAATGTAGTGGACCTGCTGTTGAAAGAGCACGCTTGTGAATAGAGTTGTGGACAGATGATTTGTTGGGGGGGGCCTTGAGCGAACCTTTGTAGGCAGTTCTGATCGGTCTTGCTGAAGTATGTAATTCGAGTGGGAAGGTGAGTTGGAGAGTGGATTGCTGGTAGACGGATTTGTGGATGATGGTGAGAGCCTTGAAAAGTATTCTATATTGGATGGGCAGCCAGTGTAGGATTTTTAGGATTGGTGTGATATGGTCCTTGCGACGAGTGTTTGTAAGGATCCTAGCCGCTGCGTTTTGCAGCATTTGAAGAGGTTTGGTGGACGAAGCGGGGAGACCAAGTAATAGAGCGTTACAATAGTCGATCTTTGAAAACAGTATGGCTTGAAGCACCGAACGGAAATCCTTGAAGTGTAAGAGCGGTCTAAGTTGCTTCAGGACCTGTAGCTTGAAGAAGCATTTTTTGGTTGTGGCGTTAATGAATTTTTTGAAATTCATTCTAGAGTCAAGGGTGGCCCCAAGATCTCTGACCTGGTTTGCTAATGGGGTGCTAGCATTATTTGCGAGGGGGTTGTTGTCACTAGGGGAGATAACCAGTAGTTCCGTTTTGGAAGTATTTAGGACCAGGTTGAGACTAGAGAGCAGAAGGTTGATGGCTTGTAAGCAGTTGTTCCAGAAATTTAGAGTAGAGATGGGGTCCGAGATGGGGATTATGATTTGAACATCGTCCGCGTATATAAAGTGGGTGAGATTGAGACTATTGAGTAGCTGGCATAAAGGGAGTAGATATATATTGAACAGGGTAGGGGAAAGTGACGAACCCTGAGGTACGCCTTGGTTTGATGGAATGGAGTGAGATTCTTTGTCATTTATTTTGACTTTGTAGTGTCTGTTGCTTACCTGTAACAGGTGTTCTCCCAGGATAACAGGATGTAGTCCTCACATGTGGGTGACATCATCAGATGGAGTCCTGTCACGGAATACTTTTGTCAAAGTTTCTAGAACTTTGACTGGCACACTGAGCATGCCCAGCATGCCATAATCCCTGTAGCCACAGGGGTTTCCCTTCAATCTCGTTTGTAGCAAAAGGTGCAAGCGAAAAATTAAATAATAAAATTGATTGCAGACCCAACTCCACAGAGTGGCAGGTGGGTTTCGTGAGGACTACATCCTTCTGTCCTGGGAGAACACCTGTTACAGGTAAGCAACTCTGCTTTCTCCAAGGACAAACAGGATGGTAGACCTCACATGTGGGTGATTAGCAAGCTACAGGCTGACTCATATTTAAATTGGACCAACAGCAGACAACTTGTGCAACAGGCACAACAACTGCTGTACTGTTGGGAAAAATGAGGCAGCCTGAAAATCACAGCAGGTGGATGTGGAAGGAGTTGGGATTATACTGGAAATAATTCTTTCAAGATGGATTGGCCAAAGGCAGAATCTTGATGTCCTTCCTTCTCCAGGCAGTAATGTGCTGCAAATGTGTGGAGAGAGCTCCATGTTGCAGTTTTACAGATGTCAGTATTCGGTACTGAACGGTAGTGTGCTACTGACGTTGCCAATGCTCTTACTGAGTGCGCTTTCACTCGTCCCTGAAGAGGAAGGCCTGCTTTCTCATAGCAGAATTCGATAAAGTCTGCTAGCCAATTGGAGAGAGTTTGTTTGCCCACAGCAACTCCCGGTTTGTTTTTATCGAATGAAACAAAGAGTTGGGTGGAGTTCCTATGGACTGCAGTGTGGTCTAGGTAAAAATTCAAGTGCAAGTTTACAGTCCAAGGTGGTAAAACTCTCTCACCCTGGTGAGAGTGAGACCTTGGGAAAAAGGTGGGTAAGACTTTAGACTGATTCAGGTGAAAGTAGGTTACCACCTTGGGAAGGAATTTAGAGTGAGTGTGGAGTACCACTCGGTCATAGAGTAACCTTGTATAGGGTGAGTATGTGAGAAGTGCTTGTAACTCACTAACCCTTCGAGCAGATGTAATGGCTACTAGGAAAAGGACTTTCCATGTAAGAAATTTATCATCACAGCAATGCAAAGGTTCAAACAGGGAGCGCATGAGTCTTGCAAGTACTACATTTAGGTCCCATTCGGTAACTGGTGGCCGTAGAGGGGGCTTAAGTTGCAGTAGGCCCCTCATAAACAGACTCACCAGGGGTTGCACCATTATTGGGGCATCCCCTACTCCCTTGTGGTATGCTGAGATGGCACTGAGGTGAACCCTCACCGAGGAAGTGTGGAGACCAGAGTCTGAAAGGTGCCAGAGATAGTCTAATAGGGATGGAGTGGGCAGGAAAAGGGGTCAATACCTTTTTGCGTGCACACGTGGTAAATCTATTCCACATAGGAAGATATGATTTTTGTGTGGAAGGCGTTCGTGAAGCTACAAGCACTTGAGCGACATTAGTTGAAAGGTTGAGCAGTTGAAGGATCAGGCTTTCAACATCCAGGCTGTGAGAGATAGGGTCTGAAGGTTTAGATGGCGTAACATGCCTTTATTCTGAGTTATGATATTGGGCGCTGTGCCTAGGCGAATTGGTTCTCAGATGGAGAGGTCGAGAAGCATGGGAAAACATACTTGTCAAGGCCAGCAGGGGGCTATGAGTATCATTGACCCTTTGTCTTGTTGTAGTTTCACGAGAGTTTTGGCTATCAGTGGTTTCGGGTAATATGCGTATAGGAGGTCTGTGTTCCAGGGGCGTCCATGGCTAACGTGTTTTGTTGCCTGTGCAGGGACCAGAATCTGTCCACTTTGTGATTCAGTTTGGATGCAAAGAGGTCGATTGTTGGTTGACCCCAGCGTTGGAAGATTTTGCTTGTTACCACAGGAATCAGAGACCACTCTTGGGGATGGAAATGTCGACTGAGGCGATCTGCTATTACGCTCTGTATGCCTGCTAGATAAGTGGCCCAGAGATGCATGGAGTGTGCAAGGGCCCAGGCCCAGATCTGTTCAGCTTCTTGGCAGAGGAGATAAGAACCTGTTCCTCCCTGTTTGTTCAAATACCACATTGCAACTGTGTTGTCTGTCTGTATGAGAACAGTCTTGTGTGAAAGGCAGTCCTGGAATGCATATAGACCATAACGTATGGCTCAAAGCTCTAGGAAGTTGACCTGGAACTTTGCTTCGAGTTGTTTCCAAGTACCTTGAGTTTGAAAGTTGTTCATATGAGCCCCCCAACCCAAGTTGGATGCATCCGTGGTTAAGGTGACTCGAGGAACTGGTTGCTGGAAGTGTAGACCTGTCAGCAAATTGGCTCTGTTTGTCCACCAGAGAAGTGACAGACGAAGCTGGTCGGTGATATGGATTTGGTATGAAAGAGGTTGAGTGGCTTGAAGCCACTGAGATTTCAAAGCCCAATGAGTTATTCTCATAGGAGCGACGTGGACCATGGAAGCCATGTGGCCCAGCAACATGAGGAATTGATGGGCTGAAGCTGTTTGTGCGCAGAGATGTAGCTAGTTTGGAGAGTATGTCTGCGCGGCCGTTGGGCAGGAAGACCTTTGCAACTGTGGTGTCCAAATCTGCTCTGATGAAGGTAATGAGGTGAGATGGATTCAGGTGGGATTTCTGGTAACTGATGAGAAACTCCAGTGAGTGTAGCAGATTGATAGTGAGTTCTAGAGAGTTGAGAGCTCCTTGCTTAGCCAGTCATCCAGGTAAGGAAACATGTGTATGCTGTTTTTGCATACATGGGCGGCAGCCACTGCTAGGCATTTTGTAAATATATGGGGTGCCAAGGCAAGTCCGAAAGGCAGAACCCGGTATTGAAAATGTTGATGCCCCACTATAAAATGCAGGTATTTGCGGTGATGTGGGGATATGGAAATGTGTGCATAGGCATCTTGAAGATCCAGAGAACAGAGCCAGTCTCTTTGTTGTAGAAGGGGAAGTATGGTGCCAAGAGACACCATTATGAATTTTTCTTTTTGTAGAAATTTGTTGAGAATGCGGAGGTCTAGGATGGGGTGGAGGCCACCTGATTTCTTTGGAATGAGAAAATAGCAGGAATAGAACCCTCTGCCATGCTGAGCCAGGGAAATGCTTCCACAGCCCTGGTGCTCAGTAGGGTGGACAGTTCTGACTGTAGAAGGCTTGTGTGATCTTTTCGGATCCACAGTGGATTGGGTGGTGAATCCGGGGGTACCATGAGGAAATTTAGATGGTATCCCTGGGTTATGATGGATATTACCCATTGGTCTTTTGTGATGAGGCGCAGTTGTTTATGAAGTGGTGTAGCCAACCTCCGACAGGTAAGTCTGGTCTTTGATTCATAGAGTGGCTGCTGTTCTCTGGAAATGTTTCAAAATTCAGAGGCTGGGCTCATTTGCGGGGCTGGTTGAGATCTGGACATTTTGGCCTGACGTGGATGTCTTCTTTGAAGTGGTCTGGCTGATCTCACGCGAAATGTAGGTGGGTAGTACTTGTGTGAGCGATAAAAAGGCTTTCTGGGATCCTTTCTCATGGTTTTCTGAGCAGAGGAGATTTCCAGTGACCGTGGAAAGCTGACTCAGGATCTCGTGATGATCCTTCAATTGAGTCACTGCATCCTGTATCTTGTAGCCAAAGAGATTATTCTCCAGTACATGGGAGATCAGCAAGCTTATCCTGGACGTCCGGCCTTAAATCAGAGGCCTTAAGCCAGGCCCATCTTCTGGCACTGATTCCTGTTGCTGATAAATGAGAAGCTGTCTCAAAGGAATCATATGCAGCTCTGACCTCATGTTTCCCTTCCTCAAGGCCTTTTTGGAGAATGGCAGTGAAGTTCTCCTGTTGTTGTTTGGGAGGGAGTCTACTATCTCTTGGACTTGTTTCCATAGATTCCTCTGGTATTGTGTCATATATAACTGATAGGCAGCTATACATGACACTAACATAGAGCCCTGGAAGATTTTACGACCTAGACATCCAAAAACCTTTAGTCCTTTCCAGGGGGAGCTGAAGAATGAGGCACAATCTCTTGGCCTTCTGCACAGATTCCACTACCACTGATTGGTGAGGTATCTGTGGCTTCTGAAAATCTGGAGTGTGCTGGACCAGATATGTTGCATCTGTCTTTCTATTGACTGGTGGAGCAGTACAAGGGTGCTCTCATAGGTGATGTTGCAGATCCAAGAGCCCTTCATGGTCTCGATTTGTCATAATTTCCTTGGGGGCATCCACAAATTGAAGGTCTTCTAACGTCTTGTGATGGGTGTCCTCTTTGGTGTCCAGGTCAAAAGGGATGGTTTCGGACATTTCTTTTATGAAGGTAGCATAGGAGAGTTCTTCTGGAGGGGACCATCTCCTTTTTTCCAGAGGAGAAGGCTCTGAGAGTAGGTCCTCTGAGGAAGTGTCCGTGTCAACATCATCCTTCCATGGATCATAAGGGGTCTCTGGTTGAGATCCCAAAGGTGAGAGAATGTCTGTTATTCCAGGATGTGCAGGATTCGATGGAGTCCTCGATGACGGCTGCAACGGCACTGATGGCATTGAAGGGGACCATGGGTGCTTTGATCCTGAGAGCTCCAATGGACCTGGAACCAGTTCCGGCATCGATGGAAGTGGAGCTGGAGTAGGACTAGAGTCCATGTCCTCCGAGGACCCCGGAATGGGTATTGGGGGCTTCGGAGGTTTGGAAGGTTGACTCGGTACCAATGGCATAGGCTGGGTCAGAAGGGCACTGATGAGAGTATCAAGGTGGTCGAATAACAGTGTAAACATCGATGGCTCCGGTGTCGGTATGGGGACCGGCATCAATGGCAGATGCAGGCTCCAGAAGGCATCAAGGACCACCTGGCAGACAAGGACTTTCAGCTCCTCCCTGGAAGCTGGCATAGGCAGCGCAGCTACTGAGGGAGGCAGGCTAGGTGCTACTGGCACTTCCACAGGAATCTGTGGGGGTCTCAGTACCCAGCACCGTGTTGGTGGGGAACATCTTGGGGGTCTCGGATGCAGAAGAGGATGGAGGCTCCTCTCCACCAGCCCTCTTCTCAGCTGGCTCGATGGCCATCGAAGCCGATGTAGTGTCAGTGCCGGCACCAGGTGTGGAATCGCGTCGGTGATGGTGACGATGTTTCCCTCGGTGCTCGTCCTTCTCCAGCACAGAGGAAGATGCTACTGATGCCCTGGATGGAGTCGGTGATGGACGATCACCATCCCTATGCTGCTTCCGGTGAGGTTTTTCGATGGAGGAAGATTTTCCTGCCGGTGATAAATGGGCAGAAGTCGATGGAGTTAGTTTTATCTTGAAGAGAGACTCCATTTTGTCCAAACGGGTACTCCTGCCCTTCAGATTCATTTGAGTGCAGCTAGGATACCGACGTATATCGTGTGATGGACCAAGGCATAGCACATACACATCATGCGGGTCAGTGATGGACATCATGTGCGGACACTCTGGCATTTTCTGAAGCCCGTCGCCATGGTGAAAAAAGGGGTCGCAAAACAGTCAGTGGCCTGCAGGAACCGACAACAAGGTAGCAGGAACCGACCGGAGACCGTGGAAAATTAATCACCGAGCATCAGGAAACGGTATTGCGATGGGAGACCCCTATAAGGGAACATTTTTAAGATGATAACTTCAATTTTTTACGTGAGGAAAAGTGGTGAGAAAATTTTCACAGAGCTCCTAACCGTGAGGCAAACTGCACTGCCGAAAAAAAGAGACTAAAGGAAGACATCACCCACATGTGAGGACTACCATCCTGCTTGTCCTGGGAGAAAATGGGGTATTCAGGAGTAATCTTAGGAAATGTTTCTTTTCATAGAGAGTAGTGGATGCATGGAACAGCCTCCCAATGAAAGTAGCAGAGACAAAAACAGTATCTGAAATTAAGAAGGCATGGGATTACCAAAGGGGATCTCTGATGGAATGATGAGTTGGGTGGATTGGCAGAATACATAGTCCATAGGATCTTTTTCTGCCATCATATTTCTATGTTAACAAACAAGTTTGATTTCAATTGTGTGAGTCAATTAGCATGTATAAAAGGGTACGAATAAGTTCTGGAATGTATACGTATATACCTCTTACAAAACAGCAGCTACTGTGAGTATTTCTAAACCCCGCCCAGGAACACCCTGCCCCATTTCAATGCTGATAAACTGTACGTGCAGAATGCAAAATACACGTGTACTCGATGTTTATAAAATAGCATATATGTGAGTGCATGCTACTTATGTGCAAATATATGATATTTTGAAAATTTACTCCATAGAGCACTATCGATATATTTGCAGGGTAATAAGCTTACAAATACATAAATAAGTAAAATGAACAGGGAGGGCAATTTTGAAATGCTATTTACCAGTGTTGCCTCAGGTATAATTTTTAATGTAGTGCACATACACATAAACATGCGTGTATCAGCACACGAGTGAAGATACACTTGAATTTTAGATCACGCGTGCACTTGTGCACATATCATTTATATAAAAACATAAAAACGACGGCAGGAAAAGACCAATTGGCCCATCCAGTCTTCAAAGCATGCTCCCACACTTATTTTCCCATACTTAGCTGTTTCACCGTCCACCAAGTTCAGGGCCCTTGTTGGTAACTGTTTCAAATTTCCTGCCACCCCCTGCCATTGATGCAGAGAGTAATGTTGGAGTTTCATCAAAGGTGAGCATAAGGCTTAATGGTTAAGGGTAGTAACCGCCACATTAGGCAAGTTACCCCGATGCTTGTTTACCCAGACTGCACAGATCAATGCCTTGTTGGATGTTGTCTGAATATAAATCCTCTTTTCCACATTTCTCCCTGCCATTGAAGCAGAGAGCAATGATGTATATGCATTCAAAGTGATGTATCAGGCTTAATTGGTTTAGGGTAGTAACTGCCACAGTAAGCAAGCCACTCCCACGCTTATTTGTTTACCCAAACTGTGTAGTTCGGTCCTTGTTGGTTGTTGTCTGAATGCAAATGCTCTTTTCCACATTTCCCCCTGCTGTTGAATCTGAGAGCAACACTGTATATGCATTCAAAGTGATGTATCAGGCTTAATTGGTGTGTGCTCCAAATTTTAAGTGGTTACTCGAGCAAACCTACTTTGCGTATCTTCCATAGGACTTTGCTGGCTTTAAAGCATTTATGTAAGCAGATTTGAAAATATGCCTGCATGAGGGACATTCCCAGTTTTTCAAATTAGTCCACCAGTTTGCCCAGTCAAGCTTGAGGTCATACAGAGCCCTCACGCCCCCCCCCCCGTAGACCCGGATAACTCATTCTGTCGTGTAAATCCAAAACACAAGATCTGCAGACTTGCTCCTCATCAAGAGCAGCAGTAACATTATGCAGTTAACAAGCCACCGTATGCTGTAGCCTGCAGTTTTAAAATATGGAATTACAACTGTAACAGTTGACCTCACCCCAGAATGCCCATGCACCCCCCCCCAACTTTGTCCATTTTCTACCTTTTTTTTGTTACTCATACATGCATATATATGCGCTTAACTTCCGATTTTTAAAATACATGTCGCTCGTGTGCAGCCCACATACTTGTATATATGGGCCTTTTAAGGCGAACAACGCTTTTAAAATTCAGATTCTAAGTCCCTCTGAATACATCACTTAGAAATATTTTATTGTGTAGAGCAAGATGACCACTGGCTAAACTCTCAGGGGTAGATTTTAAAACCCCTGCGCGCGTAAATCCTCCCGGATTTAAGCGCACAGGGCACTTGTGCGCCGGCACGCTTATTTTGCATAGGCTGCCGGCGCACACAAAGCCCCGGGATGTACGTAAGCCCCGGGGCTTCGTAAAAAGGGTGGGAGGGGTGTGTCCGGGGGCGTGTCCGGAGGCAGGGGGCGACCTGGGGCAGGTCCGGGGGCTTGGCAATGGTTCAGGGGCGGGCCGGGAGGGCGGTCCCGAGTCCCCCGGCACTGCGGCCTGTGCCGGGGGATGCCGGGGCGGCGCACGCAAGTTACGCCTGCTTCAAGCAGGCGTAACTTGCCCAACAAAGGTGGGGGGGGGATTTAGGTAGGGCTGGGGGGGGGGGGGGTAGATAGGGGAAGGGGAGGGGAAGGTGGGGGGACATGCAAGGAAATTTCCCTCCGAGGCCGCTCCGATTTCAGAGCGGCCTCGGAGGGAACGGAGGCAGGCTGTGCGGCTCGGCGCGTGCAGGCTGCCGATTTTGCGCAGCCTTGCGTGCGTCGACCCCGGATTTTATAAGATATGCGTGGCTACTCACGTATCTTATAAAATCTGGTGTACTTTTGTTCGTGCCTGTGGCGCGAACAAAAGTACGCGCGCGCGTATGTTTTGAAGATCTACCTCTCAGTGTTTTTCCTGAAAGATTTTTCCTTTTTTCTAATTATGCCGCACACTAAAAGGAAAGCAAAATTAAAGGAAGCTTTGACTTCGTCTCCTCTATCTGATTCAGTGACAATTGTGAATTGAGCCGTTTTTCGCATCCCCCTGCAAATGGCACCAGAAAACAAAGCCGCTTTGGATCTCGGTGAGGAGCGAACACCGAACCCACAGGCCGATGAAATATTCATAAACCCCAGTGTGCCGATGACATCCTTGCCCCTGTTTGCAGCACTTAATACAAATATTAGTGAGCAAATTTCTTTTGGGGCAGAACAGATCCAAGAGCAGACTTCAGAATCCCCGAGAAGGGACGTCATTTTGGTGCCGCCTTTGGAGAGTCCTTCTCTGCAGGATTCCATGGGCCCCTTGGACGTTCTAGATATACATACAGCTGCAATGAGCAATGGAAACCTTACAGAAAGAGGAGTTTGGGACTCCAAGGTATTTAGTTATTAAAACCCTCTCTGATTAAACCACCCACAATAACCTTAGATTCCATATCAAATGCCTTGATATCACTGGAGAAAGCTATTTCCTCCTTAACAGTTGTTTTGATGGAAACTAATACCAAGGCACAAACAATGGAATCTGAAATTTCTTCTCTAGATGTAAAATTAAGAGATCTGGATGTGCGTTTGACAGCTGCTGAAATGGTTCAAAACAAATGAGTTCATTCAGATATTATTTATTAGAGATGTGATTCGGCCGAAACTTTTCGTTATCGGTCCCGCGGTTCAGGCCGATTTTATTTCAACTACGCCCCCCCCCCCCCCCCCCCCCGAAATTCAGCCCGAATCAATGGGGGTTGTAAAAAAAAAAAAGCAAACAAACCCACCCCAACCCTTCAAATTTAATTAATTGCAAACCCCCACCCTCCCAACTCCTCAAGACTTACCAAAAGACCCTGGTGGTCCAGTGGGTGTCCCAGTAGTGAGGAGTGATCTCCTGTTCTCAGGCAGTCAGCTGCCAGTAATCAAAATGGCACCGATGGCCCTTTGCCCTTACCATATGACAGGGGGTATCGGTGCCATTGGCCGGCCTCTGTCACATGGTATGAGCAATGGACGGCTGGCGCTATCTTAAAAAATGGCACGGGCCAGCCATTGCTCCTACCATGTGACAGGGGCCAACCAATGAGACCAATAGCTCCTCACATGGTAAGGGCAAAGGGCCATCGGCACCATTTTGATTAGTGGCAGCCGATGGCCCGAGAGGGGGAGATCGCTCCCGGGACCCCACTGGACCACCAGGGACTTTCGGTAAGTCTTGGGGGGTCGGGCAAGTCTTGGGGGGGTCAGGAGGGTGGGGGGTTGCAATTAATTAAATTTGAAGGGTTGGGGTGGGTTTAGGTTTTTTTTTTTTTTTTTTTTTTAATATGCCCTTTCTCGCCACCCCCTCCCCCCCCCCCCCCCCCGAAATACGATAAGAAAACCACACAAAATTTTGTGGGTTTTCTTATCGTTTCGTCGCCCTCCCGAACACGACAAAATAGGAAATATCGTCTCTATTTCCTATTTCTTCGTAAACGAATGCACATCCTTATTTTTTATACCAAGAAGGTGGAAAATTTGGAAAACTCTTTGAGAGTTTTGAACTTGATGGTTTTGCATTTCCCATATCTCAAATTGATTTCCCCAAAGGATATATTCAGAATTAACTTAACTCAGATTCTCAAGTTCCCGTCTGAAGCTGTTCCTGTAATAACAAAATTTATCTACCTTCATCCACTGGTGTGACTTCTGAAGATGTGCCACAAGATACCTCTTTAAATTTATTGGACATTTTGGAATTCTCTCAAGAAACTAATATTAACACGAGGAAACATTACTGATAACTTTTGCTTTTCCATCGGAGAGAAATTCAGTCGAGATTTTTTTTCCAAAATAGATTACAGCTGTTTCATGGATAAAAAGTCTGGATTTTTCCGGATGTTACAAGAGCTATTCAAGAACAGCGAAGAAGATGTTTCTCTATATGATTAGAAGTGGTATCACGCGGTGCGAGTTTCAGTCTAAAATATCCCTGTAAATGTTTGATCACATTCTAGAACTCCAAATATTTGTTTTTTGAGCCGTCTCAGTTATGAGATTTCCTGGACTCTCACTCCTAAACTTTTTTTCTGTGGGAGCCTCGGCAGTTATTATAATTAATGCAGGGGGTAGTTTAGTAATTTATTTCTTTTTTCTTACTTCCTTTTAATCGCTCTGTAATTCCTTTGATCTCCCCTATTACTTTTTTTTTTGTTATGAGATACTTGTAAAAATGTTCCTTGTTATGTAAGATGTAATTATTCCTGATCTAGTATCTCAATTTCTGGTGCAAGTTAAATCTTGTGTTTATTTTGAAAATTCAATAAAAAGAAAAGAAAAAAAATATTTTATTTAAAAGTTGTAAAGAAATGTATACATTTTATAAATAAATACCTGAATATAATATACTTTGAAGTGCTGAAAAGTGGGATATAAGAAAAATAAAATAATGAAATGGGTATTTACTCAGGTAAAAAGGACGTCTGAAAATTGCTCATCCTGTTTGTAAGTTGAAAGTGTGCATTTTTTTTTTTTTTTTTAACACCACATGTACTTTTACCTGTGTTTTTATGAAGGCATTCCTAGGGCAGGGTTAGGTTGGGGGAGGAAAAAACATGTGTAGTTCTGCATTTTCAAAATTATTCATATTGCTTTGGTGGGAAAAAGCAGATGTAACTATCTGTGAGTACTTTCTCCTTGGGCTATTTTCTAAGGGGAAGTAAGCACTTACTTTGCCTTTTAAAATTTAAGCAAAATCCCTAGGTAAAAGTACCTGCTGGCTTTGCACCTGCCTTCTGTTTTGAAACTTGCCCCCATTATGCACAAAAGGTATGAACATTATATAGATTCATGAAAAGAATTAGTATATTTCTAAATATACATATCTTTTTAACTATGTTATTATGTCTATCCATTTAACAGACTGCACACTAAAAATAAAAACATTTCAAACTAAGGACAGTTCATGAGGCCTAGGCAAATTTTTAGTCTTGCAACCCCTCTCTCTTTCCCCTTTCTCTAAACTCTTACACCTAATTTCTCCTTCTCTGTGACTTTTCTTACCTTTCCCTTCAGCAGCTCCATACCATCCCTCAGCCTACTTGGCCAGCCCCAGGACTGGAAGACATGTTCAAGGAACGGTGGCAATAAGAAGAAAAATTAATGTGTAACCCTTAAGACAGCACCTGCAGCTGCATCCTCCTTGAATGTTTTCTTGGTAACAGAAGACCCTGCGGAAGAAAGTAGTTTTACTACAAAATCAAGTGAGCACATGCTAGCTCACAGGCACTGTACTGATTTTTCTTTCTATTGCCTTGCTGCTTGAAGATTCCTGGCAGTGGTGGGCCAGAACAGTTCTGGCTTCGAGCTGATTCCAAACTAACTGGACCCCTGTAGCTTGAGGGCATACGCCAATTGCTCTGATTTCCCCCTCCACAAAACCAAGCCTGAGAGCAAGAATACTATATGGAATCCCATCTCTCTCCCACTCCCATAGCACTGCCAAAAACGAGCTCAATAAACTGACAGTGGAAACAGTGATATACATCTGTAGATCTAGATCTTACATTTTCCACTGCTGAAGCCTGTTTGTTTGCTTAGTGTAATGAATAGATCATTCATTTTTTTGCATGTCACAAATTTTGCCACACTAAGGGATGGATTTACGTGCGTAGAGTGGCTTACGTGCGCCGGGCCTATTTTATAAAGATCCGGCAATGCGCGTAAAGCCCCGGGACACATGTAAGTCCTGGGGTTTGCAAAAAGGGGCGGGGAGGTCCAGGGGGCGGGGCGGGGTCAGAGGCTCGCGGCACAGCGCAAATTACTTCAGCCCCAGGGCTGAAGTAAGTTTTAAAACAAAAGAAAAAAGAAGAAAAAGGTAGGGGGAAGGGCGGGGGAGAGAAGGGAAGGTGGGGTGGGGGGTAGGGAACGGGGGAAGGCAGCGCGGCTCGGCGAGCGCAAGGTGCACAATTGTGCACCCCCTTGCGCACGCTGACCCCCAATTTTATAATTTTGGCGCGCCTGCACGCCCAGGTTATACAACCGCATGTCCATGTGTGCACGCCGTGTAGCACGCGCACATGGACACGTGTGCGTTTCTATTAAAATCTACCCCTAAGTGATCATCTAGTTGTTAAATCTGTTTCAAACAGCAAAACTTTCCTTTTTTTCATTTCTCTCATTACTAACTAGTAGAAAACCCACTTCCATAAAAATTTATTTTTCATCTTGTTTTAAAATTAAGAAACTCTTTTAATCATCCAAGAACACACTCAAGTTGGCAGAAAACTATTTTACATGTTTTGTAAGGAAAAATAAAGAGCAGCTACTTAACCTTTAAGCAGGAAACCCTAGAATTCAGTCAGGTAAAAATCTCCTTAAAACAAACAAAAATAATAATTTGACAACAAACTGCCAAATAAATCATGTTCTGATGCTGTTTGTGCCAGCAAGAGCAATAATGGCTCAACGTCCTCCTTTAGCAGAATGGTAACATAAATTCACTTTTAAATGAAGACTCTTGTGAATCACTGGCCTGTATTCCCTGCCATTTAATAGCAGAAACCAATAAAAGAAAATACATACATGTGCAACACATTAATAAAACAGGATCAGAAGTGCTATTTTACAGTACCATCACATTATTTATTTATTGCGTTTTATATACCGTCCTTCGGTTTCGCCATCACAACGGTTTACAAAGTTTCGATGTTTAACAGCATGTTCAAAAGATTCATGCGATTGTTAACAAATTTATTGTAGGCGTTATAAAAGTAGTCCAGGTTTCAGACTGTACAGGTTATATTATGTCCGTGCATTGGTTCCACGTGTTTACTTAGGTATTGTGTATTTGAGCAGCGATTTCAGGTAAAATAAGCTAGCATTTTTTATTTGATATTTTATTACATTAATGAATACATATATAAGCACAGCTTGACATGAGTAACAAAACTCAAAGGAATAACAATATCTTAAGGGACAAAAAATATAGATAAATATAGATAGATGGATAGAGATATAGATAGATCTCACAAAATCAACTCATAATGGTACCAACATTTAGGGCAGTAATGGTGACCTCCAGTCTTTGACTGCCACAAACAGGCCAGGTTTTCAGGATATCCACAAGAATATGCATGAGTATGCATATTCATGAGCATGCATGTTCATATTCATTGTGGATATCCTGAAAACCTGGCCTGTTTGTGGCACTCAAGGACTGGAGTTCGCCATCACTGCTTTAGAGTGATCCAAGAAAAAAACGTCTGGAAGAGGCTAATAAAGGTAAAGAGAAAAGGAAAACTAGAAAAGAGAGCATACACCCAAATTTAAATATTTTCAAGTCCCCAGTTATGTCTATAGTGACATTATTATAAAACATTTGTATTTTTGGAATCAATAAAGTTTTTCAATTGGGAAGGTTCAAAGAAACCATATTTAACATTAAGAAACAAGTAAATAGAGCACAAAGAAGGCCCCTAAAAAAAGTACCTCCTTGCATATAGCAAGAAATGTTTTCCTTATTTCTTGCATTGCACTACATACATCAGGAAAAGTCCAGAATTTAAAGCCCATAAATAAAACTTGAGAATTTCAAAAGAAAAAGCGCAATACCATATCCTGAACTTATGGAAACACCAACAATTTTGCTTTATGTGACTCTTGAACCAATGAGCTTTCAAAGGACCCCGAAAGGTCTAAAATACCTGCAGAATGTTCATCATCAACTCCCTCTCTAATTTCTACAGCTTTCTTGTGACCAGAAAGAAAAAACATTAATGATTAGAGGCCTAACTTCCTGTTATATTTTCAAAGCATTTTGCAAGATTTGAAAAGATCCAAGGGAGATTATTATTGAAATTTAGGACAATTCAGGACATTTAGGGTTCATATGCTTGATAATTTCCAGAAATTCTCAATCCTATCATGTACTAAGCAGCCAATATTCAGCATTAGTTATCTAGATAAGTAGTGACTTATCCGGCTAAGTGGCAGCCATTGGTCTTTTCTTCAGATCTATTATGCCTTCTGCTACAGGTAAAGCAAAACTACAACATACATAGTCTCACTGGAAGTGTCTACAGTTGTAGAACAACAGGTTTACCCTTCTATGCACAATAACAGCACTTTTTAGATAGCCAAGAACATGATATTCATATTCTCGTCAACATTGACATGCACATATCTAATATATTTCTATACAATAGTGCTACATATGCACAGAATGTCTATATACATGCAGGCTAAGGGTCAGAAAACATAGCAAACAAGTGCTTGTGACACTTATTAATAACAGCAAATCCAAATAATGTGTTTTAAATTCTAACTTCATGGATACCAATCTTTTGCAAAAGTCTCACTCCAGAAACAACACGCCAGAAGTGGAAGCTTCTCAGAAAGGTTATGCACTATGATATGTTTTTGTCTATATTTTTATTTATTTGTATTCTACCTTTTAGACAATTCAAAGCAGATTACATTCAGATACTGTAAATATTTCCCTACCCCAGCGAGCTCACAATCTAACACCTAGATTTATCAAAATGCTGTATTTATAACAGAAATAGTGTCCGTGATAAAAAAAAAAAGGGGGCGTGATTAGCGTAATTTCCAAGCTCCCGCATTGCGTAGCTATTTTTCGCATCACGAGCAACATTATCATGTCGCATGTTACGTGAGCGCATTCCATGATGCATCAGCATGTCAGTAGCCGAGGCACACACTAGTAGCCACGTCTTGTGTTGTTTTATGCACACGCAATATCTTTGGGGCCGATGCAATACAGTGCGCTCAGCTGAGCGCACTCTTTAACACGAGGTCGGACGCAGGATAAATAGGCGCTAATCCACCACCTAATGCAATAGGGGGATTAGCGCCTATTTAACGCACGTCTGACGCGGAGTGAATGAGATAGCGCTCATCACATGCAAATGCATGTGAATGAGCCTATTACTCGTTCACTCCGAATGCAAAAAGATAAATGTGCGTCTCAGACGCATATTTATCGTTCAGATATTAACGCCTGCCTGGAGCAGGCGTTAATAGCTGAATGCATTGAAAAGAAGTACGGAAAAGCAGAAAAAACTGCTTTTCAGTACTTTTTAAAAGTTTATAAATAAATAAATAAATAAATAACTCGGCAGACCGCCGTGTTATGAAGACCGACGCCGTTTTTATTACTGGCAGACAGGCAGGTTATGAAAACTGAGGCCGAGTTTACCGGTGTCTGTCTTCATAACCGGCAGCAGCAACTCCCTAATTTCCATATTGCATGGCGCCCCCTTTGCGGGCGCCATGCATGCATTAAAAAAGCGGGCGCTGAAAAGTCAGCACCCGTTCAGCACACATAATTGCATTGGCCCCTTTGTTATATTATATATATACCAACTTCCTGCAGCTGCCTCTTTGAGGGTATGTCGAGGCATGGGTTAGAGGAGAGGAGGTGATTGTGGTTTAGTGGTTTAAGAGTTCTTATAGCAATTTCTGAGTGCATAGTCCTGTTCTTTACTGTTTTTCCTTGTGTTTACATTTGTCTATCTGTGTAAAAGCTTTTGTTTATCACATTTGCTTGTCTTTTTCTGTGCAGGAGTGGTGGTGTGGAGGAGTGTGGAGGCGTGTGGAGAAGGAGTGAAGGAGTGAGGAGGTGAGTGGAGTGAGGAAGTGGGCAGAGGAGGTGCATGGAAGAGGAGTGAGGCAGAGATAGGTGGTGAGTGAAGGAGTGAGGTGAGTGGAGGAGTGAGGAGGTGAGTGGAGGAGTGGTTGTGGAGAGGATGGAGCATGAGAGACATGAGGAGAGAAGAGAGGAGGAGGGAGGATGAGGACAGGAGTGCTAGAGGAAGAAGGAGTAGGCGTAGGAGTAGGGACAGGGCCAGGAGTACAGATAGGCAGGAAGGAAGTGATAGAAAGAGGCGGGAGGGGTAAGGGGATAGGCAGGTGAGGAATGAGGGAGGCGGAGGACAGCAGGCTAGGGATAGAGAGAACAGAGGGGTAGTTTGCAGCCCAGGGACAGGAGGGGAGATGGGATGGGGGCTGAGAGTGAAAGTGAGGAAAGGGAGGACACCTTTCTGTAGGGAAAGTGGCACCCTATTCTGGCAGCCAGGCAGCAGGATGTCCTCGGCTGATGGCTCTCAAATTCAGCATTGAGGACAATGAGATGATTATTGATAAGGTCCTCGAGCATTATCCCTTGCTGTTTGAAAACCATGCATCCAGAACCTCAAAGGCATCAAAGGGCCAGGTCTGGCACAACATTGCACAGGCAATATCCAGGTGCAGCAGTGTCAAGCACAGTGCTGAGCAGGTGGCCCACAAGTAAGGGGAAATAAAGGCACAGTTAAAGATGAAGGTCAGCAGCCACAACAAGTACTTCCAGCAGACCAGCAGAGGAGCCCCGTGCCCAATAGTGCTCACGCCCATGGATGAGCACCTCATCCAGCGGCTGGGACCGGACATGTTTGAGGGCATGGCTGAGTGGCTAGACACGACGCGTACTAGAGCCGGTAAAGTTCACTTTAACTGTCAATGGCAAGGTTGCTACATTTGTGCACATCATTTGGCATAACATGCTCACATTGTTTGAGATGGTAGGTAAGTGCACATGTTATGCCAAATGTTCCATGTGTGTACCTCTTACCTTTGGCACTTATGTTTTCTTATTTATTTCACAGCTTTCGCTCAGGTCTCTAATAGTCCCAGTCGTCAAGCCACAGGGACCAGCAGCACTGCTGCAGTGTTAACTGCACCCTTGCTTATAGACACAGAGACCCAGTTCAGAGAAGAGGAGGAGGAGAAGCAGCAGCAGCAACAGCATCACAGCCTGCTCCTGGATGTCCTGGGCTCAGGCAAGCCCGCTAAAAGTCAGTGTCAATCTCTCTGGCTTAATGGATGAACCCAGCCTGCAATGGGAAACAATGCAGGCAGCACAACCTCGGTGAAACATACCACATCACCAGCACGAGGCAGCAGGCAATGAGACGGACCAGAGCACCACACCTCTCATGCCCCTTCTGGAGGCTGAACCCTCATCTGCTAACATGAGCACAGCACCAGTTGTGTCCCTACACCAGCTCTGTTACCAGCACTCCCAACAGCACCATCCATCACACTAGCTTCCATACAGAAGCAGCTGATTTTGCTGGAAAGGAGCCATCATGTACAGCTACACGAAATACAGGCAGAGCTAGTATGCCTGAGGAGGGCTGTAAATGGGCAAGCCCAGGCCATGCATGCCCAGATGTCAATGCAGGCACAGCGTTTCAGTACAGTGGTAACATCAAACAATCTCACTGCTGTCATGACACAGATTCTGCTAAGAATGCCGGAGCCAGCACCTGTGCCTTCCCCAACCTCACATGACTCAACCCCATGCAGCAGCCCCCATTCAGAGAGACGACTGAGGGCGAGGCTCCCCAAAGACATGCCATGTCATGGCAAAGGCCCATGAACCCACCAAAACACCTAGATTCTAAGGCCAAAGAACAAGACTTGTAGGACAAGCCTGGCCTCAGTACAGAGTTCCTGTGCTAGCTAGATGGAAGAAGCCTGCTGGGCCTGTCCTGACTTCAGAGTTCCTATGCCAGCTAGATGATGGCTGGTCTAATGTATGTCACTGTAGTACTGCAGTCTACTTCTAATGCCCTCCTTTACACTCTGCCCTTACTCTAGCCTTCTTGAGACCATCACCAGTCACGGTTCAGCTGCTGCTGCTGTTGCCTCATCATGACTCATGTGCTGCTCCTGATGTTGGTGTCTCATCTCATCCCATCTCAGACTGCTGCCACCTCCATGTGCTGTGTCTTCTCCTGGGACTCCTGCCTCCAAGCTGCTGTATCTTCTCCCAGGTCTCATGCATCCATGCTGCTGTGTCTTCTCCTGGATCTACTGCCTCCATGCAGCTGCATCATCTCCTGGGATTCCTGTCTCCATGCTGCTGCTGCTGCTGTGCTTGGGGCTCCTGCCTCCATGCTGCTGTGCTCTTTGGTCCTGCTCATCTGCCTCCATGCTAATATACTTGATGGTCCTGCTCATCTGCTTAAATGATGCTGCGCTCTTTTGGTCCTGCTCATCTGCCTCCATGCTGCTATGCTCTTTGGTTCTGGTTGTCTACCTCCATGCTGTGCTCTGCTGCCTTGACCCTCAGGCTGTCCCCTTGAGTGCACTCTTTCAACAAGGGCTGTCTGGGCCTTCACATGAACTCTGCTACCTTGGCCCTTAGGCTGTCCCCTTGAGTGCACTTTTTCAACATGAACTGTCTGGGGCCTTTGGGTTGACAGCACATAGTTGTACTGTTATTAGCTCTAACTTTAGAGCTTTACTGTAGCTATCGGGGTGCCACTTCCACTTTCAATGTTCTTTGCTATAATCATGATTGTGTAAAAAACATAAGATGCTAGCTTTTATTACCTTACTATTATTACCTCATCATTATTATTACCTCATTATTACCTTACTATCATTTCTAGCTTTTATTACCTTACTATTATTACATCTCCTGTACATAAGCTTATTTATTACTTTGCTCATATTCTTAGTTAGTTACAAATTTTCTACTGCATACAATACTGCTCCCGCGTGTATCTTCATTTACTTAAGATTGTTCTTTAGTTAATACTGTTCTCCTAGAATTGTTCTTCAGTTAATACCGTTTACTTAGTTTTGGTTTTAAGTTAATTTTGTTCATTTTACTGGTTTGTGCCACATACTTAGGCCTGTTTATTATTGTTCCCTGTAAACGATACGATGTGAAAACGGTTATTGGTATATAAAAACCATTAATTAATTAATTAATTAATTAATTAATTAATTAAATAAATAAATAAAGATGCAAAGCCTGTATATGTAATGATGCCATATCTAACAATGTATGTACAAGTCTATTTGCAATGTGCTGTTCACTTAATTTACAATGTCATATGCTGTTTACTATCTTGTCCTTCCAGAATGTGATTACCAAAGACATTGAATCTGTTGACTAGATTTGTTCAGTAATAAACTGGTTACAGGTTAGAAATATACATATTCTGGTTGTGTCTTATTGTATGGTTTTGTCTTAAGGGTTGAGCCGTTCAAACGTGTGGCCTCCACATGACCTTGTATGCTAGTGTGCCCTTGCACATTACAGGTAGGCACTTATCTGGCAGGTAATATCATATGGCTTACGCCATACAACTGAAAGCTCAGTATATGCTCCGAGGAAGACAGCAAGAGCTAAACATGAAGTTCATTACTGTGGAACTTCAGTCTTGGCTCCTGTTGCCTTCTTCACTCAGCATACTGTTAGTTAAGTATTGGATACATGGGCCTGTATGTGAAATGGCCGCTAGGTAGCTAGTGTTCAGCTCCATATACTGTTGGGTACAATTTGGTGTCAAAATGTTTGGCTACAGGTGCAGTAGCTGTGTCTTCATCCAGTGGGGGCCCAATCGGTGGTGGAGCTATGCGATTATCATAGTGCAACTACAACAAATAATTGCCCTCTTCCATTGTCAAGATATATCATCTATGACCTAACAATGGGCCTTCTCTCTGGCTCTGGAACTGAATGCTTTCATGACATCACTCTTTTCTTAGAGGCCTTCTTGAACAGTTACTAAAGTCTGAGGTTTGGTTTTTCAGTAGTGAGCTGAAAGGTGCAGCTGCAGGGGCCAGGGCCAGAGAGTACAATCTGAACATGTTAAGCTTATGTGGTGTAACTTTACCTTGGGCCCTCAGTACAGTAAAAATGCTATGTGTACCCAACCCTTTTTATGGTTCACACTATACCACATAGATCATCAACTTGCAGGCCTCTGGAACATGGTACCATCTGCCATGTGACAACTGAGGAGGAATGAGGGAGTTTTGTCATGTACAAAATGGCCACAGGTGAAGGGCAGATGGTCTAGAGAGCTGCAGCTGCTGCTGTTTCGGACTATAATTAATCAATCAATCAAGAGCAACTGCTCAATCGCTGAAATGTAAAATTATTCAAACTTTCAATGCAACCTTATACAAGCTTGTTGACTAAATATTATAAGTAATTTTATGACACCTTTTCTTTATGTAATATATACTTGTATTAAGATATTATGTGTCTGTGACTTAAAAATTTATAAAGGAGTAGAGGGAAAGTTTCATATAAACTAGTTGGTGTCTCGGCACCACAGTTCTGTGGTTGTATAATCATTAACTGACCCCCTCCTCCTGTGAAAACTTTTTAGTGGAATAAAATGTTTTTCCTTCAACTATGTGTCCTCTTCCGTGCGAGCATTAAACTTTTTTATATGCCATAATAGTGCTAGATTTTAGACAGCTAAAGGCACTCTGTTGTAAAACTGTCAAAGAGCAAAGTTCAGACTTCCCTGGGTTGTGTTGGCGTGCGCTATCCAATTTTCAACGCAAATCCCGACACTATCGATCAGTGTTTCAGACAAGAAGTCTTTCCTCAGGGGTGTAAGTCGTTGTGGAGCTGCCAATTTGCTGGGAATCTGGATAAACTTCATGGAAAAAACCTCTGGTAAGCTTGAATGTGCGACTCTCGACGGAGTTACTCGCACTCCGTCGCCGGAAGAGTCTTCCGGCGACGGAGTGCGAGTAACTCCGTCGAGAGTCGCACATTCAAGCTCACCAGAGGATTTTTCCATGAAGTTTATCCAGATTCCCAGCAAATTGGCAGCTCCACAACGACTTACACCCCTGAGGAAAGACTTCTTGTCTGAAACACTGATCGATAGTGTCGGGATTTGCGTTGAAAATTGGATAGCGCACGCCAACACAACCCAGGGAAGTCTGAACTTTGCTCTTTGACAGTTTTACAACAGAGTGCCTTTAGCTGTCTAAAATCTAGCACTATTATGGCATATAAAAAAGTTTAATGCTCGCACGGAAGAGGACACATAGGTGAAGGAAAAACATTTTATTCCACTAAAAAGTTTTCACAGGAGGAGGGGGTCAGTTAATGATTATACAACCACAGAACTGTGGTGCCGAGACACCAACTAGTTTATATGAAACTTTCCCTCTACTCCTTTATAAATTTTTAAGTCACTGACACATAATATCTTAATACAAGTATATATTACATAAAGAAAAGGTGTCATAAAATTACTTATAATATTTAGTCAACAAGCTTGTATAAGGTTGCATTGAAAGTTTGAATAATTTTACATTTCAGCGATTGAGCAGTTGCTCTTGATTGATTGATTAATTATAGGTTTAATCGCTGCAGCAGTGGCATTGATTTGTTTTGCTGTTTGGGACTAGGCAGACTGCCACAGACTGGCTGTCACCCCTATACTTGCCTCACCTGTGGATCTGTCTAATACCTGTTAGCTAAGGATGAGAAAACAGGGATTAGACTGATCCACAAGACAGGCCAGTATAGGGGTGGCAGCCAGTCTGTGCCAATCTGCCTGAGAGAAAGAAATCGTGCAAGCGATGCCTGATGCCCTCACATTCACTGCGGCACTCACAGTGCCCTGCCTCTTCCAGCACCCTAGGCGGCCGCCTAGTTTGCCACATGCCTCCCACCAGACATTATTGTTATGCTGGGACTGCAGCTGTCCCTAGAATATAGAGACCACTAGTTCTGCATATCACGTGAAGCCTAGCTAGCTTAGAAACTTTAAGGCACAGTGTCAATTTACAGGTTGAGTGTAAAATATATCATTCTCGGAGTACACATTTAATGGGCTCCTTCTATAATGAATAACGGTATCCTTCTAACAATATGCATCTGTAGATGGGATGCCTAGTATCATAAGGTCCTGTAAAGTCACTAATGCCAGCACTGTATCAGCTGTGTTAGAGCCACTGCACACCTCAGAGTGCTCATCTAGCAGGCGTGCAGCAACAGGCTTTTCTAAACACCATGTCAAGGATAGTGTTATTCCCACAGTGCTCACGGGTGTTTGCAAACCTGTGAGGGTTTGGGTAGAACCATACACACATACACCTACCTCCAGCTACCTAGGCTAAATGTAAACTAGCATGTCCAGATGGTGAAGGCCTTGTCAGTTGGGATGTCAAGTTGGTAATGTTGATTTCTCAGGGAGCATAGACAAGGATGCTGTTAAGACTGTGTGAAGGATGGACAGGGAATCAGATGATGATGACATGCCTTTACCTGTATTATAAATTCACGTCCCCATTGTTGTCACAGTATGGTTTGGAAAGACTGTAATATCACCTAAATGTCTCCTGACCAAAGCTTCCCCTAACTGAATCCAGCAAAAAAATGTGTTTGAAGTGATTTGCCCAATAAGAGAGGGCTCTGGCAGCCTTTGCCCACGAAGGAGATGTAATGGTGCTGCTTGGCCTTTGGCCAGTACAGCTGAGGACTAGTCATCGTGTGCTGCTGTATGCATGCACCTATAATTAATGCTGACATGTTAGTAGCGATAACTACTACCTGTTACACGCCATATGCATTCTGTGGGTACCCTTAAGGCACAAAGGTGTACAATTCCTGGGCTGAGCTGCATGCAGAAAGGACAGAGGCCAGGGTGATGAAGGCACAATCAGGTGGTTTAGGGTTAGAGGCCTTGCTGGTCCACATGACAACCCTGACTTATGTCCTCCTCAGAGGAGTAGCTGTCCTATAGGCTGGTCTCATGTGGTTGCCCTGATGGCTTATGCACTTTCTGTGTTGGTCTCTTGCAAGACACACATTTAGTGCCACCTGAGGCCTTGAACGGCCCAGGTCAGTACCTGAGACAAAGTACGTACCATATATGCCTCAGTCAGCTTTGTGTCTGGCGTGCCAAGTGTATGCCAAGTAATGACTCCGACTACATCATTAGCAGTTAGGAACCAGGCCACCATTGATATCACAGATGCTTGATTACAAACTGTCCAGGAACCTACACATTGCCCATGTGTAGATGCATGAAGTTGTGCTGGTAGTCCACTGACCACAGATAAGTGGGTAAGTGAGGTGCAGTATTAGCCTCTGTCAATATCTATGTGTGAGGGTGATGTAGGCCTAATAATTCCCTCCCTTACCTCTGCAATATATACCCCACAGCAGGCAGTGTGTGTGTGCATTCATTTTGGACACACTGTCTTTGCCCAGCAGTGATCCGGTGCTTCCGCTCGTGAGAAAGGTTTCCTCACTGATCTGATAATATGGGCTGTTGTCAGAATGGCCTCATGCATTGTTTTCTGACATTCCCCCTAGGCCTATCACTGGTAAGACCTTGTGTTGAGAGAGGGAGGGGTTGGGGAAGGGAGTGACAATTGGCTGTGTCACAACTCCGATATGCATTAGGACAGTTTGGTATGACTTCATATCTACACTCAATAGATAACACCGATAATCCCTTGTTCTATAATAATTACTCAAAAGAAAACCCTATTGTTCTGCTCACCAATTCAACAAGTCTTATATCTTCTTCTATTATTTGAATTACTTTATTTCAAGTTTACAACTATAAATAATTTCACCATATTTTTCACATATTTAAATTATAACACTCACACATCATTCACACCATTCCTGTCAACCCCTACACTCCCCTCAACCTCCACTAAAAATATATACCCATTTGTTTGCACAGTATAAAACCACCCTCACTTATTTCATACCCAAAGACATTCCACTTATGCATCTAATAAAGTTATTCATTTAATAAGTCCCATGTACATCAAACCTCCTTTTTATATATGAGTTCACATTTCTTCCTTAGCTTGTTGTAAATATTTCTTCAAAAATCCCAAGTGGTCAATTTCTCGTTGTGGAAATATTCAAACACTGCTTCAACAGCCCAGTCCCAGATAATCAATTCCTCTTAGTGGAAATGTTGGAATACTGCTTTAAAAGCCCGACACCATGGCATTTCGGCGGCGTCCCGCCTGCATCAAGAGCACTTTAAAGTCACGTCAACACTCTTAAATCCGCAGTGGAATCTCCAACAACTATGCCAAATACTTTATATCAAAAACTACTTTCATCAGGGCTGCTGTCCATGTTTCACTTCCAATATCGCACGGCTGTGCGTGAAACTTTGTATCCTTGAAAACTTTGTATCCTTGAAAGCTTTCAAGGATACAAAGCATGAAAGCTTTGTATCCTTGAAAGCTACTCTCCTGCTCAAAACGGTTTGAATATGCTTTCACTCCGCCCATGTCTTGTGATTTCATAGGCCTCTCGGATCTGGACGCAAAATTTCCACCCTTATCTGGGCCGTCTGAAAATATGCAATGTATATATGTAACTATATTTCATCTTGTGCTTATGAATTCACCTCTATCTACTTGATGAAATAACCCTCAAGCATATATTGTTTTTTGTTTCTTATTCCCACTATATACATTCCTACAAATCCCCCACTCAAACACTCCATATTGCTATCTGAACCCTTTAAACATTCCTATTTATGCCATCGGCAGTACAGTCACTCTCGGCTTCAATTTAAATGCCCCAAATCCCGGTCTACATATTACTGGTTAAACACCCCTTAATACCGATTTACATATTACCTCCATATGTCCCAAACAAGTATATTGTACTCACCCGCTCTCATCCGACCAACCCTTTCTCCTACTCATATCTCGGCGGCATTGAGCTATACCATACCACTGCTGAAGTTTAAATGTCCCAACTCCTCCCTCCCCGCTAACGTCATGCCGTTATTGACAGCTCCAGCTACATACTCTTCATCCCTACTTCCAAGAGGATTCTTTCCTTCATTCTTCTCACAATAGTTTCAAATATACTTTCATTCTACCCACTTTTCATTGTAGCATTCATTCCCAAGTTACTCGACTTTAAAGAACAACCTCCCACCTATTACCTGGTTGTGTACAGATCTGCATTATATTTGTATATGACCCCTCTCAATATAATTTCATATACCTCACTATCCCAGTCTATATGTCACTGTTCACCCCCCCCCCCTGTAAAAAACCTACACTTACCCACACTCATTCAACCAGCATGTAATCATATTTCAGCGGCAGTGAGCTATACCGCACCCCTCCTGTAATTCAAAAATCCCATCCCCCCCAACCCTGCCGTTATGCTATCAAGGATGCCTCCAGATGGACATGCCTGATTTCTAGTTGATTTATTCGTTTATTCATCTTTTTTTCTCTTTCATTTTTTCTTATTCACAAAAGAACTTTCCACTCCACCTCCTTATTTAAACCACCAGGGGCCACTGTGTTCCATTGAAAAATATACCTTTGCTCTTTGTATAAAAGAGCATTTTATTGATGTCCCCCCCTTCTCATATGGACAATTTGTTCAATGGCAGCAAACTTTAATTCCTCAATCTTATGTTGTGCATGTGCCCAATGTTCAACCAAAGGAGCTTTTATCCAGTTGCACCGTATACAGCTCATATGTTCCTGTATTCGCAATTTTAATTTTCTCATAGTCTTCCCAATATATTTCAATCCACATGGACACCATACCACATAAACTACCTGTTCTGATTCACAAGTGGTCCCACTCCGTAGTTTAAATCTCTTACCATCTGACAACTCAATCTCATCAACCTGAAACACCTGGGGACAGACATTACACTGACCACATGCTCTGTGTCCACTATCACCGGCACTACTCCTAATCTCTCTTTTAATCCCCGCATGGACCAAATTAGCCCTTAAATTTGATGCTCTTGTAAATGCAAACATTGGTTTGGTTTTAAATATTGAATGCAGACCCAGAACTTCACAATGACGCATAATACTTTTGCGCACTCTCCAAGTGTCGGGCATAAATGGTAATACACAAACCAGCTCAGCAGGCTTTTCTTTCTGTTTCGGCATCAACAGCAACTCCCTGTTAGCCCATCTCCCTCGTTTCATCACTCTTTTTAATATTTTCCTAGGGTATCCCCGTTCCCGGGGATACTACATACCTCTCCCCTCCCACCCACCCCCAACTGTTGGTTCTAATAGTCCGGTTCTCCTATGTTCTGCTGACAAGGAGGCCTATCATGTTTGAGGGGTGTGTGGCTGTTAAGAAGTTGTCCCCTGAATGTGGGGATGCAGGGATGGCTGGAATAGAGTCGCAATGGCCCCCTCATGCAAGCACTGTTAGGCTTATCCAGAGAACTAGGTTGGTGGAGGGGTGACTGTACATCCTTGTACTGGCACTGATAGCTATGCTACTATGCCCACAACATGTGAGGTCTAGGACTGTGTCCAAAGCCTAGGCCCAGCAAGCTATGGCAAGCTATGTACACTGTGTTGGCATGCCTTCACGAACACTATGTAGAAACCTGGTTCTTTTACAGTCTCAATCATTCTGAAAACCTTGGGCCACACACATGTATTAGTAGTCCCCTTTACTTGCCATACACTTTTTCATAGTACAGTGAATTGCAACATTGTCAAGATGAACCATAACTAAGTCAACTTAGTTTTTTCACACATGGCACCAGACAGAGGAAGCTTGAGTAAAAGAAAGATTGTTAAGAGGAAAGCTGAGGCAAACACTCTGCTTGGCTCTCTTACATGGAAGGTGAAGGGGTAGTTGATTGCTGACAGGCAAAGTGGCATTGTATCACGCTTTGGCAAATCTGGCTGCCACTCAGCATGTTGTCCTGTGTCTCTGTGAGTGTACATGGTAGATCCTAGAGTAGGTACTTAAGTATATCTATTGGTTGACCATGACGTAGGGCAAGATTATAGAATACACAGCATAGCAGCACTATATCCACTACTCTGGGTGGCTCGTACATTAAAGCTCCACCCATTTTGTGCAAACAGCAAAAATCTACTTTTGATAACTCCGAAGGTGCATTCTATAACACAGCGAGTTGAACATAAGGCATCATTGTGCGTCATCTCAGCCAGCATATTAGGAATAGCAATGGGGTGAAAATCCAGGTCCGGCAACCATATCCAGAATCTCCTGTGGCAAACACAGAATGGTTGTATCACTCACCCCACTATTAGTTGGACATATAAATGGCAAGCCATAGCATATTATAAGACAGAGTAACAATACCTCTATTTTAGATGGGCTCTTCTAATACTGTTTCTCTACGCTAAGGCCATGTCATTGTATTTGTTGACAGTACATGAACAGTATAGGACTTGCACATTATGAGTCAGATGTTCCCGAATGGCTAACTGCATGTGGTATTCCGACCAATTGTGTGCTTGTCACCATAAAGAAACACCATAAAGAAGCAAACGGTACCACTACCACTCTGTAGCTGGTCCTCACAGCTGCCACACATGTCCTAGCAGAGAAGCTTCAGGCCCCTGGGATGATAGTGCAAGTCCCCATCTGCTCGCTGCATGTTCTCCCCAGATACACATTGTTCTAACATCACACAGTTCATATGCTAGTTCAAATAAACGCACATGCCACTGCATTTGTTTTACCTGTGTTATGGTGAAGGCAAAGTGTGCTTGAGCTACTCGCTGACCGATGAATAACTGGCCACAGAGGATCTGGGAATACCAGCAGTGTGGATTCTAAAAGAATGTGAGTAAGGAACTATATTTCTACTGCTGGAAATGTGAGGCTTAGAAAAGAGAAATGTTTTAAGGATGACTATTTTATATCCATTTCTTAAAAACATAGAAAAAGGCCATAAAAGCGGACCAGGTTATACAGCATACTACACCGAGTATGAACTGACTATAATGGCGGTCCAACATACACATTAATACTATAGTGGTTATATGCACCTTATGTAAATTGTTGAATTAAATGACCAAGATCTGTTCCATTTTTTGATATTTTGAGATTTTTGAATCTTGGAATACATGTAATATTTTGCTGTCTTTTGTGATATCATCGCTTCAGTGTGCTGCGGCAGTCAAAAAAGCAAACAGAATGTTGGGAATTATTAGAAAGGGAATGGTGAATAAAACGGAAAATGTCATAATGCCTCTGTATCGCTCCATGGTGAGACCACACCTTGAATACTATGTACAATTCTGGTCACCGCATCTCAAAAAAGATATAATTGCGATGGAGAAGGTACAGAGAAGGGCGACCAAAATGATAAGGGGAATGGAACAACTCCCCTATGAGGAAAGACTAAAGAGGTTAGGACTTTTTAGCTTGGAGAAGAGACGACTGAGGGGGGATATGATAGAGGTGTTTAAAATCATGAGAGGTCTAGAACGGGTAGATGTGAATCGGTTATTTACTCTTTCGGATAATAGAAAGACTAGGGGGCACTCCATGCATGAAGTTAGCAAATAGCACATTTAAAACTAATTGGAGAAAGTTCTTTTTTACTCAACGCACAATTAAACTCTGAATTTGTTGCCAGAGGATGTGGTTAGTGCAGTTAGTATAGCTGTGTTTAAAAAAGGATTGGATAAGTTCTTGGAGGAGAAGTCCATTACCTGCTATTAAGTTCACTTAGGGGTAGATTTTCAAAAAACGCAAATAGGCGTACTTTTGCTGGCGCATCAGGCACAAGCAAAAGTACGCTGGATTTTAGTAGATACGCGCGGAGCCGCGTGTATCCACTAAAATCCTGGATCGGCGGGCGCAAGGCTATGAATTCTGTATAGCTGGCGTGCGCCGAGCCGCGCTGCCTACCCCCGTTCCCTCCAAGGCCGCTCCGAAATCGGAGCGGCCTTGGAGGGAATCCTCTAACGCCCTCCCCTCATCTTCCCCTCCCTTCCTCTATCTAACCCACCCGCCTGGCCCTGTCTACACCCCCCCTTACCTTTCTCCGGGGATTTACGCCTCCCGGAGGGAGAAGTAAATCCCCGCGCGCCAGCGGGCCTCCTGTGCGCCAGGCCGCAACCTGGGGGCGGGTTCGGAGGGTGCGGCCACGCCCCCGGACCGCCCCGGGCCGTAGCCACGCCCCCATACCCGCCCCCAAAACGCTGCCGACACGCCCCCGAAACTCCGCGACGACCGGGCCCGCCCCCGACATGCCCCCCTCGGAGAACCCTGGGACTTACGCGAGTCCCGGGGCTCTGCGCGCGCCAGTAGGCCTATGTAAAATAGGCTCACCGGCGTGCAGGGCCCTGCTCGCCTAAATCCGGCCGGTTTTGGGCAAATTTAGGCGAGCAGGGCTCTGAAAATCCGCCCCATAGAGAATAGCCACTGCCATTAGCAATGGTAACATGGAATAGACTTAGTTGTTGGGAACTTGCCAGGGTCTTATGGCCTGGATTGGCCACTGTTGGAAACAGGATGCTGGGCTTGATGGACCCTTGGTCTGACCCAGTATGGCATGTTCTTATGTTCTTATGTTCTTATATATGTATACATACACATATATTATTTGTTCTCAAATAAAAATAGTTGCTAAATAATCCTGAGTAAGGGCAAAGGGCCACCGGCGCCATTTTGATTACTGGCAGCTGACGGCCCGAGAGAAGGAGATCGCTCCCGGGATCCCCGCTGGACCACCAGGGACTTTTGGCAAGTCTTGGGGGGGGGAGTAGGGAGGGGGGCTGTATTTAATTAAATTTTAAGGGTTGGGCTTTTTTTTTTTATACACAAAATTGGGATGAAAAAAGTTTTCCGATCTGAGGAGTGGACCAAAATGGCCCATCCCAGACCCGAAAACGAAACGGCAATGAAAAAAAAAAATGTATGCACACCACTAATGGGTATACAAATGCTGGCGAAAGGCCAGAAGCAGGTTCAGAAAGCCGTTCAAGGGCTATGTGGATAGCTCAAAATGCAAGCTACAGCAACCTAGAAGAATCTACTACTTCTCACCCTGTTTAAGATGAAGACAGAGATTTTTCTGAGAAACTTCAAAAGGACTGCCCACATGGCAGGGTGGCCAGAAGCTAATTGGAAAAAGTATCTGGTAAATTTACTCACAGGAAAATGCTAAGCGGCCTTTCAAGCTGACAATCTAGAAGAAAGGGCCCCCTATGCAGAAGTGAAGACCTGTATCCTGAAAAGAGAGGGATTACTTCAGAAATCCACAGGCAACAGTTTAGAAGGGGCATTATACAGATGGGGGAAAGTCCCCAAAGCTTGTTACATCAACTAAAAGATGCCGGATGGAAGTGGCTGCAACTGGAGACAAAAGCCAGCCTTGAGGTAGCCAACCAATTGCTTCTGAAACAGTTCTTAGAAGGGATCAACTAGCCCATGTGAAACTGGGTCTGTTGGCACCCAGGACTCACTTTGGAAACAGCATCAGAAGTGTCAGATGCCTTTTATGGGGCTCAGTTGATGCCTTACGTGGATTAGAGGCTAGAAAGACAGCCTGTTCAGGGTCCGCCATGCAGCAATGAGAGAGGTGAACACCAACAATGGCCCCTGGAAGCAGACAAATCAGGTTCTATATCACAGCCATAGGTCACAGCCTCTTCTGCTTGTTTCAACTGTGGAAGGAGAGATCTGTGGTCTGTCGCTATGAGCACAGTAATGCAATTGATGTCAACATGGTGTCACAGCTGGCCGTAGAGCTAAAGTCCATATGGATACATGAAAGCCTCCTAAGCAAGGTCGATCCTCAAGTTGAAAGAAAAAAAGGGGTTGTGAATGAATTGCTACACTAGTAATAAGGGTTTAGATCATTTCTCCTTCTGTGACTATTGTGCTGGAAATGGACGTGACGAAGAGAGCTGCTCATATGGAAAAGAAGTGAAAAGCCCTTTGGAGAAATGGGGAATGTTAAACAGGAATCCCCCTTGCAGAAGTGAGAATATTGACAGGAATTAAAAAAATGTGATCATATAACACCAATTCTGATTTTCTTGCATTGGCTCCCAATCAAGTACCGCAATGAATACAAAATTATATGCACTGTACACAAAATTATTTACGGGGGACAAATAGATTGGCTGAATGCTGCAATTTGCCTACTTGTACCACAAAAAATTCTAAGATCAGCAAACAAAGGCTTACTAACTATTCCCTTGTTGCATTCAGCACATTTGCGTCAAGTCAGAGAGAGAACTATATCACTCACAGGTCCGAAAATCTAGAATTCTTAACCAACTGAATTAAGACTACAATCGAATCTAAAAACATTCAAAAAAAGATCTAAAGACCCGGCTATTTGTTAAAGCTTATTAAGACCATGAATAATATAAGACCCAGCATTTTATCTTTTATTGTTGATCTCTTTTAATTTTATTAATTTTAATAGAATTTTTATCTGATACTAATTTTATTTTTCTCCTATTTTATTGGCATGTTTATTTATTATTTAATCATACGTCTAATACTTGTACTGCTTTTTCTCAATTTTATACTATGTTTTAATAATCTTATTTCTATTTCAAGTAATATTTATATAAACCATTGTGATGGAACCCCCATACAATGGTATATAAAATATATTAATAAATAAAGAAATAAATCGAAACAACGTTCAAGAATATAAAATAAAAGTACAAACTGCTGCCTTCTACCAATCATAATGATTCTACCATCATTTAAATAGTCTCTATGAAAATTGAAGTAGAGTAATATTCCATCTTATAGACAATATTTATTTATTTTATTTATTTAACAATTTTATATACCGACCTTCATAGTAGATTACCATATCGGATCGGTTTACAGTTTAACAAAGGGAAAAAACTAGAGTAACAAATTCACGTAAACGAAAGATAACCAAAGCAGGAATAAGACAAAGTTACAATCAACAGGGGGCGAGAACTTGGAAGCTTGCAACAAGCTGGAAAGAATTTAGATGATAGCAACATCATTATGACGGGTAGCAGGCAGCTTGTGACTTACATTGCAAATGAGATTGGTTAACTTAATCATGTCCATTTGCATTGTTTCCTATTTTTAGAAAATGCCATCAGCCATATTTGCACTATTTCCCAATAATGTAGCCTCTGATGAAGATAATGTGTTTGAAACATGGATCCATGTAGGGCAGGGAGGACATATGGAAGTTATAATTACATGAAGAATTTTAAATACATAAATGTTATTCTCATTAAACCAGTGGGACGAATGATTAAAAGTGAACATTGATATACAGCAAGTTGATGATAAAAGTCAGGTCAAATATGAATGTCCTTATATTGCTCATAGCAATTTGAACTGTTTTATATTCTTGAGCATTGTTTCAATTAACAACTGAAATTACACCTTTATAACTATTTCTTTCCCTGAGAAATAAAATGATTCTGTGATATAGCTCATATTTTGCTCACTTTCTAGATGTATTGATCAATTTGTATTTAGCATTACTTGTAGTAGACATAGGGGTTAGTTTTCCAAAGATTTATGCACTTAAAACTGCATTTTACATGTGTGAATGCACTTTACTCATGTACGTGGACTTTTGAAAATTGCTACAATATAAGTTATTGAATTGTCAATTAGTTTTACGGCAAAAATGCACTTTAAGGGTGTAGATGGGCTTTTGAAAATTGCTATGGTATATGCAACATTTACATAAGTAAATCCTTTTGAAAATTACCTCCTTAGAGGATAACTTTCAAACATCACCATTTGGCTACATTGAAATTCCTCCTAGTTCTTCAGCCTAAGCTCCAACCAAGTCAACCAAACCTCCCACCCAACCAATAATTAACAGACTTGTCTGATATTTGTTGCTTGAGAAAATTAGCAGGTATACAATTAAGCAGATAAGTTACCACATGTACATACCTAGTTCTTTTATTAAATAGCAACTTTTAAGTATATATCTTGACTCCAGCCCGGATACCACCATATCTCCATTTTTTGTGTGTATGTGATTGTGGATGTGCATGTAAAAATGAAAATTACATATGTTTGAATTTTTTGACAGTATAAATAATCATATAAATAAAAGTGAGCCAGTTGATCTAGAGTGGATTTTCCAAAGGCATTTGACAAAATCCACCATGAGAGACTGTTCAGGAAATTACAAATCATGGGATAGGAGGAAGTATTCTGTTGTGGACTGGTAACTCATTAATAGGCCAGAAACAGAGGGTAGGACTAAATGGTCAGTTCTCTAAATGGAGCAGCACAAGGATCAGTTCTGGCACATGTGCTGATTAACATAGTCATATGTGATCTGGAAACGATAATAACGAGTGAGGGTGATCAAATCTGTAGATAATACAAAATTATTCAAAGTTCTTAAAAAAGCAGCAGATTGGGAAGATCTGCAAAAGGCCCTAGTGAGACTAGGATACAAGGCAACTGAATTGCAGATGAAATTTAATGTGGAAAAGTGAAAAATGATACACATAGTGAAAAATAATCTCAAATACAGGTATAGAATGCTAAGTTCTGTATTGGGAATCTAAGATAAATGACCACAGAGTCCTGGTGGACAATACATAGAAATCCTCTGCAGTGGTCAAAAAAGCAAATAGAATGATAGGAATTATCTTAAAAAGAATGGAGAATAAAATGGAAAATATCATATTACCTCTGTATTGAGCTATGGTACGACTGCACCTTGATACTGTTCACACTGGTCGCTCCATCTCAAAATTATATAGTAGAACTAGAAAAAGTGCAGAAGATGCTAACAAAAATAATAAAGGTGATGGAATATCTCTCCTATGATGAAAGGCTTGCAGGCTCTCTTAGAGCTTTCAGCTTGGAAGAAATAGCTGAGAAGGAGGGAATGATAAAAGATTGAGTGGTGTGGAATAGGTAAAGAAAGGATGGTTAATCACATTTTCAAATAATACTAAAACAAGGGGGCACACGATGATATTAACTACCAGAAGATTCCAAACAGATCATAAAAAGTATTTTTTATTCAGTGCACTAGCATGCTGTGGAATCTGTTGCCAGAGGCCATGATCAAGGTGCCTAAAATAGCAAGGTTTAAAAGAGGTTTGGAAAGATTATGAAGGAAAACTCCATAAACACATTAGCCATGGGAGAGAATAACAGAAATTAGATCTACTTTATGGGATCTGCCAGGAACTTGCATCCTGGATTGACAACTATCGGAGACAGGATGCTGGGCTCCATGGACCTTGGTCAGATTCAGCTTATCAATTCTTATGTTTATAAAATGGCATATATGCAAGCATAGGCTTCTTACCTGTGTGTACGCTAATGTATGTAGGTAAGTCTTTGAAAATTCACTCATTGTATAAATAAGCAGCGTTGTGTTTTCAGATCTCAGTCAATACTTAGCATTTTCATTACTAGCATAAAAATCATCACACAATTACAATCAACAAGAAAAGAAAAAGCTAGTGGTGCCTCTAATTCACATTTCTTCTCTGAGTGACTTTAAATCATGATAATATTTACTATATTGTGTTGTAGTGCTAATTGTTATTTTAAATATATATGATTTCCAGTTTCTCATTAACAAAAACAGATATACATTTTACATGATTCTTAGCTGGGAAAATCAGCAAAAAAAGAATCTTTCCGTATATGCCTTTTATTAGACTCTCCCTTTCATCTAAGAAATACGAGACCTGAAATAAATTGTACCATCCTGCTGCTGCTGCTTTTTTATTCAGATCCTTGCCAGTGCTAGGGAGTATGCTAATGAAAAACAGGTTGATAAATGACTCCCTGATATTTTTCCAGACATTTTTCTCTCAGAAGTGCTCTAAACTGATGTAGCTCAAAGAGAATAAGGCGCATTAAGTCATTATATCAATTTTTGTTACCCAGATACTTCAGTCCCAGTTAAGAGCTGACAGCCAATATAAAACAAGGCAAGGGCATCATACGACTCCATCGATCAAACGTTGTCGTAGATAGATTGCCTATTACACAATAGAACCAGAAGATTCACTTTGTAGTTTTATGCTCTCCAATTAAAGGATAAACAGGGTACTTTCCCATAAATCTGCTAATTGTAACTGAATTAATTTAACAAATTTCACCAAGCAGAGGGAAAAAAAAGGTGATTGGTTAAGCTAATGTAAAGTAGCACAGGTTGTCACAAAGCAAGCTCCTCCACTGGTTTTACTATACTGTGATTGGGCAAGGTGTCACAAGCATTTAGTTCCATTGTGGTTCTTTGGCAATAGACAGCTGACAACCATAAAACACTGCACAAATAGGAGATAATTTATTTGCTGTACTTCTCCCCATGCTAAACCTCCCCCTCAATCCAAAGCATGAAATAACTCGTTCTTTTGCATCTAATTAATGTTTCTCTCCAAGCGGGCTGTTTTTTCTAAATCAGAATTATACTGGCAAAGGCATTAGATCACACAAAGTGCTCCCATATGGGCACTCAGCAAACAATGGCAGTGATGTGCAAAATGCAGAACAGCAATCTATAGTTGTTTCTATGAGCAGTGGCACTCTCTGCTCAGTACTATAATGCAGTACACTGAGATTTCTATAGAGATGTTACAGTTTTCAGATTTTAAGAGAAAAATTGAAGTAGCTGCAGAATACAGATGAATATAACATCAAACCACTGGGAGCAAGATGTCAAACGTGAGGTACAGTAAACAAATCTATATGATTTACAGTAATAAATAGCAGGACTATGTTGAAATATGCAAGTATTAACAATACATTTAGAATTTGGGGGGCAATTTTCAAACTTATCCACACAGTATAAAGTTCACAGTTAGTTTCACCTGCAGGCTTTGCACCAATCTGCAAAGATAAAGTATGAGCATGCTTTCCTTTTGAAAATTGCTTTTTCTGCAGGGTTTTTTTTTAAAGTGGAAAACATGCCCAGTTTTGAAAAAACTAAACAGGTTGGCAGCTCCTCCACCCCAGAGTCAGCTTACCTTTTGCCTAGGCAAAAGCAGGCGTGTTATTTCTGTATGAACTTTAACTAGGAAAAAGGGTGAGCAATTTTCAATTTACCTGCTAAATGGCTTTTGAAAATTACCTTTTTAGGGGTAAGTTTGAAACATCAAACATAAGTTAACATACAATTACATGCATAAATTACACTAATTTTCAAATCAGATTTTCATGCATAAATACACTTTGAAAAGTATCCCACCAAACCTCCCACATAAGACATATGTGGGAAAATTACATGCATACTTTTTAAAATCCACTAGTATGCATGAAAATACAAACACCTCCTCACACCCAGGAATCCCCTCATTCATTCTGGGTAAACATAAGTGCAAATATCACATATGCACATGTTTACCTGCATATCAGGTGGATAGTTTTACAAAGGTCCTTTTCTCTGAGCAAAAAACAGTTCTACCCATTGAAACACTTTTAAAGATTATCCTCTTAAAGTACAAGAAATCACAACCATGATCAAATGATATCTCTAGGAAACAAGGAAGTACTCATATTACAGGAAAGGAAACTATGTGCTATTCTGTTGTAGCAACTTTATTTGTATGTGATACATAGCAAATACGCAACAATCTCAAGATATTTGAAAGTAATACTTCATAGCAGCATCTAAACAATGACAAAAAGTGCAATGTTTCCAATAGAGGTATGCAAAATATGTTTTTACAACTGTACAGATGATGTCATGCGTGGCACAGAAAGGATGAACTTTGACTTACTATATTATATAAAAATGTATACTTTCACCCCAAATTACAGTTGTAATTTGGGTTATTGCAAGTTATCATAATATTTTGTGACACAGTTATACCACTATGGACCAAGTTCACATGGCCAGATGTCACCTTTTTCTACAATGATGAATTCTAGTTATAAAACTGATCAAAATGAAATAAGACCAGAAGTTTATTAAACTCAACATTCTTCTAAAATAAATCTCTGGTACTCCATGGTAATCCTGGAGAAGAAGAATGCACTCACATCTAACTCAATTTGATAACACAGTATATTGCATTAACCTATTTATTTAATCTTTAAAAAGTTTTAAAAAGAAATGGTCTTCCTCTTGACTTGTCTGATTTTAAACTAGTGTTATCATACTGGTTGTAAAAGCCCAAACAAGGATGAGAGAATATTGTGACATGTAGTAAGTGTGTAATTGAGATGTATGGCAGTAGAGAGTGCAGGCTGAGATTGGGTGTATTGTGTGGTAGTAGAAAGGGGGTTAGATAATTCAGAGAATGGAGAGAAAGAGGCAGAACTGGAGAGTACATCCAGAGTGAGGGGTGGAACTCAATTTCCATATATAGTAGTAGACTGTGGATTGGACAATACAGAGAAAGAGAGGGTTGGATCTAGAGAGTACAGGGAGAGGGGCAGAGCTCAATTTCCGTACAAAGAGAAAGAGGGGCAGAGCTGAAGAGTACAGGGAGAGGGATGGAGCACAATAGGCATACTGGTGATGCAGATTCTGGCAATTTTCCCCTTTATTATAGTTAGATTCACAGTTTCTAGTTTATGAAATCATTGTTTCACAACTATGATGTTACAAAGAAAGTAGAGAGAACTGATATAAGAAAATATATTTATTAAAAAATTAGTTCAGACACATCCTACTTTCATCACTTACTTGTTGGGAAAAAGTGGTATGGGAGTATGAAATCTAATGTAATAAATCTATTGGTATATACAAAATATATGCAAATACTATACATTAAGAGTCATTTTGACCCAATGAAAAGACAACTTGTTGAAACAGTTCCCATACTCTTACCAGCAGGAAGGGCATGCTCTCAGAATCTGCATTAATTCAACAAAAGATGTACATCATTCCCCATGTAGACAATGCATCAGAGGTTCTGCCATTAGTTTAAAACTCATCTGCTATTCTGACTAAAAGTAAGCTTTCTATCACTTCACCCTCCATTGTCTTAGGTACAAACTTATACTGTAAGCCCTCTGGGAATAGGGGAATACCTGAAGTGCCAGAAAAAAACAGAATATAAATCACATAAATAAATAAGAAAACCCACTAGGCTACACTTCCACTTTTAACATCTATAGTCTCCTGATTCTATTATAATCTGGAGCTGTAGCTTACTCCTCCATTTACATATGGGATTACCATCTGACCCAAGTAGATCCTGACATTAGTAGGTATAACCGAGAGCCATTTTCGGTTACCAGTAAACCCTGGGATATGCCTTTAGTACAGTTAATGAAATAGATTCTTAGGGGAGGATCCATGCAGTACAGTCCCTCCCACTGAGGGTGCTGGGATGGACATTTCCTTCCTGTGAAGTTATAAAGCAGCTTTCTATAAACTGTGTGTGTGGGGGGGGGGGGGGGAGAGGAGGCAACATAAGTTGTAGTTCTAGAGGAAGTTTGGAGATTTTTGCCTCATTTGTGTTTTGGCCTACCTGGGGACCTGGGCTCTATCCTGCCTGGGATCCTTTGGGATGAGTCAAGAACTCCACTGCTGTACTCTTCTCCCAAGGTGTAGAGTGCTTGTCCTAGGAATATTTTGGAATTTAGACTTTTATGTGGAAGGATCCCTTCTTGGAACAGGGAACCCTGTGTTCAGGATGCCTAGGAAGAGGGAAGACCTACCCAACAAGGTGGTGTCATGCTGAAAAGTACAACTTTACAGTTAGTATTTTTGGGGGACAAGAAAGACATTTGGTTAATTGCCCAGCAGGAAGAAGTTTTCTCTCCTTCCTGCCTAGAGCAGAGAAACAGCCCAATAGCTGTTAGGACATTGGATCCCACCCAATTGGGATCCCCACAGGAAAAGAACAGGGAAGCATCAAGAGAAAAGACCCTAAAGCTCTACTTACTGTGAGTAAGAGTCTACTGATATCTTTGAGCACACCCATCTGGCATCTTCACCCTGGGGAGAGAGAGGTTCAGACTGTCTGTGTAAGGACAGGATTTTGGCCATCTGTGGAAGGGGCTTTCCTGACCAGCTTAAGGGATACCCGGCCCACTGGGACCTCCATTTCACGTAATCCAGGAAAGTGGATGGATCCCTTGCCTGCTTAAATGATTTCTGACCAAACTGTAACCAAAGGGAGAAAGACTGTGGTGCTGGAAACATATTTATTGCCAAAATAAACATGAGCCCTAGGTGTAAACATATTCATAAGAACATAAGAATTGCCATACAGGGTCAGACCAAAGGTCATTCAAGCCCAGTATCCTGTTTCCAACAGTGGCCAATCCAGGTTACAAGTACCTGGCAAGTACCCGAACATTAAATATAGAAACATAGAAACAGAAATGACGGCAGAAGAAGACCAAACGGCCCATCAAGTCTGCCCAGCAAGCTACGCACTTTATCCATTTTTTTTTCCCTTTTTCTCTCTTCCACCTGTTACTATTGGCTTCCAGTACCCTCCAGCCCTAATTCCCCTCCACCCAATTTAGAGAGCAGCTCTGTATCTGCATCCAAGTGACATCCAGCTCAATTAGGAGTGGCAACCACTGTAACAAGCAGGCCACCCCTTTGCCCCATACTCTTACCCACCCCTGTTTTTATTTTTTTGTTTTGTTTTATATATATATATATATATATATATATATATATATATATATATATATATATATATATATATATATTTATTTATAAATCTCAAGCTACTATTGCTTAGTAATTAATAGCAGTTTATTAATTTTTCCTCTAGGAACTTATCCAAACCTTTTACACTAACTTCCTTAACCACATCCTCTGGCAATGAATTCCAGAGCTTAACTATGCACTGAGTGAAAAAGAATTATCTTCAATTTTTTTTAAATGAGCTACTTACTGGTCCTTCTGTTATCTGAGAAAGTAATCTCAGATAACTTCTGTTATCTGCCTCCTGGTCCTTCTATTATCTGAGAAAGTAAATAACTGATCTACATTAACTTTTTCAAGACCTTTCATGATTTTGTAGACCTCTATCATATTGCCCCTCAGTCGTCTCTTCTCCAAACTGAACAGCCCTAACTTCCTTAGCCTTAAACCTCATAGAGCAGCTGTTTCATGCAACTTACCATTTTGGTCTCCCTTCTCTGCACTTTCTCCAGTGCAACTATATCTTTTTTGAGATGCAGCAACCAGAACTGAACAAAGTATCAAGATGCAGTCTCACCATGGAGAGATACAGAGGCATTATGACATCCATCATTTTATTTGCCATTCCCTTCTTAATAATACCTAACATTGTTTCCTTTTTTGATTGCCACAGCACACTGAGCCAACAATGTCAATGTATTATCCACTATGAAGCCTAGATCTCTTTCCCGGGTGTTCACTCCCAGATAGAACCTAACTGTAGTGCTCAGGCTTGTGAACCCTTGGCCGACAGAAGGATGGTATACCTTTCGGAGGATCTGTAGGTTCTCTCGTCGGGAGGCGAGGCAGAGCAGAAGACGGGACCAGCTGACCCTTGGCACTGGGGCGGCTGCGGAGACGGATGAAGAGATGAGAAGAGGAGCTGTGTCTTCACCCCTGGAAGTCTGTGGTCCCCCAGGAGGAGCCCGTAGGGACCCAGACCGCTGGGACTTAGGTGGATCTTTGAGAGGTCAGGTATCAGTGCAAGGGCTGACTGGAGCTTCGCCCTGGAAGCCCGTGGTCCCCCCGGGAGGAGCCCGTAGGGACCCGGGCCACTGGGACTTAGGTGGGACCTTGGAGATGGTAGTCTTGAAGGAGTCCTAGGTCGAGTGCCAGAGGGTCGTCACTCACCAGTCTGAAGTTGTACACCAGAGAATCACCGCTTGCCAATCCGAAGTCGTACGCCAGAGAATCACCGTAAGCCAATCCGAAGTCGTACACCAGAGAATCACCGTAAGCCAATCCGAAGTCAGGAACCGGGAACACCAAGATGGAACAGGATCCAAGCTGAAGAGACTCACCAAAGCAAGCAGACTAGACAGCGCTGGAGGACGTTGCCAAGTCACTGGACGAGCAGAGGAAGTCTCCTTATATACTTCCCCTGCTTAGGCTGCTGAGGAACAGGTGAGGCTTGTTAAAGGGATCAGGTCCCTTTAAATCAGTGGAGGAGGCGCGGCCTCGCGCCTAAGGATGGCAGCGGCCATCTTGGATTCCACCCCCCCACCCCCCATGGAGGAGAGATGCCGGAGAGACACCGCTGGATGCCACGAGGGGGGGAGCAGGATGGCTCCCCCTGCAGTGAGCAGCACCGGAGACCGCGTGGGAGCGACAGCCTGGTTCAGAGCCCTCCCCCAGGGCTCCTGCGGCGAGGGGCACCGCGGACAAGGTAGGGGGCCACGGTCGTGGGGCGCCACGGCCGCGGAACACAACACTAACATTATGTAACTACAGCAAGAGTTATTTTTCCCTATATGCATCACTTTCCACTTGTCCACGTTAAATTTCATCTGCCATTAGGAAGCCCAATCTTCTAGTCTCGCAAGTTCCTGCTGCAATTTATCACAATCCACTGGAGACTTAACTACTCTGTATAATTTTGTATCATCCGCAAATTTGATCACCACACTTGTCATAAACAGTTGCAGTTCATTTATAAATATATTAAAAAGCACAGTACAGATCCCACTGTGAAAACAGACCATTTAATTCTACTCTCAGTTTCCTGTCTTTTAACCAGCTTGCAATCCACAAAAGGACATTGCCTCCTATCCCATGACTTTTTAGTTTCTTAGAAGCCTCTCATGCAGGACTTTGAACACCTTCTGAAAATCCAAATACACCACATCTACCGGTTCACCTATATCCACATATTTATTCACCCTTTCAAAAAAATGTAGGAGATTTGTGAGGCAAGACTTCCCTTGGATAAATCCATGCTGGCTGTGTCCCATTAAACCATGTCTATCTAAATATTTTGTGATATTATTCTTTATAATAATTTCCATGATTTTTCCCAGCACTGAAGTCAGGCTCACTGGTCTATAGTTTACCAGATCACCCCTGGAGCCCTTTTTAAATATCGGGGTTGCATTGGTCATCTTCCAATCTTCAGGAACAACGGATAATTTTAATGATAGGTTACATATCAATTGAAATAGGTCTGAAATTTCATTTTTTACTTCCTTCAGAACCCTGGGGTGTAAGCTATCGGGTCCAGATAATTTACTACTCTTCAGTTTCTCAATCTGGCCTAACATATCTTCCAGGTTCACCATGATTTGGTTCAGTACATTTGAATCACCCTTGAAAACCTTCTCTGGAATGGGTATCTCCCCAACATCCTCTTCAGTAAACATCAAAACAAATAAATTGTTTAATCTTTCCAAGATGGCCTTATCTTCCCTAAGTGCCCCTTTAACCCCTGGATCATCTAATGGTGCAACCAACTCCCTCACAGGCTTTCTGCTTCGGATATATTTTAAAAAGTTTTTATTCTGAGTTTTTGCCTCTATGGCCAATTTCTTTTCAAATTCTCACGTTTAACTTGCCAATGCTTATGCTTAATCCTATTTTCTTCTGATGGATCCTTCTTCCAGTTTTTGAATGAAGATCTTTTGGCTAAAATAGCCTCTTTCACCTCACTTTTTTCCATGCTGGCAATCGTTTGACCTTCCTTCCACTTTCCTAAAGAGAAATACATATGGAGTGTGCTTCTAAGGTGGGTTGTTTGTTTTTTTTTAACAATGTTTATGCCTGTTGCACAATTTTTACCTTCGTAGCTGCACCTTTCAATTTTTTTTTTAAACTATTTTTCTCATTTTATCAAAGTTTCCCTTCTGAAAATTTAGTGCTATTGCCCTGGATTTACTTACTGTCCCCCTTCCAGTCATTAATTCAAATTTCATCATTTTATGATCACTATTGCCAAGTGGCCCCACCACCATTACTTCTCTCACCAAATCCTGCGCTCCACTGAGAATTAGATCTAAAACTGCTCCTTCTCTCATGGTTTCCTGAACCAATTGCTCCACGAAACTGTCATTTATTCTACCCAGGAACTTTCTCTCTCTAGCATGTCCTGATGTTTCACTTACCTAGTCAATACTGGGGTAACTTGAAATCTCCCATTATTACTGCACTATCATTGGTTAGCTTCCCTAATTTCTCTTAGCATTTCACTGTACGTCTCACCATCTTGGCCAGGTGCACAGTAGTATACTCCCATCACTATACTCTTCCCCAACACGCAAGGGATTTCTACCCATAAAGATTTGATTGTGCATTTAGTTTTAATTCTTATCTACACTTACATTAAAAACCTCATAAGAGGCTCTACCAGCATCCAAATACTTCCTTAGCCATATAAATAATCATAGGTCCAGTTCTATTTTTTTAATTAGTATTTTTTGTTTTGAAAGTAAAATAATGACATCCCTATTATCCAAAAGAAGTAGCCAAGTGCACCCTAGAGATGTAGCTGGGTCATAGTATCCGCAATCACATGCTTAGGCCTCTGACAGAATATAGTATAACATGTCTGCTTCCCTGCAGGGTAACCATCCTTAAATCCCACCCAGACCATGCCTTTTCCTTTTTCCTCTTCTAGCCAGGAATGAATTAATATAAGTGAATTTTTCGGGTTGGGATCTGGCAATAAATTTGTGTTTTATCCTTATTTATTGCAATATGCTATGTCTGTTGTGTTAGGGTGATGGGACATTTTATCAGGGACTAGTTTATCTTCCTCCGTTGAGGAGGTTTATTTTGTTTTGACATTGCTCTTTCTTATTCATGTTAAGATGTTCTATTTATGCTACAAGAAAAATGTTTGACATAAAAGAAAAAATTCTCAAGTACAAAAATCTCAAAATTTGTTTAAAATCTGTGTCCTTGGATTTATTTTAAATGTATTAACTGTAAAGTACTTGTTTCCTTTGTAGGTTGGGTGCCAACTGCCCATCTGGTGCCTTATGATAATTTTATTTCAGGAAGAGACCACAGAAATAGTGACCATCAGCAGGAGACATACTGGATTATAGCAGAGATACCGCCCATATCTCTCCAGTGAGCTGTGAGTAAGGCTGGAAGTGTCATCTGTTCCTCTACCAGGAAGGTCAAAAAATGGGTACACCTTCCTTTATGCAGGTAGAAGCTTGTACATTTTGATGATGTAAACAGAATGGTGAGAGAGTCTACAGCAAGCAAGTGTGGGGAAGCACCCTCTGGCTACCAGCAATGGCAGTGCTGACCCTTGTTCAATATTTACCATTATCCATCTAAAGACTGATGGCATTTATTATGTGTACTATGTTTAACCTTTTCTTTGTAGAATAGAGCCAGCAGGCCACGCATATTAGTGTCTATACCAGGTGCAGAGCCTGCATGGGGTTGGGCCCAACCCAGTCAGATACGGCTGCATATGTTCTCCAGTTAACAGTATTATGTCATGTGTTGCTATTATGCTGTGGTATGGATATTGCAAGGCAATATGACATGTTCTACTGTAAAATCTATGCAAAAGTTTCATCCCCACCCAGATTTTGCCTAAGAGGGAGGGAGTATAAGAGTGAGCCATTTTCAGTTACCAGTAAGCGCTGGGATATGCCAATAAAGCAGTTAGTGAAATGAATACTTAGGGGAGGATCGGTGCAATTCAGTCCCTTACACTGCAGGTGCTGGGATGGAAATTCCCCTCCTGTGAGGTTATATATATAGCAGCTTTCTAGAGAGCTCAGGAAGGGGGAGGGGGGGGTATAAGTTGCAGTTCTAGAGGAAGATTGGAGATTTTTTCCTCATTTGAGTTTTTTGGCCTACCTGGGGACCTGGGCTCCATGATATTTAGGAATATTAATTTGCCTCCCTCCCCTCCCCCCCAAAAAAATGCTTCTATCTAGAGATGCCACTGCAGGGCACCAATAAAATCCACAACCAGATCTATCAACCTTAACAAAGTCAAAACACAAACACCTGTTTGGACACCTACAGCAAATCTTCAGGACACTAAATTGCCAGTACAGCAATTTTCCACAGGAAATTTTCAGTTTTTTGGCAGTCAGCAACAAACTATAGAAATAGGAGAATTCTTAGGTTCATTGAAACAATGAGGCCAATGGATACCTGCATCTTATGTTTATAAGAAAGCTTTATAAATAACACATATCCATTAAGTGTAAAATGCCAAGTAAGTCTGACACTGAGGAAACATAGTTCATAAATATATTACTGATTATATGGGTTATTTTCAGCAAACCTCCCCTACCACAAAAGCTTGCAGGCCCATGTGGGCCTACAATCTGATTTTTCAACGGGAAATTCCTTGCAGACTTTCCCTTTAAAAAACTATGACAGCTGATGTCGCAGGATTATTTTTTATCTTCATAGGTGCAAAATATAGGGCTAAACAATGTGAGATGGGGATCCAATCTTATCTAAGTAATTGGGGGAAAAGAGGAGTATGGATATATGAATCTGAGGGTGAATGGGTAGCTTGCTCCTGGGGTGGGGAGGGGGCGGGAACTACATGGTTCAGACTAGGGTTCAATGAGTTGAATAAAATGATGTGATAGGAGAAAATGGACTAATATGTTACTTTACTAATGTTTTACTATTTGTTAAGAAGTTGGGTATCAATCCTGTTGCCTATTATGGGGTAGATTTTCAAAGGGTTGCGCGCAACCTCCGAAAACCTCCCCCTGCCTCTCCCTGTGAGCGCCGAGCCTATCTTGCATAGGCTCGGCGGCGCGCGCAAGCCCCGGGATGGGCGTATATCCTGGGGCTTGCAAAAAGGGGCGGGGTGTGGGCGGTCCGGGGGCAGGGTGGGGCCTGAGCCTCCAGGCACAGCGGCCATTTGCCGCTGTGCCCGGGATCGTGGGCCGGCCGGCGGCCAGTGCACCTAAGTTACGCCTGCCAGGAGGCGCCGGATTTTAAAAACTGCCCCTATTTGTCTACTTTAATGTCATTATCACAATAAAAAAAATTTGCAAAGAAATGTTTTTTTCTTAATGTAGATTCTATTTACTTTAATATGAAACTTTGCGTATTTCCAAATGTGACTAAGACAATGCAAACTAAGAAGAAGAGTTTCCTCATGATGAGGGCTGGGGTTTTGCATTTGGGAGCGCTATTTTGGTTAAATTTTCTTTGGTGGTAAAATTTAGAGTAAAATATTTGTTTTATGAGTCATCTGCGAGAGAGCCTCGGATGCATGTGTTGGCTTCAACTGAACCACAGGCTACTTTCTCTCCTGAAGATAAGCATGTATGGTTAGAAGGGTTTCCCTTGACTGTGTTCAGATTAGTGCATGAAATGTGACTAATGCATATTTGTTTTCTGGAATTTAGTTAAAAGTTCACCTAATTGTGGACTTAGAGTGCAAGAAAAAATTGTTTATTTTCTTATTTCTTAGCACATGTGTCTCATTCCTGAAAAGTTTTCCTTCCCTTATGTACTTTTCTGCACAGGGATTGTCTCTTGGCTTATATTGTGAAAATGCATAAATATAAAAAAAGAATGCATCTGTATAATTTTTTCCCATTGGGTTTTGCCATGAACATTTGCTATATCACTATGGCTCAGTGTAGGGAGCAGAGCGAAAAACCAACACACCATAGATAGCAATCTCAATGAACAGATATATCACCCGAGTTCAAACATTAGCATCTATACAAGGAATAAACTGAAGGCTGAAGCACAGGCTGTACCTCAAGCTGTAGCATGGGCTTCTGTCTGATGTCTTCCTTAAGATTTATAATATTGCATATAAGAGCTTCTCTAATGTAGGTCAAAATCCCCTAAAGGCAGGCCTTATGAGATGAGCCAATCTATTTAAATGTTGAATTTCCTTGGAATATAAACTACAGGTATAAACAGTACATTTTTCTTTGAAGAAATCTCTCTCTGTAGCTTCTTTATATTAGAAAGTTACTTTTGTGAGCAGCCTCCGTGCTAAAAAAAATGGTGACAAAACGCCCAAACCAAATTCAAAAAATTGAATTAAGAATGGTATTTTTTTTTTTTTAATGTTGTGACAATCTCAGGCTCTTTTCTTATTAGATGGTCTTTTTTTCTTGTTATTTTGAGCAGCTGCTGTGATGCCAACTGCTCCTAACTAATATTTTCAGAGTTCAGAGGAACTCCCCCCTTCAGCTTCTTTTTACTCTTCTAAATGTGATGGGGCAAGGTCTGGTGATCAATAAGTGTGCCAGATATACAGCAATTTTTAAATCATTTCTGCAGGTAAACAAGTATTTTACCTATGGAAAAATAATTTTTCAAATTGCCTCCTCTCACCAGTGTAGAGAAAAAGGGCAGTGCTGGGAGCAGGGTTAGGGAGTACTGAGTGTGCTACAGAAAGAGATTTTATTTTGAAATTCCTGTACACTGTTTACCCCATATACTTTCCACATGCAAAGTATGCAGGTAAAAAAAAATCCCTGTGGCATTGGCTGCTACAGGATTTTCAAAGGGAAATTATGTAGGGAGTTTCTATATGAAATTGCTTCCATGTCCACAGTAAAAAATTATTTTATTTTTTTTAATTAACATTTGATTTCTCTTCTGCCTTTCAAGCACTTCAAAGTGAATTACATTCAGGCACTACAGAAAGGTGGAACCTTAATTTAATAATGAGGAGAATGATCACTAGCCCTCCTACTGGTACTGAACCCTCCGGTACTACCTCCTCATTCTACTAGTGAAAAGAAATAAAAGAACCCAAGCAGCCAATAACATACCGGTAACGCCTGTTATGGCTACTTGAATATTGGGGCACATTTGGGATTGGTGGGGCAAGTAGACACTCCATGCTCCCTTGGGTTTTTTCTTGACAGGGGGAAAGATAATGTTCTTCAAGGCCATTAGGCTATTAGGTCTTCTGATACCTTCCAGTAAGAAGAATACGCTGTTATACAATCTGGTGTTGTTCAAAAATAAATCCTTTACTGGAATAACTGATGCAGATGAACACAATTTGTAGAGCGTACACTAGAGAATACTGCAATCCATACAAAAAAACAAAATATTGTACAAAACATAGCAGAATAGAAATCAGAGTCACTGGTAATTGGCAACACACTAGTTGTTTTCTTCTTCCACTATCCACTAGCTATAAAGAACGCTTTGAACAACAGTTCTGTCCTTTTTGGTACCTGCTTCTGAAGTGCAGATCTTGGTAGTCCAGTAACTGAACTATAACATACTTTTGAGCCATTGAGCTTCTACTGACTCCTTCCAAAAAGCAGCTCTGAAAGCAGATCACTCAGTTTTGGCACTCCTTACACTCTGGACTCCATCCAGAAATTCATTCTACAAACCTTCAAGACAAATCTTCACTGAAATGCAAACATATGGGAATTACCTCCCCTTTCACAAGTCTTATCTCTTTTGGTTCTCTCAATCTCAGAATTCTCCTTGGACCCCCAAGAAATCTCCTTACATCCTTGGAGGCTTGAAGACTCTGACCTTGAGCTTCAACCACTTTCCTAGGATTGAAGAATGGATGAAAGAGCACAAGCCAAAGTGGGAGTATTAGTTTTGTGAACTTACTCTGACAAGACACCTCCCACTAAGGAGTGTCAGAGAATATTACATACTCTTACAGTCTCTGACATCATACATTCAGTATCTGTGAAGACTATGTGGAACCTGTGTACCACAGAAAGGACTGCAGAATGCCTATCGCCCATCCACCATGCCGACTAGATCACCGCAGTGCCCACGCTGAGGAGGTGAGAGAGCGGCGCAGGGAGACTTGAGCCAACAACCAGCTCTTGGAGCCGGAAGACAGCACCCCCTCCCCCACCAGAAGAGAAGCAGAGCAGGACCGGCAGCGCTGAGCACCATCTCTGCTCGTGGCCTGCCCACAGCACCGACAAGATTGCTGCGGTGCCCACGCTGAGGAGGTGAGAGAGCTACACAAGGAGGCTCACACTGAAAACAGACTCTCAAAGCCAAAATACTGCGCCCCCCTCCCCCATCAGATGAGAAGCAGAGCAAGACCAGCAGTGCAGAGCACTGCCCCTGCTCTCGGCCCACCCACCACTGCCCACCGTGCTGACCAGATCACCACGGAGCCCACACTGAGGAGGTGAGAGAGCTGCACAGGGAGGCTCACACCAAAAACCGACTCTCAGATCCAGAAGACTGCGTCCCCTTCCCCCACTGGATGAGAAGCAGAGTGAGACCAGCAGTGCTGAGCACCGCCCCTGCTCATGGCCTGCCCACTGCCCACCCACCATGCCGACCATATTGCTGCGGCACCCATGCCATAAGCACTTGTTTCATAGTGTGCACGCATGAAGGAGCACAACAAAGGAGCCTGCCCCTTTGTGCGCGCCTAATTAGCACCTCCAATCCTCACTCCCACTTGCATCACGAAAAACTGTGAGCACAGTATGTCAGCTCCCCTATCCCTATTATCACAGGCCAGGGTCGCTATGGTGATGAAGCACTCCGATGGCCATTCCACCCTCCATGCACAAGAGTCCTCACCAACATTAAACTCACCAACATGCACCCGATTTCTACAACTACTACACTATTCTTCATTCTCATTCATGGACAATCTATCATGAAAAAATCTGCCATCATCTATGACCTCCATGCCTCTGGAACTATTTATGTGTCACCAAAATCTGGGTGAAAGACTAAAATACTCTGATCCTCAACCACTGTTACACACCCAACTTCTCATACTTTCATAGCCCTAGAATAGGCTGAAGAGGAGAAGGCCTGGCTATATTCTAAAATTTACTAAGGTAGATATCTCTACTCCTGCCCCACTTGAGCTCCTATGCCTAAAATCCCAACACATCAACCTTTGTCTGACCTACAGCTCCCTGGGCTCCTTGCCAAAAACGCTCTCTCCCTGTGCAAAGCAATCCTTAATCTCAACTGGAATCCATTGATAACCATAATCCTAGGTGACTTCAACCTCCACCCACCGGACTCACATATTTCAGCTCCCACCAATATTATTCTTGATACTCTTTTTTCATTTGGCTGGAAGCAAATCATCTCCTCCCCCATACACAAGAAAGGCAATTGCCTAGACCTAGTATTTGCTAACCCCATGGGCTTTCACATGAACGATCTGAACATAAACGTATCCGAAATTCCTTGGAGTGACCACTTCCTTATCATCTTTGCTCTCATACCCAAATTTTGCGATCAAATCTCCCACAGAAATATCACAACCATGAAGCAAGGTCATATAGACCCTGTGTCTCTTAAAACCAACCTTCCTGCGATTCTAGAAAATATATCCTGTAACTAACCTAAAGAACTCTTAGAATACTGGAACACCTCCCTTACATCAACAATCGATAAACAGGTCCCTCTGAAACCATACTAAACTAAAAGAACAATATCTGCACAATGGCACAATACTACACTCCAAACCCAAAAACATGAGCTCAGGAAATATGAGAAAAAATTTAGGAAAGACTCATACCACATAAATAGAACCTTATACAATGATAAATTAATTGACCGCATATCAAGAGGCCATCAACGCTGCAAAGAACTCCTACATCTACAAGAAACTATTGGCCACACGAAAATCCCAGAGAACTATATACCTCTGTGAAGACAATGATCAACCCAAGCTCGACCTCCTCCATCCTGCCTCCCACCATCCCGGGCATGAACATTGCCAAAACATTTGCCACTCACTTTACCAACGAAACAGCAACTATCATTAGTGCATTCAATAAATTAGCTTCTGATGAACCTGTTAGAGATCCAGAAATCCAAGACCCAATTTGGGAATGCTTCAATGACGTCACAACAGAAGATATCACCAAGATCACTGACAACCTGAAACCTTTGTCTAACCCCTTTAAACCGTGCCATACAGCCCTACTCAAATTGATCAAACTGGATATTGCCTCATTTGTCACCAAATTCATAAACTCATTGCTACAACATGGCATCATCCCCCTATATCTTAAAACAAGCCTCAGTCCTATCCACAATCAAAAAACCTACAGCGGATCCAACAATCACATCCAACTATCGCCCAATATCCCCATCTTTCATGGCCAATGGACTAGAAATCACAGTTCTCCACCAACTCTGCAACTTCATTGACTCAAATAATATCCTCAACTAATACCAGTTTGCATTCAGGAAACAGCATAGTACCAGATTCCTACTACTATCCAGCTTTGATACAGTAAGACACGGATTTGACCACAGCTCCTCGATTCTCCTATGTCTACTCGACATCTCTGCTACATTCTACACATTCAAGCACGCCATCCTCTCAAGGCTGCACTCCTTCGGAATCACTGGTTTGGTACTGGCCTGGTTCTCATCATATATTAACAGTAGGATACAACTAGTTTAAATTGACTCTTAACTCCTCACTGATGTCCCTGTGCTCTGAGGTCCACCAAGGGTCTGCTCTCTCCACTATACTATTTAACTTTTATCTAATTCTGTTATGCCACATCCTCAATGACCCTGGAGTGCACTATAAAATCTATGCTGTTGATATCCAATTCTTTTTTCCCTTTCAAGGAAACATGGGCCCTGACTGAAGCTTTCCTGAACAACTATCTTAAAACGATCCAAAAATGGATGCACAGAAATAAATTAGCTCTCAACACATCTAAAACAGAAATCATTGTGTTATGTCATTCAGTCGTCAACACTCCCAGCCATATCACTTTTGATTCCCACTCCATCTCCAAGTGTATGAAACTTGGGAGTCACTATAGACCCCTCTCTCTCCATGTGCAACCATATAAGAAATATCACCAACACCTCCTCCTATAAACTATGACTGCTACGTCACCTCAAGCCTCTTCTCGAATATGCGGACTTCAGGTTGGTTTTTGAATCCCTTCTTTTCTCAGGAATCAATTACTATAGCTCCCTCCTAATGGGCCTACCTCTATACGCCACACGCCCTCTTCAGATCATATAAAACTTGGCAGCAAAACTCTTTATTAACACTCTCATGCACAAACACATTTCTCCTGTACTCACATCTCTTTACTGGCTCCCCATCTCCTACCGAATACAATATAAACTTACTATTATCATCCATTCCTCAATACATAAACTCCTCATGGCTATCCTCAGCAATAAAAATCTGCACCCCCCTCCAGACAACTCAGATCATCTAATGAGATGCTACTAGTCTCTCCACCTACAAAGCTCACCCATCTTGAGGAATTCAGACAACATGCATTCTTCTCTGCCGGACTATTCCTGTGGAAGAGTCTACCTAAGATAATAAGATATCTCCGAGAAAGATCTTTCTTCAAAAAAGCCCTAAAAACTTTCCTCTTCAAGAGAGCATTCCCCAACCTAGATGACAATGGACTACCTCCATGTCATTCCCCTTCAGTTGATGCTATGTAGTCTTCTAAGTCCCCTCCCCTCTAACCCCTAAGCATTACCGAACTCACTCCCTCGATACTTGTCTATTCTCTCCCCTTTCCTTAAATTGTGTATCACCTTCCTCCCTCTCTATTGTCTGTATATGTTCATATCGTACCCCCTCTGAACATGGATATGTTCTATATTGTACTCCGCTCTGAAAGTAGGAAGGGCGAGTAATAAGTGCTTTTAATTAAATAAATACATAAAACAATGTGCAGAGAACATATTGTGGTTAAAGTTATTTCCCCCGATGGGAAGTACTAGAAAGGGCAAAAGAGCAGGGAAAGTTCCAGTTAACAAAAGGTTATCTGTTGCTCAAGGGATGGTTCAGCATTTCTTGACAGACAGACTGGTTCACCCCTAGAGGCAATGTTTTAGAAAGGGCATATTACCTTGCTTACAGCAAGGGTGGGGAGTTCCCCAGATTCACCAAGTCAAGGAAAAGCAGCTTCTGGGACCCTCTCCCGGGGTGCCATGGAATAGCGGTGTGAATTGGTAGAGATACTCTAATAATGTCTCAGGGAGCCTGAGCAAAGCAACTGCACATTAGATTTAAGAGTTAAAAGTACTAGAAAGAAAAGGAACTGTGAAGAGACCAGTTGGGACCAGAAAAAGAAAATGCTTCTGCCCAAATATTGTAATTATATCAAATATTTTCAATCTGTAAAAATATTTTTAAAAAGTTAATCCATTTGTGATTAGTTTTTGAGAGCATGTTCCCTTCAACAATTCAATGCTAAAAGTTTGTGACCTGATAAAAGAAGCATAGCTCTCAAAAATGAGTCACAAATGTATTATTAGTCCAATAAAATGGTATCACCTACCATCTATTTGTCAAACCTTTTTTTTTTAGTATTCAAGTGAACTAACAGCAACCATCTACTTATTCCAGAAAGAAAGCATTCAACTAAAATCACTTGACAAACAATACAAATGCAAATCCCCAAGCTACAGTACCAGGCCATTTTTGTATATAGATCCACTTTTCTTCATTCCCCCTGCCATTGAAGCAGAGAGCTATGCTGGATATATATATATATATATATATATATATATATATGGAGATTTAATCCAGTGGGAATGGTTGTACATTCATTTGTGTTCCCAGTGGAATCTGGTGACAGAGTGTTAACTGTCCATTTTGGATAGGTTCTTAATCTCCACCAGGTCAAGAAGAGATCATTCTCGGCTCATAGCTCAGACCCAACATTTGGATTTTAGCCAAAAGACCGAGAATGGAAAGAATTATGCTGTGATAGGTCGCACTCTTCCAAGCCTTATATTGGGCAATGTGAAGGATGAGACAAAAAAAAGTGATTATTAAACACACTGATATAAATAAATTGTAATGTAATTTTTTAAGTTTGTAGATTTCATGATGTCATGATATTGGATTTAGAATTTTGTTCTATTATCAAACTAAAACAAATTAATAGAACAAAGATAATAGACTAAAGTTCCATCAGATAACTATATCCCATGGGGGTGTTGTTACGTGTCCCGGCCGTGCAAGGCCCATGACTGGGCCTACTCACCCCTGGATCCCAGCTGCCAGCTCAGGTTCACCTTCGCTCGCGGCGGTGGGAAGCCACTTCCATCCCCGAGCTCCTGCAGCCATGTCTTTCGCTTCTGACTCCTGCGCGGTTCCTCCTGGTGCCAGACAGGCCTCCCCGCCGGGCCGCAGAGTGACGCCGCCGCCTCCCTTTCTTCCTCCAGGCTCTGGCTTAGGCGCGCACAACTTGCGCTCTTTTAAAGGGGCCACTGTGGGAAAGTAGCCCGCGGCCCCGGATGATGACATCACTGGGCCTCTGTATAAAAGGCAGGGCCCAGCCAATTGTTCCCTGTTTTGGCAACAGGTCTTCATGATTGCTCGTGTACTAGTTGCTCGTTCTTGGTTCCTGTTCCTGTCTTCGTTCCAGTCTTCTGTTCCTGTCATAGTTCCTGGTTCCTGTCCCTGCATGTTCCCTTGTCTGGTCCTCATTCCTCAAACTAATTCTCTGGTATTGAGCCCTGCATTGCCTGGACTACGCTTGGACTGATTCTCTGGTATTGACCCCTGCATCGCCTGGACTGATTCTCTGATATTGACCTCCGCTTCATCTGGACTATGTCCGATCTATCTCCTGACTTTGACCTCTGCTCTGCTCCTGGTACTGTGCCTTCCTGCCACCTGCCATGACGCCAGCTTGCCTTGGACCTGCCTTGTCTCCTACAGACCTAGCTTCTCAGGCTTTGGCCTATCTTTACCTGGATGCCACCTGTTCTCCGTTGCTCCTGTTGGCGTCTGAGTCTTTGGAACCCTGCCTCATTTGGACCGTCCTCGGCCTTCCAATACCTCTTCTGGTCTCTGGCGTACCCTTGTCTACATCAACTGGGAGTCATCTCATGGAGGCCCGCTTACGTACAGCTGGCCCCGGCACCTGAGCGCTCAGCCTAAGGGGAATGTGGGCTGGTATTGGCGAAGTTCCAGTCGGCCTTCGTCTCCTGGCCTGCTCCGCCACCCAAAAGTGGGGACCCTTAGGGCTTGCCCTGTGGGTAGCGCCAATCCCACCTCGGTCCAAGGGTCCACCATCAGCGCAACAGATTGCCAAGGCCATGGATTCGGCGGAGCCTTCTGCCCTCCAGGCCTCACCTTGAAGATACTAGAACACCAGAGGTTCCTAGAGGCAATGGCCTCCTCTGTCAAATGTCTCCATGCTGGACTGGATACTCACGCAAGCACCACAGCTCCATTATCAGCACTAGTCAGCCCACCGCCTGCAGCCTCTCCTACCAGGGTTTTGCTGGACCTACCCACTCCACCCCGCTTTAATGGGGATCCTAGTCTCTGCAGAGGGTTTTTATTAACCAGTGCTATATGCAGTTTGCTCTGCAGCCTTCCATCTTCCAGGATGAGCTAACAAAGGTGACTTTTATTTTTTCTCATTTGGAAAGCAAGGCATTGGCATGGGCTTATCCCTTAAGGGAGTGCTCGGATTCTCTCCTGCAAGAACTGTCATGCTTCGTAACCGTCTTCTGTTGGACCTTCGATGATCCTGGCAGGCAGGCAGGCTGTGGCCAGTACCCATCTCTTATGCTTACAAAGGGTCAGAGACCCCTCAACAACTACACCATTGAGTTTCAGACTCTAGCCACTGAATTGGCTTGGCAAGAGGATTATCTCCGAGGCATTTACTTGGACGGTCTTTCATCCCAATTGAAAGATGATCTCACAGCCCGAGAACTTCTGTCTTCTCTAGAGGATTTAATCGACTTGACAGGCTGGATTGATCACTGCCTCCAGGAACATCACTGTGAAGTTCAGACACCCCGGTGCGTTGCTATGGAGCGAGCTCGCTCTCCTCCCGCTATGAAGCCCACTAGCAGTGGGGTTCAGTCTACCATCAGGTCAGAGGAACCTATGCAGCTGGGTCATGGGCACCTTACTCCATAGGAAAGTCTCCGGAGGCACTCCGGCTTGTGCCTGTACTGCGAGGCTTCCATCCATCGCCTCCAGACTTGTTCTATCCGCCCGGGAAAATCCTGGGTCTAAGTTCGGTTGGGGTCCGGAACTTACGTACTACTACTCCAGCCCCTCAATTAACCTTGCCAGTCACGCTAACTTGGAACTCCCATCCTTTTCCAACCATGGCTCTAGTTGACTCTGGAGCAGGAGGGAGTTTTATCTTGAAAGACCTGGTACACCTTTTAGGCATACCTACTCATGCCATAGAAGTCCCAAGTTTCTCTCTCGCAGGAGCTGTAGTGATGAATAGATTTGACTATGTAGCCGAGATACAAAGACATCTTTCAGACCCCACCTTTTACAAAAAATTAGATAGTGATCCTATTAATAGTGTCAAGAATAACATAGGTAATATATTAAAAATAGCTGAATCTTCTAATTGCCTAACGAAGAAGGAAATCTCTTTTCTTAGAGTTGAATATCCAGTTATGCCTGTGATGTACACTTTACCTAAGATACACAAATCATTGATGGACCCTCCAGGTAGGGCAATTATTTCAGCCAATGGCTCCCTCTTAGAACCTCTCTCTACATTTGTAGACATGTTTTCTTCACACATGATTACTATTCTTATGAACACACCTCTTGTAAATAACAATATCATTTTCGTTACATTGGACGTGGATTCATTATACACTAACATCCCTCAAAGAGCTATAGAAATAATTGGGCAAAAAATTCAAGAAAAAAACATCAACACAAGAATTCCAAATCAATTGAATTTAGAATTGGCCACCATCGCCCTTACCAAAAATTTCTTCTCTTTTGATCACAGATATTATTTACAAATCAAAGGAGTGGCCATGGGCTCCACCATGGCCCCATCTTTTGCTAATCTGTATGTTGCTAACTTTGAGAAACTTTTTCTCACACATCATAAATACTCAGAAAACATCATTTTATGGAAGAGATATATTGATGACATTCTACTGATATGGAAAGGCACCGCTGATGATCTTATAGATTTTAAGAATTGGCTCAATAGTCTGGATAGCAATTTACAATTTAAAATGCAATATGAGTCTAAAAAATACCATTTTTAAACATTCTCATTGAACATACACCAGTAGGATTTAAAACAGATATTTACAGGAAACCCACAGATACCAACAAAATTTTGAAGTTCACTAGCAGTCATAATAGATCACTTTTACGCAATTTACCATACAGTCAATTTCTCCGCCTTAAAAGACTATGAACAGATGAAGACACATTTCACCAAAGATCTATGGAAATGAGAGACCACTTTTTAGAGAGAGGATACACCAATAAACACATTCTTGATGGGTTAAGAGCAGAAACACAGAAAAGATCAGCTCTATTGAAGCCAAAAATAAAACCAGCTAAGACAAATAGAATTATCTGTCCCCTCACTTTTACTGGGTTATCTCATGACATCACCAAAATCATTAGAAAACATTGGTATATCCTTCAAATACTTCCAGCGTTCCAAGACAAAAGTATCATGATGGCCAATAAAAGAGACAGGAATCTAAAAGAATTTCTGTCTCCGTCAGCTTTACCTGTTATGAAACCCATTATGAAAATGCGTGTAGGCCATAGACCCTGCGGAAATTGCAGTGTATGCACAATGAATTTGAGTGTACAATCCTTAACAATAGGCACAAAAGGTAAGGTCTTTAAGCTAATGGAATCCACCAACTGCAAAACCGCAGGAGTGATCTATGTCGACATCTGCCCTTGCAAGAAAATGTATGTAGGGAAGACTATCAATTTAATAGGAGAATAATCGAGCACAAGAGTGCTATCAAAAGACAAGAGTGAAGGCAAACCTCTAGTTGCACACTCTATTGAAAAAGGTCACCGCTTTGAAGATTTCACATTTTGTATAATTAAAAAAGCATCAATTAATTGGAGAGGAGGTGATTTAGACAACATGCTGTTGAGATGGGAACAAAAATTCATTTTTTATTTTAATACACTAACCCCTTTCGGATTGAATTATGATACTGGTTTAAGTGTCTATTTATAAAAAGTTTGATGGTACAATGGATCATGTACACATACACATCTTTTTCAAAGAAGTTTGCGTTTTTCATTTTTTATTTTTATTTTTTCATTTTTTTCTTATTTTATTGTCTACTTTTAATATTGACATTTTTGGGTTTTGCGGTCTATTTTTATAGTTCATTTCATTTCATTTTACATGTTTTATTAATTCATCAGATTTTTTTAATTACATTTTATGTCTCATACACTCTTAGTATCAGGTATTTTTATTACATTTTCATTTTAAAATTTTTTACCCCACACATTTAAACAATTTTTGTACATATATCTGTGAACAGTTGGCACTCCACAGTAATTTTTTAACATCCTTCATTTGTATATTTTACCTTTATTTTACGTAAGTGACAGCTATTTTAACATAATACATATAATTAAAATTCAATTTCATTTATAGCCACTTGATTTTAACCATGACAAGCCAGACCCCAACGTTCTTGACTTCGATATCTTTTTTCACTTATGCACTGCTCTATGTCCAAAGTTTTATTAAATTTATTTCATTAAAATAGCAGCTGACATATTTTTGAGCTGCACAGCATTAAACTAGTCTTTCATATTGATCGGTTGGTTCAAAAAGTGGCATTTATAAAAATATTTTTTGGCGGCAACTCCCGACTATAGTACCGACTCAGCTGGGGCATAATTAGCAAAGTTGAACTTTTGGCGGGACCACCATCGATGTTATCGCGAGGATTGTATATAAACATTCTAAATCATATCACCAACTTCTTTTCTTTAAACTACGTGACTAAGGTAAGACCACCATATATGTAAGGTATTTATTTTTGCTTTTCATGATCGCGGTTTGAAAACGCTGTCACCCCTTTTTTTCAATATATGACTAGTGCTCAATGCACCGATTTAAGGAACATAGCGTCTTTCACGGTCCATTTTCGAATATGCCCCTAGTTGCAGTTTTTCTATTAGTTATTTCATACTTCATTTTGGGTTAACCACAGCATGATTTTAAATTATGCCGGCACCCGATGCCATTCATTAAGTCTACAAAACAATTATATTTGTGCTGTGCTGGTACCTTACTCAGTTAGCATTGCCGCTAAAGTCCTTTTATTATGTTATCTATGGCTGGCATACTTACATGAATGACCATACAGTTGCCATTATCTTTATAATATTCTTAGTTAAAACAGACCCGCTGTCACTTACCATTAAGATCACCATAGATTTAAGGTATTTATTTTTGCTTATCACAGTCACGGTTTGAAAACGCTGTCACCCCCCTTTATTTCAATATATGACTAGTGCTCGTTGCACCGGTGTAAGGAACATAGCATCTTTCATGTTTTGGTAATGATTCCTTTTTCAAATATGCCCCTAGTTGCAGTTTTTTCTAACAGTTATCTCATACTTCATTTTGGGTTAACCACAGCATGATTTAAAAATCATGCCGGCACCCGACACCATTCATCAAGCTCACAATACAATTATATTTGTGCTGTATTGGTAGCTTACCCAGTGGGCATTGCCGCTAAAGTTCTTTTAACATGTTACCTGTGGCTGGCATATTCACACGAATGACTATACAGTTGTCATTATCTTTATAATATTCTTAGTTTAAACAGACCTGCTGTCACTTACTAGATTACATTCATGGTTTTGTTTCAGATACTTATTGCACTAAGAGTGCCATTTGTTTTTTCAAAAACATTAATCACACTCCAATTGTCAAATTACTGTCTCCACATTGAGCCAACTTTCCAGTAAGTGCAAAGATTATGTATATTACAGATTGTTGCTTTGTTGCAAGTTTAACAATTCTTTTTCAAATCATTTTATCATTTCTCTTATTTTAGTGCTGGCAGGAAATATTTTTTAGCAACAAAACAAAGAGCAAAAAAATTGCGACCCTGTCGAAACAAACTGAAAAATACAAAAGGTATCGCCACACCTATAAACAAATCACACCGTGTATGTAAAATGTAAAAAGTATAATTAGAAAAATTATTTAGAAAAATTATTTAGAGGAAACAGGACTGCATCAGCAAGCCTTTGTCAACGTGCACAATAACCATATTGAGCCGTCCGGTCTTTTCAATCATTTGTAGCCTGTCTTTCAAACACGTCTTCTCCAAAGTGTTCAAAAGCCCACAGTAAATCTCTCTCTTTGGGGCAGCGCGGGATTCTGATAAACTGTTCCAGCAAAATGTCAAAATGCAACGCTCTCTAGCGACAGTTTCCCAGTGCATAAAGTTAGAGCAACTGCTTTGGTAGGATGAAATGATAACGAATTCAAGTCTCAAACACTCTGTTAAATTCCATTCATACAATTAACATAATGACGACTTATTCTCATAGTCAGTGTCTGAGGTGCCGACTCAACAGCGGCCGTGTTTCGCAGCCTGCCGGCTGCTTCTTCAGGAGTCTGATGATTCTCTTGAAAATAGGACCGAGGTCTCAAGTCATCCTTTGCATCAAACGCCGAGCTAGAGACGTTTGCTGCAAAGGATGCTGCATCGTTTGCTGCAAAGGATGCTGCAAAGGATGCTGCAGTTGATTGTATGTACCTTTTCCTTCTCACCAATGTAAATCATTGAGTGAAGAGGCAGTCAGAAACTCTAGTCTGCTGCCAAGTTATCTAAAGTGGACAGGACCCAGCCTAGCCACCTTCCCAGCCTTAGCAAGATATTATATATACATGTTCAAAACCTTTGCTTAACCACTTTTCTAGGGAATAAACAATGCAAATGAAATTCTACATTAAGAAGGGTAGCATTTAATTTTAACAATATGACCATTTATTGAATTTAATGTGATTTTTTTAAATTGTACTGAACAGTGGATATTTGAATAGGTAAAATAATTATCTTTTTAGTGACCGACTGGAATCCATTTGAAGATGTGGTCTTATAGAAAAGTTATGCAATCAACGTGAGAGAGAATATATCATCTATGCCACAGCACCCTCATATTAGGTTGCTGCAATTGTTGTTTCCTGCATCTATATAAGAGGAATCATAGAAAAGTTGTGGATTTTCTAGTTCAAAATCAGAAGAGGAGAAGCGTTACTTTTCAGTTCTTGTCCCCTGGAAAAACTCTAGGACCTTGTCAGTGGGACCAAGAATTTTGGAGATGTCAGAGACTTTTTGAATCATTTTACTTTTTTAGGTCAGAGTAGACTTTTCTTTCATGGAATTTAAGCTGAATGAAAGATTTTCCATCCTTCCTTTCCATTTTGTTTGTGAACTGGCTATAACTTTCCCCACTGATTCTCTCAGTTCAAGAGGATCACTGCCAGCACAGCAAACATATTAGAGAAGGCGGAGATACTTATCTAGTATTGAACATGGGTGGCGGAGAAAAAAAGAGAATTTGATGCCCAGCAAATGATGGTATTTGATTTAGGGCATTTAAATTGGGAAGACAACCCCAACATTTCCAGTAAACCAAGGAGGTTTCAAATTTCTTATCCAGAATAAAGAGGGACCATGATGATTGATTTAAGGGATCCAAGAGCCACAGATTTGCTTATTTGAATTGTTTTATAGATATCACCTAGAAACAATTTGAACAGAGTGCCATATTTGATGAAATTACATCATTAGTAAAATTGTGTTGGAGCATCAGCTTTATGCCCATTTTGTTCACTGGCACCTAAAGAAACCATAACTTAATGCCCAGGGCTCAGGAGGTTATCCTCAGTGGCATCCCCATCCTCCCTCCTGAAGAGAATACTGTAGGATTGAGGTCGAAGAAACTTACTAAAGTAAAGAGGACATTCAGCCCCAGGTTTTGTGTATGTGCCCCATTGGCTCCAAGAAAGGATCCCAGTTGGCGAGAGGGGGGGGGGGGGGGGAATTAGATTTTACCAGAGAGAAATTGTTAGATTTCTATTTATACTAGACATTAGTTCATGCTTGATTCTCAGTATATCCTAGTGCCTCCTATTCTTTAATATCCACTTGAAATCAATTGTACATTAAAGAAATGCAATACAGATTTGACTGGATTCACAACTGAGACAGCCTCCAATGCAGCAGAAAGCTAATTTCAGCTGTCACTTAATGTAAGCAAAATGACAAATATCTGTAATATCTGTCAGGATTGGAATGTTTTAAAAAGAGTTATGCGGCTGTCAACATTTCGATGACTTTAACAAGAGAAAAATAAATGAAGAGGAGCAGAAAATAGACAGTGTGTCTTGTTATGAAGCCAGTTGCCAAACTCTATTACTTACATTAATAAAATCACATTACCCCTATAAAAAGAAGAAAAACAACAAGGGCTTCAGGAGTAAACTAATACAGGTATACCTGTTTAGTATACTGCTGAGAGGATGCTACTGAACTGGTTCAATATCATTTCAACACTTTCATATCTATACAGAGTAAAAAGCCTTGACATAATTTAACCACCGCATGTAGAGCAAATATTGATAGTAAATGGAATCTTAATGAACTAAGGTGAAAGACTGAGGGATGGAATCTTATACTGGCTTTTAACTTTTTCCTTATATTTGAAAATAAATACATGGTTTAGAATGTGGCATTGTGTTCATATATTTTTATTAAATTTGCAAGAATGTTCATATACAATTTCCTTGGCAAGGATAATTCTCAAAAGGATTTACATGGGTAAATGGATATTGACACAGCTAAAAGGGCATTTTGAAATTTATGCTTCTTCTCTGCTGGTTAAAGTATATGTGTTGTTGCATAATGTGTGTACTTTTATCTACACTTACTGCAGGTATTCCAAGGATCGGAATAAGGCAGTGAATGTAAGAATGCACATGTTTTGCCTTTTTAAAACTATGTGCATTGTTTCGAAGAGCAAAAGTGCCCACAGAAAAATCAGCTGCAGATACATAGTAATATAGAAATGAAGACAGAAAAAACCTAAATGGTCCATCCAGTGTGCCCAGCAAGCTTCTTATGGTAGTATCTGCCATGCTTTGTATGTTACCCCCATGTTTCTCTTCAAGGTAGCAAGTGTTGCTCCATGCAGCTATCCCAAACGCTATATGATTGATGTGCTTTGTTTATGGAATTGGCCGTAATGCAGTCCTGGAGTTTTTTCCCCTCATGTCCCTGCATCAGTACCCCAGACTGTAAAAAGGTCAGGGCTCTTGGTTGTCTCTGAATCCAATTCCTCTCCCCCCCACCCCACGCCCAGTTGAAGCAGAGAGTGATATTGCAGTTGCATCAAAAGCACCTAAGCTTAGTGGTTAAGGATAGAAATTGAATGCCTTCTGCTAAGGGTAGTTTCACTGCTGCTCCATGCAGGTTACCCCCATGCTTTTCAGTTCCCCAGACCATAAAAGTCAGGGATCTTGTTGGTTGCTGTTTGAATCTAATTCCCCTTTTCCCCCTGCCATTGAAGCATACAGCAATGCTGTAGTTGCTTCAAAAGTATCAAGGACTAAATGTCAGGGGCGGGGCCTTATTGGTTGGTGTCTAAATCTAATTCCCTTTTTTCCTTTACCGTTGAAGCAGAGACCGATGTTGGAGCTCTCTGTGAGTACTCTCCCTAGGCAATTTTCAAAGGAAAAATTAACATGTATTTTCCTTTGAGAACTGGTGCAAAGTCTACAGGTTAAAATACTTACAAACTTTACAAGTTCCAATGTAGTTTTCAAAATTGTCCACTTTGAGAACATAGCCTTAACTCCTCTTACTTATACAATACTGACACAACAAAATAGCTGCAATTAGAACACCTAGGATACATAATGATCTGCATGTCTCCAAGTTTCTTGAAATTTAAATATGAAGCTAAAGTGATCAAATGTTGCAAAGTTAACAAACAATGCAACAGAGACTTGAGCTTTTTAACTCACCATCAGACATAATTCTGCCACCCTGTCCCCACATCACTCTGCTAACATATAATTCACCTCTATCTCCTCATTCCCCTTTACACCACCATTGTAATGTGATCTGTGATTCACTTGAATGTTCAGAAAACATCATCTTTTGACCTCCCATTTTATTTTGACTTAAGGAAACTGTCAGGGAAAGATACCACCAGTAGAGTCTCAACCAGAAACAACTCTAGAGATGAAAATCATAGCTCTAGTGACACAGCTAAATGGCAAGTCTGAAGTAAACACCACTAGAGATTATGAGAAACTAAGAAGGGAGACTATGAGCATAACTCTGATAAACTGGATAGGCCAAAGCCTAATGTGGCCGATCCACCCAGTAATGCCACTATTCCTGCCCTTAAACACCATTTTCTTAGGAGCCATCCGTACCCATCAGTTCCTCCCACCTAGAGGTTCTCATTGGATGTCTCAGTGCTATTTTGCCCAGTCATTTTAAGACACTGTGGTTTCAGTTTCACAGTGGTTTCAGTTTCACTCTGGTTTCAGTTTCACAGCGGCCACAGAGTAAAGATGTTTTTTTATACACTCTGGTAGAACCTCCCTGCCTAGCCAAAAGTAGTTTACTTTCAGAAGAAATACATCAGAGTGCAAAACCTGCCAGAGGGGCCTTCTTGTTTATAAGTTACAGAGAGATAGATTTGTAAGCTTGATACCCTTTAAGAGCAAAAGGGCTTTCATCAAAGGGACCAAAGGCCTTTGAGTCTACTCTAAATATTAGGTAGGCAAGCATCAGTGATGGATCCTGCTTCAAGAGATAGTGAAGGCAGAGAAGATATCCAATTTAAACTTTAAAGTATTCTTAGACTTTGAATTAAGTGGGTAGGTTTTTCGATTACCCTTCCCCATTGGGATTTCAGAGCTGTTTGAAAGCCTAATCCTGTTGACTTTTCTCTAGAGAAGTCCCGCAGGAAAAGGAACAACTAAGGATAAAGTAACAACTGAACTAAAGGAAGGAAGAACATGAACCAGGAGATCCCATCCAGATCTCCATTCATCAAAGGACCAGGACAAGCTAGGTGACTGAGCAGGAGATGATGACCAAAGGTAGGATTTTTGCAAAGCACATTTTTGGACAATTGACTTTATTTAACTTCATGAATCAGTAAACTATTATTTTATTCCCAGTCCTGGCTCTGTGTACTCATTCCTGCATCTCATCTCATGGGAAGCACTAACACACTTCAAAGATATACACCGTTGACCTTTTTTCATTGTCTGGGCCATAAGCAAGAATTCCCTCCAACAAAAAGAGTTCCCCCCAGGGATTGTCAGCGAGGAATATGAAATGCTAGCTGGAGCAGCCCCAAATATATAAATTAATTATGTGCCCTGAAGGGAGTTACCACTCCCTAAAAAAAGGAGTTACACTAGTTAAAAGTGGTTGTTGGTAATCAGGAAGCTGTTCCCATCAACTAGAGGACTACCTAAGCTCTTTAGTGAAGCAAAGCTCCTGTTTTCAAAGTTGCATTTTGAATTTTGTCATGCTCCTGACTTCAGTTCCTGTTTCAGTTCCTCAGGTCCTGGATCCTATCTCAGTTCAGTTGTATCCTTGACCTTCCAGTGGTCTCATGTCATGTGTCTGACTATAAATATACAGTGAAAACTGATATTTGACATATAATGCTGCAGATGAAAGTGACCAATTTTGAAGAATGGATCTAATAGCTGTAAGCTGTTACCCCTTTATTGTTAATTAGAATTACATTTGCCAAATTAATTCTAAAGTTTTAAAAACTAATCTGCTCCTTCATATTGAGAAGCAACACAACACAACCAAAGGTGATGCTAAAAGCCTTAAGCAAAAATCCAAACCTACATCATGAAAATAACATGTTGAAGCCAAGAAGCCAACCAGAAACTATTGCCCTTTCATTGTATGAAAAGGACATCCCCCACCTGTGTAGTACCCAATTATCCACATAGGACAAGGGAGACTTGTATGACAAGAAAATACATTCCTTGACCATTTAGTAAAGAAGAAGTTCAAATCTTTTTTTCTTTTTACATTTTTCTAAAAAGGATAAACAGACTTTTGACTCCGAAGGCAAAATTGGTATTCTAGGCTTATAGTGAGGGGTAAGCAGACGATTGTTAAAGATTCCAGAGAGTGTGCTACCTTTCAGAAAATATGAATATTTATGATGTAAGGAAAGTTTCACAAAGACAATGGACTGTCTAGCTGTGCCACTCAAGCTTCCAGGAGAAGATAATCAACTTCCCTCACATTTTAACAAATCACAGTCAAAAAATAAAAAGCTTGAAATTTCTATCCAAGTAACATTGCAGATCATTGACAATAAAACCATTAAAATATAAAGTATGACGATGAGAAAAGAACTAAAAAAAAACCTTGCATACTGAAAAATCCACAATACGATATATAGGATTAGTAAATATAAAGCACTAGTGACAAAAGTGCTTTGCATGATAGGTATATGACTTCCAGATAGCAATCTATCACTTTCCTAGATATGGGATAAAGCTTTTCAAGGGACTACAAGGTAGTAATCCATCACCTCTTGGGACATGGTATAAAGCTTTCAAGTGATTCAAAAACAGTCATCCATCACTTTCTGAGATTTTGACTGCTTTTCAAAGGTTAGAAAGACTTCTGTCCTTTTGTCTGTGTGTACCTATTCTTTCTGTTATAGGGACCAACTCATGTTAGAAGGTGACCTACTGTACAAGTCACACTTGTACTGAACTATGCAAAAATACCATCTAGGAAACTTTTTTCTTAAAAAGTACTGTGCTATGGAGCTACAAGCTCATTTTCAAAATGTGGCTGAAACACAGACCACAGGTACAATGTGTCTAGTGTGTTGCAAATGCATGGAATAGGCACAGAAACACCTGCAAGAAATGATATCTAGAGATAGATTATACAGCCTCCACATGACATTTCCTTCCCCCAACTTAACTCCACCCATTATTTTGGGTGGACAAAAGTATGTGAACTGTGAACACATATATTCTTTTAACCATAGTTTGTAGGGGGAAGGCAATAATCTGCATACATTTTTATTGAGTAAACATGAATTTACCTGCATAAATCGCTTTGATTATTACCTGCAACATATATGTGGGGCATCACCTGCCCCACACATCATACACCAAGCAGTCAGTTGATAACAAGCATATTTCTGTTAAGAATCTTTTAAACATTTTCAAAAACACTGATTTAAAACTATTCCTCAGGATCCATTTCCCCCCAAAAGCTGCACTTTATAGTATTGTACTTTTCTATTTTATCAAGAGTTACTTTAAAGAAAGAAAACACATTGTAGTTACAAAGAGGTAAGTAGTAGCACCAGGACAGTAGTAAATGCAACATTATCATGTGGGTTCTACCAGTGAATTTTTACCCATAAGATCTGCTTTCTGTCTCTTTATCATCTTGTCTGTAATGTTCAAACCTATCACAATTATTGCCTGGAAAGGAATAAAATACCAGATTTCACCATCAGAAGCAATTCAAGATAGTAACCTAGTAGTCACATACATAGTGTGACCATATAGTACACACACATACACCCTCGATCCCATCTTCCATAGTAAACACCGACTTTTGTTCACATAGGAGGGTTTTTTGCCAGACATATTATTTGGGGGTTTCTGCGCTAAGCTTTGCACACACAGAGAAACCACAGTAAAGGAAAAAAACAGGGGACATTTTTCCTTCCTTTATTCTCTACTTTATTGGGCAGGTTTTATTTAATTTTTCCTGCAAATAAGTTGTGTTTGAGTGTTCCAGAAAAGGTCAAAGCCCTTCAGCAAACTTTTGTAGTACCAGAGCCACTATGCTAGCATGAAGCAAGCCATACATGTCTTTAATTATAGTAGCAGAAAATGTTGGGGGCGATGCATACTCTAAGTGAACAATTTGGCCAGCAGGCGCAACCTCCACCTCTGGCCCTTTTTAAGATGAAGGCAGGGGAAGACCTGGACATGTTCTTAAAGAATTTTGAAAGAATTGCCCACTTGATGGGTTGGTGAGAAGCCAGGTGGACCACATACCTAGCAAATCTACTCAAAAAAAGTAGCCTTTCAAGCAGCCAAAGTCAATGGGATAGCCACTTATTCTGCTGTCAAAACCACCACACTAGATAAAGGGGGTTATATGACAGAGACCTACTGGCAGCAGTTCTGAAGGAGTACCATACAGCCCACAGAAAATCCATGCAGTTTTTTTCATTGGATAAAAAATGCTGGATGGAAATGGCAACAGCCAGAGGTGAAGATAAGCTTCAAGGTCCTTCTGAAGCAGCTCATGGATGAGCTGAACTAACCTATGCAAAATTGGGGGATGTCAACACCCAGGGCAAACCCTGGACAAAGCATTGGAAGTGGCTGATGCCTTGTTCAGATTCAGCTGATGTCAGAAGTAGTGCAGAGACTGGAAAGACAACCCGCACAGGTTTCCTATTGGGGCAGTGAGAGCATGGGACCCCAACAACAGTCATTGGAGCAGGACATAACCATAAAAGCTCCTCTGCTTGCTTAAACTGTAGGAATGAAGGCCACTTGGCCAGAGACTGTCACTTTGAAAGGAATAAACTGATGGAGATCAGCCTGGTGGTCCAACTAGCACCAAAGGTTAAAGTAGCCACTAATAAAGGATAACCTCCCAAGGGAGGATAAACGCCAGTTTGGAAGGTGCCTGCCCAACAAGTAATGAGATTATGAATATTTTCCCCTTTTGATCACTTTGTGCTGGACAGCATAAAGAGGAACATTGCCTGTATGGTACAGAAGAGCATGAGGAACCCTTAGTAGAAAGCATGAAAGTTAAAGGAAAACAAGGCATGAAGGCATGTTTCTACTGCAAGATTGCTGATAAGGACTGCCTATGGATTGAAGTCCCAGAATGCAAGCTCAAGCTAGAGAAGCAGCACATGAGAGTACACCATCAACTAAAGGAGGTGAATGATGAACCTTTTATAAGCACTGTTGATGTCAAAACAGAGAATGTCCTGCAGGCATGCTCCCATTGTGGAGTGGAAGAACACGTAATCAAGGATTGTCCCCTCATGAGGCAAAAGATTGGGGATGTGAATGGGTATGGACTTTGCAAAGAAGCAAAACTGTAATTTGGTAAATGGTCCACATGGTAGACTTTCTAACTTTATGATCCCCATTGACTTGGACAATTGCCCTATACATGCCTTGATAGATTCAAGATGTAGCAAAACACATGTTAAAAAGGAGTTAGCTCAGAGATTACATGTTAACTGTTAGAAAAATACAACACTTGCTTGTATACATGGGGATCAGAAACAATAACCTACCTGCCAGGTGGTGCTGATGACTACGGCAGGTAAAGTCAGGATAGAGCTGAGAATAAGTGATGAGTGGCATGGGAGTGAGCCCTTAATGCAGTGGAGTAGATGATACAGGCTCAAAGGCAAACATATAAGGTCTACACTGAAAGCTGGTGAATGCACCCTGAAGCAGGACAGACTGGAGCTTCACCTATACCAACCACCTCCCCCGCAGGTTGAGCCCTTGCATTCTGGTGGCCGGCAGGGCCTCAGAATGGTAGAAAGAGCAAGAATCCAAGGATGTGCCAGGGTCAGGACAGGCAGTAGTTTGGAGATACCAGGAATAGACCAAGGATTGAGGCAGGTGGCAAGCAGCATAGTCAGGTCCAGGCGGCAAGCAAGCGTGGTTAGGTACAAGGCAAAATGTCAGTACCAGGAGATCAGGCTGAAAGATAGAACATATATGAGAGGAGACACTGGACAAGATGAGCTGGACAAGGCAAGGTTGCACAAGACAGGTTGGCAATGAAAGGTTGGATGAGGCAGGATGGGCAAGACAAGGCTGGACAAGACAGGAATGCAGGACATAGGAATGGCTGGAACGCAGTAGCAACACGCAGTTCACAAGGCAAGAGATATGTTGCTGAAGTGTCGACTGCTCCGCAGAAGAAGCCTTAAATAGTAGAGAGCAGTTATGTCATTAAAGGGCATTAGGACTGCTTTCCCACCAAAGGCCCTTTAAATAGCAGGCCAACAGGCACGCACAACTCCTAGGGACAGCCCATAAGAGAGCAGCATGGCAGTGGCGGTGAGTAGGCCGCAAAGGGATGCTGATAGCATCACCGTAATTGCAGCGGTTTGCAGGGCCATCTCTCAAGCCGCCAAATATAAGAGTGCTTCCCAAGCTCCCCTAACCCAGCAGTTCTGGAGTGTGATTATGCCCCCTTTAAGACCTGGTATATTTCTTGATTAACCAAGGCTAAAGGAGACAAAGTAGAGGAAGCGCAGCAGACAATCCTTGAACTCTTAATTTCCCCAGGTTTGACGAGGAAGGGGGAACCCAAGATGATTAGACAGCCCAGTATAGAAAGGGAAGAAAAATAGCAATGTATGTTTTCTTAGGAGTATACCCATAATAAGGGCAAGTGGTCATCCTGACAGGTTTGAGCTGAGGGGGAAGATATATCAAGGGTATAAGGGAGAAAATCCCAGTAACCTTAAAAGACCAGCTCCAGAGAAGTGGCCCAATACACCTTAAACCTAATATAGTAGGAAATACTGGTCCTCGGAGGAGGTCTCTGGGAAAGGATTATAACTATCTAGGCCCAGAGTTAGCAGGAGGCCCATGAGAAAGAAGGATGCCTAGAGACAGAGAATACTGCTGAACTGTAAGTTGTATTACTACATTTGTTTGTTGAACTGCAAAGAATAGCAGAGCTGAATCTTGTTTGCTTCTTATAAAAAATAAAGAAGTTTATGAAACATTTTGCCAGAGTCCAATTTGTATCTGTTCTCTGGCTACCCAAGATCATTCATGGTGCCACATACCTGCACACTTGAAGGTAATTCTCAAAGGGAAACTACCTAGGTTTGACTGTACAGCCTTTGTTTCCTTTAATAGTGTAAATAAAGGAAGGAAGTGACAGCTTTCAAGTTCAACAATAGTGATAAACTCCATATTTAATCAAACCTTTCAAATGTCAGATTGGGAACATAACCGACTTTTATGTTACTAAAATGCAATATAGCATAATAGCACATTCCCATCTACTGTAAATTACAAACAGAAAAAAATTGTCTTTTCCATGATATCTCAGAAATACCAATGGCATTGCTAATGTTGCGTCTGTCGGTGCTAGTCGGCTTCGCCCCGTTTGCCTCACCTTATTCACGGCTCCTCCCGCTTACCTAGGAAAGATGGCTACCGCAGCGTCTACAAGCCAACCTCTCCAGCATCCCCAGAACGACAATGGTGCAGCCTCCTGCCATTGCTCCTCCCAGGTACCTACTAGGGCACGCGCACACCCCACATCTTTATGCCACCCTTGGCGCGAACCTCGAGGGTGTTCCCTCATGCTGACATCATGCCATTCGGGTATATTACCTTCACTAGTTTGCTAGCTCTTTGAGTTAGCAAGGACTCAAATTTGTTCTTGTCTACGCTGCCACTGGAAGCTCTCTCTCTGCCCTTCGGGGTAACTGCTAACCTGGGTACCCGCTCCTCGGGGTCCTCTGCTTTATTTCAGGTGCCTTACAGGGAACAGGTACTCGCTCCTCAAGGGCCTGCTCTCCCTGCCTCAGTGCCTGTACCTTCTTCAACATATCTGGTGGAATCACATATCAACAGCAATACCTAGTGAGTCTATCTCATCCACAGTATCTCCTAGCTGGGAAACCTGATGCGGAACCTCCAATTATCATCAAGGAGAGAAGGGCTCCCTCTGCTGAGGTCCCTGAGACTGCAACTACCAGACTGCCTCACTACTGCCACCTCTGGTGGCTCCCTTCAAGCTGTTTAATAAAAGATCTAAACTGTGTTTTGTGCATAACAAGTCTAGCCCAGTGCTGTGGCTCCTCACAGGGCCCCTCCCCATGGGTGTGGTCATCTCCCACAGCACCCAAGGATCCACCATTTTACTTACTGAATCGCGTGGGAATAACTAATAGGGCCATCAACATGCATTTGCATGTTGTGGGCGCTATTAGTTTCGGGGGGGGGGGGGGATTGGATGCGCGTTTTCCACGCATTTACTTTCAGAAATTAGCGCTACCCAAAGGTAGGTGTTAATTTCTGCCGGCACCGGGAAAGTGCACAGAAAGCAGTAAAAACTGCTTTTCTGTACACCCTCTGACTTAATATCATGGCGATATTAAGTCGCACTATTACCCCTTACTGAATAAGGGGTAAAGCTAGCACAGGCCGATACAGTACAGTGCGCTCCGGCACTGTACTGTATCAGCCTGTTGGAATGTAAGCAGAATTAATAGCCCAATTAAGCAGAAACGCTTGATAATACTATGAGGAAGTTGGTTGTGTTGTTTACCTTTTTTTGCTTTTGAACAACATAAGTTAAAAACTGGATGGGTGGGACTAATTATTTCAACTAGTTTGAGGTCTAATAAGAGAGAGGTGATATCCTGATTGCTAAGAATTACCCTTATGTTATTACAGATCAGATTCTGGATAAGATGGACAGGTAAGCCATGGCTATACGAGAACTTCAAGGTCACTTGGGGGGGGGGGGGGGAGGGTGAAGAACCTGAGCAGGACACCAGAAAGATTCCGATGGCTAGTGCAGTATCTGAGCTGATGACTATCCCCCTCGATGTGCCAACCCAAGAGGAGAAAATTAATGTGCCTGAATTATTCGCCTTGCCAAAGCTCTCCCCGCTGGCCTGGCTTACAGGAAGGGGCTGAAGTCCTGCCCCCGTGATGTCATCACCAACTCGGGGGGGGTGAAGAACCCATGCGAGACACCAGAAAGATTCAGCTGGCAAGTGCAGTATCTGAGCTGATGACTCTCCCCCTCGATTTGCCTTCTCTAGAAGAGGGAATGACTGTGCCTGAATTCTTCACCTTGCCAAAGCTCTCCCTGTTGGCCTGGCTGACAACAAGGTGCTGAAGCCCCATCCCCTAATTACATCACCAACTAAGGAGGGTGAAGAATATGAGTGGGTCGCCGGAGGAGCCGCACACCAGTGGCAGGCGCGCCTCATTGCATGCACGAAGGTGTGCAACAAAGGAGCTCCTTTGTGCACTCCTTCATGTGCGCAAGGGGCAACAAGGATATGGAATTTACTCAAGATGTTACCATTGAACTGCTAATTTCTTCTGTTGCCTCCTCTAGTCCCATTCTGGTAATTATTGTACCTGGTAAATATGGTGATCTCGCTTCCAGCTTGCATAAATCTCATATGCAGAGGTCATCTTGTTTGATTCCTCTCGTGAACATATGCATATGAATTCCCTAAACACCACAGTGCATATTTCTTTTATTAATGTGCAAGTGATCAGGAAGAAGACGATGCTACTGCATGATTTTTTGATGTATGAGTCCTCGGACATGCTATGCATTACAGAATCGTGGCTCCTAGATGTCAATATAACCATTTCATATCAAATCTGTCCTGCCAGCTATGCTGTGGTCTCTCAGCCAAAGTCAACTAAGTATTGACTCTCAGTATAAGATAATGATTTTGTCCTCAAGGACTTTTAATGCGCATCTAGTATATGTTCTCCCTGGTCTTATGAGGCACAATTCCTCACCTTTCTTTAAACAATTACTAAAATCTAGTGCAAATTTGAATAACACCATGGTTTAGGGAGACTTTAATCTGCATGCTAATAAATCTCCTCATTCAGCTCGATGTTATGTTTTCCTTGATATTATGCAAAATCTTGGATGGGACCAGATTTTAACTGGAATGACTCATATTGGTGGCAACACTTTGGATCTTGGATTTGTGAGCTCCTCATTAGTAGGTTCTCAACATATTTACTGATCTTCTAAACTAGTTCCTTGGTCTGACCATTTTTTTTTTTTAATTGAGATCTTGCTCTGCCTGCATGGTAACAATTATATTCCAACAAAATATGAAAAACAAATTCCAATACAAGGTCAGACTATTCTGCCCAATGTTGGATGATAAGTTAGCCTTAACTCCCTGTTTAGACTGCGAATCAGCTGTCACTTCTTAGAATGAGATAGTACAAAATATTCTTGATAGCATGGCACCAATTCAGACCAATAAATTGAAACCAAGGTCCTGTCATAAATGTATATCTTCTGAATTAAGATCTATGAGTTAATCATTGAGGAGATTAGAACAAAAATGGCATAAATTTCCGACTATAGAAAATTTAAATGCTTATAAATTATTATTTGAATACCAGTCTCAGTGTCTGAATGCCAGAAAACAGTATCAATCCTCACTGTTACAGGTGGCAGGGAATAACCCAAAAATTCAGCTTAACATTGTTAAACAACCAACATTTATCTTCCAATGATCATCCCAGTGACTCTTGCAATACTGATGAAGATGCATTTATTCAATCCTTAGCTTTAAAATTAACAACAATTTTGAAGTCATATAATGGGCATTAAGAGACTTTGTGACAATACTAATAGGATTGACTCTAAATGGGACTTATTTGAACCTTCCACAGCTAGTGAAATTTCATATAATAGAGGAGCAATGAACACTTCTAATTGCCCACTAAACATCTACATGATTTTCTTAAAAATAGCCAGGGAAGTAATTGTTCCTTCAATAAGTCATTTGGTTAATCTCTCACTATCTGATGGTTTTCTTCCAGGCCCAATCAAAATGGCCACTGTTCAACCCTTAATGAAAAAAACAGGTCTTGATCAAACTTACCTTCTGAATTTTAGACTCATTTCTTCATTTTTATTTCTATCAAAGATTTTAAAATCAGTGGTTCTAAAGCAATTAACAATCTTTGCAGATGACAACACTGTTCTGTCCCTTTTCAATATGGTTTTAGAAGGCTTTTTACACAGAGATACTGTAAATTTCTCTTATGGACACCATCAGACATTGATTCGATAAAGGTCATAGCTATATTCTGGTAATAATAATAATAATAATCATTTGACACTATTGATCATTCAATGTTGTTGTCTCAATTGAGAGAACTTGGGATTTCCGGCCCAGTCCTCAGATGGTTCCAGACATATTGAGAATAGACATCATTTGACACTATTGATCATTCAATGTTGTTGTCTCAATTGAGAGAACTTGGGATTTCAGGCCCAGTCCTCAGATGGTTCCAGACATATTGAGAATAGAAAAACAACAGGTCTGGTGCAATGGGAAAATTCTGATTGGTATCCCATGAATTCAGGAGTCCCAGAGGGGTCCGCCTTATCTGCCATACTCTTTAACATCTATTTAACTCCCATCTGTGATACTTGGTTGACCTCTGAGTAGATTTCCAAATCTTTGCAGACAATATAAAACTTTTGCTACTCATTGAAGATTCATGGACTAAAACATCAAAAAGAATTTCTTTTTGAATGACATTTATTTATTTGTACAATTTTTATATACCTTTCCATAGCAAAATTCCATCGCTATGGTTTACATAATAAAATCATAAATACATAAAATTACCATAAGTACATCATTAAAATTACTTAATACAAACAATATAATGTTCATAACCTAATTACTCTCTAAAATAGGGTAAGAAAATATCAGATAAGGAACAAGTTTATGGATTTCAGCTTCCATTTCCACTCTCGAATGCCTGATGAAAAAGCCATGTTTTTAATTCTCTCCGGAACTTTTTCTTGTCTTGTTGTAGCCTTAGTTCAGATGGTAATTGATTCCATAATTTTGGTCTAGCTATTGACAATGAACGATCTCTAACCTCGCTTAGATGTGCTAATCTTATATTAGGTATTACTAACAAAGCTTTGTTTGTAGATCTTAAATCATGTTGGGGTACCTGCAATCTGATAAGATGTGTTCAACCATTCCGTCATTTCACCGTACAGAATTTTAAGGATAATACATACTGTCTTAAATAGTATATGTTTATCAATGGGAAGCCAATGTAGCTCTTTTAACACTGGAGTAATACGATCTCTCTTTCTCGTATTGGTTAATATACGCGCTGCTGTGTTCTGTAAAACCTGGAGTGGTCGCAATGTTGATTTATGTAGGCCTAACATGGTGGCATTGCAATAATCCAAACTTGTAAATATCATAGCTTGCAATATCGTTCTAAAATTATCCTTAGTTAAAAATTGTCTGAGTCTCCTTAACATCATCAGTTTCGCATATCCCTCTTTTACTTTCTCTTAAATCCTGGCTTATTGAAAACAGATCACCCCCCAACTTATCCAAAACCAAATTTTTAATTCTCCAGCATCAAGATATTATTCCAAGTCTATTTCAATTCATGGAGATACAATGAAAGCAAGTACCCAAACTTCAATGTCATCATCGATTCAATTCTATTATTTGTTCCTCAGATTAAAGCCATTTTAAACTCTGGTTTTTATAAGGTTTGCCAATTACATCCTGTTAAATGTTTGCTCCTTCTACGCGACTTCCATATTGTGGTTCAGTTGATGATCATGCCTATCGTAAACTATTGAAATAGGCTATGTTTAGGTTTTCCTCTGTCTGCTACTAAGGCAATCCAATTCTTAAAAAATGAAGCAGCTCACCTTATATCTGGACTTTCCATTCATGATCATAAGAACATGAGAAATTGCCATACTGGCATCCTGTTTCTAACAGTGGCCAATCCAGGCTACAATTACCTGGAAAATACCAAAACACTAAGTAGATCCCATGCAACATGGATTTACCCAAGGGAAGTCTTGCCTAACAAATCTGCTTCATTTTTTTGAAGGGGTTAATAAACATGTGGATAAAGGTGAACCAGTAGATGTAGTGTATTTGGATTTTCAGAAGGCATTTGACAAAGTCCCTCATGAAAGGCTTCTAAGAAAACTAAAAAGTCGTGGGTGGTGTCCTTTCATGGATTACAAACTGGTTAAGAGACAGGAAACAGAGAGTAGGATTAAATGGTCAATTTTCTGAGTGGAATAGGGTAAACTGTGGAGTGCCTCAGGGATCTGTACTTGGACCAGTGCTTTTCAATATATATAAATGATCTGGAAAGGAATACAATGAGTGAGGTTATCAAATTTGCAAATGATACAAAATTATTCATAGTTAAATCACAAGTGGATTGTGATATATTACAGGAGGACCTTGCAAGACTGGAAGATTGGGCATCCAAATGGCAGATGAAATTTAATGTGGACAAGGGCAAGGTGTTGCATATAGGGAAAAATAACCCTTGCTGTAGTTACACGATGTAACTAATATGTATATAATATGAGGTTCCATATTAGGAGCTACCACCCAGGAAAAAGATCTCGGCATCATAGTGGATAATACTTTAAAATTGTCGGCTCAGTGTGCTGCAGCAGTCAAAAAAGCAAACAGAATGTTAGTAATTATTAGGAAGGGAATGGATAATAAAACGGAAAATGTTATAATGTCTCTGTATCGCTCCATGGTGAGATCGCACCTTGAATACTGTGTACAATTTCTGGTCACCGTATCTCAAAAAAGATATAGTTGCAATGGTGAAAGTACAGAGAAGGGCAACTAAAATGATAAAGGGGATGGAACAGCTCCCCGACGAGGAAAGGCTGAAGAGGTTAGGGCTGTTCAGCTTGGAGAAGAGACAGCTGAGGGGGGATATGATAGAGGTCTTTAAGATCATGACAGGTCTTGAATGAGTAGATGTGAATCGGTTATTTACACTTTCAGATAATAGAAGGACTAGGAGACACTCCATGAAGTTAGCAAGTAGCACATTTAAGACTAATCAGAGAAAATTCTTTTTCACTCAATGCACAATTAAGCTCTGGAATTTGTTGCCAGAGGATGTGGTTTAGTGCAGTTAGTGTAGCTGTGTTTAAAAAAGGTTTGGATAAGTTCTTGGAGGAGAAGTCCACTAAATGCTATTAATCAAGTTGACTTAGGGAATGGCCTCTGCTATTACTGGCATCAGTAGCATGGGATCTTATTAGTGTTTGGGTATTTGCCAGGTTCTTGTGGCCTGGATTGGCCTCTGTTGGAAACAGGATGCTGGGCTTGATGGACCCCTCCATCTGACCCAGCATGGCAATTTCTTATGTTCCTATGTTCTAATGCAACTAAAAACTTTCCTCTTTGTTCATGCTTTATTATAAAGAGTTCTATTACATTTTTTTATTCTACTCTATTGTCCATTTTTCTTTCTATTCCCCAATATTTTACAGTAGCATCAATATGTTATTGTAACCATTTTTTATTTTTTTATGTATTAATTGATTTTAATTGTTTTAATTGTGCATGTTCCTTTTGTTAGCCACTTAGGGTTACTAACATAAGCGGCATATAAATAAAATAATATAAACATCACATTTATGTCCCTAATACTGGTTTGTCTGATTTATTTTAGTCTATTACAAAACTATTGAAATTTCACGCCAAAAGTTCTATCTGTATGGGTGGGGGTGGGGGGATTTTAATTGTGTGTTATCACCATTAGATAGATCTCTGATTCATATGCGGAATAAGTTTGATACTAGTCTATTGAAATGCTTGATAGATGATTTTTTTTTTGGTAGATGCTTGGGCAGAAACTAATAAGCCGGATGAAATTATACTTATTTTAACACAGTTCATCAGACTTCTCTCACAATTGATTTCTAGTTTATTTCATCTGACATCCTGAGTTCATTGCAAGTGTATGATAGTGTTTCAATTTGTCTATTGGATCATATATTTGGGAATTTTGTGGAGACTTCTCCACCCAAATCTTGGTCAATGGATAAGCATTTACTGTCTGATCTGGATTTCACAAAAAAAACAGTGGAAGCCTGGGAGGAATATCTATGGTTTAATTATAATAAACACACTCATATTCACTGTCTGGGATGATGCTAAAGAGGTCCTTAGAGGCCACATTACATCCATTGCCTCCACTATTCAGAAGTGCAGGCAGGAGAAACTTGCCTCACTTAAAGTTCAATTGCTTATATTGGAATAACAACATAAAGTGGGAGGGCAGAATATTCTGCAGCGAGTGATTAGATTGAGGGGGAAATTAATGCTTTGGAATGTTTTCAGACAGTGTATTACATGAGATTGTCTAAAAAACATTGTTATTCACATGCCAATAAATCTCCTTAACTTTTGCTGTGGCAACTAAAGCGAATTAGGGTTTATAGAAGAATTGCTAAAATTTGTTTAATACAGGGGACCAAATCTGTTTCTAGCCAGATGGCCAAATCTTTTGCTGATTTCTATCAACATTTTTATTCTTCTCAGTTGTCGATGAGTCAGGATGTCCTTCTCGATTGGCTGCTATTGTAAATCTATCAAGGGAGAAGAACACATATTCTCCCTTAATTTCTCCTTGAGTTTGGTGTGAGGCATAATGGCAGCATGAAAATTAAACCAAGAAACAAAGCACAGAGAGAGCTCTCTCAGTGTGCCTCTCAGGTGGCAGCCATCTTGGTTTTCCCTGACTATTTAATACAAACACACAAACTCCTGGCTTTTGCTGCTTCTGACTAGCTATTTAATATAAACACACAAACTTCTGGCTATTGCCTCCTTTTGACTAGCTATTTAATACAAACACACAACTCCTGTGTGTTCCATGCTTCTAACTAGGCTATTTGTTTCTTGGTTTAATTTTCTTGCTGCCAGTATGCCAAACACAAGGAACCAAATGCAAGGTGAAATTAAGGGAGAATATTTGTTCTTCTTCCTTGATGGAATTACAACAGCCCTGAATTAAGAGCTTTTTCGTGGCTCCACCACCAATTTCACTGGAAGCGCAGGCCCCTTTGGAGTCTGACACAGTGCGAATGCTGGTTCTGTTGGTCTAAGTTGTTTTACTCAGCCCCTGTGCACCGACAACACCTTCCTATCCATATAGTTCTTTTGCTGCCAATGAGGTAGCTCAGCCATTGCACCCTGAAGAGGAGCACGGAATGCTGTCGCTGAGAGGGGCTGGATCAGACGACCTTAGAAGTAATATTGTGGCTTTACCTTCATTGCAGCCTTTGAGAATGGATGACTCAATGGGCCATGTCTCTGCTACAACTCTTCCCAGGACTGAGGAAGATACCAACACCCCTACGAGAGTAGGCGATGGGTATATCAAGGTATGTCTGATTTTAGACCACCTTTGATTAAGCCAGCCATAATAACTTTGGACGCTGTCTGGAATGCACTTGTATCTTTGGAATCGGCTATTTCTTCTTTAACCACTGTTATTCTTGACACTAATCATTGTGTCCTTGCTACTGAAAGATTGGTTGCTACCCATGGAGCAAAATTCGAAGAATTAGAATCGCGGATTTCCACAGTTGAGAATGTCCAGCACAAGCTAGTTCAGTCTGACTTTGTTTACTCAAAAAATCTGGAGAATGTTGAAAATTCTTTGAGAATCCTGAATTTAAGTGTTCTCCACTAATTAAAATGATTTTGCCACATGAGTTATTCAACAGCTATTTGTCTCAAATTCTTAAGATCCCATTGGACGCTATGCCTGTTATTTCTAAAGCTTACTATTTATCTCAAAATGAAGCTGGAACAACTGAAAACCAAGCGCCAGACAGTGTATGAGAATGAGAGCCTGAGAGGGTGTGAGAGAGAGACAACCTGTGAGAATGAGAGCTTGAGTGTGTGTTTTAGAGAGGAAGCGAAGAAGACAGGTGGAGAGAGAAGAAACAGATAGAAAAAATAGGGACTTTGTAAGAGTAATTGGGATAAGACCAAGAAAGGGAACGTGGGAAAAAAAAAGCCTAGGAACAACCGATTAGAAAACTAAGATAAGACAGCATAAGTAAAAAAAAAAAAAGTTTAAGTTTTAGTAATTGGAATATGTTATCTTTGGAAACCCTACCTATCTATTCTCAGATAGGATTTTTACTATTTGAGTGCTGGCTGTTTGTGCTGTTTTGGTCAGAGAGGTTTACTATATTGTAATTGTAATTCAGTTTACTTAGGCCCAACATAACTAGGTGTGCATACCGTGCATTTGCACAAGGTGGCACATTTAGGGGGAGGTGGTGGCAACAGGAGAAGCAGCTAGCGGAACCAAACCCACCAGTGGCTGAAGAGGAAGAGAGGTGGCAGGGCAGCCAGCAGATCCCAATCCACTGTGAAGAAAAAAAAGAGGCTTTGGGTCAGCGGCAGATTTCAACTCACTAGCAGCTGAAAATAAGGAAATACTGAGCCGCCTCAGTGTTTCCTGTAATCTCGCGCACAACTTTTCCCACAGGCACACAGAGCTTCAGCTTCAAATGTACCCCCCTCCCACCAGCCCCAAAATCAGAAAGGCCAGTGGGTTGTGTTGGGGCTCATCTCACCATGGCCCAAACAGAAGAGGAGCCCGCAGGGCCATGATAGAACTCATCCTACCAGGCCCAAGAGAATAGGAGGCCATTTGTATGTGTGAGAGTATGTCTGTGTATGAGCCTACGTGTGTGTGTGCGACAGCTCGTATGCATGTGTATATTTATATGAGAGCTTATGTGTGTCTGTGAGAGCCTATGTGCTTGTGTGTGGCTGTGAGTGCCTGTCTGCATGTGTATGTCTCTTGCATGTGTCTTTGAGTGCCTATGTGCATGTATATGTTCGTGTCTGTGAGAGAACCTGTGTGTTTGTGCCTGTGAGAGCATATTTGGTGACCTAGACAAACATTTGGTCATTCCCACCCCTACACCCAACTCTGGAAGCAATGGCGCCTGCACAGTGCACTCTTTTTTGGTGGTATTGGCTCTGATAGAACACCCCTTTAGAACTCATGCGTGCAGGATTTTACCACCCCCAAAATCTTGACACTCTAGGCAACCACTTAGTTTACCCTAATCAAGTCACAAGCCCTGACTACATGTGAAGTCTGGCTTCTCAGGATTTCCATTTCAGGTTTTGTTTTTATATTTGTAATTTCTGGTCACTTTATGTATTTGGTGAGGGTCTGCATGTGTCAATCAGGTGAGGTATATTACTAATATATAATTTTTGTTTAGGGAGTGATAGCTATCTGCTTTTCTCTGTTTACCCAATAGGAGGTTATTAGTGTTGTAGGGCCCACTGTAATATTTGTAGTGTCAGCTTTTAACAGGTAGAGTTATTGATGCTTGCGTTCTGGGAATTTGTGCTTTTTTGGGGATTGCAGAGTTGCTACATTGGAACTGATTGTGCTTTTTGTAGGGTTTTGGGTTGTTTCACAAAATGCTTGATACAGGACAGAGTTTGTGACATTATTACTGAGCTGATGCTAAAATTTAAATATTTGTTTTGTATAGTGAAAATTATAGAAAAAAATCCTACTCCTGCTCTACACCTTTATTAGGGTTGTTTCTATGGACACAGAATATTTGTTTGAAGAACTGGTAGTGCAGAATTTCTATAGGGATTTTGATCTATTCTGTATACTTTGGGGTTAATGATAGAACACCGTCATATAAGAGGATTGATTGAATGATGCTATTTGGCTGTAATATAAACCGAAGTGATAATTAATCCTGTTAATTGAACCTCGGTATATAAAAGCTATAAATAATAATAATAATAATAATAATAATTTAATAATTTGGTCTTCATCTGCCATCATTTACTATAACAGTCATGTGCAGATGTGGAAGGATATAGTTAGAAAATTTTTACTTGGCATCTCTAGGTATTTGGAATGCTCACAGTTGAAAGTTGGCAACCCTAACCTTCTCTCTCAAACTCCCCCTCTTCCTCAATCCCTTCCAGAGGACCCCTCTCTTGACCTCTTCCCCTCCAGCTAATCACCTTATATCTCCAGCTCATATCACCTCCCCAATTTATCATCTCTTCCACCCCTCCAGCCCTTTTTGCATCCCTTTAGCTGATCCTCTCTTACCTCCAAGCCCTTATATTCCAGCTGATCCTTTGCATCCCTTCCCCCTCAAGCTCTCCGCATTCTCTCCTCACATTCCTTCTCTCATTGCTCAGCCTCCTCTACTTCCCTCAACCTTCGCATACATCCCCCAATCGATCTTCTCTCATTCCCATTCTCTCTCACCCTCCAGAGCCAATCCTCCCTCCACTCCCAGATCATCTTTCCTTAAAACAATCCCACCTGCAAAAAATCACCTGGCTAGAGTCAAAAATAACATTTTCTTTTGGGCCTCTGGCCAATGGTGAATATCATCGGGTGAGAAGGGAGGCCAGGTTGAAGACAGGGGCAACATTTTTCTCAGGTTTAGTGGTGGGTAAAGTGACAGTAGCAGTGGCAATTTCCACCAGCTTATGCATAGTCATCTTTCTCCTCTCCTCATGGCTGGTCTCAAGGCAAGATGGTGATTTGCAAGTGGCAGTGGCATTAGTAATGAAAATCAGCACCAAACCTGACTTGGTTCATGTCAACTCCAGCTTAGAGCAAAATTCTGTACCCAGGGTCGGAGGATCCACTAGGTGAGCTAGGCCTGTTCCTAGGGCGCTGAGACTTAGGGGATGCCATAGCAGGCGGAAGAATTTTGAAAGGGCAAAAAGTGCCCTTTCAAAATTCTGCCAGCCCCCGCCTCACCCTGCCTCCCTCCCCCCCCCCCCCCCCAGTGCCACCCTCCCGACGTCCCCCTGGTGGTCCAGCAGACGGCCTGGGAATGATCTGCCGCTCCCGGGGCCTCGGCTGCCACTAATCAAAATGGCGCCGGTGGCCTTTAGCCTCTACCATGTGACAGGGGCCAACCAATGGCACCGGTAACCCCTGTCACATGGTAGGGGCTGAAGGCCACCGGCATCATTTCGATTAGTGGCAGCCGATGACCCAGGGGCGACAGATGGCTCCTCGGCCCCCCGCTGGACCACTAAGTGATTTTAGAGTTTTCCTTTTGGGGGGAGTCGGGGCTGCAACCGGGGAGGGGGGGGGGGGGCGATGCAAGGTTGAAGGTGCCTAGGGCGCCCAATCCCCTTGCACCGGCCCTGTCTATACCTCATATGCTAAAAAATCTCTAAAATATGTTCTGTCTTGAAAAAACAAAAAGCAAAGAAGAGATTCACCTGAAATTTATGAACCTTCCTGTTCTTTCTAAAATACTGAAAAAGGTAGTTCTGCTACAACTTTCATCTTTCCTGGATAAAACCCTGGTCTTCCACCCTAAACAGTCAGAATTCTGTAAAGGTTTAGCATGGAAACAGCCCTTACTGCATTGTTAAATGAAATATGCTTAAACATAGACAAAGATAAAGCTATTCTTATTGTCTTTCTGGACATGAGCGCTGTGTTTGACACCATAAGATCATCAACTTCTAGTAATTCATCTCTCTGCAATTGACATATGAGATCAACCACTCAAATAATTTATGTCATTTCTTACAAATAAAAGGATAGATTTTAAAAGATGTGCTTGGTTCCTGGCGCACGCACATGGATGTACCGATTTTATAACATGTGCACGCAAGCAATCGGGCCTTCCCCAGTTCCCTACCCTCCTACCTAACCTCCCTCCCTCTTCTCCTGTCCTCCCCACACCTAAACCCCACCAATCTATCCTTTTTTTTTTTGTTTTGTTTCTCAACTTACTTCACTACCAGAGCTGAAGAAATGTGCATATGCTGGCCCGCCCCTTTGAAGAGACCTGGCACTTGTACACATACCGGGGTTTACACTCATGGTTGGGCCCCTATAAAAATTCATGCAGCACATGCAAGGCCTGGCCACACATGTAAACCCCAGGTTTTACGCGGGTAGGCCTTTTAAAATAGACTAGACAAACTCAACCTCATCCCAACTTTGACCTGGTGTACTCCAGGTTTGTATACTTTCCCTTATACTTTTTAATCTTTATTTTTATTTTATTTATTTATTTAGGCATTTTTATATACCGAACATATTGTGTACACCTCATTTCGGTTTACATAGTTTAATGGACAGTCTTTAATGACATGTCCAAAAATCACTCAACAGAGTAAAATAACAATAAATAAAATAGAGATAAAATAAACTAAAAATACAATCACCCTATAAGAGCATATAAAATTATATCCTAATCATTCTAAAATAACAAAATACATAAAATTCACTCAAAATCAGACTAAAATAGGGTTAAAATAGGTATTAAACATAGTTATATGTTGCAGGGGAAGTCACTAAAGGAATCATACTGTACTGATGAAAGCCTGCACAAACAGCCATGTTTTACCTGCTTCTTAAAAGACTGGATCTTTACTTTTCATCCCTTGCTACTCTATGCCAGAGTCTCAGTTTTGTTTGCTACTTTTACAAAGATGACATCCAGATTGTAGCCAGTATAGAAAAATTCTTCAGATTTAATGACAAATTTCAACAATTGATAAATGAGGTATCCAATATGAATCTGCTCTTCTAAATTGAAAGTCAACACAATTATATTGGAAGCCATGTAGCTTATTAGGAAGACTAATATGCTCAATTTCCCTCCCCCACTAATAGCTGGCTCACAGATTCACTAAATCAAATTGTCAATACCTTCAGTTATAAGTTGAACCACATGCTTAAATTCTCATCTCAAATTTTCAGTCTGATGAAGCACTCATTTTTATTAATGGTTCATTCAGCGTATGGGGCCTTTTCTTGATACAAGTGATCTAAAAATGCTGTCTTATAAATTTGTTTTAAACTATTTGGATTATTATACGTCTCTTTATTTATTTGTTTGTTTATTTATTTAACAATCAATTTTATACCCGCAATATCACAAAAGTTCAATGCAGTTTACAAAACTTAAAAATACATACGTAAGTAAAAATTAAAACAAAGCTAACAAAACAACATCATGAGTCACCATACTGAGACCTCATCTGCAAACTACTCACTACTCCCTACCTTCCCACTGGGCCTTCTTTATCGTGCTCCCAAAGTGCCTCTGAAACAGCCAAGATTTTAATTATTTTTTAACTGAAGAAGTAACTACCTCTGTTCTCAACTTCTCTGGCATGCTATTCCACAATATTGGGCTGCCCACAGAAAGGGTACAGTCTCTAATTTCACCCAAATATGTCATCCGACAGATGGAACTTCAACCAGCCCTTTATTCTGTGATCTTAGTGAGTGATAGAATATATACTCTTAATGTTGCACCAAGCTATGGGGTATTAACATGATTGATCATGGAGGAGAAGTCCATTAAAGGCTATTAATCAAGTTTACTTAGGGAATAGCCACTGCTATTAATTGCATCAGTAGCATGGGATCTTCTTAGTGTTTGGTTAATTGCCAGGTTCTTGTGGACTGGTTTGGCCTCTGTTAGAAACAGGATGCTGGGCTTGATGGACCCTTGGTCTGACCCAGCATGGCAGTTTCTTATGTTTCTTACCTTATATTCAATTCTTGAGTTAATGGAAAGGCAATGTCACTTTGCCAAGATCGTGGTGATGTGATCGAACCTCCTGCAATCCGAAAGCAGACAGGCTGCCGAGTTTTGAGGCAACAGAAGTTGACAAAGAGCTGAGTCAGAAAGACCCAGAAAAAGAGTTGCAATGATCAAAAATTAGCAAAAGCACAGCCTGAACTACAAATCTGCAATCTAAAGGTTCCAAAAAAGGCTTAAGCTATTTCAGCAATCGAATTTTATAAAAACCCAAATGAATAAGATGTTTCAAATAAGTGGATATAGATAAGCGAGAATCTAACAGATGCTGATACTTTTAGGGTATGGCTCTTCAAATGGACCTCAACATTCTCAGGGGCATTCTTGGTTCTGGAAAGAAATAAAATTTCAAATTTAGATTGATTCAAAACCAGACAATTATAAGGCATCCATTTTTGGATTGCTTCAAAACAGATTTTCAAAAATTTGATTGTAGAGCCAAGAGAACCTTGAACAGGAACCAAAAATTGTATGACATCTGCATAAATAAAAAAAGACAAACCCAAACCAGCTAACATGATGCAATTACATGATGCAATTACATAGATGTTAAACAAGATTGTGGATAACCAGAGCCCTGCGGCACCCCAGTAGAAACTTTAGACCAATTAGAAAAATTTCTGCCAACAGCAATCTGTTGTGATCTGTCACTCAGATATGAAATAAGCCATTTTAGAGGTTGACTACTAATTCCCAATGTCTTAAGATGGTGAATTAAGATATTATGATCAACTGTATCGCAGGCAGCTGATACATCCAACAGAACTACCGTAAAAACCTTGCAGAACAGTATTACAAACAAATAATAACAGGGTCTCAGTACTGCTATGCTTCCTAAACCCAAATTTATTTGGAAACAATAGTGAGTTCTCCTAAAAAAAAAATCAGATAGCTGAATTAGAATTACATTTTTAAGCAACTATGAATAAAACAGAAGAAATTGGCTGGTAACTACTTAAAATGTGAGGAGCAAGAATGCCAATCTTCAGTAAAGGTCTAACAGTAACTCTTTTAATTGCACTGGGCAAATAACCCTCTGCAAATGACAAGTTAACTATAGAAGGCAACAAAGATGCAATCAGCTCTCTGACGGCTTTTAACAAACCAACTGACATGGAATTTAATCTATTGGAAGCAGGATTCATTTTTGCAATAATCTGCTCAACTTCTGTATCATGGCTTGTCTTCACATTTAATCACTCAACTACAGATTGTACAAAATGCCTCTGCTAAGCTCATCTTTGGGGAAAAAAATAATTTGATCAAATTACCCCATTATTGAAACAACTTCATTGGTTGCCAGTTGTTTACTGGATTCAATTTAATATCAGTTGGCCTTACTTTATGTTAGGGTTGTGACCCAGCTCGACCCTTGGGTTCTGGTGGCCAGAAGGACTTGAACAAGGGAGACACCTAATGCTAAACCTGGACTGGAATCCAGAGTGGAGACAGAAGTCAGACAGGACCAAAGAGGCAGGCTGCAGGGCTATAGGCTGATGGACAGAACTAGACACAGAAGCCAGAGGAGACTAGGAATGCAGGGTGCAGGGCTGGAGGCTGATGTCTGGTGGGTCTGGAGCTCAGGCAGGAACCAAGATCTGGGATGGAACACTGGGACAAGACAGGAGTTAATAATACTGCCAAGCTTGAGACAGGAGGCCTGGGAGCAAGGCTAGAGACAGGCAGCTTGGGGAAACCTGGGAGCAAGGCTAGAGACAGGCAGCTTGGGGAAACCTGGGAGCAAGGCTAAAGACAGGTGACTTAGGGAAGCCCGGGAGCAAGGCTTGAGACAGGCGGCTTAGGGAAGCCTGGAAGCAAGGCTTGAGATGGGCAGCTTAGGGAAGCCAGGGAGCAAGGCTTGTGACAGGCGGCTTAGGGAAGCCAGGGAGCAAGGCTTGTGACAGGGAAGCCAGGGAGCAAGGCTTAAGATGGGCAGCTTAGGGAAGCCAGGGAGCAAGGCTTGTGACAGGCGGCTTAGGGTAGCCAGGGAGCAAGGCTTAAGATGGGCAGCTTAGGGAAGCCCAGGAGCAAAGCTTGAGATGGGCGGCTTAGGGAAGCCCGGGAGCAGGGCTTGCAACAGGCAGCTTAGGGAAGCCTGGAAGCAAGGCTTGAGACAGGTGGCTTAGGGAAGCCCGGGAGCAAGGTTTGAGACAGGATGATTTGGGAAGCCCGGGAGCAAGGCAGGAAGCTGCAGAGAGCCACAAGGAATACAAGACTCGAGGGGCCAAGCAAAGAGCCAAGCAGACTCAGACTCAATGACAAGGCACAGAGTGTACACTTTGGCAGGGCTAAATAGGCAGAGATCTGCTGAGTCATGAGGTCACCAACACTAGAGCTGGAAAGAGGGTAGAGGCAGCTTCCGGAGTACCTCTGGTGGTTGGGAGGCTGCATGACAAGTAGAATCACAACACTTTCAATACTTTAAAGTGTGAAAAAGCAGAAAATACCTCAAATTAAAATTATGTAATGGCATTATATTCTGGTATTCTTTCTTACTTAACTAACATGCTTATTTCTTACTGTCCCAGTCATATTCTTCAGTCCTCCCAACAGGAATTATTAAACATCCCCATGATTAAAAAAAAATTAGGTTGGACCCAACCTGCGAGATGGCCTTTTCCTACTTAGCTCCTACCTTGTTAAACTCCCTCTCTCCTGTTTTACATTTGGAAAGGGATTTTATAAGGATTCAAAAAGGTCTGAAGATTTCCTTTTTTTCACCAGTATTCAATAGTTAAATAACTCTTTTTTATATCTGTTATTATTTTACAAACTCTCCATATTTTACAAACCATACAAGTGCCTTTCCTCACTTTTTTCCTTTGTTTTAGGTTTTCATATCATGAACTATTAATTTGTTATATTAGTTAAGAACTTTATTGTATAGCACTTTTATCTTATTAGAAGAAAGGTAATTATTTAACTCAAACAAACCAACTAACTAACTAAACTATCTAGCCTATGAGCCAGTGTAAGCTCACAGGCCTTGCAGTGGCTCCAATACCTCTTCATGCAGGGCTTCCTACTAGTATAGAAACTCATGCATGGGAGAGGCTACTCCTGGGTCTATGAATGCTGGCTCATGGGACCCCCTGACTTCCACAACCAATGCTGCTACTCCTGGTGTCTGAAGAGCACTGCCATTTGAGGAACTTGTGACCCCAGCTGAAAATTTTATGATACGACCAACGGTTTGGAAAGCCCTGTTCTAAGGATTCTTACATAAAAATATGGTGAAAAGAAAAAGACATGGGGAATTTGTTTGTTTCCTACAAGAATAAAGTAGCTTTGCAAAAGTCACAAAGAAGACCGGTGTTGCGCACATCAGTCGCAGGCAGCTGCGACCTTTGCTGCTCACCTCCTTTCTCTATGCAGCTCCAAGTCTGGGGAGAATGGTGGCCTCTGCTCCCACAGGGCGGCATGGGCGTTCCCGGAAGCCATCTTACATCTGGGGTTACCTAATGCATGTGCTCGCATGCCTGCCCCCTTCTTAAACGCGTCATGGCAGGAATCTCGGGAGCGTCCCAACTGCATGATGTCATCCGCTTACCATACTTAAACTCAGCTGACTTCTTGCAAGATGAGTTAGCAAGGATTCCTGTCCTATTTCCGCCACACTGGGACTCCCTCGCTATCCTACTGGGTGACCTAGATACCCGCTTCTTGGGGGCCTTGCCGCACTCAGGGCTATCTGTTCCTTGGAGAGCCATTACTTTCTGTTTCTCTGTTTCAGTGAGTTCCTACATCATCCTCGGACGACCCTTGCTGTTCTTGTTCGGACCTCCTCGGTGCCTGATCCTCCATCTATTTCCACAGTACCTGCGTGAGTACAGAACCTGCTCTTCTACCTTTGTGGCACAGATTCTCGGGTTACCCCGCTTGCAGGCCACTACCGGATCATTCCAGTCTTGTGCAACTTCTCATCGGCTTCTGGCCTACCCCACGCAGCGGACCACTACCAGAATTGCCAGCACAAGCTACGCCTAGAGAAGGTATTCACTGGACTACTCCTTGCTGAGGATTACTACTCGGACCGACCAGCTGCAGGTCACTCTCTCGGGACTGACTCTATCAATCCGCTCCTCGGATCACCATTGGCTGTATAATAAAGTTGTTTCCTCTGTTGTCCATCACTGCTGAGACCTTGCCTGTTGTGGTAAGGGCCCACAGGGCTCCTTCCCTGTGGGCGGAGTTTTCACTCGCCACGACCCAAGGGCCCACTGTTAGTTCAAGACACACAGTACATAACAACCAGTAGCAAAGATTGAACAAATATCTATTGGATATTAACTGGTATCTCAGACCTTAACACTAACCAGGTCTACTATTTTCCATTTTAAAAACTCTGATAAAAGTTCTCAGTGTTAAATTTAATCTCTCTCCAACCATAAAATTTGGTAGTGAGATTTGATCATTTTAGACTGCTGAAGTCCAAGTATGAAACCACAAAGAATAAATGGTATATGTTTCTCAGATTAAATGCTAATGTAAGAACAAAGGAACAATTTTAAGCAATTGCTATGCAGCATATGTGTCATTCATTATTATGTCTGCATTTCCCCATTTAAACCACCACTGTTATTACATTTCTTAAAAAATAAAGTTGTCAAAATTTCATATAATTTTTTTATGTTATGCCAGTCAGCATTGTTTCAAATTACATTGTGCTAGATGTTGAATTTTAAAATGTTAATAATAAAATCAGGCATTATTCTTTCTTCCAGCTGTTAAAACTATAGTCATAATGTTGGCAACATCTGTTCTGTTCATATTAATGAATTAGTGCTATCAAAAATGTGATACATTTTTAGACCCGTGTTTGCAGCTAAATAAACATCAGATCAAAATGTTTATGTGAAACATACAGGACAATAGACCTATGGAAAAGATATTACATAAAACATTGGTATAAAACTTCACTTTGATAAATACAATATTGAATTTGACTGGAGCCTTTTTTTTTTGTTGCAGTATCACCAATGCTAGTGAATATGTCATTACTGAAAGCAGGCTGATTTCCTAAATTTAAGAGCCTTGCCCCTAGATTAATTTTGCTATAAATTTTGCATGAATAATGCCCACGATAAAAAGGGGGCATGGTAGGGTAATTTTTGAGTTGCCGCAACGCATGTTAAATTTAGCAAACCTGCAATATTTTCACTTCACATCTTGTAAAGTTTTGGGCTGCTCTGGAAGGGGGAAGAGAGAGATGGAGAGAGAGACACTTTATAAGGCTCTCATATTAGTCAACTATTTATACCACTATAGGATGGTCATCTAGAAACTCGAGGTGAGGTTTTGGTGGTGGTCTAGGGTTTGGGGACAGTTTTACATGCACCTTCAGACGTGCGAACAGCACAGTAATCATCAGTGAAGATTTGATGTGATTTGGAGTGAGGAAAGATACACAAAGGTGAGATTTCTACAATGTACTTTCACCCTAGCTTGATACACTATCTGGGTGCTATCAAGCTAGGGAGAGAGAGAGAGATAGACAGACAGATAAAGATATATATATATATATTTATGTTTAAATATAATTTAATTGTATTTTGTACACGTGTTTCACCCTTTCTTGTGTCCTTAATACTTTGGTAGTACTCTGCAAAGTGAAACAGCATAATTCATTTTATTTAAACTCATTTTTAATACATTTCCTAATTAATATTAATATTTATTTGCATAGCAACATCAGCATATATGATATCATACTATACAAGATAATTCATAGGATTTGAGGGTTCTGCAATAGAGGACTTACAATTTCAATCCAAGTACAGAAAGATTCAGTGATTTCTTCAAAGTCACACAGTAAGTGATGTAATGCAAGAAATTAAAATGGATTCCCTAAGCTCATAGGTCTATGCTCTTAACTTCTGTATTGCACTGAATGAAATGAATCCAACTTTTTAGTAACTGGTATATGTTGTAATTAGTACATTTCAATGGTATTAATTGGCTTTCGAGCTGAATGCAAATCTATAAAAGGGAAAATAACAGCATTATTATAATGCAAATTTCACAGCCAAAGCCAACAACTAAACATGTTTTAAAATATTCTTTACTAAATGGACTAAGCAAATGAGTCATTTTACATTAAAGAAGAATGAACGCTAAGCAAGAAGAGGCAGTTATACTGCTATAGAAGTTTAGATTATAACCAAACACATGAATAGACCTCAAAATTAGAGGTCTGGGCCCTATTTTATGCAGATTAAACTGAAGGATTGCATTTACCCTACCAGACACAATGGCATAAAAAATATTTCTATTTTGATCGGTTTGGATCCCTGGTAAACTACAAACCTTCACAAAGCCAGACTGATCCATATTTATTAAACAGGGAATCATCTAGACAGAGGTTCATATTCAAAAGCCATTTAGACCAGGGCTTCTAAACCTGTCCTGGAGACCCCACAGCCAATCTGGTTTTCAGGATATCCATAATCAATATATGTATGGCATAAATTTACATATACTGAATCTTCATGGTATGTACATTTATCTTATGCATATTCATTCTAAGTATTCTGAAAACCCAACTGGCTATAGGAAATTTTGATTAATCAGCCATATAGCCAGCTAAATTAGCAGGATAATTTATCTACTATGCAGCCTACTGAATATGTACTTCCTGTTTTAATCTATTAGCTAGCACTGAAGACTATTTATTTACAGGAATTTATAATCTACTTTTATTACCAGACATGCTGTTCAAGGTGGACAACAATCACAGATCATACAAAATTAATACAGAATAATAAAAATAATCAATCACTCACTTGACAAACATAATACTATGTTTTAAGTCTTATATTCTTATGTATACTCTCCTAATTGCTGGACTATAAGGTAGGGATATATATTGTTTAAAAGAAAGTACAAAATAGGACGAATAAGACTAATTCATTTCACGGCGCCCCCTCAATGAAACAAAACTTATTTGCTTCTTTTATTTTAAACAAATGCATTGGGCCTAGGCCTAGGCCCAAAGCCAGGGCCTCGCTTACAACATAGGCTGAGGTCCTAAGCAGAGGCCACCGCATAGCCCTAGGTGAGGCCCTCGCTTCAGTCCTAGGCCAAGATGTTGGCGTCGCACTATGGCATAGGCCGAGACACAAAGCAAGGACCGTGGCATAGGCCCGAGTGTGATGCTGGGGTCTCAGCAGAAGCCCAAGATGGGGCCTCAGCCAAGACTGCCAAAATAAAAAAAAACCCCACAAAAACCAAATTAAACCTTACTTGATCAGGCCCAACACCACGCTGTGTCCTGGAAGCCGGTTCCTGATGCCAGGGTCTTGTTCCGGAACCAAGCCCAACACCGCGACCCAACCCGAAGGCCAGGTCCCAATGCAGAGGCCTCCTCCAGGATCCAGGCCTAACACCATGACCCAACCCAGAGGCCAGGTTCTCAGTATAGGCAGGGGCCCAGGCCCAATGCTGCAACCTGACCCAGAAGCCATGATCCAAACTGGAAGCTGGGTCCTGATGCCAGGATGCAGGCCCGATGCTGGGGCCTCGGTCAGGAGGCCTAGGTCAGGCCTAGGCCATAGAGCCCAGGCCTGGAAGCTCCTATTCACATGGCCTCTTCTTTCTTCTTCCAGAAGCACAATGATGGCATCTGATGGGGTTGCACTGGAGTCAATTAACTCTGGCACATTCATCCCAGAAGATGCCATCATTATGCTTCAGGAAAAAGAAAGAAGAGGAGCATCCAAACCTGCAATGTATCATGGGCTTGGCCTATGCAAGTCCAAGGCTTCAGCCTAGTCTGAGCAGGTGGATCCCCACTGGACTGGGTAAGTGGGGGCTGTGGGACTCCTGACCTCCAGCATTTTTCCAGGAGGGAGGGCTCATATTCATATTCTCTCTCTCAAAGTGTAGTATTACCGCAAAGTGTGAAAAGTTAACGCACTTTGTGGTAATACCTATGCGAAGTGTTAACATAACACACATTGCGATAAATAGGCTATTACCACAAAACATGCCCCTTTTCCTATTGCATGCAATATTTAGTGCAGTTTGATAAATCTAAGCCATAGTCTGTTTGGTTTAAAGTTATCCAATGTTCCTTGTAATAATGTAATAATGTTCGATGGTTGATTGTTACTGTTCAATGTTCTATGTAAAAAACCCCGGTCTAACCTCCCAGACCAGGGCAACCTTTTCGTTACTTGTAAACCGGATTGATTTGTATTGCATACAGGAATTCCGGTATATAAAAATTAAAAATAAATAAATAAATAAATAAATCCAGACAAAGGTAACTGAATACCTTTATTCATATATATTTAGTGGGACATTTATCATGTTAAATATCCTTAACAGCTTATCTGTATAACATTAGCTGGATAAGTTATCCATTATCCACTTTTCTGAATATTGGCCTCAATATTTTAAAATCTCAGTTTCATAAGGATATAGGCCAATAAGAATCTTTTAGAGTCCAGTTTCTCCTTGCTTTACACCTTTATAACAACTAGGGGTGTGCAGCAACAATTTTGTTTTTCGTTTCTTAACACTTATGCATTATAGTATGCACTAAAATTATTTAATGCACATTAAATGGTTTAGTGCATGCTAAATCATTGAGGGAGTTATTTATAAAGCTCTTAACCACGTTTTATACACATAAATGGTTATACTAAAATAGCCCGTGACACTGTGTGCATAAAAGTACAAACACAACTGCAGAAATGCATGTCAGGGGAGTGGGGGGCAAAGTTTGAACTTATATGTATACTTTTTATTGCTACAAGTATCCATTTTAGTTATTATGCATAAGTTATGTCCTCCAAAGTGCAGGTATAAATTTGCATAAAGTAATGTGCGCAGTTGCCCATTACCCAAGTGTTTTCAAAATGAATTTATGTGTATGTTTCCTTTGAAAAACTCAGTAAAATCTGTATTACAGTGTATAAGCAGACTCTTGTTTGTGGACTTATAAAAATTATATTCTATTCACATTAAATGGTTTAGTACACACTGGAAATGACATGAAAAAAAATTGTAAATGAGACCAAACAGTATATGCTGGTAGTGCTTTCATGTTGCTTCAAATCAAAACCACATCCCTAATAAATGCTAAATGTTGTTCAGCTAACAATTGTCCATATTCTCATGCTTCCTTAAACATGTGTTAAATGGGATCTCTGGCATCTGTATCTCCAATCTGAATTAAATGGTAAAACTGAGGTCATGTGGTTTGTAGAATGTCATTGACTCCAAATGTTACCACTGTTACAATTAACAGGAGGTGTTCTTTCTCCTATTTGTCTGAGGAATTTAAAGTGAATGATCAACTTCCTCAAATATAAACATGTCCTGTATTTTCAGATGACACCATTTTCTTCTGCATGACCTATTACAAGACTGTGATTCCATTTAACATAAAAGTAAATGCTGTATCATTATTTTTGACTGTTTTACCATCTCACTGAGATAATTTATTATACTCAGCAATTAAATGTAAACAACCTTCTCTTCATAAGCACACCATGGTCAGAAAAAACAAACTAAAACTGGAAGGAACTTTGCCAATAAGGTGGAACCACGAGTTTCAACTAAAATAATCAATAAACAAGCTCAAATATCTAGGAATCCAATACCAAGGCATATCAAAAAATCCTTCTAAACTAAATATTACCATGATATTGAAAAACAGCATATATTTACTGGAACACTGGACAGACTGGCCTCTCTCTCCTGGGAAAATATGCATTAGTTAAAATGATAGCATTATCCCAAATTCTCTACCTAATACAGACAATTCCAGAATGGACAATGGCAAAACATGTCCTATGATTCAAAACAATGGTCAATAAGTTAAGCTGTAATGCTAAAAGGCAAAAGATAAGTTATAATATATTAACAAGAAAAGCAAAGAAAAAGGGAGGCTTGCTCTTTTAAATTTGAGACCATATATAGGTAGCATGTCTACCTATATATGTAGTACATATGAAAGATAGTAAAATGCCATCAAAATTTAAAGAACACCCTATTAAACCTGTTTAAACAGCTTGGAGACAGAAGAGAAAATACTGTCAAAGAGAGATGAAGATCTCAGCAATGTTCCCTAGGTGACTAGGTGTATGCAAATTTTTTTCATGTGAGCAACAATTTTTTTAAACCAACAATTTTTGAGCACCAGTATTAGTGTTGTATTTCTATATACAGCAGAAAGAAAAATGTATGTGAGCAACCATATAAAACTTATGAGCGACACTCCACAATGTATGAGTAATTGCTCATGTGCTCAGCTTAGAGGGAACAGTGGAAATCAGCATTTATTGTGTTGTGGACAAGGTAGATGTTTCCCTGGGATTAGAGTAATGTGCATTTCCAACATTAGTAATAAGGTTGTAAAAAATTTGCGTTTATTAGTGCAACCATGTACTGACAATTTTATGTCCTTTGAGACTATGAAAGAAAAATGGGATCTGGCAAACCTTTTCATTTATTTATTTATTTTTGTACAAGGAAGGCATTATTTCAACTCTACTAAATCACAAAATAAAGAAGCCTTTCAAATGACTGAATTTGAAGACTATTTTTGGAACATTACATCTTGCAAACTGACATTTCAAATTGATATTTGATGTGTAGACAAGAATAAATAGAGTCTTACCTGGAAAAATTGAGAACGGAGTGGTCAGAAGAGCTAGGGAAAACAGAGAAAAAAACATATTAAGCTACTTCGAGCAGGCATCAAATGACAATGCAAATTTAATTGAGATGCGATTTAAATTGGTATACGCATCATAATACCATATGTGAGAGAGTTGTGAAAATGAAATTATGGAACAATGATATATGCATAATGGGAGTTATTTTCAAAACTAGGAAGTTAGTTGCAAAGTTCACAGATACTTTTATACACAGACTTGGCACCAATTCTAAAAGTGAAAATAAGCATGCACTTGCCCTTTGAAAAATGCCCAGAGAAAAAGCACTGCTAGAGCTACTTCCTCCCTGATAAATAACATGCATAGCTTTGAAAATGGAAAACTATGCAGATTGTTGCATCCTCTGACCTAACATCTCTAAGCCAACCAATTTTCACATGGATAAAAGTATGCAAGATGTTTTCCCACGCATACTTTTACCCAGGAAAAAGGTGAGCAATTTTAAACAGCCCTTTTACCCAGCTAAATGGCTTTTGAAAATAGTCTTTAAAGTGCAAATGTAAGCCAGTCTCATTAGTGCACAGCTTATTGAGAGTCAGAAACTAAAATAATTTTGGTAGGGAAGGTATTTGGAAGAAGCAAAGTCTGGACATACAGTATAAGTTAATTCTGTTGGAAGGTGTTGCTATCTTAATGGGCCTTACAAAAGCAATTAACATTTTCATTTATATAGTGATAATGCTAGTCAGAAAGAAATAGACCAAAAAATCAACTGTGTAATAATGTCTATATAATAATACTTAGTTCAAAAAGAACATCATTAATGAAGGCTGTGTTGCAGATTGTGATACCTCATAAACATATAGAGCCTCTCAGTGTTTGTCAGAGGGTGCTCATTTATAAAACAAAGTCACGTTCAAAGCATTAACCACAATGTATGGACAAGGTTATACGCTGTATGGACTTTCTTTGTTTATAATCACTGGTATCACCAATCATGTGAATTTTTACAATGCTTTTGCAATTTTTTTGAAAACTTTTTCAATTTAGTGAAAATAAGATGGAAACTGATCACTTATCGTTGTATGCTAGCGTGCATGGGTGACAGCTTTTTTCGGAACACCGGCATGAACCCGGCACGTCCGTGTTTCGTGGACTTCTTCAGGGGTTTAATTTTGCAGCGGTGTCTACAATAAAAATGATAGAGGTTAAACATGTGAACCACAGGTTAAACAAAAAGGTGCTTGAACCTACGTCATCCAATGTTAAAGGCATACATTGTTGAAAGCTTGTCCCATCACGTAAGACGCTTTGTGCGTGATCACAGCTTGAAGAAGCAGGATCCGCCATTACTTTACCGCACTTTATTTAAAGAGAAACCAAAGGGTTGTCTGCAGACCAATCGGAATAAGACCGGAAGTTACGTTAGAAAGCACAGGCTAGAGCAATGATGACCACTCAATGTTGTCATTAAGTCCTGCTGGGGCTTCTGTTGCCAGAGTGAAAATCCACCACTGTTCCCTGTAGTTAAGGTGATTCATGACGTCACCACCCCTCGAATTCATTTGCACCTGTTCTAAAACAGTCCATTGTAATTGGTCAAATGTATGGGAATACTGAGAACAATGTTTGACAATTGGGGCTTCAATATTGGCTGTATTGATGCGACTTCGGTGTTCACGTAGTCTAACTTTTATTTGTCTTTTGGTGCGGCCCACATATAAAAGGGGGCATGGACATTGAATGAGATAAATTATCCGTGTGGATTCACATGTCGTAGTTGCATTTTTGTAATATTTTTTATGGGTAATAGGGTGTTTCTATTCATGTCCTTCAATCGTAAGCTTACATACGTCACATTTGCCACATCTAGTATGTGTGCCATTAGTCACTATGGGTCTGCTATGTGAGACTGATGCGTGCACCACCTGGTCCTTGATGTTTCTACTGCGTTGATACCCCATGTTATATGGGGTACCAAAAGTCCATAAATCCAAACACAATCCCCAACTCAGACCCATAATCTCTAGTAATGGATCCTTACTGGAACCGCTAGCTATTTTTTTGGATTCCTTTTTACAACCTTTTTTTAAAGAAATGTGTTCCTATGTCAAAGATTCAACTCAAGTTTTGAAAAAATTACAAGAAGTTGAAATTTCGTCATCTGATACAATATTAGTTACTATGGATGTAATATCCTTATATACTAATGTATCTCAACCCACAGCGTTGTCTATTGTAGAAGAATGTCTTAAAGAAAAGCAAACAGGTGGTCGGATTCCATTTAAATTTATTTTTGAAATAGCACAACTTGTTCTTCAACATAATTATTTTCAATTTAATGGTGAATTTTATTTACAGACCAATGGGGTCCTCGGTGGCCCCATCAATAGCCAACCTAGTCATGGATCGTTTTGAACGTACATTTATAAACCCTTCAACCTGGTTCTCACATATCAATTTTTGGATCCGGTACATTGACGACTTATTATTCTTTTGGACAGTGGAAGAAACAGAATTACAACATTTTTTATCTTGGGTAAACAGTTTGGATCCCGATTTAAAATTCACTTTATAATCCAGTAAGACTAATCTTCTGTTTTTGGACATTATGATTAATAAGCAAGCCACCACTCTCAACACTACTGTATATCGTAAAGACATTGAAAGAAACAACCTTTTGCGTTACAATAGCTTCCTCCCACGAGCATTCAAAAACGGACTCCCTGTTAGTCAATTCTTTAGAATACGACGTCTCTGTTCATCCAACAAAGATTTCAAGACTCAAGCACAAATTTTGGCCAAAAGATTTTTTGAACAGGGATATCCATTTTCAGTTGTATACAGGGCTTACAAACGAGCATACTATTCGCCCCGGGAATCCCTTCTACCGTATCGCACTAAAGGATCGGTGACAGCCAGCATCTGTGTATTACCACACACAGATAAATCTTATTTGATTGTTGAAAGCATCAGAAAACACTGGCATGTTTTACAACTTCACCCTTTTGTTCATTGAAACTCCTTTGATTTCTTATCAACGCAGTAGAAACATCAAGGACCAGGTGGTGCACGCATCAGTCTCATAGCAGACCCATAGTGACTAATGGCACACATACTAGATGTGGCAAATGTGACGTATGTAAGCTTACGATTGAAGGACATGAATGAAAATACCCTATTACCCATAAAAAATATTACAAAAATGCAACTACGACATGTGAATCCACACGGATAATTTATCTCATTCAATGTCCATGCCCCCTTTTATATGTGGGCCGCACCAAAAGACAAATAAAAGTTAGACTACGTGAACACCGAAGTCGCATCAATACAGCCAATATTGAAGCCCCAATTGTCAAACATTGTTCTCAGTATTCCCATACATTTGACCAATTACAATGGACTGCTTTAGAACAGGTGCAAATGAATTCGAGGGGTGGTGACGTCATGAATCACCTTAACTACAGGGAACAGTGGTGGATTTTCACTCTGGCAACAGAAGCCCCAGCAGGACTTAATGACAACATTGAGTGGTCATCATTGCTCAAGCCTGTGCTTTCTAACGTAACTTCCGGTCTTATTCCGATTGGTCTGCAGACAACCCTTTGGTTTCTCTTTAAATAAAGTGCGGTAAAGTAATGGCGGATCCTGCTTCAAGCTGTGATCACGCACAAAGAGTCTTATATGATGGGACAAGCTTTCAACAATGTATGCCTTTAACATTGGATGACGTAGGTTCAAGCACCTTTTTGTTTAACCTGTGGTTCACATGTTTAACCTCTGTCATTTTTATTGTAGACACCGCCGCAAAATTAAACCCCTGAAGAAGTCCACGAAACACGGACGTGTCGGGTTCATGCCGGTGTTCCGAAAAAAGCTGTCACCCATGCACGCTAGCATACAACGATAAGTGATCAGTTTCCATCTTATTTCACTAAATTGAAAAAGTTTTCAAAAAAATTGCAAAAGCATTGTAAAAATTCACATGATTGGTGATACCAGTGATTATAAACAAAGAAAGTCCATACAGCGTATAACCTTGTCCATACATTGTGGTTAACGCTTTGAATGTGACTTTGTTTTATAAATGAGCACCCTCTGACAAACACTGAGAGGCTCTATATGTTTATGAGGTATCACAATCTGCAACACAGCCTTCATTAATGATGTTCTTTTTGAACTAAGTCAGAAAGAAATGCCATCTTTCGCAAACTAGGAAAAACACATGGAACTATATCTGACTTGCGAAACGATTACATATAATATAGGGAAAAAAAGACAATTATATAAAAATGTGGACTAGGTTTCGAAATGCACTGTTGCAACTGCTCACTATTCTACCAGCTCAAAGAAATTTTAAATCCAGTAAATCTAGCCACCTTGACTACATCTTCTGGTAACAAATTTTCTAGTTTGAACAAGCATTGATTTTATAAACTTCCATCATATGCCCTATTACTCTTCTTTTTCAAGCTGAAGAGTTCAAACCTGTTTAGCCCTTATAAAAAAGGGAACTATTCAATTCACTTTATCAATTTTATTCGCCTTCTCTGTACTTTTTCAAGCTCTGATACATCTTTTCTAAGCTGGGGTGACCAGAACTGTGTGTAATACTTAAGGTGTGATCTCACCATGAATTCATACAGAGAAATTATGATATTCTCTATTTTATTCTCCATTCCTCTACAAATAATTTTTTTCAATTTTATATTTATTTCATCAATTCAAGACAATAACTTACTTCAGAAAAAAAAAATGACTTCTCAAAAAGGAATAAAAGAAAGAAATAATTTTTACAACAAATTAAATCTTATTAACAATAAGTCATTTTCCCATAAGGAAATTCTATGTGCGGGGGATGTAATATTGGGAGAGATACAGGAATCAAACATTCAAAAAAATAGGCTTAACATGAAATTGGCTACCTTATATCATGGATCTAAATAGACCTAGTTTATCCAGGAGAAGAATTCAATACTCCTGGAGTTAATAAAAAATTTAAGCTATTCTGGAAAAAAAATACAAAGCATTCGTTCAATGAACAAATTATACATTTGCAAGGATCCCTTAATACACAGGAAAACCCCAATGATATAATCTGAGGGTGAAAAGTAAGAAAACTACGCCTTCATTCTTGGGTAACATGAGCAAAGTCTGGAAAGATACAAATTATCTGGCCATAAAAGGGTACAGAAATATTCTTAAAGTATCTCTTCATTACTTCACTCAGTTCATATTCTGAAATAAAAGAAACAAGAAGAGTTGAGCAATCATAAACGTCTGCGGTAGAGTCTTCCAGAAATTAAGATGGCATCAGGACTTTGAGCTTGAGAGATTTTCCCTTTATTCATAACTGGTAGGAAAAATGACTTGTTTATAGAGGGAGTTTTTCCCTCCTCCAAATACAATATTTCCAAAAAATATTTTTTAAGAGTTTGGTAGTTTTCACCTGTAAGCTTAGGGAAATTCCAAAATCGGAGATTTAAATGCCGAGTGTAGTTTTCTAAATACTCCAACCTTCTAGAGCAGTTACCAAAATCTTTTTTTTTTTAAATTTTTAATTTATACATTTTTAAATTACATTGAAAGAACAATTTACAGATATTTGCAATCTGATAAAGAAAGTTTACATTACAAATCAAGTGCAATATATTATCTGTATTTGAGGAAAATTAAATTTAAGAAGAAATCCTCGAGAAGTAAAGAATCAAAGTGGTTAAAGGTAACCTATTTGAATATCAAATAAACAATCAAAAATAAGAATGGCACCTAATACATTTTCTATATTATTTTGCCTCTGTTTCCAAGGCTAGAGACTCTAGGGCTATTGAATCCAAAAACAATCTCAATTGTGTGTCTTCAAAGAAAATGAATTTCTAATTTTGATGTGTTGTCTCGCATTTACATGGGAATTTTAAAAGCATTCCCCCCAATTTTTCAATTTCTGCTTTAAAGGATAGAAATGTTCTCATTCTTAATTGTGTAGATCTATAAAGATCTGGATATATCCAAATTGGAGCCCCAAGGAACTTCTCTGATCTTTTCCTCATATAAAAGCAGATTACAATATCTCTGTCAGATGCAAAAACAAATGTTATGTGCAAAGTTGCCCTAGTTTAAATCAATGTTTCTGCAGTAGTTTCTAAAACTGCAGTCAGGTTTGTTTGGGATTCTTCTGGTTTATTATCCAAAGCACCTTTAGTCCCCTTTGATGAAATATAATAGATTTTTGAAATTGGAAGGACAGATTATTGAGGCATCTGTAAAATGTAGGTAAGATATTCTTTAAACATTTCCAACGGTAAAATTAAATCCTGTCTGGGAAAGTTCAATACTCTTAAATTTAGATATTTCAAAGTATTCTCAGTGGCTTCAAGCCTTTTATCATAGAGTATTTCTGTTTTAGTAAATCTCTGGTAACAACCTTCCATCTTTTTCACTCTTTCTTCAAGTTGATACTTTTCCCCTTCCGTCTTTGTCATAACAGCCTCAATATTAATGAATTGTTGATTAAATGCTTCTGTTGATTCAGTTAATTTTACTATAGCTAACTCAAGTGCTTTGATAGCCAACCAGATAGAGTCCATCGTAACCTCTGCAGGTTTAACTAAATGCAGAGAATTATCTTTTTGATTGCTGGATTGTTGCAGCCCTTCCCTAGCCGTGTCTCCTTCTCCCTTCTCTACTTTAGAAGGGGTAATTTCTAAGAAATCAGAAGGAATTAGTAAAGGTCGAGGAGGAGTACTCGGGGCACCAGGACTAAGAGATACTTCGGCCAGAAGAATGGACACCCGCTCTGGGCCCATATCTTCAATGGCCCTATTCACTGGCTGATTGTTAGATGCTGGTGAAAAGAAGGCGTGGATCTGAGGTTGTGAAGGCTCAGAAATGGGAGATGAAGTTACAACCTCCCTAATCTTTGCCTTCCATTTTATATGAGCCATGTTTATATAAAACAGGAAAAACAAAACTCTGATCCTATTCACCTCCTCTCCCCAATCTTAATTAAAGATCTTACTTCTCGAGAGAAGGTTGAGTTGAGAAAAGCAAAATAAAGACTTAATAACTCACAGTTCTGACTTCCACAGAATAATTCCAGCACTTTGAAGGAAAGTAGTAAATGTCCCAAATCTCCAACAAAGCCGCGCACCCCTATGGCGTGCGCGGCTTCAGCGATGTGCCGGGAGCGTCGATGTGCCGCAGGGGGCTGGCTTTTGTTCCCTAGCCAGTCATCCCTGGATGATGTCAGTGCAATCAGGAAGTGCTGGAACAGGAGGTAAAACTCGTTGGGGGCTGGGCTGTCACCTCTCCCCTTCCTTGTCATCAGCACTGGTAAGGAAACAGAAAATTATGGAGCTAGTCCTCTTTCTCTCCTCCACCTCAGTTTCTGCGCCGCAGGGGGCTGGCTTTTGTTCCCTAGCCAGTCGCCCCTGGATGACGTCTGTGCAATCAGGAAATGCTGGAACAGGAGGTAAAACTTGTTGGGGGCTGGGCTCTCACCTCTCCCTTTCCTTGTCATCAGCACTGGTAAGGAAACAGAAAATTATGGAACTAGTCCTCTTTCTCTCCTCCACCTCATTACCAAAATCTTTAATCAATTTTACATTACAAGATTGGGTCTCAGACGCTATAGCCTCCAGGTCCCTCATCTGAGACTGTAGCTCCCTATATTTCTCATCCCATTTCACCTCAAAAGTGTCCACCTTCATAGTAAGGTTCTTGATCTACACCTGAAAATCTTGTAAAGAACAGCCAAACCCAGCAACAAGGTCCCATAAAGTATCTAGAGTGACTACTGCTGGCTTAGGTGGTATATGAAAAGTCTCACCCAGAGTTCCATAGATGACAGTCTCCCACCCCCGCAGTCGCACAAGACCTGTCACCGCCATTCGCCACAGTCAGAGTTGAAGCAGCAGCAATCTCAGGTGCCAGCGGGAGCCAAAGATCTGAAGGGCTCAGGGAACTTCCCCAGGCGAAGCCTGTGCTCCCTCACTGGTTTTCGCAGGTTTTCACAGTGGAGTCTAACACCCCTTCAATTGTGGCTGATCCAGAGGTGAAAGTAATGATCAGCCACTGACCATGAGGAAGAGGCAATTCCGGGGGTAAATTCGGACCTTCCCTTTATGTTTGGATGGCATCTTAAAGGTAATACATCTGAGTGGAAATGAGGAGCGGTCGAGCACATCTGGTTCAAGCCGCCATCTTGCCCCTCTCTACAAATAATTTCTATTTGCTTTTTTAACTTCCATTATACATTGAGTTGAGTATTCTCCACAAGGATTACAAGATCATTTTCCTGGACGGTGAATCCCATTACAGAACCCCATATTGAATACATGTAGTTGAGATTATTTTTCTGGCGCATATAACATTGCACTTGTTCACATAAAATTAAATCTGCCATTTAGATGTCTGGTCTCCTAGTCTTGTGATGTACGATGCCAGTATTAATGAAATTTTGACAAAACCCTCATTGGTGAGCGATTGTTCCAAACACAACAATGTGTTTGACAGTATTCACTTATAAGGACATATCTGCAATATCTAAGTGTGAAATAAACTGCTCAAACAAATTTTTTTGTAATCATCGGGTTTGTCAACAAAGATTTTATGAAGGAGATTCAACCTTATTTTTTTTGTTTTCTGTTATTTTTTTATTTTTTTCAATTATCTTAATTTTTTCATTTATCTGAATATTTCCTTTAACTTTTGAAAGTAATTAAATGCCATATAACCATGAAAAAGGACACATCATTTGGATATATGCAGCGGCACAATATTTAAATGCCCTGCCTGGAACGCCCGGATGTATGCAGTGGCACAAAGTTTAAATGCTCTGCCTGGAATGCCCAACACCCGACACAGCATGTGTTTCATCCAAAAAACTTCATCAGGGGCTCAGGAGTCAATATCTGTGTCTCTTTGTTGGTAACACTCCTCTCAGTATGTTATAGAAACTCGGCGTTTCAAGATGGAGCCGCCATATTAAAAAAGGTGGGATTTAAACTCATTGTCAACTCTTAAAGTAACCATTGGGAGCCAAAAGTTGGATCAAAAACAACCAATGGATGCCTAGAAAAAAAGCCCTTTAAATCAAGGACATCCATTCCATAGTGTCATTCATTCCCGCAGGATACTCTGATGCCAATTCAAAAATCCATCGTTCTTTATAATTTAACACTGAACGTTTGTCACCTCCACGATGAGTAGATGAAATATGATCTAATATTGTCCAATACAGATTTGAAAATTCATGGTGTGCCCAGGTCCATCAGAAATGACATGAACAGCAGCTGTTGATTTTTCCTCTAGACCTTCTACAAACAGCTGGGAGACTAAAAATGATAACATTGTTGTTTTGGTTTTTTTCTGGTTAGGACAGGAGGCGGCAACTCTGATCCTGGAGTGTCACAAGCAGATCTAGTAGGATATCCACAAAGAATATGCATGAAATATATTTACATACATTGGAGGCAGTGAAGGAAAATATATCTCATACATATTCATTATGGATATCCTGAAAATAAGACCTATTTGTGGCAGTCCAGGACCGGAGTTGCCTATCCTTGGGATAGGATTATAGTAGAGCTGACAACCGAACATGTAGAGGCCTATGCACTAAAATTTGGGCTAAAAATTCTTTTGTATCTACTGAATAAAGTTTTTAACATGCAAACTAAAATTTGTGTTATACTACATTTTTTAGGACACATGTTAAAAATAATCCAAAAAAGTATAGGTTCTCAATGCTATACCTGTACTAAATAAAATATAAACATTACACATGCATACATGATAAACAGAAAATATGTAGCTCTGTTTTCCTCATTGTTCAACCACCTTAGTGAAAATCTGCATAAAAATAAGTCTGGCACATGGGACTGGTTGTCAGTGCTGAGGGCAGAAGGAAGGCTGAAACTCAAATTTCAATGAGCATGGGGAAGCTGGAATTTATTTTTACAACAGGCTCACTAACTAGCAACGGTAACATGGAATAGACTTAGTTTTGGGTACTTGCCAGGTTCTTATGGCCTGGATTGGCCACTGTTGGAAACAGGATGCTGGGCTTGATGGACCCTTGGTCTGACCCAGTATGGCATGTTCTTATGTTCTAACTTTGGTGGCTTTGGGTATCATTACAAAACCTGGTAATAAGACATAGAATGGGGCAAGAGTGTGGACATAAATATTAGTTTCATAAGAAGCAATGTTGAAGATGGTAAGGCTTGAAATGTTTACTAGTAGAGGTGGTAGAAGCCATCACTGTGGCAGATTTATTTATTTATACAAACCAATTTATATTCCGCCGATCTGAAAATCTCATGCTTAGATCAAACAGAGGGCAGTGGTAGGAAAAAGGTTGCGAGGTCAGATAAGAGAGACAAGGTAGGAGGAAGTTGGTGTTGGGTTGCATATAGGAATTTATGCGACCGGCTATCTAAAGTGGAAGAATCTCAACTCAGCAGAGTGGATGGATTAATTTGGCTTTTATCTGCAGTCATTTACTATGTTATGTCAGAAGAGAATATGAAAGGAGAAAAGCAACTTCAAGGAGAGGGAAAATCAGACCATAAATATGAACCTCAGATGTCTACCAATGAGGTTTAGGATGTAGAGGAAGAGGAAAACAGAGAAATCAAATAAGTGAAGCATTGGCTTTATCATGAAGCCTGTATCATACAACTGACCTATACACTCACATGACATCCTTCCAGGAGACTCTGCAAGGAGGAGAAGGACTGTCCTTAGATGTTTCTTCAGTCAGCTTTAGCACATTCATCGTATTGTTACCAAATAGTGAAAACCGCCTACCTTAACTTCAGTGGGCATTGGCATCTGACCACTGCCCTCTATGAGCATCCTGTCGTGTTGGGGCCAGGAATAATTTTTTCTCCAGTGGCACCTGCAGGAAACCTCATAATATTTGTAGATCATGAGTTTGAAGTTGCAGTCCTGTTTGAGGCTACCACAGCAGGGAGGACACAGTCTGGGAGGGGGTTCAAAGCTTTAAGAAAGAAGCTCTACAGACTAAAAGAAAGAACTGTTGGCTTCAAAGAATCCTTCAAAGCCCAAAGCTAGAATAGCAATGACCACCATAATCATTCCTTTCTATAGGACCTTGTGGAATTGTCATTTATCAGAGACAATCATACCACTGTTCCTTATAACACTATAAAGTATAGAACAATGTTTGCAAACTACTTGTCATGTGTTAAACCTTTGTTGGAAAATAATTTTCATTGTATCAATCAATGTGGATTTGAACTGGAAAGTTTAAAGTGTGTGCGGATGTACTTTTTTTTTCCAAACAGAAGTGTGGGTAAATATATAATAACGTAAGAGTCTGTGTTCTATATAGTATCTCTTGTACATAACCATTTTTCAGTCACAATGCTTGCTGGAAGCTGAGCCCTTGAAATAGCGAGGACGGTAATAATTATTACTGGTCTGAAGCAAATGTTAAATTTTAGGTCTTATCATTAAGTACATGTTGAATAGCACAGAAAGAAGACTATGTCATGCTATGTCTATCCATCTGCTAAAGCCAAATTTGCATCAGAATGTCCTTCATCAGCATGTGCTAATTTTAGCACATACAAGCGAACATCTTCAAGGATTAGTTTAGCATGCAGCATATTAGAGCCTTAGGGGTGAATTTTAAAATAGTTACATGCTTTAAAGGCCCATATATATGAATAACTGGGCTGAGTGGGAGCAGCTCGTATTTTTAAATGACCCAATTATGTGCATGTATGTGCATGCATGAGCAAGCAAACATGCAGAAAAAAGAGGTGTGATAAGGGCATAGCTTTGACGTTCCAGGGAGGGCCCAACATTTACGTGTGTTAATCCCATTTTAATTCAGGCAACTGTATCGCGAGTCAGGCTTTTACCTGCACTTATTTTCTTCTGCTCTTGATGAGATTAGTACACAGAAAAATTGTTTTAGGCCTAAAATGACTGGGTAAAGGGTTAGGATAAACTGACAGACGTGTAAGCTGAAGAATCAGAGGGATCTGGTTGACCTAGAGATAGATTGGGCGATTGGGTGGGCCAATTGGTCAAACTGTGAATATCCTTCACATATGCATCTTTTAAAATCCATTTACCTGTACACATTAAAGCCTACAATGTCTTAAGGAAGATATGCAAATTACATTTGCTCAAGTAAGCACTTAAAAATAGGAACAAACATACATTCACTAGGGGCCGGATTTTAAAAGCCCTCCACGCGTAAATCCGTCTGGATTTACGCGCGCAGGGCACTCACGCGCTGGCGCACCTATTTTGCATAGGCCACCGGCACACGTAAGTCCCGGGGCTTCATAAAAGGGGCGGGGAGGGGGCGTGTCCTGGGCGTGCCCAGGGTCAAGGGGCAGTTCGGGGCAGGACCAGGGGCGTGGCGCCGGCCCGGGGACATGGTCGAGGCCTCCGGTTGAGCCCCCGGGTCAGGTGATGGCGCACCAGCAGCCCACTGGCGCGCGCACAGATTTACGCCTGCTTTCAGCAGGCGTAAATCTGCCAACAAAGGTAGGGGTGGTTTAGATAGGGCCGGGGGGGTGGGTTAGGTAGAGGAAGGGAGGGGAAGGTGCGGGAGGGTGGAAAGAAAGTTCCCTCCGAGGCCGCTCTGATTTCGGAGCGGCCTCAGAGGGAACAGGCAGCGCGCGGCGGGCTCGGCGCGTGCAAGTTGCACAAATGTGCACCCCCTTGTGCGCGCCGACCCCGGATTTTATAAGATACATGCAGCTACGCGCATATCTTATAAGATCCAGCGTACTTTTATTCGCGCCTGGTGCGCGAACAAAAGTACGCGCTCGCGCAAATTTATAAAATCTACCCCATGGTGTATTTTTAACACTTGTGCGGATGAATTAGAATTCAGATGAATGTCTGCTCGCACAGAAATGTACGTGTATTCGGGCACACACATGTTCATTTTAAAGATACCATCCCTATGCATAAGAAGTAATTTCATCTGAATGCTGAATGGCCATACTATGCATGCTATGGCTTAGTGCATAGGTCCTTGAATGTACATCTATGAATAACGAAGGGGTTAAACACGTTATCACCACTGTGGAATTAAAAAATATTTTGGAAATCAAAACCAGGTTTGCAAATGTAATTCCAAAAGGCAGATACATAATATAAACTCTAATTTAAAATGTTTCACACCAGTATTTCAAATTAATTATTATGCTGTCAAATGAAACTGGGTTATGTTATTTACAGCAGTCATTTAGAAACATTTTATTGTTCAGAGCTGCCAAAAAATGTGCTCACATCTAAATGCCAAAATCATGCTGTAATGCTACATGGAGTTCTTTTCCAAAGACAAGATAGAATTTTCACTTCATAAATCTCTTCAAACCTCAAAAGAAACAATCAAGCAGATACATAGTACAATAAGCAAAACTTTTTTAAATTCAGTTTATTCATGCACAGTATTTTTTGCCTGTGTATTACTTTTTGAGGTTAATTTTATAACTGCCTTCATCAAACTAAAGTCTGCATGTATAGGGGTAGATTTTTAAAAACTGCGCGATCGCATACTTTTGTTTGCGCAGCAGGCGCAAACAAAAGTACGCTGGATTTTATAAGATACGCGCATAGCCGCGCGTATCCTGTAAAATCCTGGATCGGCGCGCGCAAGGCTGCCGATTTTGGGCAGCCGGCGCGCGCCGAGCCACGCAGCCTGCCTCCATTCCCTCCGAGGCCGCTCCGAAATCGGAGCGGCCTCGGAGGGAACTCTCTTTCGCCCTCCCCTCACCTTCCCCTCCCTTCCTCTACCTAACCCACCCTCCCGGCCCTATCTAAACCCCCCACCTTTATCCATGGATTTACGCCTCCCGGAGGGAGGCGTAAATGGATAAAGGCGCGCCGAGACCCGACCCAGGGGCGGTCCCAGAGGACGCGGCCATGCCCCCGGAACGGCGCCCCCCAAACGCCGTGCCACGCCCCCCAAACGTGGCATCACTTGGCGACGCCCCCGACACGCCCCTTTTCAGAAACCCCGGGACTTACGCGAGTCCCGGGGTTCTGCGCGCGCCGGCGGCCTATGGAAAATAGGCGCGCCGGCGCGCAACGCCCTGCTCGCGTAAATCCGGGCGGATTTACGCGAGCAGGGCTTTTAAAATCCGCCCGATAGAGTACAAAACAGACTTTGCCCCAAAACTTCAACATGGAAGTCTTTTTTGGGAAGTATCGAGCATGCGTGGATACATGAGTGGCATACATTTAAGCCTGCTGTGTAGCAGGTGTATATCTGTACATGTAGATTTATTCGTACCTTCAAAAATAGAAAGTATGTGTATAGATAGATGGCTTAGCTGCATCAACTCCACACCCCACCCAGAATGCCTCTTTCTTGTGCACATAAAAGCATGCATGAAATTGCTTCTATATGTACATGCATGCACCACTGGGCAATTTTCAAAAGCCCCTTCATATGCATAAAACTTGATCTTATGCACATAAAATCTTTTGAAAATTTAGCCCTTTAAATGTATACATTAACCTTAGGAAAGTATGAATTTTTATACAAATTGATGAAAAAAATTCTTATCCACTATTAAGGGTTTATTTTGCTAAAAGGTTTATTCTTCTGTATAACTAGGGATATTGTTAGACAGGAAACAGAGTAGGATTAAATGGTCTGTTTTCACAGTGGAAAAAGGAAAAGAGTGGAATACCTCAGGGATCTTTACTTGGAGCGGTGATTTTTAATATATTTATAAATGATTTGGAAGGAGATACAATGAGTGAAGTGATCAAATATGCAGATGACAAAATTATTCAGAGTAGTTAAATGCAAGTGGATTGTGATAAATTGCAGGAGGACTTTGTTAGACTGGAAGATTGGGCATCCATGTGGCCGATGAAATATAACAGATAAGGGCAAGGTGAAGCATTTAGCAAAAAATTATCCATGCTGTAGCTACATGATGTTAGGGTTTTGTTTTGTTTTTTTTTTTGTTTTTTTTAAAGGAGTTACCACCCAGGAAAAAGATCTGAGCATCATAGTTGATAATACATTGAAATTGTCAGTTCAGTGTGCTGTGGGCAGTCAAAAAAGCAAACAGAATGTTAGGAATTATTAGGAAGGGAATGGCAAATAAAACGGAATAAATCATAGGGGTAGATTTTCAAAGGATTATGTGCGTAAGATACGTATGTAACCCCCTGCGCGTGCCGAGCCTATCTTGCATAGGCTTGGCGGTGCGTGCAAGCCCCGGGTCGAGCGTATGTCCCGGGGCTTTCAGAAATGGGCGTGCCGGGGGCGTGGCGGCGGTCCGGGAGCGGGGCCAGGTGTGTTCCCGAGTCCTCCGGCACTGCGGCCGTGCCGGCGCACGCAAGTTATGCCTGTCTCAGGCAGGCATAACTTTTGAAACAAAGGTAGACAGGGGGATTTAGTTAGGGCTGGGGGGGGGGGGTTAGATAGGGGAAGGGAAGGGAAGGTGGGGGGAGCGGTTGAAAAGTTCCCTCCGAGGCCGCTCCAATTTCAGAGCGGTCTCGGAGGGAACGGAGGCAGCCTGCACGGCTTGGCGCACGCAAGTTGCACAATTGTGCACCCCCTTGCGCACGCCGACCCTGAATTTTATAACATGCGCACAGCATTGCACGCATGTTATAAAATTGGGTGTAGATTTGTTTGAGCCGGGTTGCGCAAACAAATCTGCACCCGCGCGCAGCTTTTAAAATCTGCCCCATAATGTCTTTGTATCACTCAGTGGTTAGACTGCTCCTTGAATACTGTGTGCAGTTCTGATCGCCATATCTCAAAAATGATATAGTTGCACTGGAGAAAGTACACAGAAGGATGACCTAAATGATAAATGACATAGAACAGCTCCCCTATGAGGAAAGGATAAAGAGGTTAGGGCTGTTTAGCTTGGGAAAGAGACAGCTTAAGGGGGATGTGATACAGATCTACAAAATCATAAAAGGACTTGAATGGGTAAATGTGAAACTGTTATTTACTTTTCTGGATAACACAAGGACTAGAGGCACTTCATGAAGTTAGCAAGTAGCACATTTAAAATAAATCGGAGAAAATTATTTTTCACTTAACACAGAATTAAGCTCTGGAATGTGTTGCCAGAAGATGTGGTTAAGGCAGCTACTGTAGCTGGATTTAAAAAAGGTTTGGATAAGTTCCTGGAGGAAAAGTCCATAAACTGTTATTAATCAATAGGGAATAGCCACTGCTTGTTGCAGGTATTAGTAGCATGGAATCTATTTAATGTTTGGGTACTGGCCAGGTACTTGTACCTTGGATTGGCCTCTGTTGGAGACAGGATACTGGGCTTGCTGGAGTCTTGGTGTGACCCAGTATGGTATATCTTATGTTCTTAGTTAATTTACTGAGATACTGAATACTACAACAAGTAGATCAATTGAATCAGATGGTAAAACTTTTTAAAGCATAACACCCTTCATGAATAGCATAGGCATGAGTTTTAAAAACCCTAAGTTTCCTTTGGCAACTGAGGGGTAGATTCTGTGACAAGGCTTAGAAAATTCTGTTGTATAGTTCTTGACATTATGCCATTTTGTGCATACTATATACATTTGAATATAGCTATATATTACATAGTACAGACAAAAAAGTCATTACTTTTCTCTCTTACTTTCTTTCTCTGTCTCCCTTTCCTTTCTCTGTTTCTCTCTCAAAGTTTTACTTTTTCCCTCATATATTCCTACATGTTCCCAATCTATCCTTTCTTCAGTCTCATCCCTCTTTCTCTTCCCTTCTGGCATCCGTGATTCCTTTCCTTATAGTGACTACCTTTTCTCAATTTCTCCTAGTGATCCTTCCCTGCATGAAAACAGAGGGTCACTATAGGCATCCTATGGCTCACAGTAATAAAGCTATGTGGTAATTAGTTAAGTAGGGACACTGATAATGTTAGCAGTATGGGATTCCATTCACTCTAATTCAGTGTTCAAATTAGTAATGTTCATGCAATATAAAAAATATTTTTTTAACAACATTAAACTAAAGTTTCAAACACTTATCCCATTCTCCAAAATGGAATCATTCTTTAGTTGAGAAAAATATTGCTACACTTTAAAAAAAAATTAATTCAGAGCATGTGCTTACTTTATCTAACATCCAACAGCTGTAAACTTGCAGAATGGCTGTCTTCTTTCACTTGTGTCTAGAACCAAAATTTCTTTCTATGAAGACCCAATGGAATTCTTCCTTATTTTCATTATGCTAGAATTGTTAGGAGTTTCCAAGATGCATATTTCTTCCTGAGTTTATGTCTTGCAAATAAAACCACTAAACTTCTTAACATGGGTACAGCAAAGAGAAAAAGTCAGCAAATGTTACCTGTCTTTGTAGTAATGTCATTAATTAAGATACGCCTGAGTGCTAGCAATGTGGAGCTATTCCACACTGTGTGCCTGCTCAGGACTCATGCAAGCATAAGATTCTGGGTAGCCTTCTCCATGGCTCTGCCCTGTTGGTGTTGATTATGTATGATTAATGATTTAAAGGAATAAAAAAAAGAAAGGTCAACTTCTGAGTTCAGGACAGAGCAGCTACACGGGGAGTAATTAAGACACTTGTATAAGCATGATTAATAAGCACAAACTGGCATGCTGTGCTGTAAACAAGATGCAAACAGATGCTCAGGATAAAAGGATTTTTTTTTTCCAAAATGGGCAATTTTTCAGTGAATTGAATCACAGCTGATTTTTTGCAAAGTCACATGAAAAAGCCCTAGACACAAAAATCATTACCCCTTTTAATATTCACCCACTTTAATTTTCTTTACTCCACCTGGCATGTAAAATGGATTCAACTCATCTTTGTTTAACACTGTCCTTTATGTTAAATTGCATGAATTGCTAAGCTAAACAAGATTCACTGGGAGCCTTAACTCCCACCTACAACTTCTCCCTGTTGTCATGTGACTGACAACATAGAGGGAACAGCAAAAGCATTTGTGAGAAAGGCTGGAAGACAGGTGTCAAAACGGTCCACCAAGCAAACCTAACAAACACTAAACAGCACTGGTGTTCTTTTACAATCCATATCTAATTCACAAGTTTCATTCTTTCTGAAAAACAATTACTAGGTTTTGAAGTTCATTGTGCATTTACTCAACTGTCTCTTCACATTAATGTAAAATGGGAACAAGAAAAAACAGTCAGCAGGGAAGGACATCAAAAGATTTTGGAAGGAATGAAGGCTTTATTTTAAAGTAATGTGATTATAGATGTGTGAAATGTTTTACAATAAACATATATAAAAGTCCATCTTTGTGCAATAGAAAAAAATTGTTGCTTTTTCTCAAGTGACTTAAAACTCCTTCCACACATAAGATTTTACTTGCCAAAATCATATTTCATTTTTCATCAAACCACACTGTAGATATAATTAAACTGTTGTGATGAAAGTGTACATTGGGTATAATATGTATACATAGTTTAACAATAATTCCTCAGTGGTCATATACAGTACAGTACTCATCAGTTACAGACAAGCACTTTTAAAAATTAGTTTTAAGAATTGTTATAAAACTTTATTCATACTGAAACACTAAAATATTTTTTGCAGTTGGAACAGATTGCCATTTACAATATTATAATAAAGTTTTAATTATATAATTCTATAACAAAACAATTTATATTTTTTCTATAGTTCCAATAAGGGTGATATTCAGCGCTACCTAGCGGATAGTTATTCGGCTAAATGGCAGGTGGGGTGAGGATGTTCTGGGAAGCATCCAGCTAAGTCTGGTCAACCCATAGGGCTGTCCTAAAGTTAGTTATCCAGCTAACTTTAAGATAGCTGGATATATTCAGTGGTACGGCCGCGCCAACTGAATATACAGGCTAAGTTAGCCGGATAAGTGTATCCAACTAACTAGCCGAGCAGAATGGAGGCTCAATATCTAAATGCTTTTACAAATATGTTAAGCTACCATAGTAAGCAATTCTAAAAGAAGACTGTCCACAAGAGTAACAAGTCAGGAGGTGTTATTGGAGCTAAATGTTCTATTTTACCTAATTTATCCTGATGCAGAGAAATAAAGACATTTGCATCTTATATAAAGAATAAGTCATTTCTTACAAATTAAAAAATATGTATTTCTATCCACTTATTAATATGAATAGTTTCTTTGCAGTCTGGTATTACATCTTTTCACATGGCAGTACACTTTTTTCTTTTTACAAACTTCTCAATGATAAAGGAAAACCTGGAAAGAAAAAGAATGGAATGCATCCTATAGCCACATTTATAAATATATATTAACAATAGCTTGCAGTTTCTTCTCTTTTATTCTGTTGTGAGGAAAAGGGTCAATGGTGGAAGGAAAGAGAGGAACATCAGAAAAAGAATAGGCTTCCTGTCATGCTGTTAGAATTCCTAAATGGTGACTTGAAGCAGATCATAATTTCCTGGCTTCTCTACTCAATTTCTTATCCAAACATATGAACTGTGGGATCTATTCACCCAAAACCTTTATGGCTTCTGGAGGACAGTGTAAAAATATAGCAACTTTAAAAAAAATATATATTTAGCAATAAAGAAAATATAAATCAAGATCTGAATAAAAGATAACTGGAAAATGTGGACAAAGCTATCACAGACACTCCATTTACAACTTCCATTCTACTAAGCAATACCCACAAGTACTCATTTACCCAAATACTATGCACCTTTTATTCACCTTCAGAAGATTTTGAACCAAAAAGCATTTACTCCTGCTGCAGGCTGCTGTAAGCCTGAGCATTTTGATAGCTGTACAACTGTCAGACCAGCTGATCCTGAACCATCTGATCCTGAAAGTAAACGCAGAAAGACTTAACAGAGAGCCACAAGGCCAGATGTGGCCTGCAGAGCTCCTGGTAGTTATACCTTCTCAGATGGCTGGATTAGTTCCACACAGCTGACAGCCATTGTCCCAGCAGGGGTCAAGCCCTAACAGGCTACCCTATTTAAAGCTTTCTGCAGCTCTGGTTCCCTGTTGCTGCAACTAATACTATTGACATGTTTTCTGACACTCTGTTCCAACTTGTTCCTGCGTTTGTTCCTGCCACTCTGCCCAGATTTTTGCCTTGTTCTGCCTGATGGTTCCTTGGAATAATATTCTGATCTCTGCCTGCACCTGATTCCACTACCTGCTTACAATCTGCTGTGGTGATATCTGTGTGCAGGATGTTGCAATACAGTGCACTCAGCCTAGCGCACAGCTCAATGCGCATTTGGACGCACTAGGCTAGCTCTCAATGTAATAAGGGGATTATCGCATCCAAACTCACCTATAGCTAATAGTGCTCATCACATGTAAATGTCATGTAGATGAGGCTATTAGCTATTTCCTCCCGATGCAGAAAATTTCCACTCAGCTAGCGCATCCATTTTAACGTGGCAAATTTAATGCCAGTCTCAGAGCTGGCATAAAGTTAACCATGAGTCAAGGGCATATGTAGAAAACAGAAATACTACTCTGTTTTTAGTTCTTCCTGCATGCGATACTAAAATAATGCCCTGGATACTAAGATAATCCACTGAAATTATACAGCAATACAAAGATAATTATACCAAGGAGTTATACAGCTCTACTAAAATAATCAACTGGATATTATACAGCACTACCAAAATAATCAATTAGACATTATACTGTGGAAATACAGGATATCAATGAAAATGTGCCAGCTTTTCTTACCAGCCAAATTGCAGGGCCAGAAAATGGATGCCCGATTTGAGCGCCCATTTTCCTAATGGCCACACAGCCACTGCTCCCCTGGGCACACAATGCTCAGCATTAGGGATGCACAATTTCCCCTAGCGTGTCCCTTTTAATGCACATTTTAAGGAAAACAGGCACTCAATACGAGCGCCCATTTTACCACACATTTTATTACATCGGCCTCTCTGAGGGCTTTGATCTGTCAGTCCCCAATGACCTAACTAGTACCTGGCAGCAGCCCCCATTACTTCCTATGGAATGACTAACATTTTTACTACTTTTTTATACTTTGGAAATTTAGAGATGCTAGCTGAAACAAATCCTGATACTCATGTCAAATTTCTGGAGTCTTATTTATTTGGTCATATTTTCAGAAATTACTGTATAGTCCACAGCTGTTTATTGTTTGTTTGTTTTTGTTTTTTTGGGGTTTTTTTGTTTTTGTTTTTTTTAAGTATCATGACCTATTAAGATTTCATTTTTCTCAAAGAACAATATGGTTGCTATAACTACACATACAACATTTTTAACATCATGCTCTTTTTGTAAACATGTCCTAAAGGAGTCCATTGATAAGTTACTTTTCATACCATGGATCATGGCAATCACCTTTTATAAATCACATGGGCATATCCTAGAACAATTATTAGCCAATATAACAATAACTCTTTTTAACTTATCCTAATGTAAGCATCAACTTCCTTTCTCTCACAATTTTACACTCTCTCTTTACACCTCATTCTTGTACTTAATATACTTTCTACTTATATGAATTCTTTTCTTTTATACTTTTGGCATACAACAAAGCTACAATAACAAGCATGAATCATTTGAAAAAAAACACTATATACAGTTTACATACTCCTAGCAGAATTTGTAAGATGTGTAGTATTTTAAGACAACATGAATGATCAGACAAAACATGTGTTATTTTTAATTAGTTTCAAATTAAACTATTATACATCAAAGGATAGCACAATCATTAAACAACCATAGCAGTAAGGGAAATAATAAAATGGTTCTGTTCAAAAGTTTGCATACCCTTAGTTCTTAATATCATGTATTGCCCCCTTTTGCATCAATGGTGGCTTGCAGTCTTTTGTGATAGTTGTAAATAAGACCCTTTATTGTCTCATGTGGTAAAGCTGCTCACTTCTCTTGGCAAAATGTCTTCAGATCCTGTGAATTTTTGGTTGTCTAGCATGAGCTACATGTTTGTGTTTTCCACTTAGTGGCTCAATGATGTTGAGGTCAGGAGACTGTGATGGCAGTTCCAAAACCTTCATTTTATTCTGCTGCAGCCAATGAAGGGTTGACTTGGCCTTATGTTTCATTGTCATGTTCAAAAGTCCAAGTGGGCCCCATGAGTTGCTTCCTGGCTGATGAATGCAAATTTTTCTCTAATATTTTCTGATAAGATGCTGCATTCATCCTCTCATCAATTTTGACTAAATTCCCTGTGCTGCTGTAACTCACATAACTTCCAAAACAGCAGAGATGCACCTCCATGCTTTACAGAAGGGATGGCGTGCTTCTTTTCAATTTGTTTTAGAGAAGGGTTTTTCTTTGCATCCCAACAAATTTTCCTACCAATTGTGTTTGAAATCTTTCTTGGTCTACCTTGGTATTAACAGAACCCATACTTTTCCACCTCTTCATCATTTGCATTTTCAAACCTTTGGATATCTTTTTATATCCTTTTCTTGATTTATAAAGTTGAACTATTTTTACTCGCAGAACATGTGACAGTTCTTTTGCTTTCCCCATGTTTCAGTAACCACCAAAGTCAGTGCAGCCCTAGATGAAATGCACAAGGGTTTCTCAAGAGCTAAGAAACTCATTACCTATTTATAGTTTGTTATATAAAGCAGCAGTGCCACCCCTAATACTCATACAGGGTAACCCTGTGGCCATTTGGAAGGGCTTGCCAAGCACTGCACAGGCTCGCCTGCACAAGTGCTTCTACACTGGCAACCTCCCACCCATCAACTGTGTTTCTGCTTGCCTCTGGGTAAGTTCCCCACCGCAAGGTTTTTAGGGACATTGAAGCCCCTCATAAACAAGGGTCACAAAGTTCCTAGAAATACACCCAGAGACCAAATTTACACAAAACCAGAATCGTTAGACCAAGACAGGAAGAGATAACAAACTAATACATTTATTTTAAAAAGTAGGAACAGCGAATGGATGAAAGATTTAAACTGAAAACAGAAATAGGTAAAACAGCAACAATTAAACTGTAAAAGTTAACTGAACACTTTTCACTACCTAGTTAGTGCCTGGGGAAGTCAGGAAAAGGCTGTCCACAAGAGCTGAACAGGCCTCAGCACAGAGACCTGCTCTCTCTGCATGTTCTCTTTTAAAAACCTTAAAAAGACTGAGGTCAGAAAAGATAAATCAGTTCCTCCAACATTTATCTAAACACATGAGAATTTAACAAAAAATCTTCATCCAGAGTAATGACTCATGAATGCAGCACAAAAATCATTCTAGGCCTGATTTTAAAAAGCATTTGCATGATTAAAATTGGGTTTTGCACTTGTAAATGCACTTTATCCATGTAAGTGGGTTGTTGAAAATTGCTACAATATATATCCATTGAATTATCCAGAGGATATTTGCACTTTGTTTTTATCAATTATTATTTTACAGTTTTATGCAGACCTTGTATCTCATTCCCAACTATGCAGGGGCGAGTATTAAATATGTTAAATAAGGGGATCATTTTCAAATGAATTTACACATGTAGCAATTTTTAAAAGCCCACTTATAGGGGTAAAGTTCATTACATATGCAAAACCAAATTTTAAGTATACAAATGCATTTTAAAATGAGGCCCTAAATAAATATTAATGTGTAAGTGAAATTTACTTCCATAAATGAATTTTTAAAATTGCTATAAAAGTATGCTTATTCATTTATTCAAATTTATAGACCTGCCTTTCAAATTTCCTAGGCAGTTTACAGATCTTTCATAAAATACATAAAACTGTGCAAGCATAATCAAATAAAACAATACTAAGATAAACAAACCATAAAATGTATAACATATAAATAGCATAATCAGTATTAAATTAATAGCACAAAACTAAGCAAATTTTGTAAAAGAAAAAAACTTTAAAAATCAATAAACTCAAAACTAAAAATCTAATCTAAGATGGCAATGAAAATTTGCTGTTAAACTATACAATAAACAAATTGACATAAGAGTTCATAGACTGAAGGCTCATAGGAGGCTTATTGGAATAAAAATGCTTTCAAACACTTCCTGGATCTCAGCAGAACAGTTTCTTCCTTGATCCATTGAGGGACTCTTATGATGAAAGCTCTCACAAGAATCATTCATAACAATACTATAAGTGACCTAATGATTAAAATCCCGAAAGGTTACAGGGTTTATCTTCACGATAGCCACACAAGCATAGTGGCTACGTATGAACTCAATGAGTTCCTTTATTTAGCAAGTCAAAATTTATTTAGTATTTGCATATACATGCTACTACACGTGGGTTTTTTTCATTATAGTATATTACAATAATTTCCTAAGCATCTCTTATTTATACCTAGGCATAACACACAAAGGCTGAATTTCAATGGGATCTAGCCAATTAACTACAGAGCTATATCCTGAAAGGTGAAAATTTCAAACTGAGTGGCTATAATAGCTGCTAGGAGTGTGCAGGGGAAAAATTGGTTTTGTTTTTTGATTTGTTTTTGGGGGTGTTTCCTGCACAAATTTTGTTTAAAGTTTAATTTCTTTCATTTAAAAAAACAAACATCAAAAAAAGAAAAAATAGGAAACAGGGTCTCCCATGGCCTCTGGTCCCCATCACCCATCCATCCCACCTGAAAAATGCCGGGGCCAGGATCCCTCCCTGACCCCCACTCACTTGGTGGGTATCAGCTGGTGATAGCTAGGCCCAGGCCAATGCTGAAGCCTTGCATAGGCCTAGGCCATGGAAAGTCACCACAACCTTGGTCTAGGCTCTATGCAAGACCAAGGCTTGGAGGCTTGGTCCTGGCACCTCGGCCTAGGACAGATGCCGGGTCTTCAGCTTCAGATGGGTACAGACTCATGGGCCTTGGCCTAGACCAAAACTCTAGCTCTGGCCCAACACTGGAGATCAGATCCTGATGACTGAGCCTCAGCCCAGTCCTAGGTCCAGGTCAGTTAACAGGGCTCGGTCCAGAGACCAGGTACCAATGCCTGGGCCTCGGCCCAGGCTCAGACCCAATGCCAGAACCCAGCCGAGAGACTGAGACCTCTTGCCTGGGCCAGGCCCAGGCCTGACACTGAGGACTTGGCCCAAGGTCAGAAACAGGACCGGAGGTCAGAGCCTGGGCCTTATAAGAAGAAAACTTTCTTCTTCAAATAATGCCATCTGCTGAGGACTCACCAGCGTAAATTCATTCCAATGCATGCTCCACTGCCATACAACAAAAAACGGTGCCCTCCACTGAGTAGGGTGAACCAGAATTAATTTACTCCAGTGTATCCCCAGCGGATGGCATCATATGAAAAAATAAAACGACTTCTTCTATGAGGTCTGGACTCCAACCCCTTGACCCAGGCCTGACCCTGGGATGAGGCCATGGCATCGAGACCTGGTCTGCAGACTGGGCCCTGGCGTCATGCATAGCCCAGGCCCAGACCCAGGCATTGGGACCAGGCTTTGGGCCTGGGCCAAGTTGTTGGGGCCTAGTCTCAGAGATGGGCTCCCTTGTCGGGCCTGGGCTAGTGCTCTGGCCTAGGTCCAGGCACAGGCATCAGTAAGGGGCCTCCAAGATCATGCCCTGGACTTAGGCCTAGGCTTGGGCTAAGGTCCATGGCATTAGGACCCAGTCTCCAGATTGTACCCCATTGGGCTTTGGTCTAGGCTAAGGTCCAGGCATTGGGACTCAGTCTAGCCATGGCATCATATCCCCAACTGTTCAGTTAAGTTGGGGTACAGAAATTTCCGACTCCAACAATATTTTTCAGGGGGGGTCCCTTTGCCTTTGCTCAGATCATGGCCAAGACCTGGAATCACACTTGAGCATAGGCCTTCGCCCCTGTTTTAGCCTTGTCCTATTCCCTAAGGGGCAGATTTTCAAAGGGATATGCGCATAACCCCTGAAAAGCTGCCCCTGCGCGTGCCGAGCCTATCTTGCATAGGCTTGGCGGCACGCGCAAGCCCTGGGACGTGCGTATGTCCCGGGGCTTCGAAAAAAGGGGTGGGAAGGGGTGGGTCCGTGGGTCAGGGGGCGGTCCGGGGGTGTGGCGGAAGTTCAGGGGTGGTCCGGGTCCTCCAGCACAGCAGCCTGTGCCAGGGGATGGTGAGCCAGCAGGCGTAACTTTGGAAATAAAAAGGTAGGAGGGGGATTTAGTTAGGGCTGGGGGGTGGGCTAGATAGGGGAAGGGAGGGGAAGGGAGGGGAAGGTGGGGGATCGCAAAAAAATTTCCCTCCTAGGCCGCTCCTGATTTCAGAGCGGCCTTGGAGGGAATGGGGAAAAGCCATCGGGGCTCCCGTTGGGCTCGGCGCGTGCAAGGTGCACAAGTGTGCACCCCCTTGCACGCGCCAACCCCAGATTTTATAATATGCGCACGCATGTTATAAAATTGGGCATAGATTTGTTCGCGCCGGGTTGCGTGAACAAATCTATGCCCACGCATAAGTTTAAAAATCGGGCCCTAAGTGAGGCCCTGGCGTAGGCCCAAGGGGAGATTCTTTTTAACCGAATGCAACAAAATAAGATTTATTTAATTCAGGGGACCCCAAAAATAAATTAATTGTCCTTTATTCATTGCATTTTTCAAATTCAGTTAAAATGAATGAACATCCCTACTAGCTGCATAGATTCCTAAGTGAATAGATTTAGCCAGAGACATTTCTATGATCAGGGAAAGCGGCATGGAGAGGGCAGGGGTGAACTTAGCCAGCAAACGGTGATTTGCAACATTAGTTGGCTATATCTAGTTCCTTAAGAGCAAACCTAATAGCAAGCTAGATTTATGCAAATTTTCAACCACAACCTAGCGGGTTAAGTTTTAGCCAGCTTACTTAGGAGCTTCAACTGAAAATGTACCCCAAAAGAAAATTTACTGTTGATAAACCCATGCTAATTTTCAGAGTGGAGCGCAAATATAAAATCACTTCAGTCTCCACTCTTTCTAAAGCAGTTCCACATTGGCAGTATCTTGTGTTTAAGTTAATTGTGAATGACTTTAGACATCAGGCCAATTATGTTCCACACATCAGCAAAACACAGAACTGACAGGTAGGCTGTAAACCATGACAGTCACCAAGCAGCAACTAGGTTTATCATTCTCTATTTCTTTTGGGGTGGGGGAGCCCCTACGGGCATAGACAATAATGTATAGACTGCAAGGTATTGCAGACAGATCTGAGCATATGGAGACTAACACCTAACAAGAAGCAATGGAGCCATGGAAAGTAACTGAAATGAAACTATACTACTAAAATGAAAGGTATAATACTCAAATATAACAGAATTTTTTTCTGGTAAAAATATTTTTATACATCACTTCTGTTCTCACTTGAATTCTATTTTTCTAGAACCTCTCAATAAAAAAAATAGAATGGAACAAGTTACATTTCACATCTAAGACAATTCTTAATGGTATCTTTCAAAATTGTAATTAATTTCACTAGAATTCTTTTCTTTTCATTGAGGCTACACAATGAATAGGAACAGCTTTTGAAGTATAACCACACTGATTTGCACCAGATCATACACCAATATATGTTCTAGTGCAAGTCAATGAAGACTTTAAGCAACAGCTGCTCCCAATGTCTTCCACTGAAATAAGCCTTCAGCAGATAACGTTATCATCAGACATCATTGCCATGCCTCAATTTGTTAAGCGTAATTTGGTAAAAATATTATCAGTAAAACGATATTAGCAACTATACAGAAGGTTGCTGTTAAAGGCATGGAAAGCTTTTTTTTTTTTTTTTTTTTTAACATTACAGAAACTAAGGCTTTTTTTTTTTTTTTTTTTTACATTATAGAGACCAAGGCCTGTAATATGAAAAGAAGCCTAAAATGCTTTAACAATTTTATTTTGCATTATTTCTTGTACTGAATATTATTTCATAACAATTTTTAATATATTTTAAACATTTTTCTTTTCCCTTTCTCTAACTATCCGCCTATAATTTAGTTAGATAGAGAGGCAGTGCAGGTGACATTAAAGGAACATGGTTAGAATTTATCCAGCTAGCACCAATATTCACTATCAATTGGATAAGCTATCTTGCTAACTGATCAGACAAACTGCTGCCACATAGCTGGAGAATAAAAAAAAAATTAGTGCGCAGAGCAGTTGACATTTTCTTCCCCAGTCTCCTAACTTAAAAAAAAAGGTGTTGGCTCACTCCATCCCTCAAAAGTGCCCACCTCCCCCCTTGGCTGAATGTTAAATGCATGGTGCTCACAAATCCTGGCACATTTGTATTAATTTATTCACTTTAATCCATATGAAAAGACCAATGATTGTTGATTGATCCCTTTACCGACAGTTGTCAGTGGCGAGACCAATCTCTGAACATCAGTAGATAAAGAAAATTGGCTAATGTTATATGAGTAAGTTTAGCAAGTTAAAGTTAGCCATTTCTGAGCAGGGACTGATCTTTTCATGTGGAATTAAGTGTCACCAATCTGCCTGCTAGGCAGCCACCCTGCCAGCCCAAGCTCTCACTGGGACAAACTTGCACCCACTGTAGCCGCTGCCTTGAAGGCTCCATAACACAGCACTGCCAGCCCTGTAAGAACCTCCTGCACACTTTTCTCAGATCTCTTCAATGAGTCACTTCGGCTCCTTGCTCTGGCCAGCTTTGCATTTGTTCTTCTTTGTGTGGCCTTAGTGGCCTTCTAGCTTTGTCTTGTTTCCATGTGGCCTTAGGGGCCTTCTTGCCTTGCTCCCAGAGTGGCCTGTTTAGGCCTTCTTTTCTGTCTTGTCTCTGTTCATTCCTTTGTTTCTGTCTGGATCTTCCAGTGGCCCTCGTCGGTTGCCTGCCTTGCCTCGTCTTTAAATTGTCTTGCTATTGGTTCCTCTTGCCAGTGTTTGTGTATAACTTGCCAAGTTCTTATATTCCTGTCCTTGTCCCATCTGGACCTTTCTTTGGCACTTCTAATTCTTTAGGTCTCCCAGTGCACTTCTTCCCTGTGGGTCTAGATCTCCCAATGACCTAGCCTGTTTATATATCCCTTGCTTTGTTCATGTTTCCAGTGTGGCCTGTTTAGGCCTTCTTGTCTTGTTCTGTTTACTCCATGCCTGTCTGTCTGTTTTCCTGAGGATTTCTCAGTGGCCCTCCTGTTCTCAGTGGGCTTCCCAGTAGCCCTTCTGTGGGCCACCCAGTGGCTCTCCAGTGTCCTGACTAGGTCTCCCGGTGGCCTACCCTTTTTTGTTCCTTGATCATCTGCCTGTCTAGGCCTACCAGGTGCCTATACTGTCTCTATGCTCCCTGTCTTATGCTGGTCTTGTCCAAGTCTCATGATGGCCCAACTAGCTTCTCTGTACCCTGCCTTGCACTCCTCTTCCAGTTTAGCCCTTAATTTACCTTTTTCCTGTCTGTGTGGTTTTATTTTGCCCCTGCCTGTGTGTTTTACCCTGTTCCTGCAGTGCCCTGACTTACCTCTCCACCCCGCCTTGTTTTCCCTGTCCTGATTTATCTTGCCTCCCAGTCAGCCTCCCTCAGATTGATCTTCTGTTGCTGACCCCGAATGACTTCTGCCCTTGATTTGCTAATCTCCGCCTGTCTTGACCTCTGTGTGTGTCTTGGTGTGTCTGAGATAAAAAGCAAGCTAGAGGGAGGTAAATGTTTAGAGTTTGTGTGTACCTAGGGACAAAAGGTTGAAAAAGGTCAGTTACTCATCTTCAAAAGGTAAAAAAGTAGTGTGAATGATTTCAGTAGGTGCTAACATTTGTTAAACAAAAAGATTAGCAGTGAGTCACCCAGGCTCATTAACTATATTTTAAAGAGCAAAAGGATTGTGTAGTAAAAACTTGCCTTCAAGAATAAAATATAATACAGGGGAAGAGTTCAGTAATCCTCAATCCAGTGGAAGCATTGCTGGTAGCTGAAGAGGATCGTAAATATTGCTTTGGGAAATCTTAGGACTTATAAATGTTTGGGGAGAGGTGAAATAGTGGGTTATATTCTTTCATGTGTGTGTGCTGAGATAAAAAGCAAGTCAGAGGGAGTTAATTCTAGTGTCTATCTTTCCCTCCCTCCCTTCCACCCCACAACCATCACCCCTAGCTCCATCCTTTGATTTATAGTCGAGACATTTTCTCATTAAAAGTTTTTATAATTCTTTATTTATCATTTTTAAGTTCTGACAAGTTAAATCAAGAAATAGTACATTAGAGATAAAATTATATAAAAAAAGAGGAAAATACATTAAGGATCTATAAGAGCTCAAAGGACTGTCAGACCACTAAAAGAGAAGGAGAGACAATAGAAAATAAGAGAGGAAATGTAATCAAAAAAGGAACAAATCTGTCAAATGCTAAGGAAGAGAATCTTCAAAATATTAAAGCACCATATATCACAAAGATTATTGGCTGGGTGTTAAGGGTGCAATATCCTGTCTCTGTCTATCATTTAGGAAAACATTTAATTGGTAGGCGTCAAAGAAGACGTATTTAACTGCCTGAAATTTAATACCACATTTACAGGGAAAATATAACAAAGCCCCCAAATTCAAAACAGCAGGACTCATTAGCAAGAAAAGTTTCCTCTTGGTTTGAGTTACTTTGGACACATCTGGAAACATACAAATTTTGAACCCTAAAAAGGGATATTCTCTCTTGTGAAAAAACAACTTCAGGATAAAATCCTGGTCAGAATCTAGAGCAAAAGTAACAAATAAAGTAGAAGATACAACATCTTCATCTGCCGATCTTTCAACAAAAGAAGAAAGATGTGAGGAATCTGATAAACCAACATCAGCAAGAGCACTTCTCACTTGGGCAGCTTTCAGATTTGCAGGAACATTGTAGGCTTTTAATATAGAAGAAAGCAAACTTTCCTTGATAGATACATTTTCCATGAAATATCTCATAACATCGCCACAGGAATAATTACATTTTTAAATAAAAGTTAATAATCTTAATGTTCCAGCGATGAACAACATTTTCAAGATTTTTAAGTTTATTCTGTAAATGCAAATGACCAACCGAAATAGTTTCAACAGATTTCTGCAGAGTTGCCTCTTTGGTCTCCCAAGAATCCACTCTCGAAGAAATTTCAAATAACTGGGAATGTGAAGCTTGAAATGCATTAGATAACTCTCGTTTTATAAAACAAACTGAGAAACCTGATTAGAAAGATTCACTATAACTTCCCAGATAATGTCCAAGGTAATATTGGAAGGTTTAGCCATAGGAGTAAACTGTATCTCTTTGAGAGCAGTCCCTTCCATGCAGATAATAGAGGAAAAAAGCTGGCAAAGATTTGGCTCCCAGGGCACACCAGCTTTCAACTCCGTGGGCTCAACTCCACCATTGGGCTACTCTGGAAGCCGAATCAATCAGCGTTGTGATGTCATCCAGGCACAACAAGGGTAAGACATTCCCCATCAGTGCTGGCCGCAGTGGGCCTGAGTTGTGGAGGAATTTGTGAGCAACTCCAGGGTTAAGAATGACTCAAGATCTAGGGCAGCCTTTGACAGACCTATGCTCGGTGAGCAGCCCAAAGATACCCCAATGGAGTTTAAAGGAAGATCCTGGCTCCGGACGATATGTTTATCTATTGGGCCAGTTGAAGTCGAATTTTCAGAAACTTCCAAGTATGCTCTTGCCTTGCCCTTCCTCTTACCCATAGCAAAAAAAATGTAAGAAAACGAATAGGAAATAAAAATTTTAAAAGGCAAGAGGAGAATCGATGAAGTGACATCCCATAGCATGCAGCCATCTTGGACTCCCCCAAAACCCTTCTTATTAAAAGTTAATCATGCTCTTATCTAAATCACACTATTGCATCAGCTCTTATTGAGAGTTTAAGTATCCCCTTGTAGATCACTACCAGACTAATAGTGAATACATCAATACATTTAAAGGACTCAAATTGTACACATTAATACTCCACAAGCAACCTAAATTTAACTAATAACACAACAAAGTTAAGATGAAGGCAGAAGTCCAGCAACAACAGGGGGGGGCCTTCCTGTCTTTTGCATCACGTGTCACATGTATAACAAACCAGTGAGAGGTTGCATGTGTGCACCCCGTCAAAAAGCACCTGACTCTCAGAGAACAAGTCCAATCTCTTGGAGTCTAGAGTGGCAGACCTGGAGATGCTGAGGCAAACAGAAAGATATATTGATGAGATATTCATGAATATAGTAGCTAAGTCCCAAATCTAGTCTGGCAGCCCTAGTGTTGCCTTGGATCAGGTAGGTCTCCTGGTCAGACAGCATCACACTGGTGTAGCAGGAAGTGATCGTGTTGCAAGTACATGCTCTCCAAGAGATGTGTTTTCCTCTCGCACAGAGGATGAGTCTCTCAGCGCTACTTCTCAATAGGGAAGAGTTAGGTCGGCCTTCATAGTTGGTATTTTGATATTCATAAATGTAGATAGCTAGGTGGTGGTGGACATTTATTTATTTTATTTTTAATTTTTATATACCGGAATTCCTGTATGCAATACAAATCAATCCGGTTTACATGTAATGAGAAGGTTGCCCTGGTCTGGGAGGTTAGACCGGGGTTTTTTTTACATAGAACATTGAAACAATAACAATCAACCATTGAACATTATTACAAGGAACATAGAAAGTAATAATAATATTTAACCAAATAACAAATAACAAATAACCTTATTCGTGTATTGAAAAGTATGTGTGTGTTCACCTTTTTTCAAGCAACTTTAGTAGCGTATATGGTCTACAGTAAGCGGTTATATAAAGGTGAATAAAGACTGTTAAATAGACATCCGAATAAGCAAGTACGGGAATGAAATTAAGTGTCAAGGTGTTAGTGACATCCTGCAATGGTTGGGTCTGAAGGTCAGGAGTAGGTGCCTAGTTACACTCTGGGAATTGGAACGCTTGCCTGAAGAGCCAAGTTTTTAACCTTTTTTTGAACTCTGGTAGATTGGGTTCGAGTCGTAGGTCTGGTGGGAGTGCATTCCATTGGTGTGGTCCCGCAGTGGAGAGCGCTCTTTTTCTTAGTGTTGATTTGGCAGGCGCTGCGACTAATGTGCCTTTGTAGGCGCTTCTGATGGGTCTGGAAGATAAGTGTGGGCGAAGTTGAGTTTGTAGAGATATAGGTGCGACGTTATGAATTGCTTTGTGAATGATGGTTAAGGTTTTATATAGGATTCTCTGTTTGATGGGTAGCCAGTGGAGGTTGCTCAAGATGGGGGTAATATGGTCTCTTCTATTGGTGTTAGTTAGGATTCTGGCTGCGGCATTTTGTACCAACTGTAGGGGTTTGATGCTGTTGGAGGGGAGGCCAAGTAAGATTGAGTTGCAGTAATCAAGTTTCGAAAAAATAATGGATTGAAGAACGAAGCGAAAGTCATTGAAGTGAAGGAGTGGCTTTAGTTTCTTTATGACCTGTAGTTTAAAGAAGCAATCCCTAGTGGTTGTGTTTATGAATTTTTTTAGGTTAAGTTGGTTGTCAAGCCATGCTCCTAGATTCCTGACGTCAGCAGAGAGCTCCATGTTTAAAGATGTGGTTTGTGCCTGGCTAGGTGGGTGGGTGTTCGGGTTGTGTGAAATCAGTAGCAACTCTGTTTTGCTGGAGTTTAGAATCAGGTTCAGGCTGGAGAGTAGTTGTTTAATTGGTTGAAGACAATTCTCTCAGTGGCGAAGGTTTTTTGAATGGATTCTGTGATGGGGATGAGGATCTGGATGTCGTCTGCATAGAGGTAATGAGTAAGTTTGAGTTGTGATAGCAGATGGCAGAGGGGGAGGAGGTAAATGTTGAACAGGGTGGGAGAGAGGGATGAACCTTGAGGTACGCCTTGGTCTGATAGGATGGGGTCAGATTCCTTGTTATTAATTCTGACCTTGTAAAACCTGTTTGATAGGAATGATTTGAACCAACTGAGGGCTGAGCCTTTTATTCCTATGTTTGATAGTTGTTCTAGTAGTTGTGAGTGATTTACCGTGTCGAACGCTGAGGATAGGTCTAATAGGACCAGTAAGAATGACTGTTTTTTCTCCAGGTTCAAAAGTAAATTATCAGTGAGAGAGAGTAAAAGTGACTCTGTGCTTAGTGATTTACGAAAACCGTATTGTGCAGGGGAAAGAATGTTGTGCTCCTCGAGATATTCGGAAAGTTGTTTATTTACGGCTTTTTCCATCAGTTTGGAGATCAGGGGCAGGTTTGCAATGGGTCTGAAGTTAGCTGGGTCCGTTAGTGATGCAGTTGGTTTTTTCAGTAGGGGTTTGATGATTGCAAGTTTTAATTGATTAGGAACTGTGCCCGTGGCTAAAGAGGTATTGATGATTTCTGCAATAGGTTTTGCGACGGTGCTAGGGATGGCGGTGAGCAGATTAGTAGGGAGTGGGTCCGAGGGATGTGCAGATGGTTTAATTTTTTTAAGTAAAATTTCAATCTCCATGGCGGATGTGGGCTCGAATGACTCTAGTCTAGAATTCAGATTGGGTTGGTATGTGCTATGAGGTGTTGGACATGAGGACATGAGGACAGCATGGTAACTTGTCTGCCTGGTGTGAAGGTAATGCATCTTGTACATCACCTAGATAGGATTTTAGGCAGTGCTGGGAAGGAGCCGGCTTCAGTGGTACATGTGGACAAAAATGACATACAAAAAAGTGGGACAGACGTTCTGGAAGCCAAAGTTAGGCTTTTAGGTAGAAAGCTGAAATCCAGAACCTCAGGGTATGAAATGTCCCTGTTTAACGCACAGGTCTCCAGACACAAGCAAAGCTGAAGATTCTCAATGCATGGATGAGATGAATGTGCAGGGAAGAGGGATTCAGTTTTGTAAGGAACTGAGCAAAAATTTGGGGAAGGGGAAGTCTTTTCCAAAAGGATGGGGGTCCACCTTAAACAGGGTAGAACCAGGCGGCTGGCACTAACCTTTAAAAAAGAGAGCAGCTTTTAAACTAGAACACTGGGGAAAGCCAACAGTCGCTCAGCAGTACTTGGTTCAGAAGGAGGTATCTTTAAAGGATATTAATAAAATAGGAGAATTAGGGCATCCCAACAGAGAGGTTTCAATAAAAGCAAAAGTAGCCCATGTGCCTATAAGTGAAGAATCACCTGAGCTAAAGAAGTTCAAATAATCCCTATCAACTGAAATGCAGGTTGTTGTTAATATAAGCAAAAAACACTTTGAAATGTCTGTATGCCAATGCTAGAAGTCTAAGAAGTAAAAGAGGAGAGTTAGAGTGTATATCAGTGAAAGATGAGATATACATCATTGGCATCTCAGAGACCTGGTGGAAGGAGGATAACTAATCTGACAGTGCCATACCAGGTAACAAATGATATTGCACCCTGTGTTAATAAAAATATTTTACACAAATGATACTGCAATGATAGGGAGGACAACCTGGTGGGAGGTTGGTACTTTATGTCCAGGATGGCAGACTCCAGCATGATACAAACCATATAAGAAACTAAATGCACAGTTGAATCTTTATGGGTAGAAATCCAATGCATGATGGGAAAGTAATAGTGATAGGAGTATACTACCATTCACCTGGCCAAAATGATGAGACAGTCGATAAAATGCTAAGAGAAATCAGGAAAGCAAACCAATTTGATAATGCAGTAATAATGGGTGATTTCAACTACCCTAATATTGATTGGATAAATGTAACATCAGGACATGCTAAATTCACACTTGCTGTACTACTGAATATTGACCTTTAAGTATCTTCAAGATGGATTCAACCCACAACTGCTTCTGAGAAGTTCCTATAACAATTAGTTCAAAAGGACACTAGTTCAGTACAGTTCAGTATCTAGTTCAGTACCAATGTGCTGATCTGCCATTAAAAAAGAAAAGCTGTAACCTGAAATTTTTGAGACTATAGCTTTTCATTCTAATATTATTCCATTCAGAAGGTACTATGAAGATTGGGAAACCAAATTCCTAGATTGTCTTTCCATTGCAGAGACATGTATGCTCCAGTATAAAATAGTTACTATAAGTGGGCTATAAATATTTTAAATAAATATGTTCTGTATTATAAAAGTAAAGTGTGTTGGAAGCCTAGTTGGATGAAAGTTGTTAAATTAAATAATTTCATTACAAATTATTTTTACAAAACTATCATTAGTTATTAATCAAAATGAGAAGCAGTTAGTGCTTTCTGTAGATACCTAAACAAAAACAACTGATAAAGCATATAAATTGCAATGTTTTTCTTTCCTTTTACTATCCCTTCTAAAGCCTGAAAAAGAGCCTAAAAGCTAATGAATTCTGAATTTATGTCACTTCAAGAGTGGGCTCAGTCTATTATCAACCTGAAACAGCAAAAAAAAAAAAAAAAAAAAAAAAATCTGAACTGTCTTTTCTAGTGCAATGCAATAGATTACGTGTGTTTGCTTTTTATCCTGAGACAAACAGAACTATGAAATATATTTCACTCTCAACCATTTTCACTCATTAGACTGTTAACAGAAATAGTAAGAAACAATGAAATCTGTACTTTCCAATAATATACATTGGAATTTGTCTCTTCTGTTTAATTTATATAGTATAAGTCTTGGAAACATTTTCTTCAAATCATTAAACTACATTGTCACTTCTTTTTAATAGCTTATTAACTCAAAATATAAAATGTAACATAAGCAACCAGATTCAGAACACATTACTTCACAGTCATTGTGCACTGAATCTTGTCACTGATACTGCAGCTTTAAAAAAAATAAAATTTGCTGTTTTAGTTTTTAAGTTCTGTTTTTTCATAAAAATTACACTGCTACATATCTTCAATCAAAGGTCAAGATGAAATTGAATGTTGCCCATGAAAGTGTAAGCTTACAAATCAGTGTTCACATTGATCATCAAAATACTTGATCAAGTATTTGTCAAATAGTAAAAATGATCTATTGAAGGGTTTATCTGTTTATTTTTATAATGAAAGTGCATTTTTAATCTTCATTGTGATAGTGGCAATAAATATTCAATATTCATCTTCTGTTATATGTATTGCTTTTCATTTATTTATTTCTGCAAGATTAGATGTGCTATGCAATTTGTAGCGCCTAAGAAAATGCTTAAAATTATAGTGGGGCTGGGATAGTCTATTTTATAGTTTGCATGGGATCTCTGAGCAGACAAAAATGAACTTCCTTAAAGTAAAACAAGGCTGGTGTTTGACAAATGGAAACATTAAGATGTGAGCTGTTTTTAATGAAAGATTAAGTTTGTCACCTAACTCATTTCAGCCCAAACGAGTTAATCCAATCCTGGTTTTCTACCATGTCATCAATTCTGGTTTTCTACCATTTCATATATAGAGGTGAAGTCTTCTTTTTGTCAGGGAAATCAGCACTACAAGTCCATTCATGCAATGAGGCAAAAACAGGTCTGGGTCAATATATTTTGTTTGACCTGGTTGAATTGGCAAACCTATGAGAGATCCAAAAAAAACCTATTCTCATGCAATTAAGAAGGTCCCTAAGCAAGAAATCAAAGAGGCAGATGTGCTAAGACAAAAGCAGCTTTACAAAAGTGTTTATGCATGTTGAAATAGCAAACAGCATGCACATTTTAACTCACAATATTTTCCATTTCATGTATAGAATTTTGAGTTTGCAAAATTTACAAAAATTATGCTAAATTATTAATAAATTGAAAAATCCTGTGAATCAACTCATGAGCAATTTAGAATTAGCAAAATTATTTGTGAAAAATGTTGCAAACGTCTATTTGCAAAGCTAAGGTGTATTTACATTTTTTTTTGCTCTATAGTTTGTAAATCTGCAAAAACTTTATTGCAGGAGAAATGTGCATTTCCATATTATTTCAATGAACCAACACCACAAGAAAACTTTAGGCAGTACTAGCCCATTTCTGTGAATTCCCTCACTGATTAGTACATCAAAGCCTGATAACACCTTTATCATGAGTACAGTAAAAGTTTGGTTATTCAGTATCCATAAGAAATAGGGGGTACCTGTAGTGTTTGACAAGGAGCTGTGGATCCTTTGCCCGAGGGGGAGTTGACACTACCTGAGGGAACGGACTCCCACAGGTCCCCACCTTCAGGAGGCAAAGATGAAGACATCGCCAAAGTTCAGTCCTAAGTCAGAAGCCAGAGGATCACCAAATGTCAGTCCGAGGTCAGGAGCCAAGAATCACCAATTGCCAGCCGAGGTCAGAAGCCAGATATCCATCCAGAAGCTGAGGAAGAGCAGCAGGAACAGGACTTGGAAGGGCGGGCAGGCAGGGACAGGACTCGGGAAGGCAGGAGCGAGAGCACAATGAAGCACAGACAACTCACAGAAGCGAGCAGATTCGTTGCCAAGTTGGAGAATGGAAGAAGGAGGCTCCTAATTAATAGTCCCTGAGCCCTGACATCATCCATCAGCTGAAACAGTTTAAGATGATGTTGGCCCTTTAAGAGAGAGCCAGGGGGCGGAGCTGCATGCCTAGGAAGGAGGCAGCTGAAGCAGGAAATGTTGTGTGGCTCGATGCCACAAAGAGGAGGTTGAGCATTGTTGTTCCCCCCATGGAGCGCAGAAGAAAATCAGCCGCTGGGGTAACCAGGCAGGAAGAGGCCAGCAGCCTGCGTCGACGCTTCCCTACTGCTGCGAGAGTGCCGGTGGTGGTCCTGACACCATGGATGGAGGTAGGGGGGGCCAGCTGTGGCCACCCACGGCTGGAAATCCTAACAGTACCCCCCACTTTAGGGCGCCTCCCGGGTGGTTTTGGTTTGGAAGGGTGGTCCGCATGGAATTGGATGAGGAGGTTTTTATCCAAGATATTGGCAAGCGGCTCCCAAGAATTCTATTCGGGGCCGAACCCCTCCCAAGCCAGTAGTTACTCCCATTTCTTCTTATGTTTCTGGATGTCAAGTTATCTCTTGGACCTGATAGGTGGAGTCATCCTTGCTGGAAAGAGGTTGCGGTTCAGGTGGTGTTCTGGATGGCCATGTCAACACCAGTGGTTTTAAAAGAGATACATGGAAGGTGTTGTGAATCTTAAGGGATGGAGGAAGATAGAGTTGGTAGGCTACCTTGCCTATGTGACGGAGTATCAGGAATGGACCGATGAAGTGCGGAGCAAGTCACATGGATGGTAACTTCAGTCGAATAAATCATGTACTCAGCCATACCTTCTGGTCAGGTCTAAGTGGTTGACTAGGTCTCCGATGGCAGTCTGAAAATGTTTTGGCTTTTTGGTTGGCTTTGAGCAGGGCTTGCTGGGTGGAGGTCCAAAGATGATGTAATTCTTCGGCGGAGAGTTGGGCCGCTGGTGAAGAAATGGTCACTGAGACAGGTGGAGGTGGACTAGGTTGTTTGCCATAGACCAGTTGGAATGTGACGAACCAGTGGTGGCAGAAAGGTGCAAATTGAGGGCAAATTCAGCCCAAGGAAGCAGGTCCGTCCAATTATCTTGTTTGTTATTGACATAGATGCGTAAAAATTGTTTGAGAGTCCGATTAGTTCTTTACGCTAGACCATTGGTTTGAAGGTGATATGCTGAAGTATATTCCAGAATAATGTCGAACTGACAGAGTAATATCCAGAACTTAACGGGGAATTGGGGACCCTGGTCGGACAGGATGACCTTGGGTAGGCCGTCAATTTGAAGATATGGTATACAAATAACTGGGCTAGTTGAGGTGCAGCGGGTAACCCTTGAAATGGTAGAAAGTGAACCATTTTAGAAAATCAATCGATGGTGACCCATTAGGCGGTGTTGCCTTTGGATGGGGGTAAGTCAATGACAAAGTCTGTTGAGATGTGTGTCCATGGTTCGGTAGGGACAGGCAGAGGTTGTAGCAGACCCCGAGGCAAACCTGGAGGATTCTTGTGACGGGCACAGGTATGGCAAGATTCAAAGTAGGATCGAGCATCTTTAGGCATTCCGTTAGCACGCACTAACAAAAAATAACAAAAAGTAACAAAAATAAAGGTTTTTTGTTAGTGCACGCTAACAGGAGTTAGCCCGCACTAACCCAAAAAATGATTTTCACGAAAATTCAAGGGAAAAAGTGTTCGTTTCACATTTTAGCTGATATATAATGAATTAAAAAATATCATACAATATTTCAATTCGTTATAAAAATGATTCACATCCCTAGTATATACAGCCAATTTATACAAATTATCACTACAGCAAGTCACAACAATATGATATACGCTGATGACATAAATTTGTGATCTAGAAGCTGAGCGCCAGTCAACATGAAAACACTAAACAAATATTTGCAAGAAGTGGAGATCTGATTGACTAATAACAAGTTAAGTCTAAACCATCACTGAGGGACAGACCTTGCTCTCAAGTACATTTACATGATAAAGCTATAATACTGAACCAGGAAGTAAAATTTCTGAGTGCCATTTTGGACACCTGAATATGCAGATGCATATTAGCAAAATAGTGAAAGCTTATTTATTTCAATTATGGAAATATGTAAAGTATATCCATTCTTAGAAAAAAAAAGTCTTAATTATAGTGGTCTATATGCTAACTACAACATGCCTGGACTACTGTAATTAACTCTATATAAGTCTTCCTAAAAAATAATGAAGAAGGCTCTAACTGATGCAAAACACTATAACATGTTTGGGTTCAGGGGCCACAAGGCCTTGAATTGGCTTCTAACTGCTCATGGGTTTAGTTTAAGATAATCTTCATGGTATATAAAGCTTTAAATAATTCAGCACCACAACATCTTAGCTCCCATATACAACCGTATGTGCTAGGGTGAACCCTGGATTCCTCCCAATGACTACTGCTTAAAGTCCCAGATAGATTTGTACATACTGGGTATCCAATGTACGCAAATCTATCATTTATTTTCATTGTAGATATCTTGAAAACCTGACTGGTTAGGCATACCTTCAGGAGCGAGTTGGGAAACACTGTTCTAACCCAATCTAGTCAGAAGGTTATCTTCATGAATCTGCTGCAAATTTTCTCTGGAAGGGGTGAAATATTACAGGAATGCCTCCCCTGCAATATTTCACCCCCCCCCCCCCCCCTCAATAAAATATTATGGCTTTGTAAATCTCCCAGTAAGTTTGTACCTGAGGCAACAGAGGGTGAAGTGTCTTGCCCAAGGTCACAAGGAGTGATTCACACTTGGTTCACTGCCAGCTGCTCTAACCACTAGGCTACTCCTCCACGATATAATCCTGCTCTGGATGAATTACTCCTCAAGAATAAGAAGGTAATTGAGTTTCCATAAAAACTGGCTCTTGACATCATTACTAAGCCTATTCAGATGCTAGTTTATGCTAACTAAGGAACTGAACACAGAGCAAAACTTCAGATTCCCTGATTTCATCTTCTTTGCAAACTAAAAGTAATCCATCAAAATTCTCAAAATAAATGCCAATTTTCTAAATAAGTTACGGTTCACATACAAAATAAGTTAATTTCTGCATACAGTCTGCAAACACCCATGAGAATCCTTAATAAATATGGGTCAATTTTAAAAGCATTGTTCGCGCAAAAAGACCACGTATGTGCGTGTGCAAACAACACACATTATAAGAAGCCATGATGAACATGCATATATATCTGCATGCGCGACAAGATCAAAGAGGCAGAAAAGGGGCGGTGACTGGGCATTCTGGGGCGTGGCCAAGATTAAATGCATAAGTCCACATTTTTAAAAAGCTGACCGTGGCGTGTGTTGGCTTGTTATCTGCGCAACATTACTTCTGGCCCTGATGAAGAGCAAGTCTGGAGATCTCAAGTTTTAGGGCATTTAGGATCAAATGAGGGGCTTGCAGGATGAAGAACTGAGGGGTCTGGACTACTTATTAAAAACTTTTTTCCCTTATTCAAGCATGTTTTAAAATCCACCTGCATACAGAGGTAAAAGTCACTAAAGCCCAAGCTGAAATATGCATGGGTGGTACTTTGATATGCGTGTACTTATAAGAGAAATGTAAAACTGTGTCTCTGCTCGTGCGCCGATATATATGTTTATGAGCGCATGCACATTCCTTTTAAAATTACCCTGATAGAGAGGGTAATTTTCAAAGGCATTTCCACACTAAAACAGTGTTTTTCCCACGAGAATAGTCTGTTAAACAATTGTCCACCTATTACAGTAACATAGTAAATGACCATAAAGACCAAATTGGTTCATCTACTCTGTCCAGCTAGGTGCTTAGAGTAGTCACTGCCACACCACACATATGCATATAGCCTGTATGCATATGTTTCCCTGCATTGCACAGAGGGAAGGAGTTTATACTTACGCACATATTTTTTTCATTTTCAATAGAATGTGCATAATTTTCTCAAAAGATCTCTGCACAAATTCACAGGTGTAATTGTGTGTGGTTAATTTTGTAGGATAGTTTTCATGTGGAAAGTATACTTGTGCACAGTATGCATGTAATTCCTTGAAATTTTTGTAAGCCGTTACAAAATTTGTGACTACATGGATTTTCTTACAAATGTCCACACAGCTTTGTGACATTTCAATGGTGGGTGCTGCAATTCCACATTTCCTCAATAAATACTAAGGAACTCCATGTACGTTTAGTGCTAAACTTGTATAATCAAATTGTTACACAGTCATCACTTTCTTCTGCATTCATTTAGTTATGCTCAAAACATACAATGCTCGTCAGCAGTATAGAGGTGTTTCCCCATTTTTGAGAGAATGATGTACCAGAACATAGTTTTTGTTTTCTTTTTAAATTTATAATAGGATTTTCAATACAGTTCTAAGAGATTAATTGCCAAACATATTTTGAGAATAAAGTAAGAGGCATTGCTGTGCATTTTGGCTTATACTCTGACTTATGACAGAATGTAAAAAAACAGTTATGCTATGGCTAACCAAAAAAAAACCCAAAACCTGAGGATATCATGTAACGTGAGTAACCTAACTATAATTGATTTTACAATGAATAGTACTATAGAACTTAAAGACAATTTAATTCTTCAGGGCTAGGTCACTGTTTCAAAGTCCTATCAGTAAGGAAAACATAAAACTACTCTAAAATGCACTGTGCAAGAAAAAAATACAGTCAAGACTACATCCACCATCTGGGAACTTCAGATGGAGGGTTGAATGGTCATGTCAGGGTCAGGATATACAGTTCTAAAGTGATCAGCAGGTAATAAAATACCTGAAAAGAACTTTCATAAATGTAATTATAAGTTGGTTTACTTAACATGGCTCATTTAATTATCCTTGAACTGCTGCCGAATACTTTATTCATAATTGTTCATACATTCCCTGTATATTAATAGACATATTTGGAAAGGTGGTGCTAATAAGTTTAGCAATGGCTCTGCCCTAGATCATTAAATAAAATGAATAGCTTTTTTAAATAATTCAGAGTATTATGGGAAAAGTCCATATTTGCTTGATATCCTGAATATTTTGATTACCAATAAACCTGTCAAAATAATTAAGCTGATGAGACACTGTTAATTGTAGTCAGATTACTACTATGTGATTTTGCCATTTTAACTCTTCAGTTTTTAACATTGTTTTATAGGATTTTGGGGGGGAGTTAATAACCACCCAGAACACTTTTCAGAATAGCACTGTCAAAGTAACAGCAATGACAAACATAGCATAAGTACTATCTAATCTATGTATATTGATCTCTGTACTAAGATTGAGCAGCACTAGAATTGCTATAAGTATGAAAGAAGAATAGCAGAAATCAACAAAAGGAAATTGTTATAGTAAATTAGCAATACTCAGCCAAGCAATATAAAGCCCAATCATGCAATCTTTCACTGGGTAAGAGCCAAGAATGCCTCTAAATTTCAAAGGTATTTTGCTGGGAATTTGCCTGTGACTAGTAAAGATAATGTTGTAGAAAGAGGCATAAATTCTATAAAGCTATTTTACAGCAAATGTACTTGTAATTCTAAAGTTATTCTGCTGAGGGAAAGGTAGGGTATAACTTAATTTCTTTATTGGAGGAGCACACCCACCCTCAGTGTCTTTTGTCCTCGTATAGAGAGGCTCCCGGGGGCAGAGGCTGGACACTTCATGAATCAGGACTGGGGTATATTAAGTTAACTAGACAATCCTGAAAGACAAAACAAGTTAAATCACTTGACTTAAAACAGGTTGCAAAACAGTTCATATAAAATTATTACTATAGAGACAGATGTTCAAGGGCAAGACAGAAGTTATCCAGTCTTTTGCAATAGATGCAACCTGTACGATTATCTCCCAGTTGAGGAGGGTCATATATGTGCACCAAAAGCTGAATTTTAAAAGCTCAACTTGCAGAAGTTAAAGGATACACGTATATAATGGTCTTGCGTGTGCCGAGAGGATTTTAAAAGCCAGCCAAATACACACAAATTTGCCGCCTCGTGCACAAACAAAAAGATTAAAAAAGGGGCAGGGAGTGGGCGTGGTATGAGCAGGGCATGGAATTCTTGGATTTAAAATTTAAATTAGCGCATAACTACTTACATACAATGGTGCGTGCCCGGGTTCCCTGCCGTGTAACTTTATTTCTGCTATGGATGACGTATAATGTATAAAACAAAAAAGTCTAGACAGATCAGCAGGGGTTTTAAAGCTTGGGTCTAAAAGGGGGGGAAGAAAGGCTATTAAACTAGGAGGTTTGGAAGTCCTATCCCTTTCCTAGATGAACTGGGAACGAACTGGGAAAAGTGGCAATGGCGTCGGCATGTATGTCTTTTAAAATCCCCCCATTTACCTAGAAACACAAATGACAGCAGAAAAGGAACAAATGATCCACCCAATCTGCCCAGCAAGCTTATGCCAGTATCTGCTGCACTGTGCAGGTTACCCCCCAAGCTTATTGGTTTACCAGACTGTAAAAGTCAGGGCCCTCGAATGCTGTTTGAATCCAATTTCCCTTAATCATTGACATGAAATCAAAGAGGGATGTTGGAGTTCCATCAAAAGTAACAGCTTAGTGATTAAGGGTAGTAAGCACCACACATCAGCTAGTTACCTCCATGTTTATTTGTTCGCTAAACAATAAGAGTCAGGGCCCTTGTTGGTTGCTGTTTGAATCCAGCTTCCCTTTTCTCACTGCCATGGAAGCAAAGAGCAATGATAGAGGTGCATTAACAGTATCAGGGCTTAATTGTTAAGGAGAGCAAATTCCACATTAGCAAGTTACCCCCATGCACTCTTATTTCCATCCTCTAGCGATCCAGAGTGTTTATCCCATGCCCCTTTGAACTCCTTGACAGTTTTGATCTTCATCAAATCTTCTGGAAGGGCATACCAGGCATTTACAACCCTCTCCATGAAGAAATATTTCCTGACATTGGTTCTGAGTTGTCCTCCCTGGAGTTTCATTTCATGACTCCTAATTTTATTGATTTTTTTCCCAACGGAAAAGGTTTGATGATTGTGCATCATTAAAACCTTCCAGATATCTGAAGGTCTGCATCATATCTCCCCTGTGCCTCCTTTCTTCCAGGGTGTACATATTCAGATCCTTTAGCCTCTCCTCATAAGTCTTCCAATGCTGACCCACTCACCATTTTGGTTACTCTTCTTTGGACCGCCTCTATCCTGACTTTATCCTTTTTAAGATACGGGCACCAGGATTGAACACAGTACTCCAGGTGAGACCTCACCAAGGACCGGTACAAGGCATTATCACCTTTTTTCATACTCGCTATTCTTCTCTGTATGTAGACCAGTGTTCTTCTCGCTTTAGCTAGCACTTTGTCACACTGCTTCACCATCCTCAGATCATCAGACACTATCACACCAAGGTCCCTCTCCCAGTCCATACCGATTAGTCTTTCACTGCCCATCACATAAAGCTCTTTTCAATTGCCACACTTCTTGGCATTGAATCCCAGCTGCCAAATTGTTTACCACTCCAAGTTTTCTTAAATCATTTTTCATGTTCTCTTCTCCTTCAGACGTGTCCACTCTGTTAAAGATCTTAGTATCATCCGCAAATAGACAAACTTTACCTTCTATCCCTTCTGCCAGGTCGCTCACAAAGAAACTTAACAGAATCGGTCTCAAAATTGATCCCTGTAGCACTCCACTTTACACCATTCCTTCTTCAGAGTAGGTTCCATTTACCTTTACATGCTGCTACCTTGACACCCACTCCCCAAGCTTCTCATTTTGTTCACAAGTCTCATAGGTGGGACCATATCAGAAGCTTTACTAAAATCCCAGTAAATCACATCAAGCACTCTTCCCTGATCAAATTCTCTAGTCACCCAATCAAAAAAAATCAGATTTGTCTGACAGGACTTTCCCCTGGTAAATCTATGCTACCTCGGGATGAGTAACCCACTGGATTGTAGATAGTTCACTATCCTTTCCTTCATCAGAGTCTCCAGTAATTTTCCCACCACCAAGGTGAGACTAACCAGCCTGTAGTTTCCAGCCTCCTCTCTGCTCCCACTCTTGTGAAGCAGGACCACCACCACTCTTCTCCAATCATAAGAAAATAAGAAATTGCCATGCTGGGTCAGACCAAGGGTCCATCAAGCCCAGGATCCTGTTTCCAACAGAGGCCAAACCAGGCCACAAGAACCTGGCAATTACCCAAACACTAAGAAGATCCCATGCTACTGATGCCAGTAATAGCAGAGGCCATTCCCTAAGTCAACTTGATTAATAGCAGTTAATGGACTTCTCTTCCAAGAACTTATCCAAACCTTTTTTAAATCCAGCTACACTAACTGCACTAACCACATCCTCTGGCAACAAATTCCAGAGCTTAATTGTGCATTGAGTGAAAAAGAATTTTCTCAGATTAGTCTTAAATGTGCTACTTGCTAACTTCATGTAGTGCCCCCTAGTTCTTCTATTATCCAAAAGTGTAAATAACCGATTCACATCTACTCATTCAAGACCTCTCATGATTTTAAACATCTCTATCATATCCCCCTCAGCCGTATCTTCTCCAAGCTGAACAGCCCTAAGCTCTTCAGCCTTTCCTCATAAGAAATGTTCCATCCCCTTTATCATTTTGGTTGCCCTTCTCTGTACCTTCTCCATCGCAACTACATCTTTTTTGAGATACGGTGACCAGAATTGCAACACCACTCCTGCTTCCAGGGATCTATCGAACAGGTCCTTCAGTGGACCCACCTGCACATCTCTGAGCTCCCTCATTATCCTGGGATGTACCTCATCTGACCCTATGGCCTTGTCCACTTTGTTTTCCTAGCTCTTCTGTAAACAGAGTTTCATCTACTCCACCCCCATTCATTCACAGTCTTATTAACTAGCGACAGTCCTTTTCCAGGGCTTTCTTTAGTGAATACTGAACTGAAGTATTTGTTTAATATTTTGACTATTTCTTCAGTCTCCACACATTGATTTTTGTCAATTTTCAATTTCACTAGACCCCTTCAGACCTTTCTCCTTTCTCTGATATATCTAAAAAAGGTTTTGCCACCTAGCTTTTCCTCTTTGGAAATCCATTCTTCCACCTGACATTTTGCTTTCTTGATTTCTTTCTTCACCTCCCTCAATTTCACCAGATATTCTTCCCTGTGTTCCTCTTTTTGGGGTCCTTTATATTTCTTTAACACTGTTCATTTTGCTTTTATCAGCCATCTCCTTTGAGAACCAGATTGGTTTCTTATTTCTCTTACTTTTGTTTACTTTACTAATATATAGATTTGTTGCCTTTGATTGACCCACTGTTGTTCCACCTCTCTAATTTTCTCCCAGTCTTCTTGTTCTTACATGGTAGAAGCAGCCATTTGTGCGCACAGGTGCTGGCCCATTTAAAATTTAAGGCAAATGTGCGCACAGTCAGGGTATGTTATAACATTCATGCATATATGTGTACATGTTATAAAATGACCGCGTCCCTGGGTGCGGGATGACGAACATGCACACATGTGCACCCAAGCGCCTCTATGAAAGTTACCATCCAAGTGTCAGAACTTCTGGCCCTCAAAGAATGAGCACAAGGTTTAGGAGTCAGAGATGATGGTCTGAAGGAACTTAAATAGAAAGGAATGTCAATGAGGTTTATAAGGATATATTAAGAAAATTCCCATCTCTACTCTGATAGCCCTAGTACAACTATGGAGGTGTAACATTATGAAGTAGGACAGCATAAGCCTTGTACATCAAGAAGAGATCCAGTAGTAAGGACCAGCTGTGAAAGTGATATATTATCCTCTTGTGCCATGGATACATCTCTTATAGGAGGGACACAAGTTGCGAGATTAGGACCACAGTGGTCACTGGTGATTCTATCATCAGAAACAAAGACAGCTGGGTGGCTGTTGGTCAGGAAAACCACATAGTGATCTGTCTACAAAGTGCAACAGGAGTTTAGAAAGTGCTGGGAAGGATAATGCCTTCATGGTACATGTTGGTACCAATAATATAGGGTAAAATAGAAGAGAGTGTTATTAAAGCTCTGTTGTTAAAGCTGGGAATTAGCAATCTGTTATTAGAGCTCTGTTGTTAAAGCTGAGAGATAGAAATCTGTTATTATTTAGAATAGTTGTGGGTGGATCCTTGGACCAGTGGCAGGTGACCATGCCCTCAAGGGAGCTCCCGAGAGGGACCACTGGTCAGGCTTAGTGTAGGAGACAGACACACACTAGTTCTTTTATTAGACAATATATTAAACCACCAGAGGTGGCAGTAGTGAGCTGGAAGCGCCCGGCTGGGCTGTAGTCCCTCAGGTATTGGAACAGCGATCCCAAGGTGGCTGAGCTGTAGAGAAACTAAAAAAGTGAGTAGGCAAGATATGCAGAGTTCAGGAACAAGTCCTTGATGGTAACACTCACACAATAGTCTCTTGAGGCAGCCCAGGAGTTGGTATGCATTAGGCCCTTGAGGAGCGAGTACCTGGTTCCAGAGAAAGCTCTGAGAGATAGACAGAACTCACTGATGTTATAAGCAACAAAGACTTTTTAGTAAGCAATATATTAAACCACCAAAGGTGGCAGTAGTGAGATGGAAGCGCCCAGCTGGGCTGTAGTCCCTCAGGTATTGGAACAGCGATCCCAAGGTGGCTGAGCTGTAGAGAAACTAAGAAAGTGAGTAGATAGGATATGCAGAGTTCTGGAACAAGTCCTTGGTAATAACATTCACACCATAGTCTCTTGAGGCAGCCCAGGAGCTGGAATGCAGTAGGCCCTCGAGGAGCAAGTACCTGGTCCCAGGGAAAGCTCCTAGAAATAGATGGAAACTCACTGTTATAAGCAGCGATGACTTCTTAGCAGAATTGGTATTCAGGAGCTGGTCCGGGACGTGGGCCCTCGAGGAGCTAGTACCGGTTCTGGACTGCGACCTGAAAAGAAAGAGAGCGAGGCCCCCGGGGAGCAGGTATCTCTAGTGAAGTCTGAGAAGGCAGAGTAGCTAGGTTTGCGGAGAGTGAATCCCATCCGCAACGATACCCTTGCTAACTCTTCTTGTTAGCGAAAACTGAGACCTTAAATATCTGGAGCTGATGATGTCATCTCAGGGGAACACCCCTGAGGTTCGTGCCAACGCCGGTACATTAGTCGGGCCGCGCGCGCCCTTAGGCATCTGGTCAACATGGTGGCTTGCAGCGTCGAGCCGGTCCTGGAATGCCGGAGGAAGACGGCCAGGAGACGCCGCAGTAGCTAGCCTTCCATCAACCCCCGGAGGGTGTCGCCAATGAGGTAAGGTGGGAGGAGCAGAGACGTCGAACAGCGACGGACACAACAGAGAGATTATTGAAATCCAGAATCTCAAGGGTAGCATTCTTTGAAATGCTACTTGTTCTATGTACAGGGCCAGAAGAGTTTTGGAGTCTCAATACATGGACAAGATAAAGGTGCAGAGAGGTGGGATTTAGATTCCTAAAAATATGGGAAGCATTCTGAGGAAGGGGTGTCTATTCTGTTGATGGCCTTCACATTAACCAGTATGAAATCAAGCTGCTGGCAGTACATTGTTGTGTAAAGATGGAGAGTATAGCTCAGAGCTTTATACCAACAGGTGATATGCATCCACTAGAAATAATAAGTTTCATTGAAGCAGAGGATGAGAGGTATTTAAATAAATTACTAAATTTCAGGACCAATTTTGAGCTGTCTGGAAAAAAATTAAAATAGGGCAGGCAAGATATGTTAAAAAAAATAAGGACATGCTGAGGTTTCTTTATACCAGTAGAAATCTGAATACCAAAATTGCTGAGATGTATGATGAATGGGGAACATAGCTATAATGGGCATCATGGAAATCTTGTGGAAAGACAGCCACCAGTGGGATACAGAACACATACAGATAAGATGGGGAAGGTAGCAACCATCTATGTCAAGCGTTTCATACAGTAAGTAAGGTTAAACTTCCAAAGGATACAAACCAGACTCAAATCCCTATAGATGGACTCCCAAGATAGAATAGGAAAAGATAAGTAGTTTGGGTATAGTACATACACAACATATAAAGATATGATGGCGGAGGAGTGTCACACAGTAAGGTTAAACTTCTAAAGGATACAGGTCTTCTAACATCTCTATAGATAGAATTTCCAAAAAAGAATAGGAGAAGATAAGTAGTGGGGTATACTACCACCCTCCAAACCAGTGGTAAAAGATAAGAAAATGCATGCTGATATTAAGCATGCCAACCAAGTGAGAAGCACAATAACATTAGGGGATTTTAATTACTTCACCATTGATTGGGTAATTGTTTCCTCAAGACATGGTAGGAAGATGATTTTTCTAGATATCACCAATGAATGATTTTTGGAGCAGCTATTCAGAAACCTCATGAGACAAGATGCTATCTCAGACAAAAAAGGGGAAACAGTGATAGAACCACTGGGCAAGAGTGACTACAACATAATCAAATTTGATATATATATATTAGACTAAATGTCTAGGACCAAACTGCAGTGGGTTTGCCTGAATTTCAAGAAAGGAGATTATTAAAGAATGAATGAAGAAGCTGGCTGGAAAGAAACCAAAAGGATCCAATAAAAAGAATCAAGTTGTTGCATGCCCCGGCCATGCTAGGCCTGCGCCCGGGTCTGCTCACCTCTCTCTTCTGCGGGATCCGGTCCTTCCTCTCCTGCTGCCGCGGCAAACCGCCTGCGTCCCCGGCATCTAGCTTCGGCTTCTCCAGCTCCCTCATGCTCCTCTGCCTCCCAGGCCTCGCAGCGCTGCCCACGCTGGGGCTTGGCGACCTACGCCACATTGGCTCCGCCTCTAGGCATGCACCACGGACCTTGGCGGGAACCAGCTCCGTGGTGCACCCTGATGAAATCACATAGATTCACTATAAAAGCGAGGGCCTTTTCCCCAGACCCTCGCCTTGGCAAATGGGTTGTCACCTTGTGTGAGCTAGTTGCCGTCCTCGTTCCTGCGTTCCTGTGCTTGTTCTAGTGTTCCTGCATCTGTTCCTGTGTTCCTGTACTCGTTCCAGTGTTTCTGAGTTTGCTCCTGTGTTTCTGTGGTCCTTCCAGTGTTCCAGCACCTGTTCTTTGTTTCGTTCTATGTTCCGCAGCACAGGTTGTACCCTTCTCGGACTGATACCCGGTACTGACCTCTGCTTGCCTCTGACCATGCTTGGACTGATACCTGGAACTGACCTCTGCTTGTCTCTGAACACGCTTGGGCTGATACGTGGAACTGACCCTTGTTTGGCTGACCATCCTCGGTCAGATACCCTGGCTTTGACCCTTGCGCTCCATTTGGACACTCTCTTTGCTTCTCCTGTGACCACCAGGTCCGCCTGCCTTGACGTTGTCAGCGGCCTTCCTCGAGCTAGACCACTAGGCACTGCCTATCCTGCCCAGAGGACCTTCAGTTCCTGCTTCATACCTGTGGTCTCCGGTGCTCTCTGTTCCGGTCTAGCTCATCTGTTCACCATCAGGCACGCACTTCTACTCTTCGTGGGCACACCTCTCCACCACCTTCTCTCCGGGAGACCCCCAGAGGCCCACCTAAGCCCAGGCAATCTGGGAATCCAAGGCTCAACCCGCAGAGCCCCCGGGCCATTATCGATTGTATTATATAATATATTGTAATTGAACCTATTGTGGCACTTTACATGTTTACATGTAAAGTGCCACATGTGCCACATATTTACATATAAAGTTTACATGTAAAGTGGTTTACATGTAGACACTTTAATTTATGTGCCTACATGTAAACCGTTGCGATGGCATATAACTTAGCGACGGTATAGAAAAGATTTTAAATAAATAAAATAAATAAATTGGTGAAGCTTCAGCTTGCCTCTGTTTCCTTGTGTGCTGCGCCTCCTGGCAGCAGGCGCCCTCTGGGTCCCCTCAGAGGTTTGTACCAATCCTGTGCCAGGCCAAGGGTCCACCTCCAGCGCAACACAATTTGTGCATGATGCATGGGATAGTTTTTAAAATACCATATTGGAAGCTCAATTGACATGTATACCACTCATTAAAAGAGGGAGGAAAATAGCAAGATATTACCAGCATAGCTAGACAGTGAGGTGAAAAAGGCTGTTATAATAAAGAAATATTCCTTTAAAAAATGGACTCAACAGATGAAAACAGAAGGGAGCACAAACAATGCCAGAATACATGTAAAACACTGATAAAGCAAGTCAAACGGAATTTCAAGAGAAAGCTGACTAGGGAGGTAACAAATAATAAAAATAGTAATAATATTAAAAGGGTTTTTTCCAGTATATCATAAGAAAGAGACCAGCAAGGAAGGCAGTTGGTTTCTGGATGTCAAGGAGTTAAGATGGCTATCAAAATTAAGCTAAATTATTTCTCTCTGTCAATCTTCACCAGAGAGGATGTTCAAAACAAAGGCCTTTGGGATGATGCCTCTGAAGTGCTAAAAGGCATCATTGTGAAGAATTATATAAGTTAAACAGTAACAAGTCCCCAGAGCTAGATTGAATCTGATCCAGAATTCTGAAAGAATTAAAACCAGAAATTGCAGACACACTTACACATTTGCAATTTTGTCACAAACAGCAGCTGCAATACCAGAGGACTAGAAGGTGGCCAATACATGCATTCAAGCACATACACTCATTCACTTCTCTACCTCTTCCATAAACACATGCACTCTTCATTGTTTCTTCTTTCCCCAGGCCTGGAAAATTCTGCATACTTTATATTGGTCAAAATAACAATATACATGAGAGTCTTTAAGTAATTACATTTTAAATTAATACAGAAAAAAGTTATTACTTAAAGATGCAGAATTTTAAATATTTTGAGAAGAATTTCCCTAGAAATTTACTATAAGAGTGTCTCTTCCACTCGCTCTCCCTACTCCCCTGGCCACTTTGCCCTCCCAGGCCGCAACTCTTCCACTTGCCAGTATCTCTCCCCTCCACTTCTAGGCTCAACCCCTTCCACTATCTCCACTTCCAGCATTTGACCCCTCTCTCAGTACTGCCCCCTCACACAGGCTGTCTCTATCCCTCCCCTTTCTCTAGTGTATATACACACCTTCTCATACAGGCTCCCTCACTCTCTCGCACACATACAGCCCTCATAAGGCTCTTTCTCGCATACACATCCCCTCATATAAGGTCCCTCCCTTTCTCGCACACACACACACACACACACATCCCCTCATACAAGGTCCCTCTCTCTCTTGCATACACACCCACACAGGCTCCCGTTCTCTCACATGTACACCACCCTCACAAAGGCTACCTATCTCTCTCTCTCACACGCCCCTTGACACAGTCTCTCTCTCATACATACACAATCCCTTCACACACATCAGCTTCCAATCTCTCATGCACATAAACAATCCTTCACAATCTCCTCACATAGGCTCCCTCTCTCTGGCAACCACAAGCAAGCACCTTCACACATGCTATCTCTCTCCTCCCCAAGCACCCTCACACATGCTCTCTCTCATATCCCCCCAAGCACCTTCACACATGCTCTCACCCCCCCTCCAAGCACCTCACACATGCTCTCTCAACCCCCAAGCATCCTCACACTTGCTCTCTCTCACCCACCAAGCACCCTCATACATGCTCTCTCAGCCCCAGGCTCACAATTTCTCACACACATACCCCTCTACAGACACTCTCTCACCAGAGCTTTCATCTTCGCCACAAGCGGGATGAGCTCCGTTCGCAGCACGCTGGGGCCTTCATCTTCACCGCGAATGGGATGTGCTCCATTTGCAGCATGCCAGGGCTTTCATTTTTGCTGCGAGCAGGACGTGTTCTGCTCGCTGTACACCTAGGTCCCCCCTCTATCTTTAATATTTTCGAGGGAATTCTGCACAAATTCTGTGCTCCGCAGTAGCACAGAATTCCCCCAGGACTATCCACTGGAGGCCCCTGGGTCATCTATTGTTTTGGCAGCAGAGTAAGGTGGCCGCTAGAGGACTTTGGGGGGTAGTTTTTGCTGCTTCCCTATTTTGCCACCTGAAGCAGCTGCCTCACCCTGCTTCATTATAGAACCGCCCCTGCCATGGGGCATACAATGAAGCTATATGATAGCAGATTTAAGATGAAAGCAAGAAAATAGTTCTTTATTTAGTAGATAACTTGATAAAGGGGATGGAACAGCTCCCCTATGAGGAAAGGCTGAAGAGGTTAGGACTGTTCAGCTTGGAGAAGAGATGCCTGAGGGGGGATATGATAGAGGTCTTTCAGATCATGAGAGGTCTTGAACGAGTAGATGTGACTCGGTTATTTACACTTTCGAAAAATAGAAGGACTAGGGGGCATTCCATGAAGTTAGCAAGTAGCACATTTAAGACTAATTGGAGAAAATTCTTTTTCACTCAACTCACATTAAAGCTCTGGAATTTGTTGCTAGAGGATGTGGTTAGTGCAGTTAGTGTAGCTGGGTTCAAAAAAAGTTTGGATAAGTTCTTGGAGGAGAAGTCCATTAACGGCTATTAATCAAGTTTACTTAGGGAATAGCCACTGCTATTAATTGCATCAGTAGCATGGGATCTTCTTAGTGTCTGGATAATTGCCAGGTTCTTGTGGCCTGATTTGGCCTCTGTTGGAAACGGGATGCTAGGCTTGATGGACCCTTGGTCTGACCCAGCATGGCAATTTCTTATGTTCTTATGGATTTTACTACTGCAGTATCTAGTCAAAGTAAAAAGCATAAGCAGCGTTCAAAAAGGGTCTGGATATATTCCTAGATAATAAGGACATAAATAGATATTAGAGATTTTGTGGGGACTAAGTTTCTACACATGCATATATATCAAAAGGGAGTGCTTAGATGAACTCTGATTTGGTTTGTTGGGTGTTACTAGTATCTGTTAGAGATAGGACATTAGGCTAGATGAATCACTCCTCGGATCCAGCTTGGCTATTCCTATGTTCTTAAATAGAGAAGATACATTTTTCACAAATATGCACATTGTTAGAACAGATTTTATTTAGAAAGAAGTACATTTTGCTGTGGCTTTTTATATGCAGAATACCATAAATGTTTGCATTCAAATGGAGAGATAACACTCCCAACAGCAGTATTCAGAAAACTATTTATTTCTGCTGTTCTTTGATGATGTGAGACTGTTTGTAGTGTTGATATAAATTATCTCCACCTACTGTTTTGTCTCAGTATGTGTTCATCCTGTGAACTGTATATCACCTCTCCAGTATGGCTCTGTGCATCTCATCAAGGCCACCTTCTGCTCTTTTTATGGCTACAGTCACAAGATCTGGTCAAAGTTCAGTCTAAGGTCATAGAAGGTACACTCCTTTGCCAAACAAAAGAAACCTGTAGTCCTTTATACCAACAGTATGTTTTTCTTTCTTTATGCACATAGCCTCGACAAGAGAGAAACTGATCAGTATTGTCTAGTCCTTCATTATTACGCAGAAAAAAGCTGTTTTGGAAAGAAAATTCGATATTTTACATTTTTAATTTACATAGAGATATATATATCTATGCACATACACATAGGGAGAATAACTTTCAAATAGCCGAGTGTGCACCTATATATATATATAGACGCGCAGAACTCTATTGTATTTTATAACCTATGCATTTATGATATACGCAGATTTAAAATACGTACAAATGTACCCTGCAACATATGCGGTGCCTGTAAAAAATATGTGAATACATAATTGCACTGATACAGATAAAGTCCAATTTATCTGTATAAGTAGCAGCATTTAGCTGGATAAACAGTGCACACCTGCTATACTTCATATTTTTATATCTAACTTTAAAAATATGCATGTGAAGATTTTACCTATATAATTAACATGTATTTAACCCCCCCCCCCCCCCACACACACACACACTTTTACACGTGTAAGACAGGAGATTTTCTAACATGTACACAGCAATGAAATTACCAGTTTTACTAATTAGTCTACCTGTTCGCCCAGTCCATCTGTAGGTCATCAAGAACCTCCTGGCTCTTCAGCCTGAACTCCCCAAATTTCACCTAGACCCCACCCCCCATCAGTATTTCACTTTTAAAATATTTATGATAACTTATTCTAGATATAGAGGTGTAATTGTACACAAGTAAGCTGCAAATTTACGTGTAAATTGCTTATAAAATAGCTCGGCCCTGGAATGCCCCTGGCCTGCCACTTTTTAACAAGGGCAAATTTATTCACGTACCCTTTCTTAGACTTGTATTCTGAGGTTTATAAAATAGCATACTATTAGCAAATAGCATACTAAATATGCTATTTACACACGCATGAGCTGAATTTTCATGCAACTCTTTGAAAATTCACTTTACAGTGTACAGAACATGCATTTATGATAAGAAAATAAAAAGACAAGTGCAACAGAACTGAAAACAGAAATATATCAACAGTTTGAATAATGAAATTAAGGAGGATGATCAGAGGAAAAGTTGACATTCATTCTAAAGCAGAGAAGCTAGATTCTGAAAAGCATGGAAGTGGTAAGACAAAAGCTTCTGACAGGCAAATTGGAGAGAACATAATGGAGAGTATAGATCAATTAAACAAGCTTTGAGGTAATGGAGAAGAACCACATTCTAAAAAATAGTTAAATGCTGTAAGCATGAGTTGTGACCTTAGGTGAAGCAGGAGCTGTGAACTAGTAGGGAAAATTAAAAACAAAATGGGTGGCAAATTTGAAAACCAGCTGGAGGGGATAGATATGAAGGTGAAGCCAACCAATAAAGAGCAGAGATTACAGATTTCTAGACAAGTCATTATGAAAGCTTCAGCAAGGAGTCAAGCAGTGGTAAGAGAGATAAAAGGACAGATTTTGAGTGAAATCTGATTATGAAAATGTCAGGATGATGATTCCTGTAATGTGATGTAAGAGTTAAAGGACAGAGAAAGGTCAAATGTAATTCCCAGGTTACAAAGAGCAGGAGAAAAGGAAACAGTAGAGTCAGAAACTATGACTTAAAGCTATTTATGAGAGATCCAGTGTGAGGCTCAGCTTAGCCTATAGTTACTTATACCATCAGAAAAGGCATAGCAGAAGAAAAATTAAAGGACAAATGACCAAGTCTTGAAAAACACCAGCCAAGAAAGGTGGGGTAAACCTCTTTTCTGACATCTTTTTCTTTGTTTCTATAAATCCAAGTGAAGATAAGGAAGAGAGATGTATAGAGTATTTGCCAGTGAGGTTAAAGAGGATTGAGGACAGTTGATATTTAATAGAAGCAGGAACATTGTATATACATGAAGAAATGTTATTTCAATTGAATTATACTGCCAAATTGTAAAGAAGCAAAAAGAGTGTAAGAAGATGAGGAAGAAGGGATATGCAAATTCACCAGTATTCACATTGTATTATTTTAGTGTATTCCTAGAATTAAAGATCAGATTCATCATCAAGCAGCATTTTTACATCACTGCAGTGCTAGGGCACAGATGTCAGTAACAGGGACGGAACAAGAGAGAACAGGGTCATATTATGCATAAAAGGCTAAATTTGCAAAAAGCCTGCATGGAGGATGAATATCTAAAATCTACACTGAGATGTCTTTCAACATAAGTTAAACATTAACAAATGTTGAAACACCTATGTCCACAAATCATAGACATCTAACTGAATAGCAATCGAACTGGACAGTCTAGACTAGCATGTCTCTGCAAAAGATGGCCAGATGTAACTTTTGAAACATTGGACACTGAAAGGTAAAACTGTGTGTGATTCTGCACAAAACACAAGGCTGTATAGTCCAAAGGCCTAGAACAGTGACACAACACAAAAGAATCAATAAGGAGTCATATATTCACTGCACTCAGGCAATAATTGATCAGCTGACAGTGATTAATACTCCTTTAATCTTTTAATTAATTCTAAGTGTTGATAGCTGTCAGAGTTATCAGCACAATATTAAGTGGAGCAGTAGGAGGTAAGAACCTCTTCTTCCACTGCTCAATACTGGGGAGAGGTTTTGAGGTTCAGCAATAGGGGGTAGGAATTTGCAGACACTCACTGTTAAAGGTAAGGGATGGGGGAGGGGAGAAATAATAACTTTTTTTTTTATATAACCATATCTTGGGGGGGTGAGAGAGCTGCTCACACAACTTTTTTTTTTTCATCTTGGTGGCCAGGAGGTAGGGGAAATTAACTACTGCCCTGATACTTTTTTTTAAACAATATTCAGTAAGCCCATAAGAGGCAAAGTTATGCAAATAAATGTAGCCAGGTAATTTTAATTGACTATATTCAGCAGAAGACTTGTCTTACTGAATATACTGCCTAAAGTTACCTAGCTTTAATCATGAAAATTACCGCTTGCCGAAATACTCGGTATGGACCCGAAAATATATATATAGAATATAAAATAATGTAATATAATGCTAACCCAGCAAAATGTTTCAATCTGTCAAAAGTCCCGTGATTGGAAAGTAATTTGTATGTTTTATTTTTTGTTATAAGAAGAAATTTAAATAATTTTCTAAGAATAAGAATTATCTACAAAATGGGGTAATTTTAAAAAGGATTTATTTATATACAAGTAGTATATATTATAGCAATTTTCAAAAGCCCATTTATGCAACTAAAGTATATTTACACACACAAAACATATTGAGCACCAGAGCTGGCTATCCTTGAACTAGCACATTTACAATATTTTTAGGTTATCCTTACATTAATCCAATAAAAGCTATCATAGACTACATAGAATCCAGCTTTCTCCAAGAGTCATATAGCAACTAGATCACTGCTTTACATAGTCCAACCATTAATGGTAAATAAAATGCCTCTTTTTATTTTTGTCCGAGTAAATTTTTTCTCAACCATGACCCTTGTCTCTTTTCTCTGCTTTTTTCTTTTCTGTCTTCACCTAATTCATTTTCCAGGCTATCATTTTACCATTTTTCTATCTCCTGTCTTCATCATTTCCTTTCCTATCTCATTCTCCAAGATCAATTTTTGGTTCATTTCATTTTTCTGCCTCAATTTTTTTCAGCCTATTTCTTTACTACCACCTGCATCTAATGTCTCTTTCTCTCTTCACCATCTCTCACCTTCCAGTTCTTCCATCCCAACACTTTATCCCTAGTTCTCCATTCTATCCCCCTCCTTTTTAATCTCCTGATATCTGGCTCCCTTCTCCCACAACAGCCATTCTCTCTCTGACTCTCTTTCGACTATCCATTATCTCCAGTGACACATACTCCCCAACACCTCTCAACCATTTCATTTCTTCACCCTCTCATATTTTCCCATCCCTTCCAGTCTGACTCACTCACCCACGCATCATCCCTGCTGCCTCATTCCCAATTATCCCTTCCAATGCTTTCTTCATAACCTGCTCTCAGATTCACTTTCTCCATCACTCATCCTTTGCATGCTCTCCTTCCCCCCAACCCCCATCCAATATCTCCATGGCTCTTTCTGATATACCCTTCCTCATCACTCCTTCTGGCTCAAACACACACACCCAACCCATCGCCCCTCTGTATGTGTGTGTGTTTGTGTGTGTATCTCTCTTAGGGATGTGAATCATTTTTCAACGATTAAAATTATCGTCCGATAATTTTAAAATCGTCATAAATCGTTAAAGAACACAATACAATAGGAATTCCCCCGATTTATTGTTAAAAAATCATTAATCGAGTTAGTGCGCACTAACAGAAAATGATACAAATTGACACTTTTCAGGTCAGTTAGGAATGAATATGTATTCCTATTGGCTGGCTGCCCTCTTATTTATTGATGTTACCAAGGTTCCCACTGAGGTGATGGTTGGGGGGATGGGAAATGGAAACGGTTGGTAGCTTGACAAAAAAAGTAATGTGATCAGTCAATGTGACTAGAACTTGTGCCCTATCCCTGATACCTGGAGTGTTGTGATCTTTCTGCACGCAGTGCCCTATCCCTGATACCGGGGGTGTTGTGATCTTTCTGCACGCAGTGCCCTATCCCTGATACCGGGAGTGTTGTGATCTTCCTGCACGCAGTGCCCTATCCCTGATACCGGGGTGTCGTGATCTTCCTGCACGCAGTGCCATATCCCTGATACCGGGAGTGGTGTGATCTTCCTGCACACAGTGCCCTATCCCTGATACCGGGGGTGTTGTGTTCTTCCTGCACGCAGTGCCCTATCCCTGATACCGGGAGTGTTGTGATCTTCCTGCACGCAGTGCCCTATCCCTGATACCGGGGTGTTGTGATCTTCCTGCACGCAGTGCCATATCCCTGATACCGGGAGTGGTGTGATCTTCCTGCACGCAGTTCCCTATCCCTGATACCGGGATGTGTGCAGGAAGATCACAACACCCCAGGTAACCGGGATAGGGCACTGCGTGCAGGAAGATCACAACACTCCCGGTATCAGGGATAGGGCACTGCATGCAGGAAGATCACAACACCCCCAGTATCAGGGATAGGGCACTGTGTGCAGGAAGATCACAACACTCCCGGTATCAGGGATAGGGCACTGTGTGCAGGAAGATCACAACACCCCCGGTATCAGGGATAGGGCACTGCGTGCAGGAAGATCACGACACCCCCAGTATCAGGGATAGGGCACTGCGTGCAGGAAGATCACGACACCCCCGGTATCAGGGATAGGGCACTGCGTGCAGGAAGATCACAACACCCCCGGTATCAGGGATAGGGCACTGCGTGCAGGAAGATCACGACACCCCCGGTATCAGGGATAGGGCACTGCATGCAGGAAGATCACAACACTCCCGGTATCAGGGATAGGGCACTGTGTGCAGGAAGATCACAACACCCCCGGTATCAGGGATAGGGCACTGCGTGCAGGAAGATCACAACACTCCCGGTATCAGGGATACGGCACTGTGTGCAGGAAAATCACAACACTCCCGGTATCAGGGATACGGCACTGCGTGAAGGAAGATCACAACACTCTCGGTATCAGGGATAGGGTACAAGTTCTAGTCACATTGACTGATCACATTACTTTTTTTGTCAAGCTACCAACCGTTTCCATTTCCCATCCCCAATATATTGTCAGTGGGAACCTTTGTAACATGAATAAATAAGAGGGCAGCCAATAGGAATACATATTAATTCCTAAACTGACCTTAACTGACCTGAAAAGTTTCAAATTGTATCATTTTCTGTTAGTGCGTGCTAACTTCCTGTTAGCGCGCACTAACTCCCATTAGTGCGCACTAATCGGAAAAACCGATTTTTACTAAAAAATCATGCCAAACACGATTTTCTTCTCCTGCCAGACGATTTTGATCGTTAAGACGATCAGGCACACGATTCACATCCCTAGTCTTTCTCTCTCTCTTTCTTTAATTCTTACCCCTTCCGAGCACTACTACTGGTCTTCTTCACCCTATCAACTATTCACACCTCTCTGACTCTATCAACTTCCCTTCCCTTTCATCACTTCTGGCGTTATCCTCCCTTCCCTTTACCAACTTTGGTTTTCTTTCACACAGATTCTCCCATAACCACCTCAACACCATTTCTTGTTCTCTTTCACCCCCCCTGCCCCCACCCCCAATCCTATCACCACCTCTGGCTTTTTTTTCACCCATACATACTTCTCCAACTCTCTCTTGCCATTCATCCCCCTTCTACCAGCTCTCATGCACTACTTACTCTGTCTCTCTCAAGCCCACAAATCTGTCAAAACCCTAGTATTGGCCCTCTCTGACCTACATCTGAACACATATCACTGCAGATTTTAAGAAGGTAAATGGTGCCAGACTGCCAGAGCTGCTGATTTTTGGATGAAGGGAGAGGAAATTATATTCACCTGCTCACCTCCCCCCAGCTTACAACTCTCTCCTTAGATCTCTTCACGTCCTCTCTCAATAGCACTCTCCAACCCAAGCTTTTAGCTCCTTCTCACCTCCCCCAACATTTACCCCCTGTGATACTACCCAGGTATTTATCCCTTCTCACCTCACCCCCTTCAGTCTTCACCTCCTGCTGGCAGTTGAGTCTCAGGAGCACAGAACACTGCAGTCTTGCTGCAAAGGTTGCCCCAGCCTATTCCTTCCTATCCACAGCCAAATGGCAGAACCTGTAGTGGTGGTGGAATGAATTAATCTGGGAGCAGAATGGCTCTTCTCTTCTCTGAAATGTTTGCTTCATCTTTACCCCTTCTCCTCCTGTTCTCTACATGACAGGGGTGGAAAGGCTGGATTAGGCAGCAGAGTAGCTCTTCTCTGTTCACACCAGTCTTATCCCTAACCCTCTAGCATTATCTGCACCATAGGATAACCATGGGAATAAAGCTAAAAGCTATTAACTGATTCTAATCAGAGGTGTAAACACAGGAAGGATAACTTTCAAAACTGTTCATGTGCACCCATGTAAATGTTTATAAGGGTGCACACAAATTTACAGTATTGTATAACCCGCGTGCAAATGATATACGCAAGTTGTAAAATATGAGCAATATGCATGCACACATGTTCACTATGTAAAAACCTTAAGCTGCACAAATTCGGCTTATCCAGACAAATAACGGCACTTAGAATAAGTTCCAATTTTTGCAGCTAAATAGCAGCACTTAGCCAGATAATTCTGCAAAGTGCATTTGTATCTGCCAACCCTTGCGCCAAGGCAGGATTTACACTACCTTCAGGCAGAAACTCTACATGTTCCCACTGTCAGCAGGTGGATCCAGGGAAAGCAGAGACCCATCAAGATATATACCAGCCCTTTTTTACCTTGGGTTGAGCCTTTCGGTGCCACAGCTGGCAGGACTTAGGTGGGGTCTCTGCTGATGGTAGAAGGGTAGGTTCATGATCTGTCTTAGTGGTCAGGCGGCATGCAGGCTTCTATGAGATCCAAGCAATGGTCAGAGGCAGGCAGCGTATCCGAGGACCAGGCAATGGTCAGGGGCAGGCAGCAGTCAGTCATATCAAAGGTCAAACCAGGTACCCATGAAGGAGGAGGAGAGGGACGAATAGGCAGTGCAGGCAAGCAGGCAAAGACAAGAACAAGTGGGTAACATGGATGGACTAGAATGAAGACAAGGCCGGAAGAAGACTGGAATACTGGAAGCAACACGCTCTACTAAGAAATAGTATGACCTGTTGCTGAGCCAAGTTGTGTTTGAAATGCTGCACTTTTATAAAGCTCTGGTGCCAACATCATCAATAAGGACTACAGGGTTTTTCCGCCGTGGTCCCTTTAAGTATTGGCAAGAGGCGTGCGAGCATGCCTACAGAGAGGCGTGGCACTCAGCGACCCGTGTCGTCCTACCACATATGCTGGCAGAATCCTGACGTGTTTCAGGCTTAACTTGGCCAGACCGGGCCTGGATGTGAGAGCGGCAGTCTGCGGAGTTAGCCCATGGACCACCGAACATGACAAGCACTACTTGTCTAAGCAACACTTTTCTGCCTTATCCTGGTATGTAAAATAGTCAAAGAAGTCTAAAAAAAAAAAAAAAAGTACTATTTATCCAGATAAATTAAAAATTGTCTGTTTAAGGGGCTACTTATCTGGATAAGTCAGAATTTAGCCAGATAAGTGCACGTAAATGATATACCCATGAATTTGTACTTCAAATTTTAAAGGGATAAACAAATAGATTTTACTCACATTTCCCCCCCATATGACAGCTTTTACAAATGAAAGTCAGGTGGATTTTATAATGTGCATCCATCTGCAGCTCATGAACACTCTCTTGGCTCTTCAGCCTGAAATCTCTCCATTTCACCCAGACCCCTCACCCAGTGATTTTTTCACTTTTGAACTGTTTATGATCACTTACACCAGATAATGAGTAGGAATCAGCATACGCAAGTAAAAGGTTTACACGTATCACTTTGGCTTGTAAAATAGCAACTTATGTACATAAATGTTGGGCCCATCCTCAGAATGTCCCTTTTTGTTCTTACAGGCACAAGTTTGTTCATGGTCCCCGATATTCATGCCCTTTTTAAAATAGCATATACTCGCGTACATGCTATTTTACGCACACAAGTGCATCTTTTGAAAATTCACTTCAAAGTGAGTCAAATCATTTAAGAAAATCTCAAAATTCTTAAAACATAGAAACATAGAAATATGACAGCAGAAAAAGACCATATAGCCTATCTAGATCCCCTGTACTTATCCCATCTTTTCTGATTTCAGTCCTGTCCTAGTCTCTCTCCATGGGAAAGCTGTTCCATGCAACCACCCTATCTGAAAATAAATATACCCTTAAATCACTCATGCGTCTTCCCCCTTTCATGTTCATCCATGACTCCTTGTTCCAGAGCTTCCTTTCCTCTGAGATTCCTCTGCATGGATACCTTGGAGTTATTTAAATGTCTCTTATTGTATTTCCCCTATTCTGCTTTTCCTCTAGGATATATGTGCTTAGATCTTCAAGACTGTCACCTTATATTTTAAAATAGAGACTACTGACCATTTATGTAGTCAACCGATGGATACATTCCTTCTGGTTTAATTCCTTTGGAAATTGCAGTTTCCAGAACAGTACTTAGCATTCTAAATGGGGTTTCACCAGATACTTAAACAGGGGCAATAACACCTCCTATTTTCTTCTGACCATTTCTCTCCCAGAAAAATAAACAAAGCCATGGTAAAAAGCAGTAGTTGGTGTAGTTGTTTATTTGTGCACACAAAAGATGTGAAGACAAAGAAATATATTTATTAAAGCATGGTAACCTGCCCTAGCATGCACAGGATAGCAAATTAGTCTCATTAAAAATAATCAGGTCATGGCAATTGCCAGGCAAATTAATGTTATCATTGATTACCATATTTTAGTAAATAATCAGGGATGAGTAACAGCCTAATGATTTAAGCAGTGGGCTACGAACCAAAGAAACCATGATTCAAATCCCACTGCCACTCCTTGTGATCTTGGGTGTGTCACTTTACATTCATTGCCTCAGGTACAAATTTAGAGGTGAATTTTAAAAGCCCGGTGCACATTACTTAGCGGATGCATGAATAAGTCGGGCTCGCGCGCGCTGAGCAGATGTTAAAAGCAGACTAGATACACGGGTATCTAATGCAGCACACACAAAAAAGGGTGGGGGATGGGCATGTCTGGGCAGGGCATGGCCATGTCAGGGAGTGAACCAGAGATGTGCACGTAAATACTTATACACCCCGGCGTGGGCCATAAAATATGCCATACTGGGTCAGACCAAGGGTCCATCAAGTCCAGTATCCTGTGTCCAACAGTGGCCAACCAAGTTACAAGTACCTGGCAAGTACCCAAATATTAAATGAATAGATCCCAGGCTATTAATCCTTATTGATTAGTAGCAGTTTATTGATTTCTGCTCTAGGAACTTATCCAAATATTTTTTTTAAACCCAGCTACACTAACTGCCATAACAACATCCTCTGGCAATAAATTCCAGAGCTTAATTATGCACTGAGTGAAAAAGAATTTTCTCCAATTTGTTTTAAATGAGCTACTTGCTAACTTCATGGAGTTAGTTTTGTATTATCCAAGAGTAAAGAACTGATTCACTTGTAGCTGTTCAAGCCCTTTCATGATTGTGTACACCTCCATCAAGGAGCCTGCTGTGTAACTTTACTTTTGCTATGGATGACATATAAGTTAAAAATTAAAAGAAAATTAGACCAATCTGTGCAGTTTTAAGGGTCAGGGCTAACTAGGGGCATGAAAGTTATTAAACTAGGGAATATGGAGAACCTCTCTCTTATCTAGATGAACTGGGGACGGACTGGTAAAACTGAGAATGGGATCAGTGAATGCCCCATTTAAATCCCTCCCCCCAATGTACACACATATGCATGCACCCACTTAAAATTCAGAGTACATGTGCATGCGGCATGACTATTTTATAACATGTGCACATATGTTATAAAATGGCCGCATACCCGGGCTAAGGCAGGGATAAACACTGTGGATCCATAAAGTCAAGAGGCCGCCAATGAAGAGTGGGTGACTCGCCAGAATGATGGCTACTGCCTGGAGACATTACCCTTATTCAATAAACATATACATGCTTACTGTGACTCCAACATCACTCTAAGCTTCAACAGCAAGATGAAACGTGGAAAAAAGGATATACACTCACAAAGAGGGGAGTAGCTGGCTTGTTACGGCGGTTACTACCCCAAACCAAATAAGCCTGATACTTCACTTTCAATGCATATACAGCATAGTTCTCTGCTTCAACGGCAGGGGAGAAGAAAAAAACTGATACTTCACACATCCAGCAGAGCTCTCTGCTTCAACGGCAGAGGAGAAGAAAAAAGGGTTCGCACTCACAAAGCGGGGAGTAGCTGGCTTGTTACGGCGGTTACTACCCCAAACCAAATGTGCCTGATACTTCACTTTCGATGCATATCCAGCATGGCTCTCTGCTTCAACTTTCGATGCATATCCAGCATGGCTCTCTGCTTCAACAGCAGGGGAAAAGAAAAACTGATGCTTCACGCATATCCAGCATAGCTTCAACGGCAGGGGAGAAGAAAAAAGGATTCGCACTCACAAAGCGGGGAGTAGCTGGCTTGTTACGGCGGTTACTACCCCAAACCAGATGTGCCTGATACTTCACTTTCGATGCATATCCAGCATGGCTCTCTGCTTCAACGGCATGGGAGAAGACTGATACATCACGCATTTCCAGCATAGCTCTCTGCTTCAACGGCAGGAGAGAAGAAAAACTGATTCTTCACGCATATCCAGCATAGCTCTCTGCTTCAATGGCAGGGGAGAAAAAAACAAAACTGATACTTCACGCATATCCAGCATAGCTCCCTGCTTCAACGGCAGGGGAGAAGAAAAACAACCAATAAGGGCTGTATAACATAGTCTGGGTAAAACAAGCATGGGTGTAGCTTGCTTATTGCGGTGGTTACTACCCCTACTACCCCTAACTAATCAAGCTAGATATTTCACTTGGATGCAGCTCCATCACTGCTCTCTACGTTAATGGTGGGAGTGGAAGGGAAATAGAACCAAGAGCTAAGAGAAACAGATAAGTATGAGAGAAAAAATGTGTGAAGCTTGCTGGGTAGACTGGATGGGCCGTTTGGTCTTCTTCTGCCGTCATTTCTATGTTTCTATGTTATGCTTGTGCACCAGTTTGAAAGTTACTGTCCCCGATTGCAAGTCCTCTGGGGATAGGGAAATAACTACAGTCCTGAATTTAATCCATTTTGAAGAGCCAAAAAGTGGAATATAAATAATAACAGCATATAAACCTCTAAGATGGTAACTTTTAAACGTGCGGGCGGGTGCACGTGTGCACGTGACCATTTTATAACTCAAATGCATATATGCACACATATAATAAAACTTCCTAAATGTGTGCACATGTGCATGCAATTTTAAGTGGATGTGCACCTATGCAAGCAAATACTGCTTCTACTTCATAAGTGAGGGGGTTTTAATAGCATGTGTGCCCAAAGCCATAATCAGTTTTCCCAGTTTGTTCCCAGTTCACCCAGGTAAGGGATAGGACTTCCAAATCTACCCTAGTTTTAAAGCCTCCCTTCTCCCCTTTAGCTCCAGCCTTTAAAACTCCACCATTGCTATCTATCTTTATTTTATGACTTACACACCATCTACAGCAGAAGTAAAGTTATGCGGTAGGGGAACATGGTATGCGCTTGTGCACCTAAGTATTTACACACCGGTTTCAATGTAAAATCCAGTAATGCCCATGCCCCAATCCAGACCATACTCACACGCCGTCCCTTTTTTGTGCACTCAGTAGGAGATATGCTCGTATCTGGGCAGCTTTTAAAATTCGCTCAGTGTGTACCGGCCCAACATATTCACGTATCTCCTGGTTTTGGAACACGCCGGACTTTTAAAATTCACCTTTAAGTGCTTAAATATGCTGGTCATTCCTTTTGTTTGTTTAGGTGTTGGTGCTGCTGGTCTTTGCTACCACCTAGACTTTGGGGGCTCTAGGCAATCACCTCGTTTTCCTAATGATTAAGCCAGCCCTGATCTAGGTACTATGAAGTCTTTGAATCATTTTATAGTATTTTGCTGAAACACAGAAACCACAGATTTGAAACTCCTGCAGTTTGACTCAGTTCCCAGTTAGCAAGATTTATGATATTTAAAGAATTTTGACTTCCACATTTTAAAGACTTTTTAAAATTGTATCTAGAGAAACACTGAAACCTATCTAGTAGTTTCATCTGAGATTGCACGATATATTTTGTTACAAGTGAGGAGGTAAATAATTCTTAATTTATTTTACAAAGAAGTATAACTATAGATTAAAACAGGGGACTTGGTAAGTGACAATGGGGCTGATTTAAAAACCTGCGCTAAAGACGCCATGTGATTTTGCGTGTACTTGCATGAGTTTTTGCTCACATTTTTCTTGCACTAGTCTTATGTGTGTATGTAATAACGTGGTCAGTGCAGGAAAAAGGCTCATTTTGCGCGAGTGCATGCAAATGGCATGCAAAGGGAGCAATTAACTATTCATAGGATATGCAGGGATCTGAGCATTGTTTAGTGCGGGTTTTGTACGCGGGTTTTTTAGTGCCTGGTTCAGGACATGAGTTAAGTTAAAGCACATCTCTGGAAGCCAGTTTACTCCACTGCTGGCATTAATGTGGTTGTGTGTCCTTGCAGCGCTGGGGTAATCATGGATTACCTTCATTTTTTTTTGGCTGAAGAAATCTCTTCTGCATTTCCCATGCTTACAGTGTATTAGAGACGGAACATGAAAGGATTAGACATTGCTCTAACTACCTTCAGTCCCACTCCTGGACCACTAATTCTTCACTGTTTTATGTAAGGGAAAGGATTTTGCCCCATGAATTACTCATGGGTCACCACATTAATGCGGGTTTCAGCGTGGGTTTCTGCAAGATTTATTACACAGGGCCTTGACCATATGTTTTACTTTTGTGCAGATTTTCTACATGCATCTTATTTGCATACCTGTCCTTTATTACATCCTGCGAAGGTGCCTGTATTTGCTGCGTGCGCTAAAAAAAAATGCATGCAGACAAATAGCGCCTATTTCACCGTGGGTCTTATTACTTCAGCCCATCTATGTTTAAATTTAATTGTGTAAAGGAAGCACTGTAGCTGAGCTTCTGCTAATATCTGCATGTTGTATAACTGTTAAAAAGGAATACAAGAAGATAACTAAAATGAGTTACATTTGTCACTTTTAGGAAAGTGATTGCAATGGCCAATTGATGCCTGTTCAAAGCAATAAAAATAGAATCCTTCATGCTTGGTGTCTGTTTACTCATACACATAATTGGCAGTATGTAGCACTGACATGACACACCCATTGTCAACGCCACCATTATCTCTTAAACCAGAATACTGTCATACTTCTTCTATCTCATCACAGATGTGATCAAAGAAACTCAATTCATTATCAACAAAAATTCTGCAGCACAAAGAAATGGTAAAGACCCAGACCATTCAATTCATATTGTTTATCATTTTTTAAATATTCTACACATATAAGAAATGCCAAGCAACTTATGCGGTCTTATTCTGTAACACATGAGGTTAGTGGACTTAACTAATGGCCAACCTGTGGATGTGAATCTATGCATGAAAAACCCAATTTTACGCGCATAAATCCTTTTGAAAATTACTTCCTTAATCTATCTAGAATTTAGAGTAATGGGCTGGGAACTAGGAGGCACTGCTTGAGACCTTGGGCAAGTCATTTTGATTCCCATCCACTTAGACTAAGCTTTTTGAGGCAGGGACTCACTGAACAACTTGATTTTAGGTGCTACATAAATGTCAAAATAAATACATATTATAGTTTTGCTTTCATAGTTATGCTTATAGCTTTTTAACAAACCCCCTCTAATTTTACTGAAAACATACACATTAAATGAAATCTCAGGTGCTGAAAATGCTGGCAACTGAAGCAAAATGAATAAATGGAAGGAGCAAGAATACTGGAGTTTCCAGCTAAATTCTGGAGATATGATTTTTACCTAGAATCTACTTGACTATTGTTGGTCAAGTATGCTTTTGGAACAGTAAGAAAGGCCAATTAATTTATCAATCTGTACTCCTTTCTGCCATAACAAATTTTCTTCTTGCCAACAAAAAATGTGTCCATTATCAGCCAGGTCCCTGTCCTCCCAGGCAGCTCATGCAGCTGTATAATTACACTTCTTCCCTTGACAACTTGCATGATTGTTTTCCTAACAGTATATTACTTCGTTAGTACTTTCCAATATACGTTATTTTTAAACTGTCACTTTTGCCCAACTCATCCCAATTCGCACTCGTCTGTTTATCATAACAATCATTAATAACTGTCACTCCACACCATCAATTTAACGAACTCACTCCCTCATTAGCATGTTCTAGCATTTGTTCCGTAGAAAGGCTGATTATTTTCTACAACAGGCCAAGCCAATTACTTTAGCAAAATGGAATCACATTAATCAAAACTTAACAAGGTGGCAAATTTAAAGATATCAGATTGCAAAAGACAGCATAACTAATATGTCAATGTCAGAGGTACTATGTAGGTATGCAGCAGCTGTACTAAATATATCTCTTTATGGAGGCCACATGAATTTTGACGTTTCATATGATCTGACAACTAGCAAAGTGATATTAGAAGGCAAGAGGCTGGGCTAAGTTACTCGTGAAGACTTTTGTAGATTCTGGCAAAGACAGCATGCTGGTAAGAGGAAGAAAGAAAAAGGTGACCATGTCTGTGCTTGCTGGCAGTCAGCAGTTCATCATGTCTCCCTATGCCAAGACATTTTCTTTTACACTTTAAAAGATGATGCTCATCAATCATGCCCTGACAGCTGCATCAAAAACAGCTACAAACATGCAAAGCCCAGCAATTCAAAATATGCTGATAGAACTAACAAACTATTTACAGTATGTATATAATAAATACTTCTATAAGGTTTCAGGGGTAAGGAAAATATACCAATATATATTTGGAGTGTACAGTGTTTGTTTTTTTGGGGGGGTGGATGTTGATTTTGTTTCATGGAGCTTTTTGCATGATATTTTTTTAATGTTTATTTTTTTCTTTTTTCCCTAATTTCATGGTTAGTGCACACTTAAATTCTATTAGTGTGCAGTATCTGGACTTAGTTAATGCACACAATCAAACTAAAAAAAATAAATTACAAAACTACAGCATTTTTTTCTTTTGTTTCGTGGTTCTAATGAAATGAAATGAAATAGACAATAGCCTGCAGTGAACAGAGGCACTCCTGGGGGACAGGGTGGGGAAGAGTTTGCACTTACATGCATACTTTTGCATTTTTCAAGAGTATATGGGTACATTTTCCAGAAAAAAATTGTGCACAAATTATCAAGTATGTGGGTAGTTATGGTGGGATAATTTTCAAAAGGAAAATATATATCTTTGAAAAACTGGTGTAATGTGTGCATAGAAATATGATAAAAAAATAATGGAACTTGCAAATTTTACCCCAAAAATCACAGTAATATCTTCAAATAGACATATATCCTTGACCAGCTGATCTATTTAAAACTATTTAGAATGTATTTCTTCTGAATTTTTAATAACATGGCAAACAGAAAATGCAAAACTTTATTAAGGCTCTAGTTCAGAACAGGAAAAAAGAGGTCTTCTTATATGTGACGCTATGATGCCAATATTCAGTAGACTGCTTGGTAGACAAGATAACCAGCTAAGTTTGACCGGATAGCTTGTTCTGTATATTCAGCGAGATAAATGTCCTGCTGAATATACTAGCTTCCAGTGCAAGCTTGACAGAAGCTGTGCTAGATGTTGCCAGGAGTGGGTAAGTGCTGACCTTGCTCCTAGCGGGGATTTTTGAGATTGAAAGTGTGTGTGTGTGTGTGGGGGGGGGGGGGGGGGAGGGGGTGAGGGCCAGGGAGTACGGATGCAGCAGGGAGGTAAAAGAGATTGGGGAGGGGAGGGGAGAGGTGGGCAATGGCCTCACTGTTTCTTCAGAACAAGGGTTTATTGGGGGGGGGGGGGGGGAGGCACGACAGCTTTATTTAATTTGAAAATGTGTGGTACAGAATTACAAAGACTGAGAGGGCAACTTTGATATTACGTGGAGGAGACCCAAAATCGGTCCATGGGCTCCTTTAATTCTTGGGGGTATTGTGGATATCTTATTTCCTTTTCAGTTTTCAGGCAAAAGTGCTACTTACCCAGATACCTTTTTATGATACCTTACTGGGTGTACCTATTTATATCTCTATAGGAGGGCCATCTAATAGGTTGAGGTGCGATGTTGGTGGTGGTTTAAGGTTTATGAGACAGTTTTGCATGTAGAGTGAGATGTACGAACAGCACAGTACACCTTGGTGAAGATTTGATGTCATTTGGAGTGAGGAAATTCTCACAAAGAATAAATTCTGTACTATGTTATCTCACCCTAGCTTGATGGTATCCAGCTATAGAGTCCATCATGCAAGGGTGAAAAGGGAGATGGAAGAAGGGGAGCACTAAGTTTACTGCACCACAGGATACTACCGATGCGAAGCCAGTAAGTTACCGCATGGTGCAGTAATTCAAAAATTTCCATAAACACACCCCTTTTTGTTATTGCGGGTGTTATCATTTTTTGATGAATCTAGGGGTAAGTTAGCTGGATAACTCAATTCCTCCCCAGAATACCCAGTAATGCCGCATTTTTATTCAGCTAAATTATAACCAGTTAAGTAGTTATCCAGATATAATTTAGCCATAAGTGGCTAAATTTATTTATTTATTTATTTATTTAAAGACTTTTATATATCGAAGATCATGTACTAGTGCATATCACTTCGGTTTACAGATAACCAGCAATAGAATTACCATATACATGGTATACATAGAACAATAAACAGTTAACCGTGTACAGTTAATAAATAATTAAGGTATTAAACATTAAAACAAGGAGAAATTATACATTAAACAAGGAGTATTATGAATTAAACATTAGGTTTTTACAGAGAACAAATAATGAATGGGTATACATTGAACATGGCGTAAAACAAGTGAAACATTAATATGTATGGTACATTATAGGTAGTGTAGTACTTTATTGGTGGTATGGGAATTTAAGTGAAGGCTTTGGTGAAGAGCCAGGTCTTCAGTTTCTTTTTGAATGTTCGCAAACATGGTTCCAGGCGGAGGTCCGAAGGCAGATTGTTCCAGTGGTTGGGACCAGCAATCGAAAAGGCCCGTTTCTTCATTGAGGACTTAGCAGGTTGTACATGAAGGGTGCCTAAATACACTGTTCTAATGGGTCTGGAGGCTGATTGAGATCGGAGAGGGCAAGTTAGATCGAGAGTTTGAGAGTGGATGATTTTGTGTATTATAGTAAGCACTTTGTATATAATTCTGAACTTAATGGGGAGCCAGTGAAGGCTCTTAAGTATAGGAGTGATATGTTCACCTCTGCCGATGTTGGTTAGGATCCTGGCTGCAGAGTTCTGTAGCATTTGTAATGGCTTTGTTGTGATTGCTGGAAGGCCGATTAGAATGGAGTTGCAGTAGTCTATTTTTGAAAATAGTATAGCTTGGAGGACTGTACGGAAGTCCTGGAAGTGGAGAAGAGGTTTCAAATTTTTTAATATATGTAGTTTATGAAAACATTCTTTTGTAGTGTTATTGACAAATTTTTTTAAATTCAGCCGATTGTCTATGGTTACTCCTAGGTGTCTTACATGTGGGGTCGAGTTCAGTTGAGTTGAAGGTGGGTTTTCATCCTGGGTGATGAGTAGTAGTTCGGTTTTTGCAGTGTTAAGTACTAAATTAAGGCTGGAGAGGAGTGTGTTTATGGATTGTAGGCAGTTGTTCCAAAAATTGAATGTTTTTGCTATTGATTCCGAGATTGGTATCAAGATTTGGACATCGCCAGCATAAATGTAATACGTAACCTTTAAGTTAGTGAGGAGTTGGCAGAGGGGTAGAAGATATATGTTAAATAACGTTGGGGATAATGAGGATCCTTGAGGGACTCCAAGAGTGGCTTTGACTGGGTGTGAATCAACATTGTTTACTCTGACTTTGAATATCCTATTATCGAGAAAAGACTTGAACCAGTCTAATGCTGTTCCTGATATGCCAATGTCTGATAGACGTTTGATGAGGATGGAGTGCTTCACCGTGTCAAAGGCCGCAGATATGTCGAGAAGAGCCATCAAATATGGTATCTTTTTTTCAAGGCCTGTGTAGATTCTATCCATCAGCGAAATAAGAAGGGATTCCGTGTTGAGGGATTTACGGAAACCATATTGTGCTGGAGCAAGAATCTTATTTTCTTCAAGGTATTCTGATAATTGTCTGTTCACTATTTTCTCCATGTGTTTGGCTACAAATGGCAAGTTGGCAATGGGGCAAAAATTAGCCGGGTCTATTGGATTCAAGTTGGGTTTCTTGAGGAGTGGCTTGAGGGTGGATAATTTCAGTGTGTCAGGTACATATCCTTGAGTTAGAGAACAGTTGATAATCCCTGCTAGAGGCTTGGAGATAATTTCGGGAATAGTGAGCAATAATTTAGAGGGAATAGAGTCCATAGGGGGGGTGGATGGTTTCATCTTTTTGAGCAAAGATTCGATTTTGAGTGAGGTGGTGGGTTTGAAAGACTTTAATTGTGGATTATGGTCTAGGCTAGGAGAGAGGAATGAAGGTGTTCCTGTGTTTGAAGATGTCAGTGGAGCAATTAGTTTAAGGATTTTATTTTCAAAGAATTGTGCAAGTTCTGTGCACCTCGAGAGAGCTTGGTCGTCCGGGATGATTGGAGAGTTGGGTTTTGTGAGCTCAGTGACGTAGGAGAACAGTGCTTTGGCGTCATAGAGGAAATTGTGGATTTTGTTGGCATAATAGTCTCTTTTTGTACGGAGGATGTTATTTCTGTAGTTGTGCATGATGGTTTTATATTTGGTTAGGTTCTCAGTGGATGGTCTCTTTCGCCATAAGTGTTCTTTACGCCTTAGTTCTTGTTTGATTTTTTTCAATTCCTGTGTGAACCAGGGTTTTTTGTTCAAGGTGTGATGGTCTAGCTCTTTTGTTTTTAAAGGGCAAATTTTTTCTGCTACCTTATTTGTGATATTGTACCAGGAGGCAATAGCTTTGTCTATGTCTATGAAATCCAGGTTGGCAAGTTCTGTCGAGAGATGGGATCTTAGGTCCTCTAAGGTGCAGGATTTTCTGAATTGAATCTTGGTTTTGGAGAAGGTGGGAGCTGGGTTTTCCTTGATAACAAGCTCAGTAGTGATCATCCGGTGGTCTGACCATGGGATATGGGTGCATTGAGGTGAGGAGGGTTGAGTGAGGCATGAATTTATGAATATGAGGTCCAGCGTGTGGCCTGCCTTGTGTGTGGGACTGTACGATTTGAGTGAAACCCAGAGCCTTGAGGGCTGAAAGCAGTGCTTCACAATTATTGGAGAGTGGGATCATGTCCATGTGGAGGTTGAAATCTCCCATTACAATGGCTGGGGTGTTGGCTTTAATGTATTTTGCAATATACTCTACTAGATGAGAAGGGTCAGATTCCAGAAGACCAGGCGGGGCATAAAGTAAGCAGATCCGAAGCTGTTTGGAGTTAAATAGGGCGCATTCAATTTTCGAGTTGAGTTTGGTGCTTTGTAAAGTTAATCTAAACTCTTTAAATATGTCAATTGTGTAATTTAGATGGATACCTTTTGAATTATCCATTTAAATGGCTTTCAAATATTGGCCCCTGTAAGTATACTTGACTATTTCCCACAGAGCTGGGAGTAATGAAAAATAATGAAAAAAATACCTGGCTCTCTGGGTTTCCTTTTTTGGTTTCTCCCTTGTATTTCAAGCAGGACAAAGCATATTCTGTGCCTTCAAGTTTTGTTATATAATGTTAAGCAGCACTGTTACAGTCTATAGTTCATGAAATTGTACTATGATTCATTTTTACAACTTAAATAGCTATTTGGTTGGGTTGCCAGGTTGAACAAGATAAATGTGTATGATAAAAGAAAACAATGAAAAGGACCAATGCTCGTAAACATACAACATTAGTCAGTGAATTAACCCTTTCTAGTTCTTACTGTAGAATGTTTTTTTAATTTAAATTTGGACCAGTTTTGTCATCTTTGTTTTAACATGAATACTTAAGCTATTACTACAAATGTAAATATGGCCAAATAATTCATTATACAAAGCAAAATGTCTATATAACATATTCTGAACACAAAAGCTCTCTTTTAAAAACTATTCTTCACTGACTGCCTTGAGTCTTGTATCAATATGAACCGTTAGCAAAACATTTGTATATTTCTAGCTTGTAAGAGACAACTTTGCAAAATATTATTTATTGATAATATGTAAACCTATCCATAAATGGGTTAACATATATGGTTTATATCTAAATCTCATCAGGTAAATAAACAATTGGTTAAATCAAATAACAAACTCACCCAATTGACATGTAATGAAACAGCAGGGTTAAAGGTGAATTTTAAAAGCCCAGCACATACCAAAACCGGGAGATATGCACACAAGTCAGGCCTGTGCACAAGGAGCAGATTTTAAAAGCCGCCTGCATACACAAGTACTTGCAGCTAAGTGCACAAATAAAAAGTTCCAAAAATGGGGTGGGTGTGGTCTGGGTGGGGCATGGGTATTCCTGAATTTAAAATTGAAATTTGTGAATAAATACGCAAACTGGCATGCACCAGGGTCCTCTGCCACATAACTTTCTTTCTGCTCTGGATGAAGTGTAACTTATAAAACAAAAAATTTTAGGTAGATCAATGGGATTTAAAAGGTTGGGGCTTAACAGGTGGGGAGGCGGCAATTAAGCTAGGGGGTTTGGAAGTCCTCTCCCTTACCTGGGTGCACTGGGAATAGACTAGGAAAACTGGTTAAGGCATCAGCGGGCGTCTATTAAAATTTCCCCAGTTATGTGGCAGAAGCGGCATTTCTGTGCAAATATGCACAATGTTATAAAATGGCCATGTCCCTGGGCACGGCCGAAGCACACATGTGCACCAGCACACCTGTTTAAAAGTTACTGTTCCTGTATATATCATCAATTAAATAACATTGATATCACAAATATAACAGTTTTTAATCAAACAAATACATGAAAACATCTTATGCATTATATCTAGAAAATTATACAAGGAATCTCATAAATACAAAAATTAACAAAAATAACAAATCAGCATACATAACCTCACCCAATCCTCAAAAAGAATCTTCCAAATCCAAAATCACATAAACTAACCCTAAACAAAACCATACAAAAAAATAGTTTCAAGCACCATCTACCCAACCAATACTCCAAACATTAAAAGCCAACCAAAACAAATTCAAATCCTACTCTTACAGTACACAAAAAAGAAAGGGGCAGCACTTGCATATACTCCTCAGTGAAGATTCATAGAGTGCTACCTTTCAAATACCTCTTTAAAAGTCAACCAGATAATTCCTTCAGATGATAATTCCTTCAAAACACTAACAACTCATTTGTAAAGGTATACTCGCACAGAACTATGGTGATCTTTTCAAGCGATCTTCAAAACTGATTTCACTTATATATATATAATAAAATAGTAACTACAGCAGGAAAATGGTCCATCCAATCTGCCCAGCAAGCTTCTTATGGTAGTAACTGCTGCTCCATGCAGGTTATATGAATAGAAGTAATATTAGAAATCAAAACCAAGCAAACCCGCAACAAAATTACTGCTAGCAACATTTTAACAGAGTGATCAGCCTTCCTGATACATACAATGCTGCTGCTTGAAAGTGCTTTGCTTTTGGACTTGGCCCACAGAAGCAGCACTGAGCTTTTTCCATAATGTCTGCATATCAGTACTCTAGATCGTAAAAGTCAGGGCTCAACGTTGTTATCGTCTTAATACAATTCCTCTTTTCTTCCCCTGAAACCTCTCCTTCCCCTGCCATTGAACACTGCTTCACGAACTTCAAGGTAACTTTCCTTACTACGGGTTTCTCAATAGGTGACTTGCTCTCAAATCTTACCCCAAGTGCCTCTCACTTCTTCACAGACTTCAGAACAGATTTCTGTTACATGGGCTACCCAATAAGAGACTCATTCTCAGATCTCTCATCAAGTGCCTCATGAGTTTGTGTGGTTTTTTATTGGGTTTGGAAGGTTCTTTTTGAGGGGTGGGTGGACTTATATGTTATATATGCTGATTTATGTTTGTTATTATTTACTGTATTTATGAGATTCTTTGTTCAATTCTCTGGATATGATGTATATGATTTTATTTCTCTCCCCTCTGGGGATAGAGAAATACCTACAGTACCTGAATGTAAACCGGTGTGATATCTCAATTGAGATCGAATGTTGGTATATAAAAATAAATAACTAAATAAATAAAAATAAATTGATAATACTCACAGCTTAGGGTTCGATTTTAAGACCCATCCATGGCTCTCAGCGCGCACACATGGATGTGCCAATTTTACAACATGTGCGCATCGTTGCGCGCATGTTATAAAATATGATATCCATGCACACATGTGCGGGCAGCCCGCGCCTCACATGCATGGGGGGGGGGGGATTTTAAAAAGCAACACATGGTGATGCGAGTAGGGCTTCCCCAGTTCCCTCCCAGTCCGCTCCAATTAAGTAACGCAATAGGAGGGAACGTCCCATCTTCTCCCCAACCCCTATCCCCTACCTATTAGATTTTTTTAAATTTTTTGCCTTACTAATCCTTTGGAGCAGCAGTAGACTCTGCATGCTGGCCGACTGCCAGCGTGCATCCCTGGGACAGCGGCTAATGGCACTGTCAAAGCCCGCCCCCTGGGCCGCCCCTTTCAGCAGGCAATTGTTCGAGTATTAAGGGTTATGCACGTGGCTGGGTCCATTGAAAAATATGCGCAGCATGCGCAGGGCGCAGGTACATGCGTTTCCACAGAAATGTACACACACACACGTTTTAAATCGGACCATTAGTTTTTCTATTTAATATCTAAACCTCAACATGAATGGTTTTCTGCATAACTCCATTGGGTCACAACTGTATTCATTATACAGAATAACTATTTGTGATAAAAGCCTTTGGTTTCATCTCTAACCATCAACACTTCTGATATAGCATTCAACTGTCATTTATTATTAATTGAACATGATGGGGGGGTTAATTCTGCAACAGCCTGAATAAGAAAAAAATGCAAATATGCACATAAGGGCGGATTTTAAAAAGGCATTGTGCATAAAATCCGGCCTTTACGCGTGTGGCCAGGCCTAGCGCGCGCCGAGCCTATTTTCAAAAAGGCCCGGCTATGTGCGTAACAGCTGGTACGCGCATAAGTGCGGGCCTTCCTGAAAGGGACAGGTCAGAGGGAGTTTTCTGGGTGAGGCGGGGCAGACCGGGGGTAGGGCGGGGCTAGAGACACCAAGTACAGCAGTCATTTGCCGGCGCAGGCAACTTGCTCCTGCTCCTTTGAAGGAGCAAAAGGTAAAATAAAAAAAAATAGAGATAGCTAGGATAGGGATAGGAAGAGGGCAGGATAGGGGAAGGGGAAGGGAGGTTGGGGAAGGGAGGTTAGGGTAGGGGGTTGGGAAGTTCCCTCCCAGTCCGCTCCTTAATTGGAGCGGACCAGGAGGGAAATGGGGAAGGCCCCGATGCATCGCCGCATGTATTTGCAAAATTATAACACCCCCCCCCCTTGCTTGCGCTGACCTGGAATTTTATAACATGCGGGCACCAGTGCTCGCACATTATAAATTCATGTGTCCATGTGTGCATGCCAGGTAGTGCACACACATGGACATGTGCTTATTTTTTGAAAATCTACCCCATAGGATACAACAGTTTTCAAAGTGAACTTATGCACATATGTTCACTTTGAAAATTATCTTACCAAAGCTACACATAATCAAGAACACCTGCTAATTTCTGTGCAAGAAACTTTCAAGGAAATTAACATGCATACTTTTGAAAACTAAAAGTATGTGCATAAGTCCAAAACCTCTTTCCATCTATGCCCCTGGAAATGCTTCCATTGAGCCTGAGTAAACTTACATACATATAGGACATAAGCATATAGGTATCGCTTCATTTTGTAACAAATTATTTCCATGGGTAAAGAACTGTATTATCCATAATAATGCTTTTTAAAATGTATCTCACAATGAATGCTGTAATTTTTCTAATATAATAATAGATGATAACATTTTACAAGTACATAGGGACAGTAACTTTCAAAGTGACAAGCAGACATGCATCAGTGCATATGCATCGGTGTGTACCCAGGGATTTGGTGATTTTAAAACTTCTGCATACATAGATGCGCATGTTATAAAATACACTGGCTGCATGCACATATGCACCCAATTTTAAGTGGGTGCATGCCTAGCCGCATAAATCCCATTTCTATTGAGTCAGGGTATTGTATAATGAGCATGTGTCCACGCCATTACCATTTTCACCAGTTCATCCATGAGATTGCCCAGTTAAGAGCTAGGTCCTCCAAGCCCCTTGGTTTAATGGCCTGCACGCCCCCCAGTTACTCCCATATCTTTTAAACCCATCAGACTTGGCTATTTTTTTTTTTTTTAAGTCATACTCCTCCATAGCAGAAGTAAAGTTACACAGCATTGGATCTGGGCGCACGCCCAGGCACGTAAATATTTCAGTGTATATATCATCACCCGGCATCCCCAATTCCTATGCCCTGCCTAGATAACACCCCTTTTGGAATCTCAGTGAGATATGCTGCATCTCGGAACTTTGAAAATATGGTGGGCAGGTGTAAGCCCGGCTTGTGCATGCATCCCCTAATTTTGACGCATGCCAGGACTTTAAAACTCACATTTCAGAATTCATATCTGAAAGTTAACATGATTATAGGAAGGAAAATTTTCAAAGGTATTTGAACCAGTAAATAGTGATTTACATATAAAAATCCGCCATGTGAAAATTGCTGTCTTTCAATATGGCTGAAACTATGCACACTGTAGTCACATTAAAAAGAGGCATTACTAGGGGGGCATGTTTAGGTTAGTACACATGTAGATTGCATTTTTAACTCTATGAGGTAATTTTCAAAAGGATTTATGCACTTAAAACTGGGTTTTACATGTGTAAATGAACTTTATGCACATAAGTGGGCTTTTGATAATTGCTACAATATATGCTATTGAATTGTCAATAGGTTTTACATGCGTGAGCTTTTGAAAACTGCTATGAGATATGCTTTTACATGCATAAATCCTTTTGAAAATTACCCCCAAGTGCAAATGTCTGTGGGTACTTTGTATCCATGGTAAGTTTCAAAGTGAAGGTGTGTCAATACTTTTGCTTTCAAAATTGGTGCAAACTCAATGGCTAAAATGTACCTGCAGACTGTCTCAAAATATCTAGTTTGAAAATTGCCCCCATTATGAATGTTTTGCTGTTAATGATTGGTATGCCATGATTAATCACTGATACATATATCCCTTAAATTCAGTGAAGTGATAGAAGGTCTAATTTGCATTAAGCAATGTAGAACTAGGGGTCACAAAATGAAAATCCAGACGGGAAGACTCAGAACCAACATAAGGAAATATTTTTTATGGAGTGGGTAGTGGATGCCTTCTGGAAGAGGTGGTGAGGATGAAAATAGTAAATGAAATCAAAAGGGCATAGGATAAACACTGTTGATCCCTAAAAGCTTGAGGACGATAATTTAGAAAATGGAGCATGGGGGTAATCTGCTCAGAATGGCAGTTAGTACCCTTAACCAGAAGGTATAGGGGGATTACTACCTTTAACCAATTAGCATTGATGATTTAGACATAACTACATCACTCTCCACTTTAACAGTGCAGCACGGAACAAAGGGTACTGGATTCAGAAGACAGCCAATGCTGGGTCCCAACTTTTACGGTCTGGGGTACTAATACACTGACATTAGGAATAAAGCTTTTACAGCCAAGTTCAAAAGCAAAGAATGTTAAAGCAGTATTGTCAGAATGATCATAAAGACTGCTCACTACGTTAAAATGTTGCAGCAATTTTGTTATGGGTTTGACAGTTGCTTTGTCTTGCTTGTAAGTAAACTATTGTTAACATAAGGCATCAGGTAACCTGCATGGAACGGCAGTTCCTGCCCTTGGCAGGCACTGGGGGGTAACCTGCACGGAGCGGTAGTTGTTGCCATGGGAAGCTTGCTGGGCAGACTGGATGGACCATTTGGTCTTTTTCTGCCAAAAATAGTGTATATATATATATATATATGTTATATAAATTATTTTAAAATTATATACATGTACAGTATATTACATGAAGGATACTGATATATTATAATATATTGCATAAGCATTGCATTATATTTCCAAATCTATATGTTTTGATTTATGTATTTAAGCATGTCACAGATTGCTTTACATTTATCATTATTTAATCAACAAAAATCAAGCATAAAACCATTAAAAAAGAGAAAAATCCCTGATTAGAAGACATTATTGTTATGATTACTATAAATTGTCAAGTTGTACAAAAGAGCCATTATTAATCCTGCATACACTATTAGCAATATACAAAAATTAATAAAATTATTATTTATTCTTTACAAAGTAAACTGGTTGTTGACATTTTATGACCATTAATAGTATGCTGTCTATGGCATTCAGCCACTCAGAATGCAGAATCCCTATTCAAGAATTCTTGCCATGTTTAAGTATATAAATTATAATATTAATGGGCCTTTTTCCTTTAATAGTTATTTTTCCCTTAAAAGGCAGTGCAAAATGTGGAATTGGGAGGAACATTAATAAGAGCCATACTTTTAGCATTTTGTTTTTTTTTATTTATTCATCTATTTTTCTAAGCTCTTCAAGCGTATCTTATTGCTGCTGTCCAATCTGTTTACATTGTATTGGCAAGAGCATGGTGTGTGAAGCAGAGTTAATCCCAGTGTTTAAAGGAATGATTTTGCATGGGATAATTATCCTGCACTAGGCCCAATTTTTGGATTAGCTATTCTAAAATAGTCTATTTCAGCTTCAGTCTGTAGTTTATGTATGTATTACTCTGTTGTACATCACTTAGACATTTTATGGTAAGACCTATGAAGCAATTCAAAAAATGTATAAATAAATAGAATAAATAAATAAATAAATAGGTTCTTCCTATCATTATTGTATTTTTTTTATACTTGTGTAGACCAAGGCACTGGGAAATTAAAGTAATAATATTCCATTCAAAATACATCCTTAGCACCCATCATGCTTCACATAAACATTACTAAATTATCATCTCTCAAATTCGTGCTTACAAAATATTAATAACAGAAAAGCAGTAGAGAGGCCATTGTCTCTGAAACCCATACAGATTATAATTTTCAAAGTCATTTTTGCAGGTAAAACACTACTTTCCACAAAGAAATGTCCTGTTATAAAATTGTCTGTCTGATATTTGGGTAAACATATGCACAAATAGAATACATATGTCTAAGTTTTCCTGCTGCAAGCAGAGGTTTTCCTGGGGCAGGGTTGCATTTTCAAAAGTATGCATGTGTTTTTTTCCCCCAAAAAATCTCTGCGCACAAATAAGCAAGTGCAGTAAGAGCATATTCCCTTTGAAGACTAATGTATGTGCATATACGATTTAAAATTTAAGCCAGCTAACAAAACTACCCCATAACGTAATACCCCAGATCCATAAAAAAATCAATAGCAGAACAAAATCAGAATTCCTGAAGTTTTTATTGCTTACTTAGTCTCAGTTCTAAATACTATGGGTCGGATTTTCAAAAGGCCCGGTGGCGTGCATAAAGCCCCAGGACGCGTGTAAGTCCCAGGACTTTACTAAAGAGGCGTGGGCTGGGCGGTCCGGGGGCGGGGACAGGGCGGGGCCAGGGGCCTGCAACACAGCAACCATTACCTCTGTGTCAAGGGATCGTGTGCCGGCAGTCGGCTGGCAGGCGCAAAAGGTAAAACAAAGATTTTGGGGGCGGTTAGAGTAGGGCTGAGGGGGGAAAGGTTAGGGGAAGGGGTGGGAAGGTCAGGCTAGGGGGGAGGGAACGGAGGAAGGCAGCGCAGCTCGGCACGCGCAAGGTACACAATTGTGCACCCTCTTTCACGCGCAGACCCCGGATTTTATAACATACGCGCGCCTGCGTGCGCATGTTATAAAATCGGGCGTACATGTGTGCGCGCTTGGTAGTGCACACACATGTAGGCCGTGCGTGCATGTTATAAAATCTACCCCTATTTGAATATTCTTTTCTTCTAAAAAAAAGTCTTCTGCTTTCACTCAGAATTTTGTTTGCAATGCAATTTATTAATTTTAATTTTAAAATAGAACAGCAGACCTATTGATTTAAAATTGATTTTCTTATAGTGATTACATGAATCCCTAGACATGGAGAATACAATATACTGTAGAATAGTACACATATCCTTTTTGCATATTAATCTCAGAATGATAAAATAAGAGAAAATAAAAAAAAATTACTTTTCATGAAATATTAAGAAGGAACATGCAAAATATCCCTTGCAAAGAGTCTTTATTTTACTGCGACTTAAGTAACACCTTCACTGTTGTCTGCCTTTGTACTTTAAACATAATGCTGTGTTAGGAAGCATATGTAATTAAAAAGCATTCATGAGAAAAAAAGATTTCAAGGATGTGGTCCAATAATATTTACAAGAAAGATCCAGAATACACTGCAGTACATAACACATGAACACTGAACAGTATTCAAATAAAGCAAAATTTAATTAAACAAAGCATTTCATTTGTTTGTTACAAGTAGAAATTTTACTACTGCCTGTTCTATATGCTACATCCTCAACTAAGATTAATCCCACAGGAGTTTTTTTCTTTTATTTCCTGTTCTGCCTATCTTTCATCTTTACCCCCAGACTAAGCAGATGGATGTGCATTGAAAGTTTTCTGATCTTTAGCACAAGTTATAGAGGGTTATCTTTGGCTGTATATCTTTCTGTTGGCAGCACTCCCTTGGTGATGAAGGATTAACCACCGCAGCTGTCTCTTCCCGGAATGATGCAGTGCAGTGCTCCTCAACACGACAGCATCACTTAATCTTAATGTCCGCTCTTCCAGCGCAGCCACGCAGGACAAAGCCAATCAACATCAGATGCCACCAGGATGGACCTACTGCTTGGCCCTGGAGTCTTTCACCCTCATACACCTATTAATCAACATCATCCAGCCAATCCCAGAGTTCAGTTCTCTCTAACCACGGTTAAACAAACCTAAGGCATATGTTAACCATTCGGGATATATAGACAGATATATATATATATACATATACACACACACACACACACACACACACATAAACACTTCATACAACATATACCTTATATATGCTTGGCTTTATGTATGTTCTTTGCGTTAATTAGTAAATCTGTGATAACTTGACGCTATGTTTTTAACAATATAATGATTCAGATGGTTTTAAAATATAATAAGTCTATATTTTTTCTTTATAAAAGTATCTTTTTTGGTTGCCTTATTGCTAAGGGACAATAGGCCTTTTGCAATAAAAATGTTATCCATTAGGCACTGAATGAGGAAAAAGTCTTTTCGAATATGGCCTAATGACCTAATATTCTAACATCTTGATTCTCTCTCACTATCACAGAAACATTTTCACAATATCTCATGGATGATAGTTGACAAGAAACTTCTAGGAAAACTCAGGATTTAGTAAGCAATAATTTGTGAATGCGTATACCAAAAAAAACCAATTTTACCACATGTCCCTGATATGGTAGATTGCATGTTTTATATACACTCAGGGAATGCTAGAAAACTCATCACATCAAACTGCCAAGAATGGCATATTGTATGCAGAATTTTTGAAGAGATGTAGTCATTCTATAAGAGAATAAGCAAAGAAATCCCTAATGAGTGAATATTTGCTGTACATTTACATAACCTCTTTTACCTAATACCAGCACATATTGTAAAAGGATATGCTCCCAGTTAGTGTCCACAGCCAAAAATAATAGTAATCTTAACTCATCATCTGAACAGTTGCAGACATACAAGGGATAATTTTATTTACAAACATTTGATGTTCTAAGATTTTTATAAAAGTGTGAACTGTTATACTACTAATTTACACCAATTTTCAAAGCAAACTTCCATGTGTAAGTTTGCTTTGAACATTAACCCACAAAAACTACCCACACACCTGTTATTTTGTGTGGGGAAATTATTCTGAAAAATGTACATGCACACTTTTCAGAATTTAAATGTGTTAGTGTTTGAGATAGTTGTGGGTGGACCCTTGGGCCGGTGGCAGATGACCACGCCCCCAGGGGAAGATCCCGAGAGGAACCACCGGTCAGGCTCAGAGTTTGGAGACAGACACACACTAGTTCTTTTATTAAACAGTATATTGAACCACCAGAGGTGGCAGTAGTGAGCTGGAAGTGCCCGGTTGGGCTGTAGTCCCTCAGTAACTGGAACAGCGATCCTGGATAACGGAGCTGTAGAGAAACTGAATATAGTGAGTAGGCAGGGTATGCAGAGTTCAGGAACTGAACCTTGATGGCAACACTCACACAATAGTCTCATAGAAGCAGCCCAGGAGCTGGAAATGAATTAGGCCCTCGAGGAGCGAGTACCTGGTTCCAGGGAATGCTCCGAGAGAGATGGTAACTCACTGGTGTTGTAGGCAGCGAAGACTTCCTGGCAGAAGTGGTATTCAGTAGCAAGTCCGGGAACGTGGGCCCTCAAGGAGCGAGTACCGGTTCCAGACTGCGACCTGAAAAACAAGAGAGAGCGAGGCCCCCGAGGAGTGGGTACCCCTGGTAAAGTTCGAGGAGGCAAAGTAGCAAGGTATGCAGAGAGCGAATCCCATCCACAGCGATACCTGGAGAAAGCCCTTGCTAACTTGATTAGTTAGCAAATTCAGAGACCTTAAGTATCCGGTGAGGATGACTTCTAGGAAACATGGTGGAGTGCAGCATCGAGCTGATCCGGGGACACCGAAGGAGGTCGGCAATATGACGCCATGGCGGCCAAACTTCCATCAAGAAAAGAGGGAGTCACCAAAGAGGTAAGGTGGGCATAGTGGAGACGTCGGGCAGTGACGGTCGCAACAGTACCCCCCTTCAAAGGGCAATTTCCTCTTGGGGTACCAGGCTTGGGTTTTGAAGGATGTGCGATGTGGAATTTATGAAGCATCTCTTTGTCCAGGATATTGGTCTGAGGTTCCCAAGAGTCTTCTTCGGGCCTGAAACCTTCCCACTTTAGAATGTATTCAAAAATATTGCCTCTTTTATGAACATCCAGAATCTCTTCGACTTTGAATTCTAAGTTGACTTCTGCATTGATGACAGGTGGGTCTTGAGATATGGAAGAAAAATTCGCTGAGTATGAGCAGTTTCAGAAGTGAAACGTGGAAAGCGTTATGAATATCAGCTGCAGTGGTTGAGCTGCTGAGGACGTCACTGAGAGCTTCAGTGGAAGTGGTGATGTTGGGGAACATCCAAAACCCACTTCAAATGGTGACTCAGTAGTGGATCTTTCAATTTGATGAGGGGGCTCCTCAAGTCTTCCACTAAACGTCTGAGAATGAAGTTGCCTCCTGCCCCTGAATCCACCAGGGCAGGAGTCTGAACCATGACTGGTCCGTAGGTCAAGGAGACTGGGAGAGAGTGCGGAGGAGAGAGCACAATGGTTCTCAACCTATCACAAAAGACCTATCATGTGTCAATCAACAACACCCTCTCAAAGACAATAAACCTTGACACTGGAGTTCCCAAAGGCTCCACACTATCGCGACACTCTTCAACATTTATCATCTCCCGATATGCCACTTCCTCTCAAACCTTAAACTGACTCAATTCATATATGCTGATGATATCCAAATACTTATCCCAATACACAACTCTCTGGAAGACACTTACAAAAAAACAGCCAACTACCTCACCAAAATAAAGCAACTACTAACCAACATGAGACTTATCCTAAACATTGATAAGACAGAAATAATCATGCTGGATAGAAAGAACAGCCCTACGCACCTACCACCACTCAACATAATGAATCAAAAGACAGCAATCTCCCCTGTCAGCCATGCCCGCAACCTAGGAGTCATAATTGACAAGGAACTATCCTTCAAGAACCACATCTCCGCAAAAATCAAAGATGGATATATCAAACTCCTAAACCTACGACACCTAAAACCTTTCCTTTCCCCCAACGACGTCAGAATAGCCCTCCAACTACTCATCTTCTCCAACCTGGATTACTGCAACTCCCTGCTATTCAACTTACCTCTCACCACCATCCGACCTCTCCAAATCCTTCAAAATACAGCTGCCAGAATACTCACAGGAGCGAAAAAATACAATCACATTACTCCAACTCGCATTTCACTACACTGGCTCCCAATAAAATACAGGATAGACTACAAAATACTATCCATAATTCACAAAATAATATATGAAAAACAAACTGACTAAGTACATCCATAAAACTCTACTCGCCAAACCGAAATTTCCGTTCAGCTAAAAAAGGTCTATTAAAAATTCCACCTGCTCGCCACAAACAACTTACCTCAACTCGGAAGACAGCTATATTCCTAGGAAGCCCCGAACTCTGGAACACCCTCCCAACCGAACTGAGAACACAACAAAATTTAAAAACCTTCAAAAAAGAACTAAAAACTTGGATGTTTACCAAAGCCTACCAAAACACCCAATGACTCTATGCTACAACTTCCCTCCCTACCGGCCCATATAAACATGCAGAACCAATCCAAAGCACATAATTTAACCTGTACAATTTAACAACCAAACTATGGGGCAGATTTTAAGAGCCCTGCTTGCGTAAATCCACCCGGATTTACGCGAGCAGGGCCTTGCGCGCCGGCACGCCTATTTTCCATAGGCCTGCCAGCGCGCGCAGAGCCCCGGGACTCGCGTAAGTCCCGGGGTTTTTCGAGGGGGGCGTGTCGGGGGCGGGGCCGATCGGCTCGGCATTTTGGGGGCGGGACGTGGCATTTCGGGGGCGGGCCCGGGTGTGTGGTTTCGGCCCGGGGTGGTCCGGGGGCATGGCCGCGCCCTCCGGAACCGCCCCCAGATCGCGTCTCGGCCCCCCCTACCTTTGTCCGGGGATTTACGCCTCCCGGAGGGAGAAGTAAATCCCCGCTAGCGGCCCGCTGGCGCGCGGGGATTTACTTCTCCCTCCGGGAGGCGTAAATCCCCGGACAAAGGTAGGGGGGGGGGGGGGGTTAGATAGAGGAAGGGAGGGGAAGGTGAGGGGAGGGCGAAAGCGAGTTCCCTCCGAGGCCGCTCCGATTTCGGAGCGGCCTTGGAGGGAATGGAGGCAGGCTGTGCAGCTCGGCGCGCGCCGGCTGCACAAAATCGGCAGCCTTGCAAGTGCCGATCCTGGATTTTAGCGGCTACGCGCGTATCTACTAAAATCCAGCGTACTTTTGTTTGCAACTGGTGCGCCAACAAAAGTACGCGAACGCGCATTTTTTGTAAATCTACCCCTATGTTTATAAAGACTAAGATAACTATGTTAACAAGCACATGGATTTTTGAACACTCTGTTAAACATCGAAACTTTGTAAGCCATTGTGATGGCGAAACCGAATGACAGTATATAAAACTCGATAAATAAATAAATAAAAAAGTAAGTCTACAAAATCATGAATGGACTTGAACAAGTTAATATAAATTGGTTATTTACTCTCTCAGATAATAGAAGGACAAGGAGGCACTCCATGAAGTTAGCAAATAGCTCATTTAAAACAAATCGAAGAAAATTATTTTTCACTCCGCACATAGTTCGACTCTGGAATTCATTGCCAGGGGATGTGGTTTCAGCAGTTAGTGTTACTGGATTTAAAAAAGGTTTGCATAAGTTCCTAGAGGTTAAATCCATAAACTGCTAATATGGTAATCAATCAGCAATAGTAGCGTGTGATCTAAAATTTGGGTACTTGCCAGGTACATGTGATTTGGACTGACCACTGTTAGAAACAGGGTACTGGGCTTCTTGGACCCTTGGTCTGATCCAGCATGGCATTTCTTATGTTCTTATGTAATAAATTTTAACTGCACTGAAGTAAACCCTAAAGGGTAAATTTTAAAAGGCAGGCGCCCATGTGCGCGTGGTCCCAGTGCATGCATATGTATGTGCTAATTTTATAACATGTACATGTAGCCACACACATATATGTGCCCGATTTTATATCAGAACATGCATGTACAGGTGGGTACCGACTCGCGTGCGCAAAGGGAAAAATTTTTAAGAAAGGCGCGCCGACATGACTAGGCCTTTCCCCAGTTCCTTTCCAGTCCACTCCAATAAAGGAGCAGACTGGGAGGGAACTACCTAAATCCCCTAGCTAACCTTCCTCCCTTTTCCCCTCTCCGCCCCAACTCATAAACCCCCACAACTAACCTAATTTTTTTTTTTTTTTTAACTTACCTGCTCTCCTGAGCAGCAGTAAGTTCCACACACCGCCCAGCTGACAGCACTCAGAGCTTGTTTGAAAATGTGCACAGCGCACGTGCTGCCTGGTCATGCATGTATCTCCTAGTATTGGCACACACACTGGGGTTTAAAAATTAGCCCTCAGCATAGGTCATGTCTAAAACAGATTGAAAGATGTGGAAAGGTATCCAGTCAGTTTTTGCGTACATAAGACAAGGGATCTAGGGCCTTGTCCTTACACTAGGCAGAGAACCTCCAACTTTTAAAGCAATGTGAAATATTCTAAACATGTTTTATTTAAAACAGCAATTTTTTTCAAGATTTAAAACAAGGTTTATTTCAAAGCACAAATTTAAAAAACAGGCACAAGGATGCCTTTACCACACAGATTCAAAACATAAATAAAAGGCTCCCTAAGGACATGAAGCCAGGACAATTAGTCTGTTTGGTATAGAACCAGCTCTAGTGCCATCTGGAGATAGTAGGGTTAAAAAAATACTTAAGAATATAAGAACATAAAAAGTGCCATGCTGGATCAGACCAAGATACATCGAGCCAAGCATTCTGTCTCAAATTGGCCATTTCGGATCACAAGCACCTGATAGATCCCAAAAATTTAAACTATTTCTTGTATATCACGCCCAAGCATAAGCACTTGCTTTCTTAAATCTACTTAGCTAATAACTGTTTATGGACTTTTCCATCAGGATTTTGTCCAATCAACTTTTGAAACCCACTGTGTTATAAAAATGCCAGTTGATAGTTTCATGGAGTATCACCTAGTCAAAGTATTGTTTGAACCACAGTTGCACCATGGTTCTATACAAAAGCATTATGATATTCTCAATTTTGGTCACTATCCCTTTACAAAAATTACTAACCTTCTATTTCCCTTTATGACCACTACTGCACACTGAGCTGAAGATTTCAATCCATTGTCCACAAGGACTCTGAGGTTCTTTTCCTGGGCAGTGACTCCTAACACTGAATCCAGGATTGTGTACCTATAATTGGAATTATTTTTCCCTATAAGCATTACTTTGCAGCTGTCCACATTAAATTTCATCTGCCATTTAGAAGCACAGTCTCCTAGTCTCATAAGGTCCTTCTGCAGTTCTTCACAATCCACTGCTGTTTTAACGACTCAAAATTATGTTGTGTCATCTGCAAAACGGGTCACCTCATTCATCATTCCTTTCTCCAGCTCATTTATGAATATGCTAAATCAGTGTTTCCCAATGCTCTCCTGGAGGCACACCTATCCAGTCGGGTTTTCAGGATTTCCACAAAGAATATGCATGAGATAGATTTGCATGTCCTGGATCTCTAATATATTCAAATTTATCTCATGCATATTCATTATGGATATCCTAAAAACCCAACTAGTTAGATGTGTGCCTCCAGGAAAGGTTTGAAAAACACAGCACAGGTCCCAATACAGAACCTTAGGGCATTCCACCTTTATCCATTTGGAAAACTGACCATGAGTTTCCTATCTTACTTCCAGTTACAAATCCACAATAAGACACTGCCCCTGATTCTAAGACCTTCCAATTTCCTGAGTATTCTCTCATGATGGAGTTTGACAGATGCCTTCTGAAAATCCGAACAGCTCACCTTTGCATTTTTATTTATACTTTCAGTAAATTGGTAAGCAAAACTTCCCTATGCAAAACACTTGTTGACTCTCCCTCATTAAACCATGTCAATTTATGTGGTCAGTAATTTTGTTTTTAAGAATAGCTTTCACCATTTTGCACGGCACTGATGTCAGGCTCACTGGTCTATAGTTTCCCGGATCACCTTTGGAGCTCTTTTAAATTGGCATTATACTGGTACCCTCCAGTCTTCTGGTACTTTGACTGTTTTAAATAATAGGTGAAAACATAAACAGGTCTGCAATTTCATTTTTTAGTTCTGGTTCCAGAGATTTGCTATTCTTTAGTCTGTCAATCTCAGTTATTACATCCTCCAGTTTCACAGTGATTCCATCTGGTTGCTCAGAGTAACCACCATCAAAAAATGTTTCCAGTATAGGTATACCCCAGACATCCTCCTCAGTAAAGAAAAACAATTCATTTAGGGGTAGATTTTCAAAGGGTTGTGCGCGTAAGATACGCGCGCAACCCCCAAAAACCTACCCCTGCCTCCCCCTGCGCGTGCCGAGCTTATCTTGCATAGGCTCGGCGGCGCGGGCAAGCCCCGGGACGCGCATAAGTCCCAGGGCTTGAAAAAATGGGCATTCCGGGGGCGGGACGCCGGCCCAGGGACGTTCCGGGGGTGGGATAGAGGCCTCTGGAACAGCCACCGGGCCGGGGGATGGAGAGCCGGTGCGCGCAAGTTACGCCTGCCCAGAGACAGGAGTAACTTCTTCAATAAAGGTCAGGGGGGGGGGGGGTTTAGTCAGGGCTGGGGGCAGGTTAGATAGATAGATGGAGCTGTCCGGGCGGCCTGTTTGTTAAAGGGCACACTGTCAGGCTTGCTGATGCGTTATCAAAGTGATGTAATGAGTGCATAGTTTATACATATATATACTAAAATATTCCTTGTTGCAAGACAGAATTATTAATCACTTTGATGTTTTGGGGATTTCCTTTTTTTGGTTAGCATTATGGGTGGAGTTTCCTGGCTCTCCTTTTTTGTTTATCTGGGAAGATAAGGACATAGCAGAAAAAAATAAATGAATTCTTAGTTTCTGTCTTTAGTGTTGAGGGTATCACAAAGACATATTCATTGAGGGGCCAATGTAATAAGACGGACATTGAAAAAGTGCACTCATATTGAGCGCCTGTTTTCCTAATGCGCACACAGCCACATCCCCTGGGTGCCTCATGCAGTATTTAAATGCAGGGCTCCAATAAAAAGGATGCAGGGGAGAATTGTGCATCCCTAGCGCTCAAATGCATCGGGTGCCCACAATTGCAATGGGCTTTCAATATGAGTATCTGATTTTATCCCACTTCTTCTTGCCGATTTTGCAAAGGTTGCTAAAGATGCCCATAGCTAAGCACTCCTTACTATGGGCATCTAAATTGTAAATCCAGAGATTTTATTTTTTTTTTAAATCAAGTCAATATACATTTACTTTTCAATACTGCAAGCAGTAAATTTAAGTGTCACAACAATACTGAGTAGGAGGAACCACAGAGGACAGTATTTTTTAATTTCTCATGAGCCCTTGAGTCATGAGAAATTCATTCCTCAAGGGCTCCAGGACTGGAGTTAAATTTGCCACATTAAAAAGTGTGTGTTTTCAGCGGAGTAATAGCTCACAGCCTCATCTACATGGAATTTGCATTTGATGGGCACTATTGGTTACGCATTTGTTTGGGCTCATGTTTTAGACACGCTGATCTCCTTATTACATCGGGTATTAGTCTAGCACATCCAAAACACACGTCCAACTGCATGTAAACCTGTGTGCTAGGCTGATTGCATGTTACTGCATGTTATTGCATTGGCCCCCGAAGGTGATGATTCAGAGGAAGTACATCAAATCACGGTGAGTAGAGAAAATGTAAGAGAGCAAATCAACAAACTAAAGAGTAATAAATCACTAAGACCAGATGGAATACACCCCAAAGTTCTGAAAGAACTAAAAATGAAATTGCAGACTCATTACTAGTAATTTCTAATTTCTCATTCAAATCAGCTATGTTCCTAAGGGTTAGAGGGAGCCCAACTTAAACCCATGTTTAAAAAGGGTCCCGGGATGATTCAGGAAACTACAAATAATGAGCTGATGTCAATACCAGGCAAAATGCTAGAAGCTATTCTGAAAAACACAATTACTGTCTCTCTAGAAAAATATAGATTAATGGGCAGACCCAACATGGATTAAGCAAAGGGAAGTCTTGTCTTACAAATCTGTTAACATTTTATTTTATTTTTTTGAAAGGTTTGATGACAAAGTGCCAGGAAAGAAGTATATGTATATGGAGAGGGTGTCTGATGCTCATTTTCTCTTGTTATTCTTCATAAGCAGCAGGCCCACTTCTGTACCAATTGGAATGAATAATTTAGTCTCCAAAGTTCTGAAAAGGCTGTTAGACAGATGTTATTAAAATTTTAAAGAGGACATGGAAGTCTATCTATCACAAATGAAGCAGTTGAATAGCAATGATACTTTTACAAAGCTAACAAATGTTAAAAGTTTACAAGTTTCCTTTCTTGGGCAAAGAGAACATGTTTACTCAACATGTAAAGCATTTTCTAAAAATTAAAAAAAGCAAAACAGTAACCTGTAATATAAAATGTAGTAAAAAACATCCTGTGTTAAAGTGTTTAAGTTAAAAGATGTATGCTTCACACACAAATTTACTGGGGGCAAGGGACTGAATGGCTCAACAAAAATGGCACAGAGTTATAGTCTTTCATCTCCAGTCACCAGTTCACATCCAGCTCACATAGAGGTGACCAATGCAAAAATAGTTTATAGTCCAGTTTCCAGTGAACAGAGGTCCAAATTGCTAAGACCATCATCACCACAAACTAGCACTCTTGTTGGCCGTGTCCACAAAGAGGCCAAAAGACTGTGATGCTCACATGTGCATGGGAAGGTACAGGAAAGAAGGAATGAATTTAGTCCCTCTGAAGCCCCATGCTACCTCCACCATGGTGACGAGGACAGAGAAGGGGGAATAGTCTCAAAGCAAAAAATTGGTTAATGAGGAGGTAAACATGAAAATAAATAGACAGGGGCAGCAGGACAAGGCCACACCTTGGATTGTGCTGCCCTGTGCCACACTTGGTGCTGCCAACCTACCAAGCCAGTCATTCTTTGTCTGAATTTTGACACTACACTCCCTATGAATTTTATAGAAATAGTGCTGCTAAAACAAAGGCTCAAAAAGTAACTCCAGTTCTGCTCTGGAGAAAATATATGTTAGGTAGTGATCAGTGATAGGCAAAAAAGCACTTTCTCCCCACTATTAAACCGTGCTGGCAGTCATTTAGTTTTTCTTCAGCTTGTTTAATGCATGGAATACATTTTCTCTGGACCTCAAGGATGGTAATTTTAAACAGTGTCCAAACCTTCTGCAAGTTTTAAACTTTGTGAATGGCTCCTATCAGTTATTTTCATATTTCCTCATTTATCATAGTCTCCCTCTTTATAGTTAAATGCTACTGCAGTAGTTTTACTTAGTATTCACCCTCCAGTGATTATGTGAAATTTACTCACATTATGATCACTGTTATCAAGCAGATCCATCACCTCTACCTCTTGCACCAAGTCTTGCATTCCACTGAAAGCTAGATCTACTATTGTTCCTTCTCTTGTCGGTTTCAATACCTACTGCTGCATGAAGCAGTCATTGATGGAATCTATGAATTTTACCTTCCTTGCATATCCTGATGCGACATTCACTCAATTATTACTCGTAAAATTGAAGTCTCCCATTATTACTTTGTTGCCCATTTTACTAACCAGTTAGTCTCTGCTGGCATTTTGCAGTCTATTTCCTCATCTTGATATCCCCACTCCTGACTCTTCCCTTTTATACTCGGAATTTCTATCCAAAAGAATTCCAAAGTGCAGATTGTTTGCTGCATAACTTATATCCTGCTTGACTCTATGCCATTCTTAACATATAATGCCACCCTTCCGCCAATTTTATCTGCCCTGTCATGTCAATATAATTTGTACCCTGGTATCAGAGTGTGCCATTGATTATCTTCCTTCCACCAGGTCTCTGAGATGCCTACTTTGTATATATTTTCCTTTAGCACCATATATTCTAACTCTCCACTCTTTATCAGACTTCTCATATTTGCATACAAACATGTTAAAGTAGTTTTATTTGTATTATTATTTTTATATGTACCTACAAACTGTTTATTAGATGATACAAACAGCTTGGCATCATTATCATCTGCAAGCTCCATTTTTCAGTTTTTACACCTCTCTATCGGGACATTGTAACTTGCATGGTCTGCCAGTATCCTTTGAAGATGCCTCACACTCCAAAGCATGTGATGCTGAGCGACTGTTGGCTTTCCCCCATATTCTATTTTAAAAGTTACTCTATACCCACTTTAATAGTTAGTGCGAGTAGCTCGGATGCACTTTGAATAAGTTGGAGCCACTCCAAGCAGCAGAAGGACGCTGCTGACACCTTTCATCTGATGCTGCTCCTAGGTGCGCATGCAATACTATTTCCTTTAAAGGGTCCAGGGCTGGAAAAGACGTGACATCCTTGGACGATATCATTCCTGCCTGCCTTATAAAAGGGCTCTCCTGACACGTCAGCATTGCCTCAGCAAGAAGGTCTCCTGATTCCTGCTGTCTCCTTGTTTCAGTATTGCTTTTACCACTATGCTCTCTCCAAGTCTTCAGCTGTCTTCAGCTCCGCTTCAGTCTTCAGATTCTCAGCTCCAGTTCAGCCATCAGTCTTGCCTCAAGCCATCAGCCTTGGCTCAGACCATCAGTCTTGCCTTTGCCTAGTTTTCAGTTTCATCCATATCTTCACATAAGACTCTTGGATCCTGTCATAGCCTGGCCCATGTCAAGACTCATTCAGCCGCCGTCAGCATGGGCCTTAGGACTCAGCCCTTGAGGTTGTGCCACAGCAAAAGGTGCTCACATTTACACATTTCCCATAGGCCATAAGCTCAGTAAATGTGTCCCTGTGACAGGCCATCACTGCCTTGATCATCCAGATTGCTGTGTTCTAAGCTGCAAGTTTTTGGCTCCTGCTTTCCCCCGAAAGTGCTCCGTGCCTCCCGGCACCCGGCAGCCACGTGGGAGGGCGGCGGGAGGAGAACGAGTAATGCCCCCGATAACATGGAGAGAGGGGGAAGAAGCCAAAGAGCCCCGAAGGAACGGAGAAGGAGCTCCTGTGGCACAAGGGAGGACTGCGGTGCCGATTCCTGTGCCTGCAAGTAGCAGGTCTGACTACCCCTTGAAACGCAGCCACATCCAGCCGGGATTCTAAGGAGACTGCATACGAACTGTGAGTACTAACCTCGATCGCCCTCCACCCACCCCCTGACCGTGGTCCGGCTTGCCCTTCATGGGTCTGGGAAGCGCTATATACCGAACGTCGAGGGGGTTACAGATTTGGGGGAGCCGAGAGAGAGCTTCGTCTAGCGTGCTTACTGAAATGGCTGGTAAAGGAGCAAAGGCAGGCCCGGAACCGAGGCAGACAAGGGGGCGCAGCCGGCAATCGAAGGCGGTGGAACCACAACCTGAGAGGGCAAAGAAACCCGATCGTGCTGGAGAGGGAGGCCAAGACCAGGGAAAACGCCCCAGGATGGACAGAGTCAAGGCACAAGGAAAGGGGCAAGCAAAGACCGGCAAGGGAGACAAGAGTTCGACAGAGAGGAACTCGAGGGGACGGATACCGGTGGCGGACACTGTAGGTGAGGCGGCACCCGGTATTGACAGGGAAGCGACTGGAACGCAGCCCGCACCAGGACAATATAGTGCCCCACCGTGGGGCTGGCCCGTCTGGCCCCCAAAGGGGCCCCCCGGAGCAGGGGTTGCATCGTCAGCACCATGAGTACATGAAGCATACCCCTACAGTCATAACGCATGGCAAGCGCCAATGTACCCTCCATGGTGGCAGGTCCCGCCGCCATGGTACACAGCGCCAGCGGGCGGCACCACCGCGGTAGGAGCCCACATGCGGTGGACCTCGTTTATGGTTCCCAGACCTCTGAATCTTTTGCAGCCGATCCTAGAACCACTAAAGGTTGCCGCCTTTATAGAAGCCATGCAATTGGGTAATACCCAACTTTTGCTTAATAAGAAACAAAGGCAAAGATCGCAAAATCTCTGTACTATGCTGCACTAAATCATTTTGTCCAACAGTGTCCCCTAAGACCAGAAAACTCTATAAAGAGTAGTCTCATCAGGAAGGTAGCCTTGCACCATCCTGCTTCCTCTCCACTACTAATGGTAACGCGCTGTCTCACCTATGGAAAACGCTCAGTTCAGAACAAAGCCTTAGTAAACTCCGGAGCCAGGAGCAATTTATCAAAGAGCCACTGCTACATCAATATGGTTGTCCTACCATCAGCTTAACTACCCCTTGTGTCATTTCATCCATTTACAGAGAACCCTTACCCTGTTGGTGACTATAACTTCCTTGCCCATTACAATGCAGATTAGGTCTCACCAAGAGAATCTTTAGTTCTATATACTATCCAAAGCATCTAACCCTCTTGTACTTAGACTACCCTGGCTGAGTATCTATCAACAGTCTATTGATTAGAATTCCTTACAGACTGACCAATGGAGTCAATTCTGGAGAGAGCATTGTATCATTTCACCCTTGTTTCTGGGCACTGCACTTTGAACTTCCTCGTCCAAAGAGCCAGCATTGCCACTTCAATTACTTTCTGTTCCTATATGAATTCTGAACTGTGTTACTCTCCTGCCAAAGAATTCTTGTTTATCGATCAGGACCAGCCTCAGTCTTTGTCTAAGTCTCCAGTACTGTCTTTGTCCATAACTTCAGCCCTGAATCATATTCTAATTCAGCCCCGAAACCAAAAACATTCTGGATTCTGAGTCTGGACCCCAAACCCCCAGTTAGTAAAGAAGTACCATTGTCTCCACAGAAGACGCAGAAAAGAAGCATGAGGAGGGGGTTTTAGAAGAGGGGATACTGTTAGACTCACCACTCGTGGGACTTCCTCGCAAGTGGCTCTACTCACTCCAATGCTGGCCATAAGCTGCTGCTCCACGCGGCAGAGGGATGCCGCTGACACCGCTCCTCCAATGCTGCTCCTAGGTACGTGCACATATGATACTATTTCCTTTAAAGGACCTGTGGCAGGAAAAGCTGTGGTGCCCTTGGATGATGTCATTCTTACCTGCCCCATAAAAAGGCTCTTCTGACACCCCATCATTGCCTCAGCAAGTAGGTCTCCTGGTTCCTGCTGTCACTTGGTTACATTCTTGCTTTTGCCACTATCCTGCTCAAAGTCTTCAGCTGTCTTCAGCTCTACTTCAGTCTGGTTCCTGTCTTCAGTCTTCAGCTCTGCTTGGGTATTCAGCTTCCCTAGTTTCTGTCTTCAGTCTTCAGCCATCAGCCTTGCCTCAAGCTATCAGCCTTGTCTCAAGTTGTCGGTCTTGCCTTTGCCAAGTCTTCAATCTCAGTCTTATCTTCGCATAGACTCTTGAATCCTGACATAGCCTAGCCCGAGCCAAGACTTGCTCATCCACCACCGGCATGGGCCTTGGGACCCAGAACTTGAGTTTCTACCATGGCAAAGGGGGCTCACGCATGAACAGTTCCCAAAGATTTCTGACAATGTAAACCTGGAGGTTCTGGATTTTAATTTCCTACCTAAAATCCTAAATTTTGCTTCCAGAATCTTCTTCCTACACCTTCCTATGTCATTGGAACCCACAAGTACCATGACAGCTGGCTCCGCTCTAGCACTCTCTAAAATCTTATCTAGGTGACGCATGAGGTTCACTAACTTAACACCAGGCAGCCAATGGCTGCTAGACTGGAGTTGGGACTGCTCTACCATTTCCCTGAAGGTCTCTCTTTTACCTCTTGGTCTGCTTCAGCTTCTCCAGATCTGCCACTCTGGTTTCCAGAAATCTGAGTAATTCTCAGAGAGCCACGAGCTCTTTGCATCATATGCACACATACAAACAGATAGATAATCATACATGTGGCAGTCACTGCAAAACACTGGATAGTTCCCATCTCACTGCTGGGCTTCTGTTTGCTTCTTAATTTGTTAAATTGATAAAGCCTTAAAAGCTGGTAAGGAATAGTTATGTCCCAATTTAAGAGTTGCTAAATGTGATTAGGGTTTTTACATTTATTAGGTGTTTTTTAAAATCTATGGTTTTTAAATTCGATAACTGGGTAATGTTCATGAATGACCAGCAGCAGGAACAAAATTAATCAATCACTAAAAATCAGCATTAATCTAGTTTTATTTTAAGTGACTAATTGACTTACTCTGAAGACTTTCCTCCTAGTGGGGATGATAATCTATATATAAAAAAATGAGATACTGGAGGGTGGGAATCAAACTAGTAACTAATTGCCAGGAAACAGTACTCAGGAACGGTAACTTTCATACTGGCGCGCATTTGCACATTGGCACGCGTGCGTCCAAGGACGCAGTGATTTTATAACTTGTGTGCATGATATAAAATACCCTGGCCATGTGCACGTGTGCCTAATTTTAAATAGCTTCACTTCTAGGCATACAAATTCTGCTTCAACCATGTAAATTAGGGGATTTTAAAAGGGGCACATGCCCATGCCATTTTCACTAGTTAAGAAATTGCCATGCTGGGTCAGACCAAAGGTCCATCAAGCCGAGCATCCTGTTTCCAACAGAGGCCAAACCAGGCCACAAGAACCTGGCAAGTACCCAAACACCAAGAAGATCCCATGCTATTGATGCCAGTAATAACAGAGGTCATTCCCTAAGTCAACTTGATTAATAGCAGTTAATGGAATTCTTCAGGAACTTATCCAAACCTTTTTTAAATCCAGCTACACTAACTGCACTAACAAAATCCTCTGGCAACAAATTCTAGAGCTTAATTGTGTGTAGAGTGAAAAAGAATTTTCTCCGATCAGTCTTAAATGTGCTACTTGCTAACTTCATGGAGTGCCCCCTAGTCCTTCTATTATCCAAAAGTATAAATAACCGATTCACTTCTACTCATTCAAGACCTCTAATGATTTTAAAGACTTCTATCATATCCCCCTCTCAGTCGTCTCTTCTCCAATCTGAACAGCCCTAAACTCTTCAGCCTTTCCTTATAGGGGAGCTGTTCCATCCCCTTTATCATTTTGGCAGCCCTTCTCTTTACCTTCTCCACTGCAACTATATATCTTTTTTGAGATGTGTAGACCAGAGTTGTACACAGTATTCAAGGTACGGTCTCAGAATGGAGCGACCCAGAGGCATTATGACATTTTTCATTTTATTAACCATTTCCTTCCTAATAATTCCTAATACTCTGTTTGCTTTTTTGACTGCTGCAGCACACTGAGCCAATGATTTCAAAGTATTATCCATTTTGATACCTAGATCTTTTTCCTGGGTGGTAGCTCCTAATACGGAACCTAACATTGTGTAACTACAGCAAGGGTTACAGCACTTTACACTTGTCCACATTAAATTTCATCTTCCATTTGCATACCCAATCTGTCAGTCTCGCAAGGTCCTCCTGCAATGTATCACAATCAGCTTGTGATTTAACTACTCTGAATAATTTTGTATCATCCGCAAAGTGGATAACCTCTGGCGTCTTATTCCTTTCCAGAATATTTATAAATATACTGAAAAAGCACCGGTCTGAATACAGATCCCTGAGGCACTCTACTGTTTACCCTTTTCCACTGAGAAAATTGACCATGTAATCCTACTCTCTGCTTCCTGTCTTTTAACCAGTTTGTAATCCACGAAAGGACATTGCCTCCTATCCCATGACTTTTTAGTTTTCTTAGAATCCTCTCATGAGGGACTTTGTCAAATGCCTTCTGAAAATTCAAATACACTACATCTACTGGTTCACCATTATCCACATGTTAATTAACCCCTTTAAAAAAATGAAGCAGATTTGTTAGGCAAGACTTCCCTTGGGTAAATCCATGTTGACTATGTTCCATTAAACCATGTCTATCTATATGCTCTATGATTTTGATCTTTAGAATAGTTTCCACTATTTTTCCCGGTACTAAAAATAGGCTCACTGGTCTATAGTTTCCCCAGATCACCCAGGAGCCCTTTTTAAATATTGGGGTTACATTGGCCACCCTCCAATCTTCAGGTACAATGGATGATTTTAATGTTCACCTAGTTAACAGCTAGGTCCTCTAAACTCCCCTGGTTGAATAGCTTACACTTCCCCCAATAAAGCCAGACACTTAAAACTCCTCAGGTATGGCTAGAGTTTTTATGTTTGCAAACTTACACCTCTTCCCTAGCAGACACAAACACAGCAGGGCATCTGGTTGCGCGCCCAGGTGCATAAAGTATTTACGTGCACATTTCTTAGCCATGCCCCGAAATGCCCATGTTCCACCAAGACCACATTCACAGCCCACCACTTTTTAAAACCTTTTGAGATGTGCCAACAGTGGGAGATTCACATATCTGGGTAGCTTTTAGATTCGGGGGCAGTGAGCAAGCCTGACTTGTGAACGTATCTCACCATTTTGGCATGTATCAGGCTTTCAAAATTCACCTCTTATCTTCTCAGATCAAGTAAGTTAATTTTATAAACTCACAATTCAAACACTGGCAAGGAAATACTATCTTTTGCTAGCTCAAGGAATCAAAGTTTATTTTACCACTACACAAACAATTCTAACACTAGCAGACAAATACTAACTATACAACTAGTAAATAGTTTAACTCTCCAAGAATTATCATTTTCTATTTTGTTTTAAGCCCTTCTTCCTAGCAAATCCAAACTTACCTCCGGCAGATGAAGGTTCTGCTAGCAGCACTCCCTTCTGGAGGATCTGAGGCTCTTAATAGGTGAATACTTGCTGCCTTTTGGATGACAGCATGTATGCCTGTATCTACAAATTTGAATGCACATGTTGTATGTTGTAGTTCATACTGATGGCATGGCTGGTGTGTCCATGCTCTAAATGTGAATAAGAACTATTTGTCATATAATTACACTGTCTGTTAGCATATTGTCCTTTGCTCCAGCTCCAATATAATTTGATATAATTTTTCCTCTGAAAAAGAAAAATAGTCTAACAGTTCTCAAAGACAAACTGAATAAAAGAGTAAATTATGGCTAGAGTTTATTATACAAATGCAACCTAGTTACATTTTGAAAAAAAAAATCTTCACTTTTGCTTACATTTGCAATTTTACTGCTGAACTACCATTATTTCTTACTTATGCAACATTAAAATGTATAACAAATCCTCTTGTGAGCTATATACAGCAACTACTCTAGATTTATAATGCCCAATTTAGGGGAAAAAAACAACTCAAACCTGATTTAAATCACAGATTACATGGTATAACACAAGCAAGGAACTACTTGGAATTCTAAATGAAATTTAAATATATTGTATTTATACTATATGAGGATATATTTACTCTAGTCTTTGTCTTACTATTGTAGGCTTTCAATAATTATATAAGCTATATTTCTAAGACCACAACATTGATCATAGTTACATACTGCTAAAATACTATAAAATACAGATAGCAGTAAAATATGTGCTGAACATAAATAAGTGTTTCATAAATAAGTGAGCGGGATTGCCAAATTTTCTGCTACATAATTCTTCTACGATGGATGTATTCTTGTTGCACCCTCTTCGCAGTAATTGTTTTTAACATGTACTCTTTAATAGTCATTATGGTCTGATTTCAATGTATTGTCCACAATGACAATACATTGAAATCCTCTGTTCATTGTATAATTACGGTATTAAAAGCAAATAGAATGTTAGAAATTACTTAGAAAGGAATGGAGAAAAAACGGATCTCTGGATTGATCCATGGAGTGACCGCACCTTGATTATTGTGTGCAGGATCTTGTCATCCCACCTCAAAAAGGTATAGCAAACATTGAAAAGATGCAGAGAAGGGCAGCAAAAATGATAAAGGGGATAGAGAGGCTACACAGGTTGGGGCTCTTTAGCCTGTAAAAGAAACAGCAGATAAAAAACATAATAGAAGTTTAGAAAATTATGAGAGATGTAGAATAGGTAAATAAAGAATGGTTATTTACCCTTTCAACTTATGCTAAAACCAGTCCATATTCATGGAACTAACAAACAGCAGATTTAAAACAAATCATAGAAAATAAGTTTTCACTCAATGCACAATCAAGCTATAGAATCTGTTGCAAGGAGAGATGGTTAAGATGAGTAGTTTAAATGTGCTACTTGCTAACTTCATGGAGAGTCCCCTAGTGCTTGAAATATCCGAATGAGTACAATAACCGATTAACATTTACCCATTTAAGTCCTTTCATGATTTTATAGACCTCTATCATATCCCCCTTCAGCTGTCTCTTCTCCAAGCTTAACAGCCCTAACCTCTTTAACTTTTCCTCACAGGATATCTATTCCATGCCCTTTATTCATTTTGCTCAACTTTCTCTGTACCTTTTTCACTGCAATTATATTTCTTTTGAGATGCGGTAACCAAAATTGCACACAGTATTCAAAGTGTGATCTCACCATGGAGTGATACAGAGGCATTATGACATCATCCATTGTATTTTCCATTCCCTCCGTAATAATTCCTAACATTCTGTTCGCTTTTTTGACTGCACAACACACCGAGCTGACAATTTCAATGTAATATCAAATATGATGCTCAAATCTTTTTCCTGCGTGATAACTCCTAATATGGAACCTAACATCATGTATCTACAACTTGGGTTATTTTTAGCTATATGCATCACCTTACAATTGTCCTCATATTTCATCTGCAATATGAACACCCAATCTTCCAGTCTCACAAAGTCACAATTCGCTTGTGATTTAACTACTCTGAATTATTTTGTGTCATCTACAAATCTAATCACATCACTTATCATACCCCTTTTCCAGATCAATTATAAATATATTAAAAAGCATTGGTCCTAATACAGATCCCAGAAGCACTCCACTGTTTACCTTTTCCACTGTGAAAACTGACCATTTAATCCTACTCCCTGTTTCCTGTCTTTTAACCAGTTTGTATCACCTCCATGACTTTTTAATTTTCTTAGAAGCCTCTCATGAGAGACTTTATCAAACACCTTTGAAAATCCAAATACATCACATCTACCGGTTCACTTTTATCCACATGGTTATTCACCCCCTCACAGAAACATAGATTTGTGATGCACAGCTTCCCTTAGATAAATCCATGCTGACTGTGTCCCATTAAACAATGTCTATCTATATGTTCTGGAATTTTATTCCTTATAATAGTTTCCATGATTTTCCCAGCACTGAAGTCAGGCTCACCGGTCTATAGTTTCCAAATCACCTCTGGAGCCCTTTTTAAATATTAGAGTTATATTAACCACCTTCCAGTCTTCACGTTCAGTGGATGGTTTTAATGATGGGTTACAAATTACTTGTAATAGGTCTGAAATTTCATTTTCGAGTTCTTTCAGAACCCTGGGATGTGGTCCAGGTGATTTATTTTTCAGTTTGTCAATTTGGCCTACTACATCTTCCAGGTTCATCATGATTTGGTTCAGTTCATCTGAATCATCACCCTTGAAAACTGTCCCTGGAACATTTATCTCCCCAACTTCCTCATCAGTAAACACTGAAGCAAAGAATTAATTTAGTCTATCTGCAATGGCCTTATCTTTCTTAAGTGCCCCTTTAACTCCTCGATCATCTAATAGTCCAACTGAATCCCTCCAAGCTTTTTTTATGAGATTTTGCCTCTATGGCAAAATTCTTTTCAAATTTGCTCTTAGCCTATCATATCAACCTTTTACATTTAACTTGCCAATGCCTATGCTTTTTCCTATTTTCTTCAGCTGCATCCTTCTTCCAATTTTTGAAGGAAGATCTTTGGGCTACATTAGCCTCTTTCATCTCATCTTTTAACCATATCAGCAATTGATTGGCCTTCCATCCACCTTTCTTAATGCATGGCATACATCTGGACTGTGCCTCTATGGTGGTATTTTTTAACAATGTCCACGCCTGTTATGCACTCTTAATCTTTGTAGCTGCACCATTCAGGGTTTTTTTTTCTATTTTTCTCATTTTCTCAAAGTTCCCTTTTGAAAGTTTAGTGCTAGAGCCGTAAATTTACTTATTGTCCCACATCCAGTCATTTATTCAAATTTGATCAAGTTATGAGCACTATTGCCAAGCGGTCCTCACCACTGATACCTCTCTCACAAAATCCATGCTCTACTAAGAATTAGACCTAAAATAGCTCCCTCTGTCAGTTTCTGAACCAATTGCTCCATAAAGCTGTCATTTATTCCATCCAGGATCTTTAACTCTCTAGCATGACCTAATGTTATATTTACCCAGTCAATATTGGGTTAACTGAAATCTTCCATTACTGCACTACAGATTTGGTTACCTTTCCTAATTTTTCTTAGCATTTCACAAAGTAATTGGATATATTTGGAAATGGTAATTTTTAAAAATTGTTTGCCCCATGAGAGGCTTCTAGAAAAAGTAAAAAGTCATGGGATAGGTGGTGATGTCCTTTTGTGGATTACAAACTGGCTAAAAGACAGGAAACAGGGAGTAGGATTAAATGGACAATTTTCTCAGTGGAAGGGAGTGGGCAGTGGAGTGCCTCAGGGATCTGTATTGGGACCTGTGCTTTTCAATATATTTATAAATGATCTGGAAAGAAATACAAGTGAGATAATCAAATTTGCAGATGATACAAAATTGTTCAGAGTAGTTAAATTACAAGCAGATTGTGATAAATTGCAGGAAGACCTTCTGAGACTGGAAAATTAGGCATCCAAATGGCAGATGAAATTTACTGTGGATAAGTGCAAGGTGATGCACATAGGGAAAAAATAACCCATGCTATAGTTACACAATGTAGGGTTCCATATTAGGAGCTACCACCCAAGAAAGAGATCTAGGCATCATAGTGGATAACACATTGACATCATCAGTTCAGTGTACTGCTACAGTCAAAAAAGCAAACAGAATGTTGGGAATTATTAGAAAGGGAATGGTGAATAAAACGGAAAATGTCATAATGCCTCTGTATTGCTCCATGGTGAGACCGCACTTTGAATACTGTGTACAATTCTGGTCGTCGCATCTCAAAAAAGATATAGTTGCGATGGAGAAGGTACAGAGAAGGGCGACCAAAATGATAAATGGAATGAAACAGCTCCCCTATGAGGAAAGACTAAAGAGGTTAAGGCGTTTCAGCTTGGAGAAAAGACTGCTGAGGGGGATATGATAGAGGTGTTTAAAATCATGAGAGGTCTAGAACGGATTAATGTGAATCAGTTATTTACTCTTTCTGATAATAGAAATACTAGGGGGCACTCCATGAAGTTAGCATGTGGCACATTTAAAACTAATCGGAGAAAGTTATTTTTCACTCAACGCACAATTAAACTCTGGAATTTGTTGCCAGAGGATATGGTTAGTGCAGTTAGTGTAACTGGGTTTAAAAAAGGTTTGGATAAGTTCTTGGAGGAGAAGTCCATTACTTGCTACTAATGAAGTTGACTTAGAAAATAGCCACTGCTAATACTAGCAACAGTAACATGGAATAGACTTAGTTTTTGGGCACTTGCCAGGTTCTTATGGCCTGGTTTGACCACTGTTGGAAACAGGATGCTTGGCTTGATGGACCCTTGGTCTGACCCAGTATGGCGTGTTCTTATGTTCTAATGTCCAAACTTCTCACAACTTTCAAAGCGAGGTATTTGTCATAGACGTAATAGGTAATGCTGAAAGACAAAAGTACCTCTATTTCCCAATGTGATTAAGTCAAAAAAATAATTTTTTGTTGTTTAAATGACCTCATACTAGGTTCTTAATATAATCATTGGTCATTCAAAAAATTTTTATGCTTCCATTCGTGTCAATGCACCATTTTGTGAGAATAAAATCCAGTATGAAATATATTATATATTTCTCTTCTTTTAACATACTTCAATTGCCATTCATGACAATGCTTCAATTGTCATTCTCAAATTATCATTCTCATGTATATCATATATATAATATATTTCAGCTACTTAGCTTCTTCGTGAAGCTAAGTAATGTCTTAGTGGCTTGAGGTATTATTGACAAGCTGCCCAACACGGTCCGTGTTTCGGTAAAACACCTTCCTCATGGGGCCATAGTAATATAAGTTCAACGTCTTTTCTCCCCGTTGGCCCAAGAGGGGAAGGTGTTTTACCGAAACATGGACCGTGTCGGGCAGCTTGTCAATAATACCTCAAGCCACTAAGACAAAGTGTTTCTTCACGAAGAAGCTAAGTAGCTGAAATATATTATATATATGATATACATGAGAATGATAATTTGAGAATGACAATTGAAGCATTCTCATGAATGGCAATTGAAGTATGTTAAAAGAAGAGAAATATATAATATATTTCATACTGGATTTTATTCTCACAAAATGGTGCATTGACACGAATGGAAGCATAAAAATTTTTTGAATGACCAATGATTATATTAAGAACCTAGTATGAGGTCATTTAAACAACAAAAATTATTTTTTGACTTAATCACATTGGGAAATAGAGGTACTTTTGTCTTTCAGCATTACCTATGTTCTTATGTTCTACATGCAGGTAAACACGCATGCAGGGCCTCTATGCACATAAATTTACCAGCAGTGAGCAGCTGTGTTCTCTGGAGTGTGGGTGGGTTTCAGGAGGGTTTTGCACTTATATAGATACTTTAAAATTTCCAAAAGTACACATTTTCAGCTGAATAAGCCCACATATATACAAGTAGTTTTTGTGGGATAATTTTCAAAGGAAAAGTATGGTATTTTCCCTCTGAAAATCAGTGCAAAATCTGCAAGTAGAAAGTATCACAGACTTTATTCCATTGCAGGCAGTTTATTTTATTATTTTTTTTTATATACCGACATTTGATCTCAATTGAGATATCACACTGATTTACATTCAGTTACTGTAGGTATTTCTCTATCCCCAGAGGGCTTACAATCTAAGTTTTGTACCTAAGGCAATGGAGGATAAAGTAACTTGCCCAAGGTCACAAGGAACAACAGCAGGATTCGAACCCTGGTCTCCTGGTTCATAGTCTACTACTCTAACCAATAGGCTATTCCTCTTCCTACATAATTAAACCTCCCCCATCCCCCCCCCCAAAAAAAAAGGTGAAGTTCTTTAATTCATCTGATCATAAATTACATTTACAGGGGCCAATTTTTAAAATATACAGATTTCCCACAGATCTACAAATGGATCTCAAAATACAAACTCGTCTTAAAGTTATACTTTGAGAATCTGGAGGCCAGTCATTGTCATGCTACTACTTTTTACAATCAGCAGCATGCCGGACAGCCCCGCAAGCTACCACACTCACCCTTGCTGCTGCGCCGCTACAACATGGTAGGATGCCGCTATTACCCCAGCTACCGGGCTTGCTTCCTTTGGCTGTCAGGCACACGCATGCCTATCTCTTAAAGGACTTGCAGCAGTAAAGACTCCTCATCACCTCCTGATGATATAATTTATTTATATTTATGTATTTAAAATGTATTTATTAATTGTTTCATTGATAAAATCTCCCTAAGCAATTTATATTATTTTAAATACAAAAGTATAAAGAAATACAAAAAAAAAAAAAATGGAATAAATGCCATGCAAGCTCCACATATAAGGGCTCCTCCCTCTGCTAGTCTTCACCTCAGCAACAAGTCTCCTACATTCCCTGCAGTGTGTGTTGTCAACACTCCTGTTCCTTATTCCAGCCTTGCCTCATCTTCCAGCCTTGCCTCGTCTTGTCACCTGGTCCAGCTACGTACAGCTTGTCTTCCTTGTTCCCATCCTTTGTGTCTCCTGTGTGTTTCACATCTCCCTCAGCTTGCTGCTCCAGACCTTATCTCTAGCCTGGACCTGACTACTCTTGCTCTGTGCCTGCCCCGACCATGGCTCTCCTCTGACTTCCCTAAGCTTCCTGTCTACCTTGTCTCTGGTGTGTCTCTGGACTCTAGCCATCACTGCTGCCCTAGGGATCCATCTAATTCCTACTGGCTGCCATAATCCAAGGGCCCAACCTGCAGAGATGTTGCATGGTAAAGTTGAAGCTCCAGACTGTCTCGCTACAGGGTGCATTTGCCAGCTGCTAAAGTGGGCCTTGGGGGCTCAGCCTCTAGGCTGCATCAACTGCACCATAGCACTAAGGGCTCACATACCCCATATCTGTTACAGATTGCTGAGGCCATGAGCTCAGTGAACTCAGCCGAGGCCACTGCCCTAGCCAGGATAGTCCATCAGTTGCAGCAACAGCAAGGTCAATTTGACACATTATCAACATCTTGTGCAGCATGGTTGCCCCTCCACTTCTGGTGATTCCAGCTCTGTGTTATGCCTCTCTCATGCTCATCTCTTTTTTCCCCGCTCCACAAGTCTGGGAAGAACGGCAGTCTCTGCCAGTCCCTGCCAGCATTCCCGGGACAGCATGGGCACTGCTGGCCGCCATCTTGGACCCGGAGTTACCTAGATGCGCATGCGCAAGGGCCTCATTTGAGCATGTCATGGCGGGAACCTCGGGGGCGTCCCCATCCGATGATGTCAACCCACTAGTGTATTTAACCGAGCCTGCCCTTTCCTTCCTCGAGTTAGCAAGGAGTTCAATTTTGCTGATCTCTCCACTCTCACGGACTTCCTGTTCCTGATTTGGTCTTGGCATCTGCACACTCTGAGTACCCGCTTCTCGGGGGCTCCCTTGTGTTCCCGGCTATCCGCTCCTCGGAAGGCCTTCCTGACTGACTGCTACTAGATCTGTCCCTCAGATCTCTACTCTCTCCAGGAACCATCTACTACGAGTACCTCTACAGACTTCTACTACAAGACTGCCTTTGTGATTCCATGTGGTGTACCCCAACCCTCAGGCCACTACTGCATTTCTTCAGTGGAAGTCATTCAGCTTTCCTGCTCTACAGAATACCTCAACATCATCTACAGGAGCCACTTCCAGGTTCAGGTACCGCTGCCAGTTCTTCAACATCTACTGGCTCAGCGGGCCACTACTGGATCCGTATTACTGAAGGTACCTACACTCAGAGGGGATTCACGGCGTACCCCGCTCTGAGGGTCACTACCGGATCTTCTCAACTGTGACTCACTCTGGGTAATTCCCATTGCCCAGTACTGTACTACTTTATCTGCTTTCTGTGAACATTACTTTTTCTTTCCAATATAATAAAGTCTCCACTTCTAGCTGTCTCCCACACCACTGAGACTGCGCCTGCTGACGGTGAGGCTCACAGGACTCCTCCCTGTGGGCAGTAACAACTCTCAGCTCAGCCCAGTGTTCACATCCTTCCTTAAACATAACACTGATTCCACTGATCCAGCCTATTACTTCCATGCTCCGCCTCTACCTCCGAGTATGATTGGTATCCCAGAAGTTGTAGAGGCTTTCCTAACCAATGTACAATGCAATTTGAGCTGCATGCATCATTATATCTGACAGACCGAATTAGGGTAACTCACATTCTTTCCTGCTGGGTGGCACCAAACTGGCTTGGGTCTCCCCCTTTGGGATAATGATGACCTAACTCTTGGGGGTTCTGGCACACTTTCTACAAGAGTTTTGACAAGCAATTGATGAGCCATGTCACACAACTTCCAAGGCTTCTGAATTTCTGCATATCAGAAAAGGCTCCCAGCCTGTTTGGGAGTACCCTGTGCACTTTCACACCTTGGCCTCTGACCTCAACTGGGTCAGCAGTGCCTGATTTCAATTTTCCATCAAGGACTTTCAGAATTCATTAAGAATGAGCTAGCTTCATGGAGGGGCTGATAAGCGAGCCATGCAAATAGACATGAAGTTCCAGGAACAAGCCAAAGAGAGTGGCTCGGCTTGTCGAACCACCCATCCAGTACCTGACCTTATGGAACCCATGCTGCCTTCAGAACCTGCTGGTATCCCAGAAAAGCCAATGCAAGTGGATAGCAACAAGTTATCTCTAGAAAAGAAGCAGAGGTGTCGTCGGCTCCAATTATACTTGTATTGCGGTGCATCAGGGTACTTCACTGACCATTGTCCAAGCTGGGAAAAATCCTGAAACACTGTGTGGTATGAGGGACCATCCTAACCTGCCCCTGCTTATGTTCCCAATTTCTTGTACCTGTGCTTATTTCATTCACAGACACCCACTTTGATGCTCAAGCCTTCCTTGACACCGAAGCTAGAGAGAATTTTATTCATGAATCTCTGGTACAGCAGTGTGGGATTCTGACAGTTCCCCTAGATCCAGCAATCATAATTTCATCTGTCCATGGAGAACTTTTGCCTAGATATATCACAAAGTCTATAGTTCCCTTCCCATGCATAACAGCATCCTGCATAGGGAACAGATTTCTCTTTATGTTCTGACTAAAGCAATTAATATCATCATCCTGGGCCTGCCCTGGCTCCATCAACACCAGCCTGAGGTTGACTGGTGAACTCTATGGATTTTCAGTTGGGGCTTCCATTGCCAAGAGCGGTATCTGCCCAAAGTTCAGCTTGCAATCTCCTTGGTAAGAACCCTGGTCCCTGACTCGCTTGCTCCACCAACCGTCCCTGCAGATGCTGCTAATTACCAACATATTGATGCTTCCATGGCCGTTAAAGGAGAAGGTGCACCAGTACTCCTTCCGTGTGAGGTTACCCAGTTCCTGCCAAGTCTTGATACAGAGGACTCAGGCCTTCCCAGCAGTGATAGTAGACATCTGCAGTCGGTGGCCTGTGGATAGAGTCCTACCCTTTTCATCCTGGTGCTAGTGGGCACCTTTGTCGGTCGCTTGCCTGACACACTTTGGCACTGTGATTCAGCCAAGGCTGAGATACCCTTTGAAGGAGAAAGTTCATGAAAGCCAGCTGCTAACCTACAAGCCCCCCCCCAACTTATAGACAAGTTTCACAAGAAATTCCACAGAAAGCCAAGACCCAGAAGACGGGGGGAGGCGGCTTTGTAGGAGGGCTGCTGTTATGATCAGCAGCTTGCAGGATGGCAATGCGAGCTGACTCACTCACCCATGCTGCAGCACCTCCCCAATGTGTCAGGATTCTGTCATGATCCCTGCATCCGGGCATCCTTTCTTAGGCTATGCGCGTGCCCCCAGCTTCTCTCTTAAAGGTCCCGCGGTGCCTCCTGATGATATCATGCAGCCATCACATATAAGGGCTTCTCAGACAGCTACTCTTCACCTCAGCAACAGGTCTTCTGCATTCCCTGCAGAGTGCATTGCCAGTATTCCTGTTCCTGGTTGCATTTTCCAGCCTTGCCTTACCTTCCAGCCTCGCATCACCTCATCCAGCCTTGGCTTGTCTTCCAGTCTAGCCTCATCTTGTCACCCAGTCCAGCCTCATCTAGTCTGTCTTCCCTGTTCCCATCCTCAGTGTCTCCCATGTGTCTATATCTCCCTCAGCTCGCTGCTCTGGACCTGGCCTCTTCCCTGGAGCTGACCACATTTGCTTTCTGCCTGGACTTGATCTCTAGCCTGGACCCAACTTCTTTTCTTCACTGCCTGCCTCAACCTTGGCTCTCCTCTGACTTTCATAAGCCTGCCATCTACTTTATTTCTGGTGTGTCTCTGGTCTCTAGCCACCGTTGCCCTAGGGACCCACTTAAGTCCGGCCAGCCGCCATAATCCAAGGGCCTAACCCTGCGAAGGAGGTGGCTGGTAAAAAAGAAGCTCCAAACTGTCCCACTACATGGCACATTCAGCAGCTGCCGACATGGGCCTCAGGGGCTCACCTCAAAACTGCATGAACTGCACCACAGCACTAAGGGCTCACACACCTCCTATCTGTTACACTACTATAGCCTCCTGCTTTACAGCAGGTACAAAGTTGGTACTTTAAAGCAAACATAGGAAGGGGGTTTTTTTTTTTTTTTGTTCTGTTTTGTTTTTTTATCATTTCTCTATTAGTTTCAATAAACATCAAGTAAAATTGAGACAAGAAAAAAAGTAACATTCAAAGCATAGCTACAGAAATGTTTCCAAAGAAAAAATTTAACGTAGTCAGTCTACAACTAGGGGAAGAAGGTTTGAGGCAAACCAAAATATCCCTACATGAATGTCTGTATATAAAAATAAAATAAAATCACAGGAAAATGGCAATTCAATTTACTAATTTAGCTCTGCGATTCTCTAGATGCTTGGACAGAAGTTGAAAAGAGAACTCCAGATTAAAGAAATGTTTCAAGTTGTTTAGGGTCAAAGAATATAAACCTATCATTCCCAGCCTTATGTAAACACTTACATGGAAATCTTAACAAAAAAGAATATCTTAAAGCAATCACCCTCTATATGTTAAAAAAAAGTTTCTCTTTTGTGTTGGGTTACTCTTGAAACATGAGGGAATATACACTTTCTATTACTCAAAAAGAATTTATTCTGAATATGAAAAAATTGCTTTAATGTCCAATCCCTTTCAGACTCCATAGCTTCTCTTGTCCTGTATCTGAGGTGGCAGTGGGCTGTAGGAGTAAGGGTGGAAGGGGCTGAACCCACCCTTCCTTTTCTTACCAATCACAGACTTAACAGAATTAGAGGGCCAGATATATTCACGGCAATAGAATTTCAAGCGGGGCAAAAAAAAAAAAGACAAGGGGTGTATGCCCTTTGTCACGCGGTTTTGGCTGCTTGCTGCAGTCTGGCACAATTTGAAGGAGCTGTTCTGAGCAGAATCTCTCCCTCTCCAGAAACGGATTTCCTGCCACTGTGTCACTCACCATCGGGTAGGAACCCTCAGTCTTGTGGCATCTTCCCTGCCTTTATCTCAACCTGCCGCAACTTGAAGGAGCTGTTTAGGGTGGGGGTGGGGACAGGATCTCACCTTCTCTACGAGCAGATTGGCTACCATTCTGTCACTCACCACCGAGTAGGAGCCCTCACTCTCGCAGCATCTTCCATGAAGCACAGGGATTTAAAAGTGAAATGTCCACATGCTGGTGACAGCCCCACACCTCCCCTGCCGCCAACTGCACCTCTTCGCAACATGGGGAAAGCACCCACACTGTAAAACAGCAAACATTCTTTCACCCACAGAGAGGGAGAGCTTAGTTAACCTGGGTACAATAATTTTAAGATATTTATATTACACCTATAGTAACAAAGTTATGTTAAGTGGCTTACAATCGTCAACATAAAATACAATATAAAATGGCAAACATTACAGACCTAAACATTGAAACCAGTACAATAAGATCATAAGATAGAGCAGCTTTTAGAATAAGGGGGAAAGCCGAAAGTCACTCAGCAGTGCCAAAAGTCCAGCGTGGGTCCGGGAGCGACCTCCTGCACTTGGACCGTCGGCTGCGAGTATTCAAAATGGCGCTGATAGTCTTTGCCCTCACCATGTCACAGGGGCCGACGCCGGCCATCCATTGCTCCTACCATGTGACAGGGGCTGACCAATGGCACCGGTAGCCCCTGTGACATAGTAGGTCAAAGGCTATCGGTGCCATTTTGAAACCGGCAGCCGAGGGTGTGAGTGCAGGAGATGGCTCCCGGACCCCCTGCTGGACCACCAGGGAGTTTTGGTAAGTGTTGGGGGGGGGGTCAGGAGGGTGGGGGGTTTGTTTAAATTGGCTACTTTAGACAGCCGAATAATTCGGCGAATATTCGTTGTATTCGTGGAGAATCATGATACATTTTGCTTCCCCACGAATACAACGAATATGTCCCTATACGTTGCAGATTGTCAATTCATAGGGAACAAATGCACACCCCTACAAGATAGTGAACAGTTCACTCAGAGGTTGCTGGCCTGTGGCCTTCAAACTAGTCTGTGTCTGGATGAAAACTCTGAATCCAAATAGCCTATCCTCTATATACATCCTCAGCAAAAAGTAACAAAAAATGACTCCAACAGGGATCTAGTCATTTAATGTTTGGATACTTGCCAGGTACTTGTGACTTGGTTGGCCACTGTTGGCCACAGGTTACTGGGCTTGATGGAACCTTGGTCTGATGCAATATGGCATGTCTTATGTACTTAACATAGAAACATACCATATTACTTGGTATTCTCTACCTGGTCAGCTTTCAGACATTTCACATGCCATGTACCCCCAGTTGTAGTCAACCCCGCCCCTATGCCATGACTGTTCAGAAATCCTCTGTACCCACTATGCTGCATCTAAAATTTGTGCACTGCCATCAAATTGGTGGACGGGATGGGAAAACTGCTAAAAGAAGAGGCCAGTGTGTGGGCCAGCCCTTTTTTAAAGGGCCATCCCAGCCCCAGTTTCTGCCCCTTCCCCTTGCTTTAGAACTGGAGCACCTCGCTGGTTGTGATCTCTCCCCCTCCCCCCCCACCCCCCACCTGAGGTGGGTCGGCTTCTATGTGTTTGGTCATATCTGAATCACACTTTTCATCAGCATCCACCAGAAGAATGAATTAACCAGAGTGGACCCAAGCTGCTGGCACTAACTTTCAAAAAGGAGATAGAGCAGCTTTTAAACTAAAACAAGGGGGAAAGCAGACAGTCACTCAGTAGTGCATGGTTCAGAGAAATGTATCCTTGAAGGATACTAATGAAACAGGAGAGTTAGGGCATCGCAACAGAGAGCTTCCAGTAAAAGCAAATGTAGTCCATATGCCTATATGTAAAAAAATCACCTGAGCTAAAGATTTCCAAATTATCCCTATCAAATGAAAAGCAGGTTATTAGTACAAACAAAAAAAACACTTTGAAATGTCTGTATGCCAATGCCAGAAGTCTAAGAAGTAAGATGGGAGAGTTAGAGTGTATAGCAGAATATGATGAGATTGACATAATTGGCATCACAGAGACCTGGTGGAAGGAGGATAACCAATGGGACAGTGATATAACAGGGTACAAATTATATTGCAATGATAGGGAGAATCAACTTGGTGGGGGTGTGGTACTTTATGTCAGGGAGGGTATAGAGTCCAACAGCATAAAGATCATACAAGAGACTAAATGCTCAGTAGAATCTATATGGGTAGAAATCTCATGTATGTTGGGTAAGAGTATAGTGATAGGAATATACTACCATGCACCTGGACAAAATGGTCAGACAGATGATGAAATGCTAAGAAAAATCAGGGAAGTTAACCAATTTGGCAGTGCAGTAATAATGGGAGACTTCAATTACATTCCGGAGAGGTAAAAATCTCCGGGATCAGCTAGTACATGCTAGTTTCAACAGACAAACAATGGAGAGTAGGGAGGGTCAACACGGCCCGTGTGGGCACTGTTCAATGTGTAGCCACACTGCCCTATCAGACTCCTTCACTCATCCGGACACTGGGTTTCGTTTTAAATTACGAAACAGGTCGGATTGTACTACCCGGGGTGTGGTATATGTCATACAGTGCCCCTGCCCCTTACTGTACGTGGGTAAGACCTCGAGGATGGTTAAGACTCGCATTATAGAACACTGTTCAAACATCCGTCTACTCAGGATGGATGAACCCCTAGTTACACATTGGGTACAACATCATCACTCTATTGCTGATTTAAGATTTTCAGTTTTGGAGGTTGTGACACCCCCGTTCCGGGGAGGGGATTATTCTGAAATCCTGGGTAGACGGGAACAAAAGTGGATTTTTAAATTGTCTTCTGTCCATCCGAAAGGTCTAAACAAAGATATTGAATGGTTTTTGTTCAGCTGAATTGTCTACAGTGGGGGCGTGGCTTTGTTCTGATTTGTGATCCTATCACAATTTTGTGATTCTATCGCGATATTTCCTGTCCTTGGCGCCAAACTGCTTCTTTAAATAGTTTACCTGTTGTACGAGCCGATGCGCTCCAGGATGAACACATAAGGTATGTCTTCTTGTATTTTGTCTAAGTTCTAATGGCCACATTCATAAGGTCCATCGTTTATTGGTCTTTTTATGTTATAGATGAAATTAATCCATGGGTCCCTCCCGATGCAGCTACTGCGAAACACGGACCGTGTCGGGGGACTCTTGCACTTGCATTCTTGAAGGTACATGGAGTTGCCATGAATAACAGTTTATACATTGATTCAATAAAAAATCTATTATAAATTCTTTGATGAACTTTGTCACTGTTCCTTGCACGCTGGATTTGTAGACTTCAATTACCCCAATATTGACTGAGTAAATGTAACATCAGGACATGCTAGAGACAAAGTTCCTGGATGTAATACATGATTGCTTCATGGAGCAATTGGTTTAGGAATCAATGAGAGAGGGAGCTATTTTATATTTAATTCTTAGTGGAACACAGGATTTGGTGAGAGAGGTATGGTGGTGGGGCCACTTGGCAATAGTGATCATAACATGATCAAATTTATACTAATAACTGGAAGGGGGACAATAAGTAAATCTTAAACTCTAACACTAAATTTCCAGAAGGAAAACTTTGCTAAAATGAGGAAAATATTTAGAAAAAACTGAAAGGTGCAGCTGCAAAGGTTAAAACTGTGCATGGACATTGTTTAAATATACAATCTTAAATGCGAAGTCCAGATGTATTCCATGCATTAAAAAAAAAGAGGAAGGAAAGCAAAACAATTACCGGCATAGTAAAAAGGTGAGGAAAAAGCCAGCCAGAAAAACATCCTTCAAAATTTGGAAGAAGGATCCATCTGAAGAAAATAGGAAAAAGCACAAGCATTGTCAAGTTAAAGGTTAAACATTGATAAGACATGCGAAGAGATAATTTGAAATGAACTTGGCAGTAGAGGCATAATCTCATAAAAACTTTTTAAAATATATCTGAAGCAAGAAACATGTGAGTGAGTCAGTTGGACCGTTAGATGACCGAGGGGTTAAAGGAACTCTCAGGGAAGATAAGGATATTGCAGAAAGACTACATTAATTATTTGCTTCTGTGTTTACTGAGGATGTTGGGGAGATACCAGTTCCGGAAATGGTATTCAAGGGTAATGAGTAAAATGAACTGAATCAATCACTGTGAACCTGGAAGATGTAGTAGACCAGATTGACAAACTAAAGAGTAGCAAATCACCTGGACCAGATGGGTATGCATCCTAGGGTTCAAAAGGAACTAAAAAATGAAATTTCAGATCTATTAGCTAAAATTTGTAACCTATCATTAAAACCATCCATTGTACCTGAAGACTGGAGGGTGGCCAATGTAACCCCAATATTTAAAAAGGGCTCCAGGGGCGATCCTGGAAACTATAGACTAGTGAGCCTGACTTCAGTGCTGGGAAAAATAGGGGAAACTATTCTAAAAATCAAAATCACAGAGCATATAGAAAGACATGATTTAATGGAACCCAGTCAACATGGATTTAACCAAGGGAAGTCTTGCCTCACAAATCTGCTTCATTTTGTTGAAGGGGTTAAATAAACATGTGGAAAAAAGTGAACCAGTAGATGTAGTGTATTTGGATTTTCAGAAGGCATTTGACAAAGTTCCTCATGAGAGGCTTCTAAGAAAACTAGAGTCATGGGATAGGAGGTGAAATACTTTCATGGATTACAAACTGGTTAAAAGACAGGAAACAGAGAGTAGGATTAAATGGTCAATTTTCTCAGTGGAAAAGGGCAAACAGTGGAGTGCCTCAGGGATCCATACTTGGACCGGTGCTTTTCAATATATTTATAAATGGTCTGGAAAGGAATAAGATGAGTGAGGTTATCAAATTTGCAGATAATACAAAATTATTCAGATTAGTTAAATCATAAGAGGATTGTGATACGTTGTAGGAGGACCTTGCGAGACTGGAAGACTGGGCATCCAAAGGGCAGATGAAATTTAATGTGGACTAGTACAACGTGTTGCATATAGGGAAAAATAACCCTTGCTGTAGTTACACAATGTTAGGTTCCATATAGGAGCTACCACCCAGGAAAAAGATCTAGGCATCATAGTGGATAATACATTGAAATCATTGGATCAGTGTGCTGCAGCAGTCAAAAAAGCAAACAGAATGTTAGGAATTATTAGGAAGGGAATAAGGAATAAAATGGAAAATGTCATAATGCCTCTGTATCGCTCCATGGTGAGACTATTAGGGATGTGAATCGTTTTTTGATGATTTAAAATATCGTCCGATATATTTTAAATCGTCAAAAAATCGTTAGGGCCACGATACAATACCAATTCCCCCGATTTATCGTTAAAAAATCGTAAATCGGGGGAAGGGGGAGGGCAGGAAAACCGGCACACTAAAACCCCCTAAAACCCACCCCGACCCTTTAAATTAAATCCCCCCCCCTCCCCAACCCCCCCCCCCCCCCCAATGCTTTAAATTACCTGGGGATCCGGCGGTGGTCCAGAACGGCGGCGGTCCGGAACGGCCCCCTCAATAGAATCGTGTTGTCTTCAGCCGGCGCCATTTTTCAAAATGGCCACCGCAAAATGGCGGCGGCCATAGACAAAAACGATTCGACGGAGGAGGTCGTTCCGGACCCCCACTGGACTTTTGGCAAGTCTTGTGGGGGTCAGGAGGCCCCCCCAAGCTGGCCAAAAGTTTCCTGGGAGTCCAGCGGGGTTCCGGGAGCGATTTCTTGCCGTGAATCGTTTTCGTACGGAAAATGGCGCCGGCAGGAGATCGAGTGCAGGAGGTCGTTCAGCGGCGGTCCGGAACCCCCGCTGAACGACCTCCTGCAGTCGATCTCCTGCCGGCGCCATTTTCCGTACGAAAACGATTCGCGGCAAGAAATCGCTCCCGGAACCCCACTGGACTCCCAGGAAACTTTTGGCCAGCTTGGGGGGGCCTCCTAACCCCCACAAGACTTGCCAAAAGTCCAGCGGGGGTCCAGAACGACCTCCTCCGTCGAATCGTTTTTGTCTATGGCCGCCGCCATTTTGCGGCGGCCATTTTGAAAAATGGCGCCGGCTGAAGACAACACGATTCTATTGAGGGGACCGTTCCGGACCGCCGCCGTTCTGGACCACCGCCGGATCCCCAGGTAATTTAAAGCATTTGGGGGGGGTGTTTGGGAGGGTGGGGGATTTAATTTAAAGGGTCGGGGTGGGTTTTAGGGGGGTTTAGTGTGCCGGCTCACGATTTTAACGATTTTTCACGATAGTTTACACACCCAAACGGCAACAATACGATTCCCTCCCCCTCCCAGCCGAAATCGATTGTTAAGACGATCGAGGACACGATTCACATCTCTAGAGACTATACCTCGAATACTGTGCACAGTTCTGGTCACCGCATCTCAAAAAGGATATAGTCACACTGAAGAAGGTACAGAGAAGGGCGGCCAAAATGATAAAGGGGATGGAACAGCTCCCCTATGAGGAAAGACTAGAGAGGTTACAGCTGTTCAGCTTGGAGAAGAGATGGCTGAGGGAGGATATGATAGAGGTCATCATGAGAGGTCTTGAATGAGTAGATCTGAATCGGTTATTTACATTTTTGGATAATAGAAGGACTAGGGGGCACTCCATGAAGTTAGCAAGTAGCACATTTAAGACTAATTGGAGAAAGTTCTTTTTTCACTCAACGCACAATTAAGCTCTGGAATCTGTTGCCAGAGGATGTAGTTAGTGTAGCTTGGTTTAAAAAAGGTTTGGATAAGTTCTTGGTGGAGATGTCCATTAACTGCTATTAATCAAGTTGACTTCTTAGTGTTTGGGTACTTGCCAGGTTCTTGTAGCCTAGTTTGGCCTCAGTTGGAAACAGTATGCTGGGCTTAATGGACCCTTGGTCTGACCCAGAATGGCAATTTCTTATGTTCTTAAGCAATATAAATACCAACTGAAAGACCCTTGAGTTTCTTTGTAAAAAATTTAAGGTCCTGAAGGTATTGGAGCTCTTCCGGTATTGTGTTCTATAAAACTGGACTGACAATTGATAGTGCTCAATTGTGGATCTATTATAGGTGAGCTGATTTAATATATATCTATTTTTTTTTTAAGTTAATAGCTTGTAAATTCCACTGTTCACATGGGTTACAACAGTACATACATACTAGGTACTTCCAAGAAATGACGACTTGCAGATTGCAAGGTTCTTGCTGGATGATACATATTAAAAAGCCTAGATAAATAACAATGGACTTCTTCCTGCAATGATTTAAAGACCAGCACACAAATCTTAAATTTGATACACTGTTGGACTGGCATCCAGTACAAATGCTTCTGTTAGGAAGTCACATGATTTGGTATAGGGTCACACAAAACCAGGAATGCAGAGAATTTTGCAAAAGTTGCAGAGCTTTTAATCAAAATTTAGTGAGCCCTATGTAAAAGGAAATTGCAATAAGCAATTTGAAAATTGTCCTCTATATATAGTTATATTGAACATATAAAATGTTTTGCACCTCTAAGCTCTCTTAATAAAACAACATATTGCACACATAATGAGATCATTGTCTCTTTTTCTGCAGTACCTTTCACCATACAGTCAATGTTAGTAATAACATGAGCAACTCATTCCTTTTAAAACAATTGGAATTTAATAAAACAGTTGATTGTTAAATTCCAAATTATGGTGTGATGCAAGAATAATTTTTTATGCTTGGTGAATATATATATATATAGAGAGAGAGAGAGAGAGAGAAATAGCATTCTCCTTGGAAAAGAGTTTGGAAAAGAGCTACTGAGGATAAAGATTTGTATTGCTGTTTAGCTCAGCCAAACATCTGTCTTTGTCGAGGCAAACAACAGCCTTGACTTTTACAGATGTCCAGGGCTCTATGGAATCCTAAGTGGTGTGTGCTGTTCAAAACTTGTGGAATTACCTCATCATATCACCAAAAAAGTTGCCTATTAACTACAAAAAAAGAGACTTTGTTACATGAGAAGGGCAACCAAAATGATAAAAGGAATGGAACAGCTCCCCTATGAGGAAAGGCTGAAGAGGTTAGGGCTGTTCAGCTTGGAGAAGAGACGGCTGAGGGGGGGATATGATAGAGCTGTTTAAGATCATGAGAGGTCTTGAATGAGTAGAAGTGAATCGGTTATTTACACTTTCGAATAATAGAAGGACTAGGGGGCATTCCATGGAGTTAGCAAGTAGCACATTTAAGACTAATCGGAGAAAGTTCTTTTTCAATCAATGCATAAGTAAATCTGGAATTTGTTGCCAGAGGATGTGGTTATTGCAGTTAGTGTAGCTGGGTTCAAAAAAGATTTGGATAAGTTCTTGGAGAAGTCCATTAACGGCTATTAATCAAGTTTACTTAGGGGTACATTTTAATGCGCGCGTACTTTTGTTCGCACATCAGGCTCGAACAAAAGTACGCTGGATTTTATAAGATACGCGGGTAGCTGCGCGTATCTTATAAAATCCGAGGTCGGCGCGCGCAAGGGGGTGCACATTTGTGCATCTTGCACGAGCTGAGCCCTACGCGCGCTGCCCGTTCCCTTCCCCTACCTAATCCACCCTCCTGGCCCTATCTAGACCCCCCCCCCCCACCTTTATCAGAAAAGTTACTACTGCCTCTGGGCAGTAGTAACTTAAGCACACTGGCGCGGCAGGCCCCGACACAGGCCGCTGTGTCGGGGCACTTGGCCACACCCCTGGACCGCCCACACGCCTCTGAACATGCCCCCGATCGAAAACCACGCCCCCTGGCCTTGCCCCCGACTGCCCCTTTTTGCAAGCCCCGGGACTTACGCGCGTCCTGGGGCTTGCGCTCGCCACCGAGCCTATGCAAAATAGGCTCGGCGTGCACAGGAGGGTTTTAAAAGGGTTACGTACATACCTTATGCGCATAACCATTTTAAAATCCGGCCCTTACGGAATAGCCACTGCTATTAATTGCATCAGTAGCATGGGATCTTCTTGGTGTTTGGGTAATTGCCAGGTTCTTGTGGCCTGGTTTGGCCTCTGTTGGAAACAGGATGCTGGGCTTGATGGACCCTTGGTCTGACCCAGCATGGCAATTTCTTATGTTCTTATGACTGAATTTAACAGTTAGGGCAATGAGTTTTCCGTGAAATTTTTCACAGATTTCTATAAACCATTAATGCCTCTTATCAGCCTTTGTTATAGATACCTGTAATCACACACACAAAAAAAAAAATACAAAAATCAAGTCCTTATTCATCTGTAATGATAAAACATGATTCTTTGATATGTCTTACTTGCCCAAGAGCATTTCGAATTACCTCAATTCAGAGTTACAGTGTTTCTAAACTGATACTCATTATTCAACTTGCAACACTGGTTTCAACTTTAAGATACCCAAGCATCACCGAGGAAGCATGACTGTTACGTGCTCCGCCCGCAGTCGTCCCACCCACGGGACCGCTCACCTTCAGGGTCACCCAGCCAGTTCCGGTCCTGTCTCCCTCGCGGTCCTCGCAAGCCCAGCTAGGCCCGGGCATCTGTCGCCGGGCCTTCGCTCGCACGCCAGTCCCCATATGCCAGGCCTCGTCATCTCAACAGCCATCCCTTCTCTCTCATCCCCCAAGCTAATCCCCTCTGACCCTTTAGTCTCCCTCTTACATCCTCCAGTCTTCTTTCATTCCCCTATTCTCATCCTTCATAGCCAATCCTTCGCCAGCTTATCTAACCCTCAAGTGCCTCCTACATCTGAACCTTCCCTTCAAACAGCTCTTTCTCTAAACTTCCTCAGGGCCAGGGCCAGCAGTAACATTTTCCTTTGGGCTCCAGATCAAAGGTGGATGATAATTCTTGAGGAGAGAGGCATGCTGATGACAGGGGCAACATTTTTCTCTTGGGTAGGTTCAATGGTGCGTGAGGAGATAGAAACTATGGCAATCTTCACCAGCCTATGCACAGTCAACCCTCCCTTCACCATGTAGTTGGTCTTTAAACCCAATAATAATCTCCAAGAGGTAGCAGCACTAGTAATGGAAGTCAGCATAGGGCCTATAAGCCAGGCAAGCTGCAGCAGTCCTAATCCTTCCTTATGCAGGGCTTCCTCTTACTACAGAAACTCATGTGCGGGCAGAGCCACTGCACAGCCTGTGAGTGCATTCTGGTTGGTTTTCAGGCCCATGCTGCCTTCTGCTTCTAATGCTGATGCTTCTGGTGCCTGAAGTGTGCTGCCATTTCTGCTACCTGTGACCCCATTTGGAGTTCCAACCCACAGTTTGTGAAGCCTTGTCCTATAGGCATGCCTAGGTACTTTCCTCTTCAGACAAATAAAATGAAAAGTTTTTTTTAAGTGTCACTGCTTTTTATAGTATTATATTACTATCTTCTGAGTTTTCTGGTGAAAATGGGGTTTTGGTTCCTGGTGCTGTTACCAATTCCCCATTTATAACATTGTTCTCAATGAACAATCAGTTTTGACTTATTTTCAACTGAATTATGGTTTTCAGGAACCAATAGTATTTTAAGTCTGTGGACTTCCTGTATGTACATGGGCTTTCAAGATCACATAGGTCCCAAATGTCTGAAAAATGAATCTATATGGTCCCAAAAGCACACCATGAAATATATAGAAATTGAATTTTCTATATAATACAGCTATTAGAATTCAGCAATACTAATATTTTAATAGCTATAAAAAAAGAAATAATATATGTAAGGCTGTTTACTTGACACTTGGGTTATTTAAATTTTTGAGGTAGTGTTGCTGGATCAGCTGATTCTTTGGGTAGTCCTCTTAAAAGAAAATGTAGAAGGCTTTCCTTTATAAATTACTAAGCACAAAAAAATTGAAAAACATGATCAACATAAATAACAGAAGAGAATGAGAAGCATAAAATACTGTGAACCTCGAACATTTTTATAGCAGACATTTATTGCACTACATTTGCTTTTTCATATAGTTTATTACTAAAAAGCTTAATGCGCCTACAGTAAAACAAAAGGGGTTAATTCTCTTTTATTCCTCTGTACTCATTTTTATGTACTGGCTTCCATTTGTCAAGCGATGACAACAGGAGGATAATAAACTCTTACCTCATTAGCAATTCTTTCCTTACACAGGTGTTTGTAATAATTATAATTATTAACACAGCCCATGCATCCACAAGCCTATTTAGATGCATATGTTTCCTACCAATGAATGCTTAGTATATGTGAGCCAAAGCATAAATTATAAAATAATATTGAGGGATTTTTTGTTCTTTTTTTACAAGCAATATGATTTGCTAAGGTGGAAGGCATTCATGCCACTAGAAATGCCTTGTTTCAGAAAATGTAAATAACTCATGCTTCTTAAAATACATAAACTTGATGCTGCAAAAGTCATTGCCTGATATGTAATTGCTTTAACATTTGTCAGCTGTAGATAGAAAAAGCCAGTTGAAAGTCCAGTGGATAACAGTCTATATCAATGTTTAACCCTCTCCTGGAGGCACACATAGACAGTCGGGTTTTCAGGATATCCATAATGAATACGCATGAGTTAGATTTGCATACATTGCAAATCTATCTCATGTATATTCATTGTGGGAATCCTGGGAAATGCTGGTCTACATTATAAGTAGCAAAAATGGGTTTCATTCCAAATTTGAGTTCCTGCTTATTCAAATAACCAAAGCTGTTAGCACTACTGAAAAAGCATTGACCAGAGGCAAACTAAGATGGCGGCATAACGGTTCGGGGGAACGCCAGCTATCTCTGAATCTTTCTTAAAGTTCTTTCTTTGCTTGATAAATGCCTTCCAAGAGAAAGGGAAAGGTGAGGGTCTTCCCTCCAGAGCCCTTACCTGGACCTAATCAGCTTGACATCGTGTGTTTCCTGGCCCAGACAGTGAGTTTGGAGGGAGTCGAGGAGGCCATTGCGAGCCCTGCAGCAGGAGAGCGGAGTGCGTCGCTGGCAGAGACGTCCCTCAGTCCCGACCTTCGCGCACCTCCGGCGCAGCGCAACCCAGCCGGGGCTCCTGCTCAGACGCACTCGGATGACGTGTCCGGGGCGCCAGAGCTGGAGGGAGTGAACCCTGGAGCAGTGGACGGAGAAGGACCGGCCCAGGTGCAGACGGACCCTGAGGTGGTTGGAGTGGGCCCAGGTGCATCAGGAGAGCCCCCGGTGGAGGAAGGGGAGGCTCGAGAAGCCGGAGAGAACATCATTCTCCCGGTTACTGCGGGTGAGTCAGTGCTGGGAACATCGAGGCCCGGGGCTGTGACACTCGAAGCCATATGGGACCTGGTTGCAGGCCAGGGACTTTCGCTAACAAGACTGGAGAAGAAGGTAGACTCCCTCAATTATAATATACAACAGAAGATATTGGGGATTCAAGAACAGGGAACTAATTTGACAAACAAGATAACTGAGATTGAAAATAAGCTTCAAACTAATGCTAAGGTTAATTCTGTTATTATAAAGGAACAGTTAACATCGTCAAGACGCCTAGAGACACTGGAAAATGGACTGAGAAAGCTAAATGTGAGAATTCTAAATTTCCCCCATATTATGGGGGAAATACCTTATACTACCCTAAAAAAGTTTTTGACAGTATGCCTAGGATTTTCAGAACAAAATATTCCCTCTATCAATTTTTGTAGGTTTATAACAAATAGGGCTACTGCTAGAAATGAAAATAATGTGGAAATACCATCCAATTTGACTGGGTTCTTAGAATCCTCTAATGTGGAAATAATTGAGAGGAAAGTCCTTTTAGTGTCATTTATTACAACACAGGACATCATGAATGTAATGCGAAATTACTTTAGGAACTTTCCTGTGAATTTCTGCGACCAAGAAATTAGGTTATATCCTGATATGGCTCCGATTACTCAATGTCGCAGGAAGGAGTTTTTGTCACTTAGACAAGATGTTATTGCACTAGGTTTTGTGTTTTCAATGCGGTATCCCTGTAAATGCTTGTTAAAAAAAGGTGACGAAACCTTTGTATTTTTCCAAGTAGAACAGTTGAAACAGTTTATTGAAGCCCGTAGGCCAGTAACCTCTTCCCCAAATGCCTAGAGATAGAAGGTCAAATTGGAATAATCACTGTTAGTACTATGTTAAGCCTATTCCTAGAATTTTCTCGTTTGGGCTCCTGTTTAAATATATAAAAGTTTGCCACTCTTGGGTGATTTTTTTTAATGGTAATTTGTATATCCTTATTATTATAAGTTTTGCTAGGGGATTGTCTAAACAAAGATATTATATAAAGACAAATGTTTCTCTAAAGTTTAAGATTGTATGATTAAATAATATGTGATATTATGTAATGCAATCTTATAAGGAAGGATTCTAACATTGTAAAATGGAAAATTATAAATTTAAAAAAAAAAAAAAAAAAAAAAAAAAGCATTGACCATACTGAGGAGTCTCATGTCCCATGATTCTGTGGCTATAATTACTCCAGAATTTGCTATTCCCCATGGAATTGCAAAAAAACCAGTAACCCTACTACAGCCTCCACAAATTGTTATCCAAACTAGAAAACACATCTGCTGCACTTTCTTTTTCTATCCACTTGCATATACAACTGAATTATGTTACCTTTCCTCTTAACCTTGACAAGGTTAAGAGGAAATCTTTGGGATCTTTGTAAAAGTGCATGTGCTGGGGAGGAGAGGCCAAGTTTGTGGGCATAAGTGGAACTAATACCTTAGATATCACCATACTCCATATTTCATGGCTCTCCCTCCTCACAGAACCTTATGGCATGCCTTCTCTCTCTTGCCCTGCCTTCTGGAATCTCATAACTGTCATTTTTCTTTCTTGCCCTCCCCAGAGCAACAAACCCCAAAGCTCCTCAACTCTCTCTCCTGCCCCCTCTCCACTAGAAACTTCTGCTTCCCCTTCTATTGCACCCCAGCCTCCTAGCTCTTCCTCTTCCCTATATTCACAGTTCATGAAACTCAGCAGCAGGCTTGATAGCAGGCAGTTATTTAAAAATGTGTTACCCGCCCTTCCTACCTTCAAGGTGGGATACAATAAAACACACATAATATGTAACAAAGATTCACATCACAGTAGAGATTAAAATTAAATAAAATACAATATAAATTAATTTACAAATTAAATACAATACAAATAAAATTACCTCACTGACTAAGGATTCAGGTGCCAGCTGACATTGGGGATAACAAAGCTAAGTGAGCTACAGGTTTTTAGCCTGGAGCTGAGGAAGCCAGATGGACTACAAGTTGCTATCCTGGTTTAGGAATGCTTTTTTGAAAAGTTGTGTTTTTTAATGCTTTTTATAAGAAACTTCTTTCATGGAGGTACCTCAATTTTCTTTGGCAAAGTGTTCAAAAGAAGTGGGCCAGCTGAGAAAAAGCACATTATCTTGTTTCCTCAAGGTGAGTTAACTATGGAGAGGGGACATAAAGTAAAGCTTGACTTGCTGATCTTAGTGATCTGGAAGGAACATGAATTTTTAATATGGAGGAAATCTAGGGAGAATGAATATTATGAATCATCGACTTTATAATTATGGACAGTTTGTATTGTATATGATACGATATTGGGAGCCAATGTAATGATTCAAGGATGGGGCTAATATGGCTATGAATCAGGGTTTCAATTAGAAGACTAGCTGTGGTATTCTGTATAATTTGTAATAAATGAATGGTATATGCTGGGAGAACAATGAGAGTATTACAGTAGTCAGTACTAGAGAATAACAGATTGTAACACAGAACCTAGAAGGGGATAAGATCTCTAAGAACACATGGGTTCAGTAAGTCGCAATACTAACTGCCTGTTCCACTATTGCCAGGACCACCACATTTCTCTTCAGTAGCCATGAGATCAGCAATAGAGACAGTAGCAATATGTATGAATGTGGGGAGACAAAAGGACGGTCCAAGGGATGGAAGATAAGAACATAAGAAAAATGGCATCACTGGGACAGAACGAGAATCCATCAAGACTAGCATCCTGTTTCTAACAGTGGCCAATCCAGGTTACAAGTACCTGACAAGTACCCAAATAGTAATACATCCCATGCTACTAATTCTGGTAATAATAAGTGACTATTTCCTAAGTCTGTGTGATTAATAGTTTATGAACTTCTCCTCTAGGAACTTTGCCAAACCATTTTAAAACCCAGCTATGCTAACCACCTTAACCACATCCTCTGGCAATGAATTCCTTAGATGAGTTGACTGAAAAGAATTTTCTCTGAGTTGTTTTAAATGTGTTATTTGCTAACTTCATAAGTACCCCCTAATCCTTGTATTATCTGATAGAGTAAATAACTGATCCACATTTACCCATTATATTTATTTATTTAAAACGTTTTTATATAACGGCATTAGTTGTAGACATCATGCCGGTTTACATCAAAAACTGGTTAAGTTTGGAAATTACATTTTAACAGGGGAGTCAAAACTGGGAGGAGGGTAACAAGAAATAGAATAGAAGAGAAGTAACAGTAACATTAACATTAACGTGGATCCTCGGGGTAAAGAGGAGAGAGGATAACAAAATATGGTTCCTCAGTGTGAGGAAGAGTCTTATTATAGTCTTTCCCATGATTTTATATAACTCTATCATATCCCCCTTGGCCATCTCCTCTCCAAGCTGAACAGCCTTAACTTCTTAACCTTTCCTCGTAGGGGAGCTGTTCCATCCGCTTTATCATCTTGGTTGCCCTTCTCTGTACCGTTTCTAATGCAACTATATCTTTTTTGAGATGTGGCAACCAGAATTGCACACAATACTCAACATGCAGTCTCACCATGCAGCAATACAGAGGTATTATGAAATTCTCCATTTTATTGCTTTCCTAATAATTCCTAACAATTCCTAATTCCTGCTTTTTTAACCACATCTGCACAATGAGCCAAGGATTTCAATGTATTGTCCATTAAGACGCTGTGAGGAAGTGTACAGAAAACTCCCTCAGACTACTTTAAAGGATCAGGCACAGCTGATTTACCCAGTCCTCCTTAAGCTGGGAATCCTGGATGAAGGGAGAAGCCCTTCACTAGAGTATAAGACCTCAGGGCCTAGAAGGGTTAGACGGCCCCGGGGAGCTGACTGAGTCCAAGTCTAGGCATAGACCTGCTACATTTAAAGTTAGAGAACTGTATGAAGTTTAAGAACTACTATGTTGATGAAGGTTAAGACTTATGTTTAAGGATTGTGCATTGCCTGAAGTCATTATTTGCTTTGCACTGCTTTTTTCTGAAATACCTGAAGTGAAAGTATGCTGCCACATTTTTTTGAAATTATTTTCACTATAAAGTGCACTTAAGGAACAGCCAGAGTCTCCCTCCTGTTTCCTCTGGCTGTTATCAAACTGTCTGCTGCTCGAGCTACCAGAGATGAGCAAATCTTTTTCCTGGGTGGTAACTCCTAATATGTAACTTATAATCGTGTATCTACAGCATGGGTTACTTTTCCCTATGTGCATCACCTTTGTTGCGTTCCCCGGCCATGGTAGGCCTGCGGCCGGCTCCACTCACACTCGACGCCTGGGTCTCGAACCTGGGTCTTCCTCCTTGGCAGCGGTAGGCAGTCGGCTACGAGCTCGCACTCCTGCTCCGCTCCCAGGTCCCTCCGGCAGCTCCGTGGCCTCCTCCGGTCCCAGTCGGGTCTCCCCATCTGTGTCGAGGGGAGACACCGCCATCTCCTAGTTCTGGCCTGCCCAGCTTAGGTGCTTGCACGCACACCTTTGCTGACTTTAAAGGGGCCACAGCGGGAAAACCTCCCGCGGTCCCAGATGATGACATCTCTCAGCCTTACTATATAAGGCGGGCTCCGCCATTCAGTCTTTGCCTTGCCAACAGGTCTCCAACGCTTCCTATCGTGTGTTTAGTTGCTGCTCGTCCGTGTTCTTATTCCAGTTTCTGCTCCTGTTGCAGTGTTTGTGTTCCAGTTCCAGCTTCCTGTTCCCGCTACCCTCTGGATGGATTCCTTGGGTTTGACCCTCGCTTGTACCTGACTACTCTATGGAAGGATTCCTTGGCTTTGATCCTCGCTTGTACCTTACTACTCTCTGGACAGATTTCTTGGGTTTCACCTCAGCTCGAACCTGACCTTGTCTTCAGCCACCTGCCCTGACTTCAGATTGAACCGGACCTTGTCTTCAGCCACCTGCTGTGACTTCAGCTTGAACCTGATCTCATCTCCAGCCGATTGCCTTGCCTTAGGACTTGGCCTTCTTTTAGGCTCCTGCCTACTCACAAGCCCAGACTTAACTTTGTTCCTAATTGCTTGCCTTCTTCAGTCTGTCCGGGCTTCTGAAACTTGGCCTTGTCTTGACTTTGCTCCTTCGGACCCTGCATCTCTGCTGCTACCTGGCACCCTGCCTTGGACTCTCTCCCCGGGATCAACACACGGAGGCCTGCCTAAGACCTGCCGGCCCTGGTACCCAAGGGCTCAACCTGTGAGGAACAAGGGCTGGTATTGGCAAAGATCCAGTCGGCCTCCGCTTACCGTTCGGCTCCGCCTCCACCTCGTGCCAAGGGTCCACCTCCAACAATCTTACTCTTATCCACATTAAATTTCATCTGCCATTTGGATGCCCAGTCTTCCAGTCTCGCAAGGTCTTCCTGCAATTTATCACAATCTGCTTGTGATTTAACAACTCTGAATATTTTTGTGCGATTTGCAAAATTGATCATTTCACTTGTTTCTTTTTCCAGCTCATTTATAAATATATTAAAAAGCACCGGTCCCAGTACAGATCACTGTTTACCTTTCTCCATTGAGAAAACTGACCACTTAATGCTACTCTTTTTCCTATCTTTTAACCAGTTTGAAATTCACAAAAGACATTGCCTCCTGTCCCATGATTTTTTAACTTTCTCAGGAGTCTCTAATTTAATGTATTTGCCTTCTAAAATCCAAATACATTAAATATATTGGCTCACCTTTATCATAATGTGTATTAATCCCCCTTCAAAAAAAATGTAGATTTGTGAAGCAAGATTTTACTTTTGTAAATCCATGCTATTACAATTTCATCTGCTGAACAGCTTCTTCATACCTTGACTATGATGCCTCCCCACCTACAATGGCCTCCAATGAGCTCTGCTCCTAACCACCAAAGCAGCCTCCTCACAGGTTATCCAACTCAGTCCTGTTGTGCAGTTCCTACCCACCAGGAGTCCTCAGCGAGCAAGGCTTCAGCCCTATCAATCTCCTTCTCTCTGCCAGCACCACATCCAAACTACACTCCTACAGAATCCAGCCTTGCTAATCCCTCCTTGCTTTTACATGGTCATCCTTGGCTCCTTGCCCTAGCTCCTATTTCCTTGCTTTACTTTGTGGCCTATATAGGCCTCTCCTTGCCTTGCCCCTCAGGGCCTTACCAAGCCTAGCACCTACAGGCTTCCAGTATTGTTGCCTTCGGGCTTTTATGTTCCTTGATCCATGTTGTCCTTGTCTTGCTCTGTCATGTCTTGCAGTCCTTGCCTACACTCAAGCCTCAGTTCCAGTCTTTGCCTCCATTCCAGCTCCAATTCCAGTCCTTTTCTGCTTTCCAAACTAGTTCCAGTCCTTGTCTGCACTCAAGATCCAGTTCTTGCCTACACTCAAACCTCAGTTCCAGTCCTTGCCTGTTCTCAAGCCTCAGGTCCAGTGCTTGCCTTCACTCAAGATCCAGTTCCAGTCCTTGCCTGCTTTCAAGCCCCAGTACAGTCCTTGCCTGCATTCCAACTTCAGTCCTAACCAGCACTCTGTTCTGGTTCAAGCTCCAGTCCTTACCAGCACTCTGTTCCGGTTCAAGCTCCAGTACCTACCAGTACTCTGTTCCAGACCAAGCTCCAGTTCTTACCTGCACTCTGTTCCAGTTGAAGTTCCAGTCCTTACCTGTATTCGCCATGTTGTACTGCCACCGCAACCAAGCCCTACTGCCCCAGATCTCAAAGGCTCAACCTGCAGGGGAGAGGACTGACTAGGCAGAAGATCAGCCCATGCCCTGACCTGCCAATCCATGGCACTTCGCAGGTGGTGCACCCCAATTCCAGTCCAGTAACTTTGACATATGCTGGCTGTATCCCATTATACCATGTCTACTCTGTGTGTGATTTGTTCTTTAGAATAGTTTCCATGATTTTTCCTGGCACTGAAGTCAGGCTCACTGGCCTATAGTTTCCAGGATCACCCCTGGAGCCCTTTTTAAATATTGGGGTTACATTGGCCATCCTCCAGTCTTTCATGATAGGTTAAAATTACTAGTAATAGATGTGATATTTCATTTTTTAGTTCATTCAAAATCCTGGGGTGTATAATCATCTGGTCCGGGAGATTTGCTACTGTTCAGTTTGTCAATATTCCAGTTTCATCTGAATCATCACCCTTGAAAACTGTTTCCAGAAAGGGTATCTCCCCAACATCCTCATTAGTAAAAACTGAATAAAAGAATTAATTTAGTCTTTCCACAATGGCCTTATCTTCCCTAAGTGCCCTTTTAACCCCTCTATCATCTAATGATCCAACTGACTCCCTTATAGGCTTCCTGCTTTAGATATATTTTAAAAAGTGTTTTTAACATGAGTTCCTCTATGGCCAGCTTCTTTAAAATCTTTAGGATGATCGGATGAAAACTGAAAGGCTTGAGGCGAAAGAGGATAGGTATGGAAATGTGAGAGAGAATGCAATAATGTTAAAGGAAGGGATGATATGGATGAGCGAGAAGCAGGGGCATACCTGGAAATGAAGTTTTTGGGAGGCCCAAGTTTAACATGGGTGGACACTGTGGCCCATCCCCATTCCTTACCCCAGCCTATATGGATCTTCATGGAAGTGGATACAAAACCCTTTTAATTTCTGACAACCCTCTGTTTCTTCACTCTCTCCCTGATCTATCTCTGTTATTTCTTATTCTTCCTCTGTGGTTAAGGCATCTACTTTATACAAGCTTTAAGCTCTCAGTTGGCTGAACATAAATAGGCTTTCATCTAACATAGTCATTCCTTAACTTCCAATGCGCTAAAAGGGGCATGGGTTAAATAATTATCTGGCAAAAGTAAACAGAAAGATTTTAATGGCCTCAAACCTTTACATGTCTAACACAAGGGTAGTGGTGTTTCCTTATTCAATTTGGACAAATTAAAAGCACAGGGGATCATGAACTGGCAGTGATTCTAATGCCTCCAGGCCCTTTAACTGCTGCACTTTTAAGGGACTTGCTGAGATAGGGCATGACCCCGCTGCTTGGGGTGGGGGCCTGAGCCAAACGTGAGGGAGCATAGGAAGCTGAGGCCCACTCATGTCTACACACTGGAGAGAAGGAATGAAACAAGAGAAGGAAGGATGAAATAATGCTGACTACTTTTAATAGGAGAAAGGGGTGAAAGACTAAGGGAGGGGAAGTTGAGAGACTGTAGGGGGCAAAAGAAGAAGTTAAAGAGAGAAGAGAAATTGGGAGAGAAAAAGGCATACTGCTGATTGGAGCAGGAAAAAACAGGTTATACAGAAAGTTAATGAGTGGGATGAAAGGGGAGAGGAAGTAGAGGAGAAGGAAGTAGGCAACAATTAATAGTAACAAAAGTAGGAAAACAATTTGAAAAGAAAGGACATTTGATAGATATGCACTTTACAGTTTGGAAAAATAGAATATTTTATAGGAACATTTATAAAATGTCAGACTGCTGAAGATTCTACCCCTAACCTGTCACAGCAGACAGAGACCATGTCCATACAATAGGGGGTAAAATGATGGGGAGGCAAGAGCAGCTAATTAAACCTTCACATAGAATATACTATGAATAAGGGAAACGGGAAAATATAGAAGGCTATGTATGATAATATACTGATAACTCAAACAGGAGTAATCTAGAAGCCTTACAGTAGATTTAAAAACTACCTAATAAAATATAATTTGTTCAAAGATAAAATCCAATAATCAAGCAAGTTTGAAATACTTTTAAATATGTTAATGCAATTATGTTTTCCTTAATAAAGGAATTTATATGTAATATATTTACAAATAAAACACCATAATATAATTTTACTGCTGTCCTTCAATATTTATTGCCATACGCATGATAATGTGCACATTTGTACATATTACTTTGTCTATTCAAATAAAAACAATTTTTATCAAGCTTTTTCCTTTGTAGTCAAGAGTCCATTGTACTGCTGAGCTCCTCCAGACTTAATGTCTATTTAAATTAGGCAATTTTGGACCTTCATAAGTACTACTGGTTATTCACCTCCTTTGCTTTTTAATTAATCATAAGGCCCCATTTAATAACTATTCTTTTTTGTTTTTGCAAATAAAAGTATCATCTAAGCTTTTATGTGTTACTTCTCTTTTCTATAATCCATGCTTCCACAGCCATAGTATTAAATTCCACTTTTTGGGTTATGATATTCAAGAATTCAATAGGAATTCAAGAGGAATTGGAATTCAAGAGGTATAATGAAGTCCCAAATTACTAAATTTAACTTTGCATTAAGATAAGAAACAAGGTGAATTTAAAGGATGCACTGATTTGTTTCACTGGAAAGATACTGATAGTGAGAAATTGAAGATTTTTGTGCTATGATTCATTTATCAAAATACACAAGCAAATTAATTGACCCTTGCAAATATATTTCTCTGTCCTGAATGACCAAGACCAATTATGTGGTATGTTACCATAGGATGTTTGTTTCAAAAAGAGTTACACGTGTAAATATAACTACTATTGTAGCAAGTTTCAAAAAGTAAAGTGCATTTACTCAAGAAAATGCTATAGACAATTCAATGGCATATATTGCAGTCATTTTTGAAAACCTACTTACTCAAGTAAAGTGTATTTACTCAAGTAAAACCCAGTTTTACTCGAATAAATGCTTTTTTAAAATCAGGCCCTTAGTTTTTAATAGTTTTATAGCATAGATAGGACTCTTAGGATTAATTCAAGGGCTGTATCATTAGCTCCAAATAAATATTAGTTTCATAAATACTAGTAGTATAAAATTTGATAATTGAATAATATACTTTAGAGATAATTATGGAGTCTACATAATCAGTTAAGGTAGCTGCAAAAATTAAAATGAATTAGGCATGAACTTTAAGGGGTACATTTTAAAACACAGTGTGCGTGCGAACAAAAGTACACCGTATTTTATAAGATACGCGCATAGCCGCACGTATCTTATAAAATCCAGGGTCCGCGCGCAAGGGGGTGCACATTTGTGCAACTTGCGCGTGCCGAGCCCTGCACACGCGCGCTGCCCGTTCCCTCCGAGGCCGCTCTGAAATCGGAGCGGCCTCAGAGGGAACTTTCCTTCCGCCTCCCCCCACCTTCCCCTACCTAACCCACCCCCCTGGCCCTATCTAAACCCCCCCATCTCTGTTGCACGTTACACATGCTCGAGGCAGTCGTAACTTTGCGTGCGCTGGGCCGGCTGCCGCGCGCCATGTTCTGGTCCAGAGGCCGGTCCAGAGGCCACGGCCATGCCCCTGGAACACCCCCAGGCCGAAACCATGCCCGCGGCACCGCCCTGGATGACGTGCTGACCGCGTCACCACCCAGACACGCCCACCCCAAGAAAGCCCAGGCACTTTCGTGCGTCCCGGGGCTTTGCGCATGCCGGAAGCCTATACAATATAGGCTCGGCACGTGCAGGGGCCTTTTAAAAGGGTTACGCGCGTACCTTATGCGTGTAACCCTTTTAAAATCCGGCCCTAAATATATTTGCTATTCTGTGCATTTTTCAAATCTTTTTTGTATGTCATGCTTTTTGTTAAAGATATGAAATGACCTCAAACATCACTTTTCTACTAGACTGTAATACAATTCTATGAGAAAATTTTTTTACTGGGAACTATTTTTATTTTGTAATTTGAGACCTAATGGAAAACAAACGTGCAAGTCTTGACAGTTTAGCAAGGGGCACAAAATGCTCCATGCTTGTTAGTATAATGCAAACAGAAAACTGATTTTAAATTTAGTGGTTCAATGTTTACCAGTTTCAAAGCCATCTATCTTCATCTAGATAGGATGGCGGAGAACAGCATAATCTAATATACAGCTCTTGCAAGATTTAAATGAGAAGAGCAATGGAAACACAACTGGCAACAGCTGGAGCAACATTATCTTCTAATTAACTAAACTTAAAGACTATTGGTTTAATAATTCTTATACTTGAACATACCTCAGCATACAGTAAGAAAGCTCACTTATTAACAACCCATCATGTTCATTGTCTTGTTAAATCAAGTACACACATTGTTTTTGCTTCATCTGAGTTATTCATGCATTGTATATTAATTGGTATTTACAACATAATTAATCCATTCTGTCCTTTCTAGTAGGCAGAGTAAGGGCATTTCTTTAAAAGCCTAGACATTTTTTCAGTTGTGTGGTTATATTATAAATCCTATATCAAACTAATAATTTAAAGATTTTATAGTATTTGAAAAAAATGAGTTTTACTATATTACTCATGTTTTTATCAACTTTCATTGAACACTTAAATTTTCAGTCTATGATGTAATGATCAATATTTCTCTGGAAAAACTAGTATATTAAGCAGTACAGCCTGTCTTTCCAAATTAGGCTCAAAGACACTTATAGCATTATTAGTATTCAGGTACAATAATTCCCTACCCCAAACTATTTACAATGTAAGTGGATACCTGCAGCAAAGAGAAATAAGATGACTTGCCTAAGGTCAGGAAGAGTGTCAGTGGGGATTGATCTCTGGTTTGCCTGGTTCTCAGCCTATTGCTTTAATCACAAGGATACTCCAGAGTTTGCATAAGTTTACTAAGAACTGGAGTCCATGGTGTAAAGTATGTATGGCATCCAATATGTAGAAACTGGAATGTATACTAATTAGAAACCTTATTTTGAAAAGATTACTCCAAATCCAAAATTAAGAATGTTTGTTGTCTGTTTTGAAATGTAATGAAAAATGTTAATAAAGTTTAAGAAATATATTTAAAAAAAGAAAACTGAAATTGACCTAATGACTTATTTCATTATTAACTAAATAGTAACACCAAAAAAAATAAAGCCTTGCGTCTACTGATAATCCCAGTATTACAATGGATTTATATTATACAGGTTGAATTTTCAGAAGCCGGCGTGCACAAATACCGAGAGATACGCGCGTGGCCAGGCCACACGCACACCGCAGACATTTTCAAAGCACCACAGCCACGCATATATCTACCAGTATGCGCGGAAGAGCAGGCAAAATAAAAAGGGGGGCACCGGGTGAGGACCAGGAAGGGCCTGGGCGGGGTATGAGTAGACTGGGACAGCGCTATTAGGCGCTGACCCACTGAAGCACACTCTGGAAGCCAGCAGACCCGTGCAACTTGCTACTCCTTGAGAGAGCAGGTAAGTTAAAAAAAAAAAACACAAATAAAAGGGTAGTTAGGTAGGTTTTAGGGGTCAGAGAGGATAGGAGAAAAGGGAGGCAGGTTAGCTAGGGGGTTAGGAATTTCCTTCCTAGTCCACGCCTTTATTGGAGCGGACTGGAAGGGAACAGGGGAAAGGCCCGATTGCGTCACTGCACAGATGTTATAAAATTCCTACCCCTTACATGTGCAAGTTGCCACTCGTGCACACATGCGGGCATGTGCACACGGGGAGCCAATTTTATAACATGCACCGGGAGCTGCGCGCACATGAACACTCATGTGTTTGTTTTAAAATTCACCTTTTAGAGTACTGTCCGCATTATACACATCCAATTATGGGCAATATCTGTAATTTGTGCAATCAGTGTGTATTCATGCAAATTTTCAGATGTTTCCTTTTCCCACCAAATTATTTGACCAAAGGAACATCATTATATCTCTATGAAGAACTAAGTCTCAATTAATCAAGTCAGTTATCCAAACAATTATCCAAGCTTATTTCCCATTTAAAACAAAACAAAAAATCATTTGTGTTCATAAACACTGCCATTGTGATTCATTTAGTCCTGGATGTACTATTTCAGTGATAAATCTTAACCTTTCTTATAAAAAAAAGAAATTCATATAATGTAGATCAGGTCTCCCAAACTGTGGATTAGATCATCAGATGGGGGTCAGAAAACCTTCACCTGGGGTCAAAAGTGCCTCAAATTGTGGCACTTTTCAGGTGATAGAAGCAGAAGACAGCAAGTGACCAGTGTGCCAGTCAGCAGTGGCTCTACCCTCGCATGAGTTTTTGTAGTATCAGGAAGTCCTGACTGAGGAGGAGGGTTTAGGGCCACTGCCCTCTGTTGACTTTCATTACCAATGTTTCTACAGCTTGCAAATTACTTTCGAGATGGGGTCCAGCTATGAGGGGAATGCTGAGCGTGCATAGTCCAATGAAGATTGTCATGGTTTCTCTTCCTCACCCACCACAACCTACCCAAAAAAAATGTTGCCTACATTTTCTCCTCAATTGTCATCCATCTTTTGCCCGGGGTCCAAAGGAAAATGTTACTGCTGGCTCTGGCCCAGAGGGATGTTTAGAGAAGAAACTGTTCGAAGGGTGGGATCAGATGTAGGAATCTGAGGGTTGGATAAGCTGGAGTGGGATTGGCTGTGAAGGGCGAGAGAGGCGGAATGAAAGAAGACTGACTAAAGAATGTAAGAGAGGACCTGAGGGGTGATGTGAGAGATGGGCTGAAGAGTAGGTGTGAGGCAGGGGATAGGTATGAGAGTGAGGAGGAAAAGATGTGAGAGGGAAGGGATGACAGAAGAACAGTTGAGGTTATAAGAAGGGGTTGTGTGAGAGAGACAATCAGCTGGGGAGACATGAAAAGGGCCGAAGGGGGTGAAAGACAGCCGGGGGGGGGGGGGGGGGGGGGTGTAAGGGGGGATCAGCTGGAGGGGCATATGTTGAGAGAGGAAGTCCATTGAAGTGCAGTATGTTAAGAGAGGAGGTCCTCTGGAGGGGGTGGAGTTAGAGAGATAGGAAATTGACTAGAGAGGATAAAGGTTGAGAGGGACAATCAGCTCGAGTGTGGTGAGTGTGAGTGGAATGATTGTTGGAGGGGGACTGTATCCCTGCTAATTTATTTTGGTTGTATCTGGGCTTATGTGAATTTTCAAATACTAAAATGGGATCACATTGGATAAAAATTTGGGAAACCCTGATGTAGATGGAGTTAGTATATTTAAAAATGTGTTTTTTATGACACTGAATTATTGAAAATTTTGATTAGCCGAACTTAAGCAAGTCCAAATGCTTCAGAAAACCAGTTCCCCACTGTACATTAATTTATTCAATGAAAATTAGACAGTAATAGTAATTTTTGATTCAATATACTAAGATGGTAACTTTTAGACAAGCACACAAGCGCACATGTGCAAGTTCTTCAGACTTCACCCAGCAACACGGTCATTTTATAACATATGCGTGTATATGCACACATTATAAAATAGCCTGACCGCATGAATATATGCACACAATTTTAAGTGGAAATGCGCACAAATGCCACTTCTACTGCGTAGGTGGGGGAATTTTAAAAGACGCATGCGCAGACACCATTACAAGTTTTCCCAGTTTGTTCTAAGTTCACCTAGGTAAGGAATAGGACTAATTAATAGGAATTCCAACCCCGCCTAGTTTAATAGCCTCCCATTAGCCCCAATCCTTAAAACCCCGCAAATCTATATATATTTATTTTACAACTTACATGTCATCCATAGCAGAAGTAAAATTCAGTGGCAGGGGACCCCAGTGCACATCTGTGCATGTATGTATTTATGTGCTTCAGCAGCAGGGGGAAAAGGGGAATTGGATTCGTACAGCAACAGAGGGCCACGACTTTTACGGTCTGAGGAAACAAATAAACATGGGGGTCACTTGCTGTTGTGGTGGTTACTACCATTAATCAATAAGCCTACATACTGTCAATGCAACTCCATCATTGCTCTCTGCTTCAACAGCAAGGAGTTACAGGGAACTGGATTCAGACAGTAACTAACAAGGGCCCTGACTTTTATGGTTTGGGAAACTGATAAGCATAGGGGTAAACCTGCACGGCATGGCAGATACTATCATAAGCTTGCTGGGCAGACTGGATGTACCATTTGGTCTCTTTCTGCCATCATTTCTATGTTTAAAATGGTTTTTGTGTTTTATGTTGAATATAGTATTTATAATATTTATGTTGACTGTAATGCATCTATCATACTTGTGGTAATATAGGCAGGTTATAAATATTTTAATACATAAAATAAATAAACACCAACGACATTAATTTTATCATGGCTTCACTACTCGTTGCTGACCAACTAGATTTTCAAAAAGGCCAAGTAACTGGTACTTGGCCTTTTTGAAAATTTACTAAGGCTGAGTACCTAAACTTAGGCTCCTAGTTTCACTTCCTTCCTAAATTTAGGAGCCTAAAAGGCAGATTGCAACAGTGATGGAGTAAGAGCAGAGAAACAAGTCAGATGTCAACAATGATTTTCAGCACTAGGCAAATGAACTGCAGTCTAAATTTAGACTTCTACGTTTTAGGCCCCTAAATAAAGGAGAATTTTCAACTAAAAATTTAGGGTCCAAAGTTCAGCTGAAAATAGACCATGTTCTCCATCTCTTATTCTTAGGGATTTTAACCTCCATGCTGATGACCCCTCTAATTCTTATGCCTCAAAACTCTGTGCCTTAATCTTTTCATTTGATCTCTAACCCTGCTCTACTGCTCCTATTCACCAGCATAGCTACTGCCTTGACTTTTCTTTCAACTGCTGTCTCTCAGACTTCTCCATCTCAGCTCTTCCCATCATCTGATAACTTTTACACTAAACCACCTTCCCGTATAGCCTCACTCATTCATCACCAACACCTTCAGAAATCTCTAGACTATCAACCTTTATATCCTCTCCACTGTCTCATCTCTCCACCACTACATAAATTAATTGATGAGGCAATTTTTTCATACAACACTATACTCTCCTTTACACTGGAAACTCTTGCCCCTCCCTTTACTTATCCTGCAAGGCACACAAAACCCAGCCTTGGTACACCCCCAAAATTTACTTAATAAATCCTCTGCTAAGCATCTCTGGCTAAAATTCATGCCCATGACTTCATATATTTCAAATTCTTGCTGACTTCCTTCCAGTCTACTATGCACTTGCCAAGCAAGATTACTATATCCATATGATAAACTCTTGTCTCCAATCCTCACCATCTCTTTGCCATATTCAATTCCCTCCTCAAACTGCCTTTGCCTCCAACCCCTACCCCCATCACTCGCTGCCCAGAATATGACTGAATACTTCCATGACAAGGTTCATAAAATTAGTCCCAAGGTCTCAACTAGATCGCCTCTACATCCTCCTCTCCCACTTCATTACTCTTCCCTTCCTCTGGCACCTGCCACCCTCTCCTTACTGAATCACAGTGGAGGAAACTGCCCATTCTCTCATCTTCCAAACTCATTACTTGTTCCTCTGACCCCATTTATATCCAGATGCACAGCTCTTTTTACCCTGTAGTCATCCATTCCATCTGTCACGTCCTCATTTTCCATTGTAACTGTTCCCGCTACCTTCTGCTATCTTTTACTCGGACTTGCCTGCGGATCCAGACAATTTGCCCGGCCATTCCGTCTGTCTTCAATATTATGGACTATACAGTATTCCAGGGGGGGATGGGTTGGGGGGAATGGGGGGGGGGTTCTTGCCTGCGGGGGGGGAGAAAAGTTGTATCTGTTTGTTGGTTTGACTAACCTTGGGAGGGCTCAGGAAACACCCTCTTTGTTCTGTATTTTTTTGCAAAACCAATAAAAATTGTTAAACATAAAAAAAAACAATAAAATCAAGAAACATAAAGCATCAGTTATAATAGTAAAACCATACTAATAAAATAATATTTTAAAACTAAAAAAAAAAAAAAAAAAAAGATGCTGTGGTCACACCACTCCTCAAAAAACCCTCACTGTACCCTATCTGCTTTGCTATCATCTCATCTTCCTCTTCCCTTTCGCATCCAAAATATTAAAATGTGCTGTTCACATCGCCTGTCTTGATTTTCTTTTATTTCAAGCCATTCTTGATCCTCTTGAATCTGTTTATTTCCCTCTACATTCCATAGAAACAATACTTACCAAAGTCTCTAATGAAACATTTATGGCTAAAACCAAGGACCTTTATCAATCCTTATCCTACTTGATCTAGCTGCTGCTTTAGACACTGTCCATCTTGTCTTGGTTCTCTTATCTCTCCCATTACACTTTTATTGCATCCTACGGAGGACTATTCCTCCACCACCATCCTGCTATCAATTGGAGTGCCTCAGGGCTCTGTCTTCTCCATTTTATTAATTTTCTTTATATAAATTTATATTCCACATATTACCATATTTCTGTTATAGGCGGATTACAAATGCAATAAACAATAAACATTAAGACGGTAACTTTTAAACATGTGCTAGGACACAGATGTTCACACATTCGTCAGGCCATGCCCAGGGACACAGCTATTTTATAACATATGCACAAATATGCATGCATGGTATAAAATGGACTGACTGTGCGCACATGTGAACACAATTTTAAGTGGATGTGTACTTATGCACGCAAATACCGCTTCAAAAACATAAATGGGGGATTTTAGTACACATGCACCAACACCATTTCCAGTTTTCACAATTTGTTTCCAGATCACCCTGGTAAGAGACAGGGCTTCCAAAACAACCCTAGTTTAATAGCTTCCCTTCTCATCTGTTAGCCCCTACCTTAAAAACCCCAATGATCTGCCAATATCTTTTTGTTTTACTACTTACACGCCATCCATAGCAAATTAAAGTTATACAATAGGGACCTCGACGCATGCCTGTGTGTGTAAGTATTTACGCACAAATTTAAAGGCAAAGGGGGGAGGGAGGAGTCAAGATGGCATGTGAGTAGCGTCAGTCTGACCTACTCATTGTATTTCCTCTTGTTTCTTTGTTCTATGAAATAGACTTGCCTCCCAAATGGAAGGGGAGAGTCTGGGTGTTTCCCTCAGCACCACCCCTCCCCGCAGGGCAGTGTACTATCCCTGAACTTGCTACAATCTACCCGATATCAGGGAAGATGATCCCCACTGATGGGACTGGAAGAGGAGCCTCCATCTCATCTGGGGAGATTTCTCTCAGCCACCCTCTTCTAAGGACACCATCGGCGATTTCTTCCCTCTGCTCTCCTGGTTCGGCGCTTGCAGCTTCAGAGCCGGAGGGCCCTGTATTGGCAGTAGAGGGAGCAGCCGCAGAGACTGGGAGTGTTTCAGCTGCGTCAATGGCAGGGAGTGTGGGCCCGGTCTCTGTAGCAGTATCTCAGGCAGATTTTCATGATGGAGATGAGCCTGTTATGACTTTGACTTCGAGAGCTCAAACTATTTTGGAACCTACTGTTATTTCTGAGCAGAGACCTATGATACCCCAATTCCCCAAACCTTCGGTGGTGACTTTAAATTCCCTATGGGAATTAGTGGCCCCAGCTTTTCAAGGTTGTTCCTTACAAATCTCAGCAATTTCATCAAAGTTGGATGCCTTAACACAAGATCACAACTCTCAGCTTAATGGCCACACTAATAGGATCCAAAACCTAGAAGATCAAGTGAAAACTGCTCAGAACTTTCAGTCATCCATAATCCAGGAACATACAGTCTTGAATAGGAAAGTTGAATTTATTCAAAACCGATTGAGGTGTCTGAATGTGCGCCTTTTGAACTTTCCTAGAATAATTGGTGAACAGCCATGAGTTACCCTTTCAAAGTACATGACAGAGATGTGACAGATTTCCCCAGAAAATATTCCTTCATTTAATAAAGTATATTTTCTTCCATTCGCATGTTCAAGACAGAATGCTGTACAACACCAACTGGACTTTGGGAACTTAACTGAATTCCTAGAATCTTCTACTGGTCAGATTTGTAAAAGAGCTACTTTGTTGGTTTCATTTATATATGAGCAAGATTTAGGCTTGGTTTTTTGTAACTATTTCCAGAATCTGGGGGTTAATTTATTTGGCCAGTTTGTCCAAATTTTCTCAGACTTGGCTAAGGACACTCAGTAGAGGAGAAAGGGGTTTTTGACCTTGCATCAGAAGTCTCAATCTTTAGGGGCAACCTTTCAGCTGAGATATCCCTGTAAATGCATCATAAAGTTTAATAATGATACATATATTTTTTTTCTTCCAGAACAACTTAAATTGTTTCTTGAATCTCGTAAAAGGCTGTTGCCTACCTCCTCTCCTCAAGAAAGCCCTATAACGTAGGTAAATAGTAATGGGTAGAAAACACATAAGCTGTTTCCTATTCTTAAAATTTCTTTTTTGATATGCTCCTCAATTAGTCCTCCTCCCCTCTATACTAATTTGACTTGTGGTCTGAAATAATATATATGTTTCTTATAAAGAAGTAATATTAATGTTTTAGTTTCTGGTTTTTTTTCTGTACAAAGAATTATGCTTTGCAACTATATTAAAAATTAATTTAAATAAAATTAAAAAAAAATTCAAGGCAAAATCCAGGAATTCCCATGCCCCATCCACTCTTCACCCCACCCCTTTTTCAGAACTTTTCATTTGTGCACACAGCAGCAAGTACGCACGTACGCAGGAGCCTTTAAAATCAGCTCGGCACACACCGGTCCAGTGTATTCGCATATCTCCCAGTTTTGGCGCTCATTGGGCAGACAAATCAAACAATAAAACAGATAAAATAAAAATTCCACAATATCATAACTTATAAATTTGAAAAAGTTTCACAAAACAAGTGGGCTTTCAAAACAACTTATAATCCTGGATCTGGCACAGAATCAGTGAAAGCTGGTTCCATAATACAGGAGCTATTCTTGAAAAAGACTGGGCACAGGTCTTTTTCAAATTTTACAGATCTAACACTAGGAACAGTTAACAATTGAGAATTTACAGATCTTATGTTGCAAGATGGACAATACTAGTTAATCATAGGTTTCAAATAAATAAAGCCCTCATCATACAGCAGACAATGCACCAGTGTCAATCTTAAACTTTTTCCATTGTTCAACTGGCAGCCAGTGAAGAGCTAACAGCACTGATGAAATATGTTCCCTTAAAGGACATCCCGAAACCAATCTGGCTGCTGCATTTAATAATAGTTGTAAGGCTCTTAACTGCATCCCAGTAGCCCCATATACAAAGCATTACAGTAATCCAATGTTGTTAGTACAAATGATTGAATAACAGACCAAAAGTGACATTTATCCAAGATATATTTCAATTTCCGCAATCGTCTCAGCTTGAAGAATCCTATCTTAACTACATTCTATACCTGGGGGCAAAAAGAAAAGACAGGCTCAAATTGAAATCCCAGATTTCTAACTGAATCTGAAAATAGAATCATGGAACCATCATGAACAAATTGCAAAGTAAGAAGAGGCAAAGAACAAGAGATCTATAGAATCTCAGTTTTTGAGACAATCAGTAGTAAATTATTCTCTCTCATCCAGAGATTCACTTGCTGCAACGTATTGGAAATATGATCAAAACTATCTTTCATTGTAGCATAAACTGGGAACAACTGCTGAATGTCAACCGCATAAACTTTTAGGAAAGTCTATAATTGTTCCAATTTGTCACAAAGTGGATGCAAATAGATATTATACAGAACTGGTGATAAACAAGATCCCTATGGCACACCCCATTGCACAGGCACCCATGATGATAGCGTAGAATGGCAGTATTTATTTTTGGTTAGGGAATAGTTTGGTTTTAGAATATCATTTGTAAATATGTTTAGTTTGTTATATATTGTGCTGATGGCCAGATTTTATGTTAATCTTCTTTCTGATTTATTTTCTTTACGTAGGGTGACTTGTCAAGAGTTGCCCACTTTTGCCTCTTATTTGATCTAGCTTTATTTTATTTTATTTTTTTATTTAGAAACTTTTATATACCGGCATTAGTGGGTACATCATACCGGTTCACATAATAACTTAAAGCTTGGAAAATAGAACTGTTAGCTTTGGTCATTAGGCAGGATCCTGTTTTAGTGAGCATGCATTAGGTCAAGAGGAATGTAAATTAGTTATCTATTCAGATGATATTATGACAGGCAAATTTCATCCCTAGGTTGTTGGACATATTAGTCATTTCTCCAAGATACCAGGTTATAAGGTCATCCTTCTGATGTTGTGACATACCCATTTCAATGGGCAATACATGGTGTTAAATATCTTGGAGTTTGGTTAGGGCAGAGTATTCCTGAAATGATAGACCAGAAAGTAACTTATTTACAGACCACTGTGACGGAGATGGTTTCTAAGTGGTTCCCTTTATATTTGTCATAGTGGGGGCATTTGGAGGCCATCAAAATGGTTATTACTCCTAAAGTGATTTATGTCCTTAGCATGCTCCCACTCCCTTTGGAGACAGTAGTCTACTGAAAGCTTGAAAGACAGTTGACTAATTTTTTATGGAAGTATAAACCTCCTAGGATTGCTCTTCACATGTTACATCCTAGAGCTAAGAGAGGTGTGAATTTACTGGATTTAGAGGCTTATCATGTAGCATTTATTTTGACAGGGGGCCAGGCAGTTACAGGTTGCTGAAATGGTGGAAATGCCAGTTTGGCTCTCCTTACAGAAAGTTTGGTTGCTCTGATCCATTTAGTTTTTTTTGCCAGGCATAATATTGCCAAAACGCTCAAGTACTTACTTGGTTTTGTGGGCCATGGTGCCTGATTATTGTGTTTTGGGAGTATGTTGGTCCGGTGTCCAAGGATATGAATATTTAGTTTAATTCACTTTATAAAATTAAGAAATCCATTCTTAATTGGTGTAGCTGGCAAGATTGGGGTATATGGTTGATTATCTTAGACAAAAGTTTAACATTCCTGCTAATCAATACTATAGATGAATATAGCTGAGGCACTGTTTTACTACTAGTGAGGTGTCCTTACTTGACTTGGCAGAGAAATCAAAAGTGTGTCAATTATGTGAGGTCGTTTTGGTTTCTACTAAGCAGGTAGAACGTTTTTATAAACTGATGAAGAGGGGATCCAGTAGGTGATATTTGGGAATCAAACAGGTGTGGGAAAGGGAACTTTTCATGGAATTAGAAAAACACATTTTTTTTTTTAGGGCAAATCCATGAGAGTTTGTCTGCCTCTATCACTCAGTCCCTATTTTGGACCTCAGTTAAAGCTGGGAAGCTGAGGGGTCAGGTTGGTAATAAATGCTAGTCCCGAGTTTCCTTTTCCCATTTGCTATTTCATTGTTCAACATTATAAGCATTCTGGTCTTCTTTATGGGAACAAATATGTTCTTTTCTTTCTATTCAAGAAGATCTGATCTTTCAAGTTGTGGTTTGGAAATCTATGGGTTTATCAGAGTCATTGTTACATTAGGACAATGCATTGTTAGAGTTCTTATTGTCAATTGCCCTGCATTTGATCATGATCCATTGGAAGGACAATACAGTATTACACATGAAAATGTGGTGAAATGTAGTCTCTCAGTTTCATAAATATGAAGTAGCAGCAGCTGAAAGGACTGAGCATCTAGTCTAGATAAAAAGATTTTGGGCTGTTATGTACCAATCTATTCATAATGTTACTTGAAGACTGCATATTATTATACTGTTCCACATTGTTGGTTTCTTGTTATTGTTCTGTTTTCCTTTATTTGTTCTAATAAAAAAAATTTCAACTAAAAAAATTAATTACAACTATTCGTAAGGGTAAAACAGAAACATGATCTTTGTTTCAAACTTTTTCTAATTGTTTGATGAAAGCGAAGAACATAAATTAAAATGTATTATTTATTAAACCACTAAAAAACATGGGCATATGGAGAACTTTAATTTCCAGTGTTATACTGTAAATCTAGTACCTTCACAAGCCAAATAGTGCATTTACTAGAAAAATAACTACAAAAAAAAGAATACATTTAAGGTTCTAAAAATGTTAATCAGAATGTTCATTGAACCATAATTGATTTCAGAAACAGCATATTTTGGAATGTTCTCATAAAAAGCATTCTCATCCAAGGAATCCACTGAAAAATAAATGAATGAATTTAACAAAGCCAAAAGCTAAAAATATATATATATTATTCATTTGAAGTCTGATGTTTACATATTTTATATATTCTGATTGCTGGGTCATTCAAACCATCAAAGCTTTGCCAACCAGGGCTAGAAAAGTTCTATTACAGAAATGGCAGTAATACAGCCATCATCACCAATTCAAAGAAGATAATAAAGGACTGACACATTTATTATCATTATTAATTAACAGTTTTCCATGATGGAATTAAATCAATATGCTGCTCTGATATCATTTTCACTAGTTATGCAAATCAAACATTTAGATCCAGTGAACAGATATAAATGCCATTCAAAATTCACTTCACACTTATTACTGTAATATCAGAACTTTCAGGCTTTGATAGTAAAAAAGAAAAAAAGCTTAATGATCATTTAATTATGCTCAAATATAAAGCTTATAGAATGAAAGCTAAAGTAGCTGACTAGTTAGGAAGACAAGGAAGGCTATAACACTAAGACAATGAGATAAGAATATGAAAATGCAGAGCTCTAGCATCAAGGTTTTATTGTTGAATATCCTCATGGGCAGAAGAATTTATTTAGATATTAATGAAATCTTCCTTAAAGTTAACAACAATGTATGAAACATAGAATATGATGGTAGATAAGGACCATAAGGCTCATCTAGTCTGCTCAATTTACTTCCTGTTAACAGTTGATCTTTGTCATTCTTTTTACATCTTTACAATTATGGATCCTCTATTTTATCCTCTATTTTATCCTCTATTTTATCCTCTACTAGGAGGCCCTTCAATGTATCCATCACCACTTCCATGAAGAAATATATTTTATTTTTTATTATAATATACATATAAATAAAACACCTGGATGGAGATTCTAACTTCTAATGTAAAGCTAATTATATCAAAATTAAAAATGTATCAGTGCATTAAGTCCACTATATTTTAGAGGAAGATAGATCACAACAAAAAGTAGAAATCAGGAAATTTTAACATATTCACATAGCAACACTTAAAATTTGTTTCCAGGACCAACTCATCAGTCTGAATGCAAACAAAGCACCAAAGTAGCTTTGGAAAATGGCATGCCAGAAAGTGACAGCTATATTGTAATAATCTGAACTCATAAAAGAAACGATTGCTATGCCATAACTTGTGAACTATCCTCCAAACCCTTCATGCACAATGGTCTTTTATCCACAACACAGAAAGCTTTAACAAAAGGGACAGTGAATCTTCAGGTTCTTTTAAAACTTCTAACATATAATGGTGAAATAGATCTTGTGGATCTATATATATATAGCCTGCTATTTAGGGAAAGTTCTCAGTCTCACATTAGTTTTTTATTTTATTTTTTTTTTTAACATTTGAACTGTCTACACATTAACAGAATACCACAGATCTTTTGCAACTCTATTTTAGACTCCAGACCAATCACTGTCTTGGCCAGAGTTTGAATTTCAGACTCTTGATTAAAAAGTCTGCAGCCAAGAGATGCTAAATGTTCTACTGCAAATCTTAAAGTTTGGAGTGAAATTTATTTAGGCAACTGCCACACTGTTTTCAGGACCCGTAATCAATGAATTACTCACAGCACCCTGTGTTAGGGACACATACAAAAAAGGAACAGCTACAGACTTGCCAATTTCCTAAAGTAGGGGAGCCATCATCATTACTGGTCCTTTAAAGCCTTGATACTGAAACATTTCACTGTTAACACTTCTTTTCTGAACCATAAGGATTACAAGTAAGCATCTATGGGGAATATAGTTCAACCATAGATCTTGTAGAGCCACGCCTGTTGCAGCTTCAGGACACTCTGAAGAGATGCCATCCTTCCCCTGAATCTGTGTGTTGTCTCAAGGCCCCTGGACCATCTGCTGCTGTCCTCCAAAGCAGTTGATTTAAGCATCTTGGCTGGATGAATGATCAGGAACTCAGGGTTATCTCTAGCTCCAAAATACCAGGAGGCACTGAAACAGCTGCTGGATCCACAGTGCCACTACCACAAACTTAAAAGCTATCCACATGTCCAAGACAAGGAAGGTGATTTCTTCCCCTTATGCTTGCTGATATATGCTTCAACAAAATAGTACAAAAACATCAGGAAACCTGGGTAACTAAAAAGGTATCCCACCAGCATCTGTAAAGAAATGTTTTCTAATGTTACTCTTGAGTGTACCTAATACCATGTGCCTCAGATCATGACCTTTTCTTTTCAGCTTTCTATCCACTGAAAAGTAAAACTATTTTCAAATTGCGATATGTTACTTTTTATTTCAAGTACTTTCATCATGACCATGGGCCACACTGTTAAAAAAATTGAGCTCTCTAAATACCAAGGTTCCTCACTTCCTCCTCCCCCAATACCCATTGGTTTCTTTCCTACCACCCCACTCTTTCCCACCAGGCTCCTCTTTTTCCTCTCTACCATTCCCTCAGGTTCCTTTCATTCCCATTTCCTTGATTTTCTCTCTTCTCTCTCCATTTTCCTTTCCTATGTTTCTCCTGGCCCTTCCCTCTTCCCACATCTTTTACATGCCTCTCTCTCCCCATGGGACTATGGCAGTAAGAACAGCTTCAGTAGCAGTGGGACTCGGGAATCAGAGGACCCAACTTTCTTTGTACATTTCTCCTCTAGACAAGAAACATGTAAGGAAGAAGCAGCCATGGGGATTGAGAGTGCTCAGTCACTGTGGCTTCATGCTGCTGCCTAGAGTGCTATTACGGAGGAAGATAAGAGTAAGAAAAGCAGGGGCAATAAGTAAGAAAAGAGTGGAACTGTTATGAATTCAGGGGTGTAAGAAGGAAGAGCAAAGCCATTGTCATATGGATAGGTAGGGAAGGAAGAACATCCATTCTGCTATTCACTTTTTCCTTCTCCCCTTCCTGCTCTTACTTGAGCTCATTGGCAGTGCACATACGGAGGACCTGGATTTGATTACTGGTTTATGTCATCAGCTCCCTGGTAATACCAGGGATGGAGATGTTGGAAAGACAGTATTCATAGGAATGAGGGAATCCCAATAACTGCACAATGGTGATGCCTAGGAGCCAGACTTATGACATGATTAAAAACTGAGGAGCCCTGATTCTTGTACCCTAGTCAAGGACTTTCACTGCAATGACTGGACTAAAGTGAATTGGTAAGGATATAAAATAAGGGAAAATCCCCAACTATTTGCAAATAAAATTTCATGACACTAAATCCAAGCATTGATTCTGATTGAACCGGAAGCCCAAAGCAACAGGAGCAAAATTGCTGGGGGACATCCCCCTCCTCCTAAAAATAAACCCGACAACAAAAACAAGTGAAAAAGATTACAAGAGCTGAAAGGCCACTCTTGTGTACATGTCATAGTAACTGGCTTTGCAATTACAGAGAACCCAATGATAATTTCTAAAATCATATTAGAAGAGACACACAAAACATACATATACAGACAGGGAGAGGAGCCAAGATGGCTGATGGTGAGGAACGTTGAGAAGAGCTCCTCTGTCACGGTTATTTTCTATTACCTTATTTTCTATTTCCTGGTTCCTCAAGATGCCACATACGAAGCGCAAGGCCAAGCTACGGGGAGCTTGTGACAGCTCCCCGAATTTGGGAGGCCAGCAGACATGGATAGAGGGCGTTTTCTCACCTACCCCAATTCGGATGAGATCGCTGGCGAAGATGACATGGGGCAAATACCATCTCTGCAGATCAAGGAGATATCGCTAACCCCAGGGGTGCCTAAAACACCTTCTCCTCCTTGGAATGAGCTTGGAATCCATCTGCTCAGGAAGGAGAATTACCAAGCAGTAGTAAATGGGGGCCAATGGGAGGTGCAAGCGCTGAAGTACGTGGGCCTAATCTGGAGGCAGCAGGAGGAGTGAGCCCGTTTGGAGAGGCCATGGAGAGGGCCACTACCGATCCTGTGACTAGATCTTCGACCCCGAAAGTACTGCTCGAGGGCAGAACAAGGAGTAGAGGTGGCGCAGACTGGAAGGCAATTCTCTCCAACCTGGAAATTATTAAACCCTCAGTAATTACTTTAGAAGTTCTCTGGCAGGCAATAAAATCATTGAAAACATCGATTCTCAACCTTACAAAAGAGTTTGTGGAAACAAATATAAAAGTTTAAGCTAATGAGAATTCTCTCTCGCAGAGTGGGACTAAGTTAAATGTTCTAGAATCAAAGTTTACTGAATTTGGTGAAATACACTCTAATATGGTTTGGTCAGATAACTGAAAAAAGGTTGGAAAATATTGAAAATAATCTGAGGAGTTGTAATCTCTGTGTGATGAATTTCCCTTTTATTAAATCTTTGCCTGTTAACGAGTTGTTTAAAAGCTACCTGTTGCAGGTTTTGAAACTGCCTGAACTCACCATGCCGGTGATTACAAAAATCTATTACTTACCCAAGTCTGAGGGTTTGATATCGAATAATATTACGGAAGAAGCCTCACTAAATCTGACTCAAATATTGGAACAGTCACATGAGATGGTCATTAATAAATGTGGAACTTTATTGGTTACATTTGCATTCCTTTCTGATCGAAATACTATCTTAAGATTCTTCTTTCGTAATCGTGAATCAGTGTTCTACAGACAGAAACTGTGGATCTATCCCGATGTGATGAGGCAAACACAACTTCGAAGAAAAAAATTCCTGCTAATGTGAGATGAGGCTATATCCAAAGGGGCTAATTTTATGTTGCAGTATCCATGCAAATGTAAAATCAAGTTGGGAGATGTTAAATATATATATTTTTTTGAACCATCGCCACTACAGGTCCTTCTAGACTCGCACTAGTAGCTCTGAATGTTTAGGCAAAGTAATATTGGGGAATACGTTTACTCACTTTCATATTTCTTATTATATATTTCATGGTTTATTGCTCTTTATAAGGCTATCCCCCCTCGCTACCTGTTTGTGTATGAGGCATATAAAATATTCTTCTTTTGAGAATTTCTTGTAACAAGATTTGTTAATGCTTATTTTCTTGACGGATATCTTTAAGATGTTTATTATTGATATCTTATTGTAAAAGCAATAAAAAATAAATTTAAAAAATACATATATCTTAAATATCATGCTACTGTACAATGTTACACACAAATTCAAAACACTTTTGTTAATGTTCTGTCTACAGTACCTTTCATGGTAAGTGGCAATTGCACAGAGCACAAAGACTACTTAAAAGATTATATAGAAAAAGACAGGCAAGGTGCTTGCATACCATATGTATTCCACATGAATACTTTCTGCTAGTCAGTCAGTGGGCAAATTTAGCTGGCATTAAAAAACAGAAGAAATCACAGATTTAGTTTTGCAATGTACGGTATATATATTTGCTTCCACTTAAAGCAATATAATCCTTCATAGGTTTTATTAGATAATGGCCCTTACTTGTTAGATGGATTTGTTTTAACTTAGACAAAATTTTGATAATAAAGCCAGTACTGTGGACACTGTCACAAAAATACCCTATACAAAGGAAGGGTATTTTCATGGTCTTTTACAATATTGCCCACCCAATATGCAGGTAAACTTGTGCATAAACTACCTCTTCATGCATAAATTTACCCAGACTATGCACAGGCATTTCCAAGGTCACAGTTGGGGAGAGTTTTAGGCTTGTGTGTATACTTATGAATTTTCAAAAGTATGCATGTAAATTTTCCTGAAACTTTTCCATGCACATAAAAGCAGATGTAATTATGTATGGGTAAATTTGATTGGGTAATTTTCAAAGCAGACTTACACATGTAAGTTCACTTTGAAAATTCCCCCATAGAGGGCAAATTACCTTCTGCTTTACCTGCAGAAATGGCCTTTTAAAAAATGCCCTCCCAATATGTGCATAAGTTTACCTAGAATGTGGAGAGGCATTGCGAGGGGCAATGTTTGATTGGAGTTTGCTCTTGTGTGCGTTATTTTTTTTTCATTTTTTTTCCTTTGCATACTGTATTTGCATATTTTTTCTCAAAAAACAATGAGCACACATTAGCCGGCATAATTGTGTGCGAGTAGTATTTGTGGGACAATTTTCAAAAGCAAAGTATGCATGTACTTTCCCTTTGAAAATTAGTATAAAATCTGCAGGTAAAAAGTAGTCACAGACTTTGCAACAATGTGTCCCAGACTGGAGGAAATGCTATTCTTCCTTCGTCTGGTCCATTGTTAGATCATATGGGAAAAGGGGATAATGTAATAGATGTTAAAGATGTCACATTATTAGATGTATGGAAGTCTGTTAACAATATGCAAAAAATGTTAATGCAAACAATGAATCAGTTTCAAACTTCTAATATTGAAATTAAGCAAACATTACCAGATCATGCTTTAAGATTGGAAAATTTGGAAGGAAACCTTTCCACAGTAAATTCACAGATAGTGAATATACAAACAGCAAATACATCTTTTATGAAAGATAGTTTATCAACAAGGCAATTAGAATCTATGGAAAATTTAATAAGATCTAAAAATCTTAGATTTTTGAACTTCCCAATGACGAGGTTATTATCACCTTTAGAGTTACTGAGAAAATATATGAGTGAAGTTTTACAGATTTCCTCTTATAGAGAAATTTTGATTTCTAAATTGTATTACATTCCCAAATCTAGGACTTCTCCAGGTCCAGAGGCAGGAATGGATACAATTCAAGAAAATAGTCCAAATCTGACTTCATTTCTTGAAGCGTCTGTCGACGATATCCCAATTAGGGCAACTCTATTAGTAACTTTTGGTATTGAAAGCGATAGGGTTATGGTATTACAAAAATACTTTAAAAACAAAGACTTTTCCCTTCTGTGGAGGGAAAATTCAGGTATTTCCTGATGTGGCTAAAACCACACAATTAAGACGGAAACAATTTTTGTTATTAAAGAATAGAGTTACCTCTTTGGGAGCATCATACGTACTTAGATTTCCCTGCAAATGCTGTATTGTATTAGCTGGGAGTAAGTTTATATTTTAAGATCCCCTACATCTAGAGACATTTCTTTTGGATAAGGAGTCATCAAAGGGAAATTAGACTATACTAGAGTTATATGGTGAAGTTAAGACATAGATATATCTCTCTATAAATGCATTCAATATGCTGTTTTCTTTAAAGTTGTTTCATTTATAAGCTCCTCAGTGTTATGTGGACTAACAAAGGTTTGTAATATGTGATAATTTGTTTTCTTATGTATATGTAATTGGAAATCCTTTATTTCACTGTATTTTATTAATGTAAATTGATAAAAACCTAATAAACTGTAAAAAAAAAAAACAATGTGCACTATTACAAAATTATCCCCATAATGTTTAAAACTTTTTTGACAGTCATTTAACACATAACAAAATTAAAGTGTAATAGTATTGCCATAATGCATGCCATAAGCTGCCTATACCTATCACTGTGTTATTTAATGCACTTTAGTAAATAGGTCCCTTTTACTGTAATGTAAGCCATGTTATAATCAGCTATTAATATTCATTAATAACATGTATTTTGGCAGATGAATTTTAGCATGGCTTAGAAAATCAACCCCTATATGTACTTTGAAAGGGATTTGATTTCCCTGGTCTACAAGTAGAGTGCTCACATCTGTAATACAGGTCTGCATCTTGAAATAGAAATGTTTTGAAACTATGTAGTTTTGCCTGGTAAATGTAAATAAAATAAATTAAATATTAAAATTAAAACAGAATCCTTTATTCTGCTATGAAGTATGATTATTTGATTAAAGTTTGGAGGTGGAATTAATTCTTTGCATTATATAACCAATTTATAATGCTGGACATGCTTTTGCGTATTTCACTGACTAGACTGTTATTAGTCCTGCTTTAGTAAGGAAGCAGCAATATGATCTTTACTTGACAAGAAATACCAGCATAATTTATTGCATTATTACTCCTCTGAACTGAAAGCAATTAATTACCTCTACCAGGATGCAGAAGTGAAAATTCATCAGAGGAAAGTGATGAAAAATGTACCTGCTGCTTAAAAATAATAGGTGCTTAATAGTTTTTTGTTTGCTGGCTAATCTGGACCATCTAATAAACAACTCAAGGTTGGTTATATATTGCAAATAACATTCTTTTCTTATATTATTCCACCATCCATATCTTCTTTAGAAGACCAGAAGAAAAATTTGCAACACTAACAAAGCTGTTTTTTTTTTTTTTTGCTGTCTATAATAAATTACAGCACAGAACTAACTTGTATAGACTCAGTAAATGAGAAAATTATTTTAAATATGTTGAATATATTAATATCGGCCATCTTTTTCTGATTATCTTCATTTTCCCCATCGGGAAAAACGTGATAGTTAAATTATAACATCCCTTGGAGACTTGTGAAGGATAAGAATACCCTTGGATCTTTAAACCAACAGCCTTAGTAACACCAAAAACATAATGCTCTGATCTCTGTTAAAATAAACAAAAAATAAAAAAAAATAAACATGGTTCTTTTTCATTCTGATATTTTAATTCCAAAGCAATATGAATGTTTAAGGGTTTTTAAAACTCTTCCTACTTAGCTAGTCTCATCACTAAAACTACATGCAAATCAGGGGCTACTGCTATGCTGATCGTTATCAGTCACCCCTCTTCCCTATTCTGCATGCAGGCGTCACACAGATGAATGTAAAGCATAAATATAGCAACAAAAAATGAAAAGTGAACTCAGGCCAATTATAAAATGTCTATACCTTTAATTTTAAAGGAGGCATAAAATATAAGAAATAAAATACATTAGATATAAAAGAATAGAGGCCTAACACTAATAAGCAAGAGTGAAAATAATAGGCCACGGTCAAATTCTGAAGTACCTATTTGTTATAAGCCTACCAAAATAAAGATCTGTACTCCCGACAAGGCTTCAGCAAACATTCCATTAAAAGCATTTCACTTCCCCAAAAAACCATGCAAAATCCATTAAAAATAAGACAGATGAAAAATTGTTCTTTTTTTCCTTCCAAATTTACAAATAGAAAGAGGCAAAAAGATAGAATCATGGACTTTGATATGTGTATTACAATTTGTCTACATAATTTTGATGAGATTTACAGTTGTGGCTTAATAAACCTCACTCAACAGTAGACATACCCATCCAGGCTTGAAGTCTCACCTCCCAGTTCATGTTAGAGTACTCAAAAGAAATAATTTTCATAGGACAAAAGTATCAACGTGTGTACTGCATATATGAGAATACCTTTTATCACATTGAAAGTAAACTATTTCAAAGATGCAATTCCAAATCTAAAGTTAAAAAGTAGAATAATCATCTCCTCCTTTTTCTTCATTAGTGAACTTTAGCATAGAAGAGAGGGCCAGCACATAAATTAAAAGCCTCAGATACTAAGGCTTTTCTCACATTCTGTGTCTATGGAGGAAAAAAGCTTAGTAAATCAAACCCTAAATCTCTAACGTTTCTACATTTTCAGAATTACTTACATCTTTTTGATTCAGTAATTGTTTATTTTTTTTCCTATAAAGTTATTGGAGTAATTTTGCTCTGCATATTCCCAATCAATTCCTCCTCTCAAGGGCACAGTTGAAAAGTGATATTTGAAAACGGGCCCTGATAGATTGCATAGTTAGCCTGCAACAGAGACAAACAGCCTAATCCAGTCCAAATTAGTTCAGCTGCCAGCTATAGTTTTATACAAAGATGTAAATTATGTTGTCAAAATCAGTCGCTTTCTAGCTTGCTGCTCAGCTAACAAGAAACCACTTTGGCTGATAAAGATGAACACTGAGCTTTCCTCTCCGACAAATTTGCAAATCTGCTGCATCAGCATTCTTTTAGCCACAAAGCAAGCAGCCCAGTGTAATTGCTTTCTCTACCTTTTGCACCCCCCCCCCCTTTTCCTTTTAAGCTTCCTCTGTGCAGGTATTCTATGTACATTGCTGTGTCCCTACAGTTCACGTTTATGAGTGCCAGCAAAAACTGGTTTTGCAACCATCTTCACCCTTTTGTAATGCAACTAAACAAGTATATAACTGAAAATGGCAAGTTCAAGAACTGCATCAAATCATGTCATGGCAGTTCACAGATCCAAGAGGCAAAGTAAATTGTCATACAGAAAATATTAGATTGAGGAACATCTATGCCAATGAAATTCAGGTTGAATATATCTTGTAAAGTTTGTTAAAGTAACAACAGCTTTATAACGCACTCAGAACTTCATTTCGCTTTTCATTATCACTAGGAGCAACTGCAAACAAATAGGATATTCCATGCTTGAAAGCTTTAAATTAAAGCCTAGATGGATCTTATGTTACCATGAAAATAACAATGCATTATAACTGTAATTATATCCAGTGTAAGTCACATAAATAAATTATAAATTACAATTACCCTTTAAAGTTGCTAGTCACATAGTTTGTTTAAAATTAATTGCAGGCGTTCAGGAGTGTTTTATTACAACCCCGAATTTGTATATTTGAAAGAACAGTACAGATGATTCCTGCTTATTTGCTAAATTAAAGCATTGTTGGTAAAATTACAGCTTAATTAATATTATGGGCACTGTATAACAAAATAGTTTACCTTTTGCATAATTTATTTCCACAGGCATATCTTAGCTCAGACCCATTGCAGCTCTAAGACAGCCTAAATAAAATATTCCTCCTTTGCTGGCATTTTTCTAAACAGCAGTTCACTAAATCAATATTATTCACTTGGTATTTTTAAAAGCAGTGTATCTTAATAATTACACAGCATTAGAGTAGGCAATAATTTTACTTGCTAAGCATATTAAATTTAGCAAACCATCAGTCAACTAGTTTGTTCTTCTTCAGAATCTGCAAGCAGTCAGTGAACAAATCTGGAATCATGTTACTCTGCTAGAAATGTCACATATAGTTTAAGAGTGTGCATGTGACTCCCTAAGCAAGCATGGTGCTATATATCTTTATTAACTTCATTGGTCAGTGCAGTGACCAGTTGTTTATTCTCATTACTCTAGACAAGGTGAATCATTTGGCACAGACTGCAATCACAGCTAAAAACATATGACTTTGCAAAAAGTGAAAATTGGAGGTAAGACTACCAACATACTGGTGGACACCTACCATGATAAAAAAAATATCTACATATCTAGTGAACAGCTATTAGTTTCATCATTTTAACCTTGCATTCCTTTACAGTTTTCCTTTACTTTTCTCCCCTACCCTCTCTCATCCTGAATAGATTAGTTAAGGACTAGGATAAAATACACATATTTTATAAAATTCAATCATCTACCTAAATTAAGGTTTTTGCATTTTTCTTATGTTTCAGTGCCTCCCACTACTTCAAAATTTTGAAGCAGTATAAAGTATTATGTTCAAGTGCTATCAATCACTGCAGTCTTGTTGAAATCTTCTGCTCATGTGCTGCAGCAGCAGCCAAGAAAGCAAATAGAATGCTATGAATTATTAGGAAAGGAATGGAGAATAAAACCGAGAATATCATAATGTCTTTGTATCGCTCCATGGTGTGACCTCATCTTGATGTTGTATGCAGTTGTATGCAGTTCTGGTTACATCTCAAAAAAGATATAGCAGAATTAGAAAAGGCGACCAAAATGATAAAGGGGATAGAATGAGTCCCCTATGAGGAAAGGCTAAAGAGGTTAGGACTTTTCAGCTTGGAGATGAGACAGCTGAGAGAAGATATGATAGAGGTCTATAAAATAATGAATAGAATGGAACAAGTACACGTTAATTGGTTGCTTATTATTTCAAAAAGTACAAAGACTAGGGGACACACAATGAAGTTACTAGGTGATACACTTAAAACTAATAAGAGAAAATATATTTTTTGCTCAACACATAATTAAGCACTGGAATGCATTGCAGAGTATGCAGTGAAAGCTGTTAGTTAGCTGCATTTAAAAAAGGCTGGGACAAGTTCCTAGAGGAAAACTCCATAAACTATTACACTGGTAAACAAATTTCTGGGAACATTTTGTTTCCTCCACAACCTTCGGTGAAACAAGTAGATTTTAACAAGCTGAACATAAATATGCATTTATTATGTCTGTATCACGTACCGTTTGCCAGAAATGTGCGATATATAGTAAGCATTGTTACATGTCTGTAGCGGCATAAGCTACAATGGCAATGTTGGCACCAGAAACAGTCAGTTATATCATCTTTCTGTTCCCCTCCATATCATTGGGATGGCAAACAGCATGGATGGTAGCACACCTTTCAGCCAAGCTTGCAGACTATTTTTTCTGTGCTTTCAGAGTAAACTCACCACAGATGTAACAAAACGTGTCTTGGCTATTACGACATTGGCGCAACATTTCACAAAGTATATGAAATTAAATCCACAAGTTTTAAACTCAACAGTTTTGGCGATATGATTTGCTCACTCACACAGACGTTGCACAGGAGACTACTCATTGCTGCTGTTTATATAAGGCTGCATCGTCATGGAAACAAGTTGGAATCTTGCAGCCGAGCTAGAGCATGCCCAAGCAAGCACTGGCATGATCAGGCAGAGTTTCTTGATGTATTTTTAAAAAGTTTAGTCTCTGTTATATGTTACATTGCTTATGGCCGTCAAAAATATGACATGAATTTTAAAAATCATAAAATCTACTGTCCAGCAAGAAAATATATGTACGCGAGATTATGTTTTAAAATTTCACAATTATTGTAACACAAAATTGGCCGTTTCTCAAAAACCTTATGTGATGTAAAAATTTCGAAGTAATATCTGGGATCAGCATCAAAAAATCTATTTGGAACACAAAAAAGCCTGAAGGAAACAAAAACTTTGTTTACCAGTGAGGTGGAGTTGCAGAAATCTACTTCTTATTCCAGGAATAAGCAGCATGGTATCTATCTACCCCTTGGGATCCTGCCAGGTTCTTGTGACCTGGATTAGCCACTGTTGGAAACAAGATGCTGGGCTTAATGGACCTTTGGTCTGACCCAGTATGGCAAGTCTTAAGTTCTTATATTCGCCCAACTAGAACCAGAGCCTGAAGGTCAGTTTGAAAATCCTGTGGCTTTAAAAAGAGGCCATAATCTCAATATGTACAATTTATATTAAAAAAAAACAGTTGCCTTAATCTGCAATACTAATCACAAATTAGAATCAATGACGACATCCAAATTACACACTTGCTGGGAAACCGGCATGCAGCAATTATCAAATTGAAAACATGATGGAGCACTTCACATTGAAAATCTACTAAGAATAATAATTTCAGTTTTGGGGCCTTTTTCTTTCCTGATAGAGGTTTTGCCAGCTTAATCAAGAACATGGAGTACCAGAGAGCCATAAGCCCTAAATCCTATATAGGTCATCATTTGATTTTTTTGAATTGATTGTTCGAATATATAAATAAAGTGGTGGAATTATCTTAATTGGTATTTCCATGAAATGCTCATGTCTTGACCATGGAGGAACAACAAGCTACAAACCCGATGATGAAGGCAGCGACGAAGGCAGAAACCCCTGCAGGTCCAGAGGGAAGCGTCCATGAGGAACCAATGCAGACAGAGCCCCTTCCTTGCCCTCTGATTGTGAAGGGACTCCCCTGGAGAAAAAAAATCCACCATTTCACGGTGAGGACTTATTCTCAAAGTTGGAAGCTGTTGCAGAAAAGTATACATTAGTGTGAAACTTAGAGCAGCTCCAATATGTGGGAAAATGTCCTCCATCTTGGATAGGCGAGGTTCTAATCTCCCTCTGCAGTCATCAGAACTTAGGAAGGCAAATACATTTTTCACTAGCTCTGATAACTGGGCTCCCACTGTTTGGGGGACCCTCTGAGCTGAAGTTAGAGGAGCAACATTCTCTTCAGAAATCCAGATTGGGGAGGTAAAGAGAACTTTCATTACCTGATTGTGGTGCGTGGAGCCTTTTTCCTGCTTGGCAGTGCCTCAGTGGAACTTTTCTTATTTTCCCTGCATTGTGGCTTCCGGGGGTAGGCAGGAGCCTGCCCCAACGGTGTACCCAAAAGCCAATCAGGTTGGACCTTGTTACAGGGAGGGGCTACAGGAAACAGCTAAAGCAGCCTTTCTTTGGCATTTTCACTGAGGTAAAGAGAACTTTCATTACCTGATTGTGATGTGTGGAGCCTTTTTCCTGCTTGGCAGTGCCTCAGTGGAACTTTTCTTATTTTCCCTGCATTGTGGCTTCCGGGGGTAGGCAGGAGCCTGCCCCAACGGTGTACCTAAGAGCCAATCAGGTTGGACCTTGTTATAGGGAGGGGCTACAGGAAACAGCTAAAGCAGCCTTTCTTCGGCCCGTAGTCGCCGAGGTGCGCGGCTCTGACTGGCTCCGACTGGATCCAATTGGGCCTATATAGAAATTTTTGATAGAGGTAAGGGCTTCTTGTCTTTTCTATTCAGGTAGGAAAAGGAAAGGAAAAGGAAAGAAGAAAAGGAAGAAATTTTTTTGTTTTTTTGTTTTTGTGGTAATGATCTCTTTTGCCTTCGTTAGAGAATCAGGTATAAACAGGTATAAACAGTCCTAAAGTTCCTTGATCTGTTTATTATATAAATGCCTTATACTAAACGGAAGGCAAAATTAAAGCCAACTGTTAAGTACACCAAATTTAGATCAAGGACAGAGGACAGTAGCCGATTGGTTGAACTCCCCACAGATAGCTCCTGTAGAGGGGGCCGCTATAGGGGCTGAAATGGAGCTAAATCTGTCCCTATTGGCCGATAATATCTCTTTGAGTCCAGGTGCATCGGACATTCCACCATCTCCTGGTAAAAAAGGGGAAGTTTCCCCCAGTTTGCCAGAAAGCTCCCAGGATGGGTTGGATTTGGAAGAGGTTAGTGAAATATTAAATGGGAAAGAAGTATTGGAAGGGGGGACTCTTCCTTCAATAATTGAAACTAAAGAGAGTAAACTAGAAATGAATGTAAAATCTGCTAAAGAGGTGCCGAAACATATGAAGGGGAAAGCAAAATCTCAAGAAATAATAGTAAGACCTACATCAATAACCATGGATACTTTGTGGAATGTTTAGTGAAGTTAGATTCTTCTATTAAGGATTTATCTAAAGTTGTTAATGAAACAAATGATACAGTTAAAAGTAATTCATCAGCCTTGATTAATTTGCAAAAGCAGAATAATATTTTTGATCAACGCCTCTTGAAGGTGGAAAAGATTCAAGTTCAACAAATTAAGGCAGAGTTTGAAATGCAGAGGAAAATTGAAAATATTGAGAATTATGCACGTGTCTTGAATCTCAGAATTGTCAATTTTCCTTTTATAAATAAATCTCTCCTATAGAATTGTTTAGCATGTATATTGAGAAAATTTTGAATATAACTGGTCAGAGTATGCCCACTATTGTAAGGGCATTTTATATAAGTAATACAGTTAAAACAAAGGATCAGGTTCATTTGACACAAGATAATGCTGTAAAAGATTGTAGAGAAAATGTTGAATCCACTATAGATTTGTCTGATCTCCTAGAAAAATCTCGATGAAATTGTGGTTGAAAAAACAGGTACTATATGTTGGTAACTTTTGCATTTATTTCAGATAGGGATACTATCTTAAAAGAAAATTTCCGCAATAGGTTAAAAACCTTTTACGGGAATAAAATATGGATTTATCCTGATTTAGTAAAAACCACACAAGCTAGAAGGAAGCAGTTTCTCCAATTAAGAGCTAAAGTAAATGAGAAGGGCGGTCATTTTATTCTCTGCTACCCATGTAAATGTGCCATAAAATTGAATGGAAAGACTTATCAATTTACTGACCCTGAGCATCTCAGAACCCTTCTGGGAGATTGAAGGAATGTCAGTTAGTATAAATGAAGGGGGTTAGGAACCTACATTTTTTATACTTATTGCTTAAATTGCTCATAATGTTTAAATGCTTCTCTAAATTTTTCTTTAAAATCTCAGATGGATGTATGAAAAGTGATTCTTTTGAAATATGTAGTATGGATTTGAAAATATGTATAGAGAACTCCATCTGTAAAAGTCATTATAGCAAATAATGTATTGTATTTACATGTTAAAATCATAAATAAACAATTAAAAAAAAAAAAAAAGAAATCCAGATTGGCTTGTTCTTACTTAGGGTTGTCGTTATACTGAAGTGGAACCCGGCACTACTGTTGAGCCTACTTAATGGCAACTGGATCCAAGGTGCTCTGCACTAGTTGCATCAACAATTCCCATCAACCAGCACTCCACTCCATAGATAGTGTCAGCAGATCCTTCAATCCCATGACATCCACCGTGGACTCTTTGATATATTTTATTTATTTATTTATTTTATATACCGACATTCAATCGAGATATCACATCGGTTTCCAGATAACCAAGAGAATAGGGCGGGATCCGCCCTATTTTACATTATAACATGGTAACCAAAAAACAATTATAACATATTATAACAGTAGTACATGGAACAAAAGGTTATAGGATATAACAATAGGTTATAGGAAATAACATATGTACATTAATGTGTTGTTGATAAAAATAAATTTAGGATTAAGGGCTTGTTAATAAGAATAATTTAGGAATAATGGTGGGGGGGGGGTGAGGGAAGGGAGGGGGGACGGTGGGGTGAGAAGACTGTGTAGGGGATGAGGTGTGTTGCGTTCGGGCAGGTTAAGGGTTGGGTGGGAAGGCTTTTAAAAACTGCCATGTTTTAAGGTGTTTTTTGAAGGCTTGCAAATAAAACGCTCAACTCCGACATCACTAATGGTGCTGTCATCTGTTGTGCCAAGTGTGAATACACCATGGAATGTGAATTCAATGCTGATGATGCAGATGGAGTCCTGGTGGGTCCCAGATCCAGATATAACAGGTGACTTGGCACCATGGGGATCTTCCATGCCATGATCGAAGATGGCATCTGTGCAGATAAGGCTATGTCCCAGCTCAGTTTCAAGGAGGGGTCCTGCACCGATGGTGCTGATCTTCTCTTTGGCTCTGAAAGGGACAAACCCCTAAGGGGTACCCTGTGCAACTTAGGTGTTTTTCTCAGCAACTCTACCTGTGCCACACTCAATCCCTGATCTGAAACAGATCCTGAGCTTGGTGGGATCAAGAGTTGGAACTTTCTCGCCTCGATTTTTTGCGCTGAGAGCCAGACATTGCACTCAAGAAAGAACAACTCAACTTCTCAGCCTCACATTGAGGCTCTTACTCACAAACACCTTTAGTAGAGCTTTCATCTTCCAGGTGCAGTAATACTGCATCCTGGTGACATATGACCACAGCCACAGTAGTTGAATGAGTTGTGGTCTGGGCCCAAGCATTAATAACAGACAGAATATGTATCTGTGACGGACAGCCAATGCTTAAATATATTGACCTTAAACTCACTTACTGCAAGCTTCCTGGCCTGGGACATCACTGTGCTCTTTGACATTTGCTTTTTCTGTTTTTACACAAATTAACAGTTCTGTTTGAGGGGCTTTCAAGGGAACAGCAAATGTTTATGGAAAAGCACAAGGCCATAAAAGAAGGCACATTATCAAAAGATGAAAACATTTATGATAGAGACTGGGATACATCCATGAGGTAACTCAAAGAAAGACCAAGGGGCTCACAAGGCAGTATGCACGCATAGGAACTCTCTGTATACTCAATAAAGTCTTTACTGAATACCAAGTAATATAATGTGGCCATATTAAAAGATTCATCTTATAGCTCAGGTCAGATTTCATTTGTTCTTAATGTAAGGGCTCTCATGTTCCTTTCCTGGAACAAATATGTGTGTTAAGTGAGTACATAGGATATAGAGTTTGGAAAGCAGAGTGTTTGTGTCATTTGCATAATCCCTTCTCAAACGGGAGGGGGTTTCTATAACTGCTCAGGATAGGATCACTAGGGAGAGTTGAAGAGGGAGAATTGGAGTTGGAAGGTCAACCTTCTTACTCTATAAGCAGGAGTATCACTATTCTGGCTAATATGGGAGTACCCACCTTGTACTTAAATCAAGGGAGAGAAAGGTACTAGCACTCCTTGGGGTGCTACTATGCAAGAAGGAGGAGAGTCATTCTTACTTGCAAAAAAGACTACAGGTATAAGGGGAAAGACTTCAATGGCAAAAGGAAAATCCCATAGCTGTTCAGAAGGATATCCTGCAAGCAAGAGAGACCCAAAGGGGACCAGTGTTAGGTTAGATCCTTCTTCCAGCAAGCCACTCCAGTCCAGGATTCAGCAACCATGCTTTATTGTTATTACACCTTTTAGAAAATAGCACAAGTACATCTAGGCTCACACCAGAAGATCCATGTTGCACAGATTGAGAAGAAAACTTAGTCTGGTCCACACAACTCAGCCCTCAAGTTGACAAGAATGCTTTCCAAGCACTCCGGCATTCCCTTAGAAACCTGAAAACCAATCAAGTCTTTAGAGAAGGGGTTGCAAATCTGGACTTTAAATTACCATCATAAGAACATAAGAAAATGCCATACTGGGTCAGACCAAGGGTCCATCAAGCCCAGCATCCTGTTTCCAACAGTGGCCAATCCAGGCCATAAGAACCTGGCAAGTACCCAAAAACTAAGTCTATTCCATGTAACCATTGCTAATGGCAGTGGCTATTCTCTAAGTGAACCTAATAGCAGGTAATGGACTTCTCCTCCAAGAACTTATCCAATCCTTTTTTAAACACAGCTATACTACCTGCACGAACCACATTCTCTGGCAACAAATTCCAGAGTTTAATTGTGCGTTGAGTAAAAAAGAACTTTCTCCGATTAGTTTTAAATGTGCCCCATGCTAACTTCATGGAGTGTCCCCTAGTCCTTCTACTATCTGAAAGAGTAAATAACCGATTCACATCTACCCGTTCTAGACCTCTCATGATTTTAAACACCTCTATCATATCCCCCCTCAGTCGTCTCTTCTCCAAGCTGAAAAGTCCTAATCTCTTTAGTCTTTCCTCATAGGGGAGTTGTTCCATTCCCCTTATCATTTTGGTAGCCCTTCTCTGTACCTTCTCCATCGCAATTATATCTTTTTTGAGATGCGGCGACCAGAATTGTACACAGTATTCAAGGTGCGGTCTCACCATGGAGCGATACAGAGGCATTATGACATTTTCCGTTTTATTCATCATTCCTTTTCTAATAATTCCCAACATTCTGTTTGCTTTTTTGACTGCCGCAGCACACTGAACCGACGATTTCAATGTGTTATCCACTATGACACCTAGATCTCTTTCTTGGGTTGTAGCACCTAATATGGAACCCAACATCGTGTAATTATAGCATGGGTTATTTTTCCCTATATGCATCACCTTGCACTTTTCCACATTAAATTTCATCTGCCATTTGGATGCCCAATTTTCCAGTCTCACAAGGTCTTCCTGCAATTTATCACAATCTGCTTGTGATTTAACTACTCTGCACAATTTTGTGTCATCTGCAAATTTGATTATCTCACTCGTCGTATTTCTTTCCAGATCATTTATAAATATATTGAACAGTAAGGGTCCCAATACAGATCCCTGAGGCACTCCACTGTCCACTCCCTTCCACTGAGAAAATTGCCCATTTAATCCTACTCTCTGTTTCCTGTCTTTTAGCCAGTTTGCAATCCACGAAAGGACATCGCCACCTATCCCATGACTTTTTACTTTTCCTAGAAGCCTCTCATGAGGAACTTTGTCAAACGCCTTCTGAAAATCCAAGTATACTATATCTACCGGTTCACCTTTATCCACATGTTTATTAACTCCTTCAAAAAAGTGAAGCAGATTTGTGAGGCAAGACTTGCCCTGGGTAAAGCCATGCTGACTTTGTTCCATTAAACCATGTCTTTCTATATGTTCTGTGATTTTGATGTTTAGAACACTTTCCACTATTTTTCCTGGCACTGAAGTCAGGCTAACCGGTCTGTAGTTTCCCGGATCGCCCCTGGAGCCCTTTTAAATATTGGGGTTACATTTGCTATCCTCCAGTCTTCAGGTACAATGGATGATTTTAATGATAAGTTACAAATTTTTACTAATAGGTCTGAAATTTCATTTTTTAGTTCCTTCAGAACTCTGGGGTGTATACCATCCGGTCCAGGTGATTTACTACTCTTCAGTTTGTCAATCAGGCCTACCACATCTTCTAGGTTCACCGTGATTTGATTCAGTCCATCTGAATCATTACCCATGAAAACCTTCTCCATTACGGGTACCTCCCCAACATCCTCTTCAGTAAACACCGAAGCAAAGAAATCATTTAATCTTTCCGCGATGGCCTTATCTTCTCTAAGTGCCCCTTTAACCCCTCGATCATCTAACGGTCCAACTGACTCCCTCACAGGCTTTCTGCTTCGGATATATTTAAAAAAGTTTTTACTGTGAGTTTTTGCCTCTACAGCCAACTTCTTTTCAAATTCTCTCTTAGCCTGTCTTATCAATGTCTTACATTTAACTTGCCAATGTTTATGCTTTATCCTATTTTCTTCTGTTGGATCCTTCTTCCAATTTTTGAATGAAGATCTTTTGGCTAAAATAGCTTCTTTCACCTCCCCTTTTAACCATGCCGGTAATCGTTTTGCCTTCTTTCCACCTTTCTTAATGTGTGGAATACATCTGGACTGTGCTTCTAGAATGGTATTTTTTAACAATGACCACGCCTCTTGGACATTTTTTACTTTTGTAGCTGCTCCTTTCAGTTTTTTTCTAACAATTTTTCTCATTTTATCAAAGTTTCCCTTTTGAAAGTTTAGCACGAGAGCTTTGGATTTGCACACTGTTCCTTTTCCAGTCATTAAATCAAATCTGATCATATTATGATCACTATTGCCAAGCGGCCCCACCACCGTTACCTCTCTCACCAAGTCCTGTGCTCCACTGAGAATTAGATCTAAAATTGCTCCCTCTCTCGTCGGTTCCTGAACCATTTGCTCCATAAAGCTATCATTTATTCCATCCAGGAACGTTATCTCTCTAGCGTGACCCGATGATACATTTACCCAGTCTATATTGGGGTAATTGAAGTCTCCCATTATTACTGCACTACCAATTTGGTTGGCTTCCCTAATTTCTCTTAGCATTTCACTGTCCATCTCACCATCTTGACCAGGTGGACGGTAGTATACCCCTATCACTGTAGTCTTCCCTGATACACAAGGGATTTCTACCCATAAAGATTCAATTTTGTATTTAGTCTCATGCAGGATGTTTATCCTGTTGGACTCTATGCCATCCCGGACATAAAGCGCCACACCTCCTCCCGACTGCTCCTCTCTGTCATTGCGATATAATTTGTACCCCGGTATAGCACTGTCCCATTGGTTATCCTCTTTCCACCACGTCTCTGAGATGCCAATTAAGTCTATGTCATCATTTACTGCTATACATTCTAATTCTCCCATCTTACTTCTTAGACTTCTGGCATTAGCATACAAACATTTCAAAGTTTGTTTTTTGATTGTATTTTTATTCTGCTTTTTAATTGATAGGGATAAGTTAGAATTTTTTAGCTCAGGTGAGTTTTTAGTTACAGGCATTTGGACTACTTTTCTAATTATTGGAACCTCACTGTCGGGATGCCCTAATTCTAGTGCATCATTAGTATCCTTTAAAGATACATCTCTCCGAACCATGCGCTGCTGAGCGACTGTCGGCTTTCCCCTTTGTTCTAGTTTAAAAGCTGCTCTATCTCCTTTTTAAGGGTTAGCGCCAGCAGTCTGGTTCCATCCTGGTTAAGGTGGAGCCCATCCCTTCGGAAGAGACTCCCCCTTCCCCAAAAGGTTCCCCAGTTCCTAACAAAACTGAATCCCTCTTCCTTGCACCATCGTCTCATCCACGCATTGAGACTCCGGAGCTCTGCCTGCCTCTGGTGACCTGCGCGTGGAACAGGGAGCATTTCAGAGAATGCTACCCTGGAGGTTCTGGATTTAATCTTTCTACCTAAGAGCCTAAATTTGGCTTCCAGAACCTCCCTCCCACATTTTCCTATGTCGTTGGTGCCCACGTGTACCACGACAGCCGGCTCCTCCCCAGCACTGTCTAAAATCCTATCTAGGTGACGTGTGAGGTCCGCCACCTTCGCACCAGGTAGGCATGTTACCAGGCGATCCTCACGCCCACCAGCCACCCAGCTATCTACATTCCTAATAATCGAATCACCAACTATGACGGCCGACCTAACCCTTCCCTCCTGGGCAGTAGGCCTTGGGGAGATATCCTCAGTGCGAAAGGACAATGCATCACCTAGAGAGCAGGTCCTTGCTACAGGATCCTTTCCTGCTACATCTGGTTGGTGCTCTCCCATTATGAGACCTTCTTCCTCCAAGGCAGCACCAGGGCTGCCAGTCTGAAGTTGGGACTGGACTACTATGTCCCTGAAGGTCTCATCTATATACCTCTCTGTCTCCCTCAGCTCCTCCAGGTCTGCCACTCTAGCCTCCAGAGATCGGACTCGTTCTCTGAGAGCCAGGAGCTCTTTGCATCGCGTGCACATGTACAACTTCTCACCGGTGGGTAAAAAATCATACATGTGACACTCGATGCAAAAGACTGGGAAGCCCCCCTCTTGCTGCTGGACTGCTGCCTTCATCTCAATTTTGATCAGTTCCTAGTTAAGTTTTAGGTTGCTATGGGAGTAGGAATGTGTCTAAGTTCCTTTAAATGTATTAGTGAATTCACTATATGTCTGGTAGTGGCCTACTGGGGTCTGATCGAATTCTCAATAAAGTTTTTGTTGATGGGGTTTTTTGTTTTTTTTTGGGTTTTTTTTTTGTGCAAGTGGCACCTGCCTATAAATTAAGGGATGAGCTTGGGGTGGGTGGGCGAGGGGTGGGAGGGTTGGGAATTACAAACAGTCTAACTTTAGTTAGTCAGCCTGAGTGACTCACAGCTCCCTTGATTAACAAATGTTGTTCCCTATTCAAACCTAATCACACTACCTCAACACCTTTCCAAGGTGAGTAACTGAGCTGAAATATTCAACTTTTTTACTTTGGTATATACTGCTCCTAGCTTATTTCTAGCTTCTGGCTACTTTTTTGTTGGGTTTTTTTTTTTTTTTTTTGTGGTTTTTTTTGTTTTTCAATACAATGCACTCAGTTATTTATTAAATAAAACACTTAGCTCTTTAAAAGTCTGGAGGACACTTTAATAGTCAGGCAGACTTTTTAAAAAATAAACACACTACCTACTGCTACCTTATTGACTGACTATTTAAAAATGCAAACAGTCTAACTTGTTTTATTTACTGACTGACTATTAAAGGCACAAACACACAAACACACTAAATAATATTCCCAAATAGTTAACTTTGCCCCAATACTTTTAAAAAAGTCAATGTCAATGTCCCAAGCAAAAACTTACTGATTCCTTTCAGCCACCAGCAAGGTGATCCTCTCCTCTCAGTGTTTCCACTGGAATGTGGGTTACTGAGCTCTTTCCTTCTAATTTATAATGTGCTTCTAAAGTAAATTAGTGCAAAATAATCCCTTAGGAGATGTACACTTCAGTTAGATTTCCTGAGTGACCTTTCAGTTAGATTTCCTGCGTGACCTTTCAGTTAGATTTCCTGCGTGACTCACTGCTGTGCTGATTAACAAAGAATAGCACTGATTCCTTTCAGCCACCAGCAAGGTGATCCTCTCCTCTCAGTGTTTCCACTGGAATGTGGGTTACTGAGCTCTTTCCTTCTAATTTATAATGTGCTTCTAAAGTAAATTAGTGCAAAATAATCCCTTAGGAGATGTACACTTCAGTTAGATTTCCTGAGTGACCTTTCAGTTAGATTTCCTGCGTGACCTTTCAGTTAGATTTCCTGCGTGACTCACTGCTGTGCTGATTAACAAAGAATAGCACTGATTCCTTTCAGCCACCAGCAAGGTGATCCTCTCCTCTCAGTGTTTCCACTGGAATGTGGGTTACTGAGCTCTTTCCTTCTAATTTATAATGTGCTTCTAAAGTAAATTAGTGCAAAATAATCCCTTAGGAGATGTACACTTCAGTTAGATTTCCTGAGTGACCTTTCAGTTAGATTTCCTGCGTGACCTTTCAGTTAGATTTCCTGCGTGACTCACTGCTGTGCTGATTAACAAAGAATAGCACTGATTCCTTTCAGCCACCAGCAAGGTGATCCTCTCCTCTCAGTGTTTCCACTGGAATGTGGGTTACTGAGCTCTTTCCTTCTAATTTATAATGTGCTTCTAAAGTAAATTAGTGCAAAATAATCCCTTAGGAGATGTACACTTCAGTTAGATTTCCTGAGTGACCTTTCAGTTAGATTTCCTGCGTGACCTTTCAGTTAGATTTCCTGCGTGACTCACTGCTGTGCTGATTAACAAAGAATAGCACTGATTCCTTTCAGCCACCAGCAAGGTGATCCTCTCCTCTCAGTGTTCTAGAGACTTGCTCTCTTGCAACTGAGCAGAGCTCAAGCCCCTCACAATAGTAATTTTCAAGGCTGATCACACCCTTTTTGCCTTAACATCACCAACTCCTCCCAATCCATCCCAATTCAGGCTCAGCCATCTCAAAAACATCAATGCAAATTCACTGTAATAGCAGTACAGCTATATTCAGGGGTCTCTGAAATATAAACAGCACAAATACAAAAAAAACAACATCCACCAACACCACCACTACCCCACAATGTGAGAGCAAATCGGAGATGAATTCCAGGTTCAACAGGCATAGCTTCTGAGACTCAGTGCCATCTTATTGAGCTACATATCTATCTTTAAGATTAGCCCCTGATAACCAGCATCAACGCTGGCCTTACTGAGATGCACAGTTTATGTTCAAAGGGGAAATCCCAATCTGATAGGTTTTTTTGGGTTTTAAGTCCTCCTCCCTTATAAGACTCTGATTTGTGGAACTCCTGCAAGACTCTACACTAAGCATTTTTCTTTCTGGTTCATGGCAACAAGCATGACGAGGGCTGTTCGAACCTTTCTTCTTGGACAGGCGTAACTTGATGCACCTAGCTCCCTATGTTCACCAACAGTTGGCCCTTACACTGCACAGGGTCATGAATGTGACCACTGTCCCATGCGGCATCAAATGATCTGTAGATGGCCTCCTTTGCTGGTGACTTTTCCTGACTCACCTGCTGACAAATATATCCCCAAGGTATAGAACCCTATGTGAAATTCCCACTGTCATACCAAGGTCAATCAGACTCTAGTCAGATTCTGCTCCTGCTGTTTCTTGACTGCAATACGGAGATCATTCTCTCAGGGCTCTAAGTCTCACTCGATCTCTGTGACTGCCAAGTTCAACTTTGCCATTATGGGTTCCATCATTTCCTGCTCTAGCCACTTCCACTACCACCAGGGTGGCTATCCTTCTGATCTTTATCTATCACTAATACTCTTCTGGGGCAAGCAGGCTTGCATTTCACAGACATCTCAAGATCCCTTTTGCCTAGGTGATATAACATTCTGGAAAATGTTCCTTCAATGAGGGCACCCTGTCACAAAGTGCTTATAATTATCACATCACAGACAGTGGGGTTGCAGTCTTCTGCACTCTCCTTCCAGCATTGATTCCCACTGATAAAGAATGGCAATCTGCATGGAAACTTGGACATTTTCCTTAACAGTGTAATCAAGCCTCCCCCAGTTCTTACCCCCCTATCAAAACTCCCTCCCTCGCCCCCTCTCCTCCCCACCCCTTAAACGCCTTCCTATCAACTTACTTTTTTTTTGTTTTATTACTTACTGCTCCCCTGGAGCAGAATTAGTTTGCATGCGCCGGCCAGCTACCGGTGCACGCTTCCTCCAGGACAGCTGCTAATGGCTGTGGTGCCGGCCAGCTTCCATCCCGCCCATCCCACCCAGACCATGCCCCCGGCCCACCCCTTTTTCAGGGTCCGGCACTTGTGCACATATCTGGCTTTATGCACATGGTTGGGCCCTTTTGAAAATGCGCACAACACGCGCAAGGCCCAGCCACACATGAAAAGACCGTTTTTTGTATGCGCACGCCTTTTAAAATCTGGCCTTTTGTGAATACCCGTGGCATCACCAATAGGCCAAATGGGAGAACTCTGTATTGGTAATGTTTTAAGGTCAGAGTGAATGTGAAATTTTTTTCTCGGTGAAATAGAATATTTGCATAGACATCCTTCGGGTCCAGCAAATATTGGCACTGTTCTACCTCTAGGTAGGAGAGTATAATGGATAAGGAATTCATCTAGAGATACTGTTTTATTAGGAATTTGTTACAGATTATTTAGATTAGTATAGGATGGAGGCCCCATGATATTTTCAGTATGAGGACGTAGTTTGAATAAACCCTTGGATTATTTCTCTGGGAAGGCTTTGCTTTGTAGAACAGAATCTAACTAGCAGTTGTGTTTGTGGACAAAGGCTACAACACTTCTGGGAGGAACATGGGTGAACCATAAGCAACAGCTTTGTTTCACTGTCTTCCTTACCCATTCATCTGTAGTTACACTGAGCTATTCCCTGAAGAAATGTCAGATGACCTCCGATTAATGGGGAGATTATATCAGCTATGACATTTCCTGAGCCACTTATTCCACTGCCTAGGTCTTTGGACTTGGTGCTGAAGGATTAGTTACCTTTGATGGGGATACTGTTGGTATCTGTCTGATAAAAAATGTGTCTCTTATATTTGTATTTATTAAAATGTATTAAGCGCTTAACACAAAATAGGCCTTAGCGATTTACAGTAAAACAAGCATAAAATTAAAATTGATGACAAAACATACACAATAAAAAGACATAAAAGTAAGGACCAACAAACAACAGCACAGAATAAACATGTGCATAGTACAATAGAGGGTTCTTCAGAAGGAGTCTGTGATTTTTTAGAGTTGTCGTGAAGACAAAAGTCACCTTATCAGACCATTATCAGCACGGACTAGCCATAGGCCTGCTGCAAAAGGAAGAACTTCAATTGGAGTCTGAATTTTTTTTAGATTATCTTGAAGACGGAGATCATATGGCAGTGAGTTCCATAAAGAAGGGGCTGCTACTGAAAATGAGGATTCTCTGGTTGTAGTCAAATGGGCAAGACGAACAGAATGTCTAATAGTCCACCTTGGGATGATCTTAAATCCTGGGTTGGCTTATAAATCTTTAAAAGAGCATTGGACCAAGATGGAGAGTCGGGGCTCAGCAATTTAAAGGTGGTTATAGCAATTTTATACCAAATGCGTTGATGGATAGGTAACCAGTTCAGGCTATTCTGAATTGGTGTATTATGATCATAGCGTTTCGCATTCGATACAAGTCTGGCAGCTGAATTTAATAGCAATTGTAACGGCTTAAGAGAATTCTTTGGTAAGCCTAATACTGGACTATTACAGTTGTCTCTATGAGGAAAGATGAGTGCACGTACAATGGTGTGAAAATCGGAATTATGTAACAAGTGATGTAGTCCAGCAATTAAACGTAATTTGTTAAAACCCATTTTAATAACTGATATAATTTGTGACTGAAATGATAAAGTTGAATCGAGAATGACGCCAAGACTTTTGATGGGATTGTTCAATGAAAAGGTCAAATTATCAAGGGTAATTGTGTCATTTTGAGGGGTAGAATGAGGTCTATGTATCAACAATATTGGTTGTATGGGAACTTTTTCAAAATTGAAGGCTGTTCTAATGTGACTGCTGTCAGTGTCTGTAATACAAAGCAGTAACCTTTCATCAAATCAACGGTTTCTTTAACTTTCTCCCTGAAGAGATTATCTCCTGTACAGACAGCATCAACTAATTTTTTGGTTATATCCTCTCTGAACCCAGATGATCTTAGTCACATTAATCTCCTGGCTCCAGTGGCTATTGCCAATGCTCTTGAAGATGTTTCAGAGTTATATGCTGCATGGATAAGGTTCTTTCCATATGCTTGCACCTCAAAGTTGAGCCTTCATTCTCTTCTTCAATTTCTCTGATAGACAGCCTGAAATTTCACACATCTTCTGAAAGCAGGAGTGCAGATATTATATCATAAATTAGTGTACAGCTATTTTAGATGACAGCAAGGCACCATGAAACACCCTCCTTTTCATTTGGTCTAGCATTTTGGGATCCTTAGCTGGGAGAGCACTGGAATAGTCTTGATTTTTTTTCTGTTTTCTTAGCTGACTCCAGTATTGCTGACTAATGAGCAAGCAGGACTTTATTGAAACTTGGAACTGACAACTTAATATTTTATATTCTGCTTTTTAGCTATTGGCTGGATATATTATTTTGCATATTCTATTGTACTGTCCAAGTGCCTGTAACTAAAAACTCACCTGAGCTAAAAAATTCTAACTTATCCCTATCAAATAAAAATCAGAATGAAAATACAAACAAAAAACAAACTTTGAAATGTTTGTATGCTAATGCCAGAAGTCTAAGAAATAAGATGGAAGAATTAGAATCTATAGCAGTGAATGATGACATAGACTTAATTGGCATCTCAGAGACATGGTGGAAGGAGGACAACCAATGAGACAATGCTGTACCGGGGTACAAACTATATCGCAATGACAGAGAGGAGCACCCGGGAGGCGGTCTGGTGCTTTATGTCCGGGATGGCATAGAGTCCAACAGGATAAACATCCTGCAAGAGACTAAATGCACAATTGAATCTTTATGGGTAGAAATATCTTGTGTGTCGGGGAAGACTATAGTGATAGGAGTATACTACCGTCCACCTGGTCAAGATGGTGAGACGGACAGTGAAATGCTAAGAGAAATTAAGGAAGCTAACCAAATTGGTAGTGCGGTAATAATGGGAGACTTCAATTACCACAAATTTAGTATCAAAGAGAGTCAATATGGCAACCCAAGTATAAACTTTAACAATAAAAGGGGCCAAAAAATTATTGCTTTTTACCACAAGCCTAATGACGGTGTCAGCAAGCCTGTCGTTGTAGTTTTAACAAGAAACCCAAACGGTCTTCTCAATCATTCACCATCATTATTTTCTTTATTGAATTTCAGAAAAACATTTTTTTGTTATGTATTTTTTTGATTTTCTTAAAAAGTAATCAACTCTTGTCCATGAGAGATATATATAAATGGCAGTCTCTAATGAAATAATAAACACAGCCCTTTTTCACGTCCGGTGTTTCGCAATAAATTACTTCTTCAGGGGCATATGAAAATATTGTTGCAAGAGTCTTTGCCTGCAAGACCAAGAATGGTGCACTCAGTAAATTTGTTATAATTTGGAAAATCAAAAAGATTACTTATCTCAACACCGGAGGCTACCGATTTCAAAATGGACTCAAGGTCTCTGTAGTCATCTTCTCAGGAGAGAGGAAACGAGGCTGACGTAGAATGTCTCGTTATATACTCACGGTGTGATTTCACACAATGATGTCACTGAAATGCAAATCTCGAATGCATCATTTACCTTCAAAGTATCAAATGAAAAAAACAGTGGGTCAGATTATATCAGAGAAAAACACGCAAATCAAGCTCAGTATTTAGCCCTTTTGGGCTGACAGTATCAAGTCTGTAAATCCATCTTTGTTCCGATCGTAAAAGCTGTTGTTCGTGATTACCACTGTGCCAGTGCTCTGGTATGTGATCAATGGCACAAAATGATAAATCTTCAAAACAATGAGCAAGTGCGGCACAATGTGTCACCAGGGGTTCATCAACGCATAAATTCTTGATGTTAGACCGATGTTGGATCATACGTGTCTTCAGAACCCGCTTAGACTTTCCAATGTATATCAAACCACAAGGGCAACGAATAAGGTAGACAATCATTGTGGACAAACAGGAAGTCACATACTTCAAAAAAATTATATAACTCGAAGATAACACAAGTTTATTGGATATTGTCATGGAAGATATACAAACAGTGCAGTTGTTACATGGGTGGTGAAATCCAGTTAAAAAATTGTCAGTATCAAGAAAAGTGGAGAAATCAGAACGCACTGGTAGATTTTTCAAATTTGGGGCTCTGGAAAAAGTGATTCGTGGTTTGCAACTATAATACATGCCAAGTTTTAAGAATAGACTGGCGAATGGTGTGAGCTTCAGCAGAAAATGGAAGTATATATATGTATAGATTGAATAATCTTCATCAGAACGAGATTGAAAAAGCCATTCTCGATGGGCAAATTTTGCTCATAAATATGCCTTCCTAACACAAGAACGCGGATATCCTCTTTGCAAAAACCGTGCAGATAGATTTTTTGCTTGTATTTCAAAATCAGCAAGAGTGGTGCACAAACATCTAAGACGAATAAATTGGCTGACAGGCAAGTTAGATTAAAAATCCGTGGATGAGCACTTTCAAAGTGTAAAAAAGTATTTGAACACACTGTCATAGTAATCTTGATGTCCAAAAAAGCAATAGAGGTACACTGAATATTAGCAGAAAACTTTAAGTAAGAATTGCGTGTGTTGAGCCAATCAAGGAAAATTGCAAAACTTTCAATATCCCCTTTCCAGAGAACAAACACGTCATCGACATATCGTTTCCATATGATGGTCTGATTGTGGAAAGGATGATCTGTCAGAAATTGTTCTTCAAAATGATCCATATATAAATTAGCCAGGTCTGGGGCCATGGTTGCCCCCATGGCAGTGCCTCGGATTTGCTGATAAAATATGTGATCAAAGGCAAAGAAATTTTCTTTTAGTGCTATCTGTAATAGACATGTCAAAAAAGCACTTGGAAAACGATGAGGACGTGGACGCTTTTCAAAGAACAAATTTGCAATCTCTATTGTCTCCTCCTGGGGAAAAGAAGTGTACAGCGCTTCTACGTCAAAGGTGACCAATTTTACATCTGTAGTATCAATTTTTAATTTTTCCAAAAAGGTAACCATATCAGAGGAGTCTCTAATGTAGGAAGTCATTTGTGGAATAAATGGTGCCAAAAAATGATCAATAAACCGAGATAAGGGTTCTAATAAAGATCCACAACCAGATACTATTGGTCATCCAGGCAGATGCTGTAAATCTTTGTGAAACTTGGGGAGGGTGTAAAAGACTGGAACTCGTGGATGAGATTTTATCAAAAATGTTGCCTCTTTAGAAGTTAAAAAAACCATTTTTAAACCATGAGTGACAATCTCAGAAATGTTTTTTTTGTAAAGATTTTGTAGGGTCTTGATCCAACAATTTGTAAAATCGAGGGCTGTGTTTATTATTTCATTAAAGAGACTGCCATTTATATATATCTCTCATGGACGAGAGTTGATTATTTTTTAAGAAAATCAAAAAAATACATAACAAAATTTTTTTTTTCTGAAATTCAATAAAGAAAATAATGATGGTGAATGATTGAGAAGACCGGTTGGGTTTCTTGTTAAAACGACATGCTTGCTGACACCGTCATTTAGGCTTGTGGTAAAAAGCAATAATTTTTTGGCCCCTTTTCTTGTCAAAGACTTCAATTACCCCAATATTGACTGGGTAAATGTATCATCGAGACATGCTAGAGAGATAAAGTTCCTGGATGGAATACATGATAGCTTTATGGAGCAATTGGTTCAGGAACAGACGAGAGAGGGAGCAATTTTAGATCTATTTCTCAGTGGAGAACAGGAAATGGTGAGAGAGGTAACGGTGGTGGGGCTGCTTGGCAATAGTGATCATAATATGATCAAATTTGATTTAATGACTGGAAGGGGGACAGTAAGCAAATCCATGGCTCTCGTGCTAAACTTTCAAAAGGGAAACTTTGATAAAATGAGAAAAATAGAAAAAAACTGAAAGGAGCAGCTACAAAAGTAAAAAGTGTGTGAGAGGCGTGGTCATTGTTAAAAAAAATACCATCCTGGAAGCACAATCCAGATGTATTCCACACATTAAGAAAGGTGGAAAGAAGGCAAAATGATTACCGGCATGGTTAAAAGGGGAGGTGAAAGAAGCTATTTTAGCCAAAAGATCTTCATTCAAAAATTGGAAGAAGGATCCAACAGAAGAAAACAGGATAATGCATAAACATTGGCAAGTTAAATGTAAGACATTGATAAGACAGGCTAAGAGAGAATTTGAAAAGTTGGCCGTAGAGGCAAAAACTCACAGTAAAAACTTTTTTAAATATATCCGAAGCAGAAAGCCTGTGAGGGAGTCAGTTGGACTGTTAGATGATTGAGGGGTTAAAGGGGCACTTAGAGAAGATAAAGCCATTGTGGAAAGATTAAATTATTTCTTTTCTTTGGTGTTTACTGAAGAGGATGTTGGGGAGGTACATACTGGAGAAGGTTTTCATGGGTAATGATTCAGATGGACTGAAAGAAATCACAGTGAACCTAGAAGATGTGGTAGACCTGATTGACAAACTTAAGAGTAGTAAATCACCTGGACTGGATGGTATACACCCCAGAGCTCTGAAGGAACTGAAAAATGAAATTTCATACCTATTAGTAAAAATTTGTAACATGTCATTAAAATCATCCATTGTACCTGAAGACTGGAGGATAGCTAATGTAACCAAGAAGGACTTTGAGATACAAGCAAACATCCTAGCAGACAGGTTTCGGGAGAGAGGCTATCCACAGAAGGCTATCAACAGCGCATATAAAAGAGCTAAGTTTAGTGAACGCACTGTGCTTTTACAGTACAAACCAAGGAAGGATGAAACTCGGTTGGCATGTGTATTGAAGCAGTCCACTGCAGTTGGCACAATAAAAGCAGCCATTCGCAGGCACTGGCATATACTTTCTATGCACAACATTTCTTTGGAACCTCATATATTTGCAATGTCTCGGGGCAGAAATATAAGAGACCAGACGGTTCATGCACAGATTGACAATTACAACAAACAAGAATCCTCAGTGGGCCACCAACCATGTGGCCACTGCACCTGGTGTGTACAAACCATCGCAGGCACACAGTGGGAAGATCCACTTTCAGGATATAAAGTGTGGAGGAAGAGTAACACAAATTGTCAATCTAACAATGTGGTTTACGTCATTATCTGCCCGTGTCCAAAGTTATATATTGGACGAACCACGAGACCCATCCGGGTCAGGTTAGGAGAACACAAATCGAGATTCAACACATTGAAGTTAACCGCTCCAATGGTACAACATTTAATAGATTCAGGACATAATATCACAGATTTAAAATGGACAGTGATAGAACGCGTAGAACCTCCATCACGTGATGGAGATATACGCGTATCTTTGAATTTACGTGAAGCATTTTGGATTTTCACCTTAAAAACAGCTGTGCCACGAGGCATGAATGATGAACTTAATTTCAATACTTTTTTGTAGATCTTCATTTAACGAGGTTCACATTACCATCATATGAGCTTCCATTAGTCTAAAAGGATTTTTTATGAGCTTCCAATAGTCTAAAAGGATTTTTTTATGCACTCGCAGCTGTTTTTTTCAACGGTTTACCATTTAAGTATTTTTCCTTTAGGTTTGTACAGTTTAAGGAGATTGTACGCGCCCAGTTCTCAACCAGGTCGGAGACATCGCGTCATCAGTCAAATGAAAATGAGGCTTGAACACTTTAGTTCACAGTGATTCCATCAGGTCCGCACATTCTATAGCCACTGCATTTGGACAGTTCCCTATCAAGTCCGATTGTGACGTCAAGGTCGTTTTCACTCTGTTGAGGTTTCTTATTGGTTGATTTCGCCCCAACTTATACATATAAAAGGAGTCAACGCAGACCAGACGGACTATTCTTCCGGCGATCAAGAGAGGCAGATCGTCATGTGGCAGAGACAGCCAGCATTTTGAACAACAGCTGAGAGAAGAGCCGCAGACCCCGTGAAGTTGGTTTTAGGATTCATCGAGGCCCCTGAGGAAAGGCTTTTACGTCTGAAACGTGCATGTCGGGATCATCATGGAAGGACAGACACACCAACAATAATCGGGGAAGTCTGCTTTTTTACTCTTCTTTTATTATTCTCAGTTTCACAGAGTTAATGCAGAGTACGCATACAACAACACTCTAACGCCACGGAAGAGTCCTTCAGGTTTATTGGGACAAAAATAAATATTAAAAAAAATTCCAAAAAAGAACTTAAGGAGGAGGAGGAAGGTTAATGATTATAACACCACCCAACAGTGGTGCTGGGCACCTACACTATATGTATGAAACCTTTCTCTAACTCCATATATTATTTAAAAGAACAAATTTTAATATATTCTAAACAAAACACTTGCCACAGGTTGTGTAGGGATATATTTTCCATTTAACACATTTAAAATTAGTACAAACTACATTTTTAAGTCAGAGATGGGCCAAGATCAGGGCAAGCAGCTAGCAGAATTAGTCAAGGCCAGGCAAGGGGACTGATCCACGCAGCAGGTGAATGTGGTCAGGTCCAGGCAAGAGATCAAGATCCGGAGAGGCAAGCCAAGGGTGGACAAAGACACTGGATGATACGAGTAAGGGAAACAAGGTGAGGCTGGAAGGCAAGGCTGTTTGAGGCAAGGCTGGAGGGCAAGCATATATGAGGCAAGACTGAAAGGCAAGGTTGGATGAGATAGGAACCAATTACAGAGGAAGTAGCAACACATATTGCAAGCAGGTGTCCTGTTGCTGACGCGTTTGATGTGTCTCCACAGGAGTCTTAAAAATCAGGACTGATAATGTCGAGGGCACATGGGCCCTTCAAGTGTGGGGCTGCCGGGCACATACATACATACCTATGAAAGGCAGGAAGGAGCAGCAGTTGGTGGTGTCCCATGCCATGTAGACCTGCATCATGGGGCTTGCTGCTGGTAGTGATTCTGCCTCACAGGGACCGACAGCAGCATGCAGGCCGCAACGAACTTGTTGGCATCCTGGGGTGAGTACCACAGCTTGCAGGACTTACCCACAAACCACAAATCCTAGCACATTTATTTGATAATTAATAGGACCCCAAAGAGATTGAAATTGGGCTTATAAAGCCATAGCACTATCATTGGAGGAGGAATAGCCTAGTGGTTAGAGCAGTGGACTGTGAACCAAGAGACCAGGGTTTGAGTCCAGCTGTCGCTCCTTGTGACCTTGGGCAAGTCACTTTACCCTCCATTGCCTCAGGTACAAAAACTTAGATTGTAAGCCCTCTGGGGATAGAAAAATACCTACAGTACCTGAATGTAAACCAGTGTGATATTTCAATTGAGATCGAATGCCGGTATATAAAAATAAAAAATAAATAAATAAATTGGCAATAGAGGAGGATCGGAAGGTTCATCTGCATACTGTTCCCAGAAATCCCCAGGAGAGGAGTCCAGAGGGCACCGCAAGCAATCCAGGGATTGAATTTCACAGCCCCAGTTTCCAGAGGCCCCGCACCCTTTGCAGTAGAAGAGGACTGGAAGCGTGCGCCTAACGGCTCGCGAATCTCAAACCCTTCAATTAACTGAGTGAAGATCAATATAACGGTGGTTAAAGATGATTGGTAAGTATAGCTTTCAGAAATATTTGGACTTATAAAAGTTTGGTGAAAGGTGAAAAAGAGGGATATATTCTTTTGAGTTTGTGTCTGTCTGAGGTAATAAGCAAGCTAGAGATAGTTAATTCTAGTGTCTGCCTTTCCCACCCACTCAAGCCTTGAATTTTAGGCAAGAGACACTTTCTCATTAAAAATCAGAGTTTAATGGTTTAATGGTTTATTAGATTTTATATACCGATACATCAGACAAGCCTTCACATCGGTTTACAAATGATTAAAACAAAATCAGAAATAAAATATTCATAAATAGTAACAGCTAAAACTACACAAAGTAAAAAGAATAAATTAGCTGTTAAGAAAAGTAAAAACTCATAAAAACATAAGTCAAATAAACAAGATAGACCTTATTATAAAAACTAAAGTTAAAACATATAATAAGCTAAATGACAAAGTAGATAAAATAAAATAAGATAAAAGGTAGCTCATCAGGATGGTTAAAAACAAAAGCATGATTATTCTGTGCTGCTTATTTCTAACATTGCTGATTAATAATTTCATGCTCTGCAAAGGCGCATTTAAATAGCCAGGTCTTCAGTTCAGATTTAAATTGCTTTTTGTCTGAGGCCAGTCTCAATGAGGTAGGTAGAGAATTCAAAATTTTTGTTCCTGTGATGGATATAACTCGCTCCCTTACATGGGATAACCTGGCTGACCTAATAGTAGGAATTGAGAGAAGGCCTTTATGAGCTGATCGCAAGTCTCTCTGTGGTACGTGAAGACGTATCGATGTGTCTTATCTAAATCATACTATTGTACCAGCCCTTATTGAAAGTTTAACCATCCGCTTGTAGGAAACCAACTGATTAATTAGTAAATTCACCTGTAAATTTAAAATACTCTTTCCAACTCCCTTAGTATCCTAAACTTAACTAGGAGGTCAATAAAACTAAGCTGATATTAATCTTATTTTGTGTTTTTAATTTAATTTTTACCTGTCTTACTATTGTATTTTGATTATTTTTATGATTTTTTAATCTTTTATATTTCAAATTTCTAATATGTCTAAATTTTATTAAATATTGTTATTAATAATATGAATTTATTTATTCTTTTATTATGATTTTTGAATAAGTATTTTGTAAACTGTTGTGATGCAATATTTTTTTTAATGATGGTATATAAAACCTGATAAATAAAAATGAAGGCAGCAGTCCAGCAGCAAGAGGGGAGCTTTCCAGTCTTTTGCATTGACTGTCATATGTATGATTTTTTACCCGCCGGTGAGACATTGTGGGGCGGATTTTAAGAGCCCTGCTCGCCTAAATCCGCCTAAATCCGGGCAGATTTAGGCGAGCAGAGCCCTGCGCACCGGTGCGCCTATTTTACATAGGCCTACCGGTGCGCGCAGAGCCCTGGGACTCGCATAAGTCCCGGGGTTTTCTGAGGGGGGCGTGTCGGGGGCGGGCCCGATCCGCGCGGCATTTTCGGGGCGTGTCGGGAGCATTTCGGGGGCGGGCCCGGGGGCATGGTTACGGCCTGGGGCGGTATCTACTAAAATCCTGCGTACTTTTGCTTGCGCCTGATGCGCCAGCAAAAGTACGCCAAATTGCGCGGTTTGAAAATCTACCCCTGTATGTATACACTCGATGCAAAGAGCTCCTGGCTCTCAGGGAATGATCGATCTCTGGAGGCTAGAGTAGCAGACTTGGAGGAGCTGAGGGAGGCAGAGAAGTACATTGATGAGACCTTCAGGGACATAGTAGCTAAGTCCCAAATCCAGTCGGGCAGCCCCAGTGCTGCCTTGGATCAGAAAGGTCTCCCAGTAGATCATCACCCTGGTGTAGCAGGAAGTGATCATGTACTAATGACCTGCTCTCCAGGTGATGTATTGTCCTCTCACACTGAGGACAATTCTCCCAGGGCTACTGCCCAGGAGGGAAGGGTTAGGCTGGCCATCATTGTTGGTGATTCAATTATTAGAAATATAGATAGCAGGGTGGTTGGTGGATGTGAGGACGGCCTGGTATCTTGCCTGCCTGGTGCGAAGGTGGCAGACCTCACACATTGCCTAGATAGGATTATGGACTGTGCTGAGGAGAAGCCAGCTGTCGTGGTACATGTGTGCACCAACGACATAGGAAAATGTGAGAGAGAGGTTCTGGAAGCCAAATTTAAGATTTTAGGTAGAAAGCTGAAATCCAGAACCTCCAGGGTGGCATTCTCTGAAATGCTTCCTGTTCCACGTGCAGGTACCCAGAAGCAGGCAGAGCTCCAGAGTTGCAATGAGTAGATGAGACAATGGTGCAGGGAAGAGGGATTTAGTTTTGTAAGGAACTAGGAAAACTTTTGGGGAAGGGGAGACTTTTTCGAAAGGATGGACTCCACCTTAACCAGAGTGGAACCAAGCTGCTGGCACTAACTTTCAAAAGGGAGATAGAGCAGCTTTTAAACTAGAACAAGGGGGAAAGCCGACAATCACTCAGCAGTGAATGGTTCAGAGAAATGTATCCTTGAAGGATACTAACAAAACAGGAGAGTTAGGGCATCCCAACAGAGAGGTTCCATTAAAAGCAAACATAGTCCATGTGCCTATATGTAAAAAATCACCAAAGCTAATGATTTCCAAATTATCCCTAACAACTGAAAAGCAGGTTGTTAATACAAACAAAAACCACACTTTGAAATGTCTGTATGCCAATGCCAGAAGTCTAAGTAAGACGGGTAGAGTGTATAGCAGTAAATGATGATATTGACATAATTGGCATCACAGAGACTTGGTGGAAGGAGGATAACCAATGGGACAGTGCTATATCAGGGTACAAATTATATTGCAATGATAGGGAGGATCAACTTGCCGGTGGTGTGGCACTTTATGTCCGGGAGGGCATAGAGTCCAACAGGATAAAGATCATACAAGAGACTAAATGCTCAATAGAATCTATATGGGTAGAAATCCCATGTGTGTTGGGTAAGAGTATAGTGATAGGAGTATACTACCGTCCACCTGGACAAAATGGTCAGACAGATCATGAAATGCTAAAAGAAATCAGGAAGCTAACCAATTTGGCAGTGCAATAATAATGGGAGATTTCAATTACCCCAATATTGACTGCATAAATGTAACATCAGGACTTGCTAGAGACAAAATTCCTGGATGTAATAAATGACTGCTTCATGGAGCAATTTGTTCAGGAACCAACAAGAGAGGGAGCTATTTTAGATTTAATTCTTAGTAGAACACAGGATTTGGTGAGAAAGGTAAAGGTGGTGGGACCACTTGGCAATAGTGATCATAACATGATCAAATTTAAACTAATAAATGGAACAGGGACAATAAGTAAATCTACAGCTCTAACCCTAAATCTTCAAAAGGGAAACTTTGCTAAAATGAGGAAAATATTTATATAAAAAGGTCTCCAGATGTGATCCGGGTAACTATAGACCAGTGAGCCTGACTGCAGTGCCAGGAAAAATAGTGAAAACTATTCTAAAGCTCAAAATCGTAGAGCATATAGAAAGATATGGTTTAATGGAACACAGTCAACATGGATTTAACCAAGGGAAGTCTTGCCTAACAAATCTGCTTCATTTTTTTTTTGAAGGGGGTAAAAAACATATGGATAAAGATGAACTGGTAGATGTAGTGTATTTGGATTTTCAGAAGGAGTTTGACAAAGTCCCTCATGAGAGGCTTCTAAGAAAACTAAAAAGTCATGGGATTGGAGGCGGTGTCCTTTCATGGATTACAAACTGGTTAAAAACAGGAAACAGGGAGTAGGATTAAATGGTCAATGTTCTCAGCGGAAAAGGGTAAACAGTGGAGTGTCTCAGCGATCTGTACTTGGACCGGTGCTTTTCAATATATAAATAAATGATCTGGAAAGGAATATGAGTGAGGTTATCAAATTTGTGGCCAATACAAAATTATTCAGAGTAGTTAAATCACAAGCAGATTGTGATACATTACAGGAGGACCTTGCAAGACTGGAAAATTGGGCATCCAAATGGCAGATGAAATTAATGTGGACAAGTGCAAGGTATTGCATATAGGGAAAAATAACCCTTGCTGCAGTTACACAATGTTAGGTTCCATATGAGGAGCTACCACCCAGAAAAATGAACTAGGCATCATAGTGGATAATACTTTAAAATTGTCGGCTCAGTGTGCTGCAGCAGTCAAAAAAGCAAACAGAATGTTAGGTGTTATTAGGAAGGGAATAGTTAATAAAACAGAAAATATCATAATGCCTCTGTATCGCTCCATGGTGAGACCGCACCTTGAATACTGTGTACAATTCTGGTCACCGCATTCCAAAAAAGATATAGTTGCGATGGAGAAGGTACAGAGAAGGGCAATCAAAATGATAAAGTGGATGGAACAGCTCCCTTGTGAGGAAAGGCTGAAGAGGTTAGGGCAGTTCAGCTTGGGGAAGAGATAGTTGAGGGGGGATATGATAGAAGTCTTTAAGATCATGAGAGGTCTTGAATGAGTAGATGTGAATCAGTTATTTACACTTTCGGATAATAGAAGGACTAGGGGGCATTCTATGAGGTTAGCAAGTAGCATATTTAAAATAAATCGGAGAAAATTCTTTTTCACTCAACGCACAATTAAGCTCTGGAATTTGTTGCCAGGGGACATGGTTAGTACAGTTAGTGTAGCTGGGTTCAAAAACGTTTTGGTTAAGTTCTTGGAGGAGAAGTCCATTAACTGCTAATAATCAAGTTTACTTAGGGAAAAGCCACTGCTATTAATTGCATCAGTAGCATGGGATCTTCTTGGTGTTTGAGTAATTGCCAGGTTCTTGTGGCCTGGTTTAGCCTCTGTTGGAAACAGGATGCTGGACTTGATGGACCCTTGAGGGGAGAGGCTAATCTCACTGAGGTTTACACTGGGTCTACCTGAGGGTCTTATCCTGTATAAACACACAATTACTGGGATTACACCTGGGGGCTTGAAACCAGGAGCTTATTCCCTACACAAATAGCCACACATAATTGTTAGGGATGTGAATCGTGTGATCGATCGTCTTAACGATCGATTTTGACTGGGGGGGGGGGGAAGGGAAATCTGATCGTCATGTTTTTGTTTTTTTAAATCGTTAAAAATCATAAATCGGGGGAGGGCGGGAAAACCGGCACACCAAAACAACCCTAAAACCCACCCCGACCCTCCCGAACCCCCCCAAAATGTTTTAAATTACCTGGGGTCCAGTGGGGGGGAGGGTCCCGGCGTGATCTCCCGTGATCTCCCGTTCTCGGGCCATGGCTGCGTTAATAGAAATGGCGCCGGTGACCCTTTGCCCTTACCATATGACAGGGCAAAGGTAGCGCCGGTGCCATTTTGGTTCCTGACACCCGACGTCACGAGTGCAGGAGATCGCTCCCGGACCCCCGCTGGACCCCCAGGGACTTTTGGCCAGCTTGGGGGGGCCTCCTCACCCCCACAAAACTTGCCAAAAGTCCAGCAGGGGTCCAGGAGCGACCTCCTGCACTTGCGCCGTATTGCCAATATTCAAAATGGCTCCGGCGCTACCTTTGCCCTCACTATGTCATACGACGGAAGTTACAGTAGCTATGTTTTACTTTTACTGGTGTTGATAAAGTCAGAAATTCAGCCAGTATATTTTTTCTGCTTTTTTTGGTGCTAAGAAACATCCTACCACAGCAATAACCATTTTCTTGATCATGAGATGTACTTAAGCATATTACACAATCATTATCATCCGAGAGACCCATCTTCCTATCATAGAACAGATGCTTTCTAAACTCCAGATTGATGAAGACATTTTTTTTGTTTGTTTTATAGAGACGAGATAAAAACAGGGGTGAAAATCTTTAAAAAAAAAAAAAAAAAAAGAATTAGGAAAAAGAAAAAAAAACTGCAGTGACAGAGATAGCAAAAAAAAAAAAGATGGTCAGCAAAACAGAAAAAAAAATCAACTGTGGTATGCGCACAGGGACAGGAAGTGAAGAAATTCCCACACATGCTCAGAAGATTTTTCCCAGAGTTTTCTGAGATCAGAGAGCCTCTCCATTTTGTTAACATCAGATAATGTCACCCACTTGTGTGGTTGATTCATCCTGCTTGTGGATGAAGAAAAGACTAGATTTGAAAACCATAAAGTTAAGGCACTCAAATCAAGCTACATGTTACACAATATGTAAACATAGGGAATACAGGAAGACTGGTTGTCCTTATATAGTCCATTATATTTTATTATCTGCTTATCATGTAGCACTATGTTAAAAACATACAATCACAAGTCTTTAAATGCCCTCACCGTCACATAATGTTTCAAATCTCTTGTTGAATTGCACAAGTATTTCAATAAAACTGATGTTTTGCTCAGAGTACAATAATTCAAGACAGTCAATGCCAAATTTTTCAAAATAACAGTACTTGCCTTTCCACTACAGTGATTCCAACTACTCCCTCACTAAGTGACAATTATGGAATGGAATTCGTAAACCAGTTTCTTTCTTGTATGATATTGTGGTGATATTTTATGAATTCAAGAGAGTATTGCTCTACTCATGTATAGTAAAGCATTACTCAAAATATTCTAAAAAACTAAAACATGTATATTATGCAGGCTGAGAATATGTATTGCAACTGTCTGACCTGTGAATATGTCACTAGATAAGTGCTTACACACAAATACAAACAGCAAACCGAGCTCTTTCTCCTTCGAGAAAAAAAAAATTCTGGCAGGCAGGAGTAGGGAGGGAGAGCTAGTACTTTTTCCTAGCCTGTGGTGCTATGAAAAAACAATGGCTTTTTTCAGGCACTGTGCAGACAAGGCAGCTCTGAAAAAACTAATGGCCATGATTAATGACAATGGGCTAGAGGAGAGTTGGGACACAGCCGCCACATATATCATCCTTTCCCATCAGTCTCTGCTCCTCCCTGCCCCTCTTCTGACTACTAGTGAGGCATTATAAAAACGTCTTATCTGCTTTTGCCTCTTTTTTTTTTTAAACTGAAATAGCAGCTATACCAAAAAAAGTGACAAAGAGGTGATAGGGTGAACAAGAAAATGGCATGTAAAATAACTATAAGATATTCCAGTGGAAAATGCACAGGCTGTAATCATTCAAGATTTCAGCAACTTGACTCTCTTCACATGCTGAAGCCACATTTTCAAGGTCTTATCTGCCATATGGTTCCCTGTTTGGATGATTTATTAGGTGTAGAAAGCACACTGATAAATTTTACTGCATTTCCCTGAATAGGCAACCTACGGTGTCAATAACAAAGCTCAGGCCGCTTTAATGAAAACTGTAAGCACCAAAGGGTAACCATTTATTTATGAGTCGCTATAGTATTACTAGGATAGAATTTATCTTCCCTTCTCACGCACTCTGCAGAAACCAAATCTGGTCAAAGAAACAGAGATCACATCCATATGTCTGTGACTTGCTAACATTTCTTCTATATCAAAATACTGCTTATTTACAATCACTGCCAGCTCTAGGGCAAATGGCACCCTATATGAAAATTTCCCTCCCTCCCCCCACCTCCTCAGATCTCTCTTTGGCTGTGGTGAGATGGGTGATGCTGGCAATACCCAGGTGCGCCCCCAGGTCACAGCACCCCAGGGAACCGTGAGCTGGGACCATCTCTCTGGAACTCTACCCCAGTAAATCTAAGACAACTGACCAACCCCAAAGAATTTAGAGAAAAAAAACAACTAAAAACCTATTTATGGTCCATTGCATTCAATACATCATGCACCAACTAACCGCTTTTGCTTATTTTATGTTATCGATTATTATATACCCAGTCTTATGTTGTAAAGCAACCTTTATTTTTAAGTATGTATTACTTTGGTGTTTTTTAAGTACCAGTATATATGTTTACCTTGTATAAACCACCTAAATCTTAATTTGTATTAGTGGTATACAAAAGCTTTTAAATAATAAATAAATAAGTAAATAATAACCGCCCAGCTCACCCTACCAGCTCTGTTTACACTTAAGCTGAAAATAATTGTACAGGTCGCTCACTGCTATTTTTTTAATTATGAAAACTATTGCCAAGTCTCAGGGAGGGCAATTTTCAAAAGCCATATATCTGGGTAAATTGGCTGTCTGAAAATTGCTCACCTTTTTCCCAGGTAAAAATACATGTGGGAATCAATAGCATGCATACATTTACCAGGAGAAAATTAGGCAGGCTCAAAGCCAGTTTTAGGTTGGGAGCCGTACCCATATGCATAGTTTTGCACAGAAGACCTATGAACAGCAAGTTACAGTAGTCTATGCGGAATATGATAAGACAGTGGATGGGTATTTTGGTAGCTTCTCAGAAAGGAAGGATAGATTTTAGCAAAGTTAGAGAGGAAGAAATAACACACTTTAACAGTGTTTTGGATGTGTGTAGAGAAAGAGAGAGAAGTATAAAAGATGACTCCAAGGTTATAGGCTGAGGGAACCAGGGGATGAGAGCAGCATCCACAGATGAAAAAGGGGAAATGGGTTTTGGGGGGAGGAGTTAAGAACTTCCATCTTGAATATGATACGTTTAACATGGTGGTGGGACATCCAGATGGCGATGTCAAACAAGCAGATGTGGGACTAGATTTTTGGTGGAACTGCTGGTGTAGAGAGAAAGATATGGGAATTATCTGCATTAAAATGGTACTGAAAGCCATGGGAGGAGATCAGAGCACAAAAGGATGAAGTATAGAGAGATATGTAAAAAAGGCCCAGATCAGAGCCTTGAGGCATGGCAAATGATAGTGGAATAGCATTGAAGGAAGAACATCCATAGAATATACTAAAAATATAATGGGAGAGGTAGAAGAAATTCAAGATAGAGCAGAATCTGAAATCCAATGGAGTACAGTGTGTCAAGAAGTACATTATGATGTTAAAAGCAGTGGATAAGTAAGGAAGGATGAGTCTCGAGTAAAGGCCATGGGCATTGGTCATAAAGAAGTTATTGGATATTTTGGAAAGAGCAGTTTCTATGCAATGTTGAAGGCAAAATTCAGACTGAAGCAGATCTAGAACAGCCTGAAATGAAAGAAAGTCAAGACAGTGGAGGAAAACTGCAAGTTCAAGCAGTTTGGATGCAAAAAAGAGGAGAAAGATTTATTTATTTAGCATTTTTATATACCGACATTCTCGATACAAATATCAAATCAGGTCGGTTTACATAAAACAAAACAATCGCGGTGAGGCGTTACAATAAACGGAGTTTCAGAACATGAGAATAATAAATATTAAATAAACAACAGTGACTCATCAAATGACGAGAATCTATATAGTAAATAACATGTAATAAAATAGATAATGGTGTAAATAACTAACTTGAAATAAAATAAATAATAAATAGAATAGTATAAAATATATATGTAAAGACAACAGTAACTCGTTATGATACGTGAAACATGTAGAGAATAACTAAGAATAAATGATGTGTTAATTTGGGATATACAGGTATCAGGGACCAATGTTTATGTGCCTGGTTATGAGTAATGCATGGGCTAAAGAATTAATGCATCCACAAGTGGAACAATCAAACAGGTGGGCTGTCAAATAACGTGGATTCATGTGGAGATAACTAAAAATAAATGATGAGCTGAACAGTGACCAATGTTTATGTGTTTAGATATCAGTAATGCATGAACTAAATAATTAGTGCATCCACGCGGGAGGCTTTCCCTACAGGTGTGTTGTAAGTGGGTTGTCCAGATGAGGTGGCTTTCACTACAAGTGGGTTGTAAGTGGGTTGTCCAGATGAGGTGTAATCGGGCCTTGAAGAGGTGTGGGCGGTCGTGGAACTTGAGGTGTGGTCATGGAACTTGTAGTGAACTAATTTTACTCTTTTGCTCTTTGGCCCATGTCAGAGTGTTCCTGCGATTCTGGAAATGCTTGCCGGAAGAGCCACGTTTTTAAATTTTTCTTAAAAGTTATATGACAGGTTTCTTGGCGTAGATCCGGTGGTAATGAGTTCCAGAGGGTGGGCCCAGCTGAGGAAAGTGCTCGTTTAGATCGTGAAGTTTTGATCGGGGGAGCGTATAAGGAACCTTTGTAGTTGAATCTGATAGGTCTTTGTGATGTGTGAGGTCGGAGTTGCGAGTTTAGGTTTAGGTGTGCGGTGCCCGTAATATCCTTGTGGATCATTGATAATGTCTTGAATGTGATTCTGGCTTTTATGGGTAGCCAGTGCAGACTGTAGAGAATAGGTGTTATGTGGAAATGGGAAATAGGTAGTGAAAATAGGGTCTAGTGAAGTTTTTTTTTTTGTAGAGCGGTGTGATTGCAGCATGTTTGAAGGAAGTGGGAACAGTCACAGTGGTAAGAAATCTATTTAGGATTTGACAAATAGTTGGCATAATTATAGAAGAGAAAGAACAGTGGAGCTGGGAGAGAATGGGGTCACTGGAACAAGTAGTGGGCTCTGAAGAGGAGAGAAGATGGTCAATTTTCTCCTCCATGATTTCAGAAAAAAAAATTGTGGAAGGGGCCAAAGGAAGGAGGTGAATGAAGTGGGGGCAGAAGTGGCAATCTGGTAGAGAATTCATGATTAATCTTGTAAATATTTTCCTGGAAGAAATCAACCATAGTTTGCAGATACAAAAAAGGGGAGAATAAGAGGCAGAGGCAAATTGAGGAGGGAGATCAGTATGGCAAAGAAATTGTGGGTGTTGAAGACAAGGATGTTTGTCAGATGAACATAATAATTTTGCTTGGAAAGCGTAATAGCAGCTCACAACACATCGCAAAAATGTCTTCACTTTAATAACATAAAAAAGGGGGTGAAGAAACCTAAGTAGCCACTGTTGAATATAAACACTTATGGAATCAGCTCATTTTTTGTGCTAAATGAACAATATTGTTGTGCTTTTAGCTGATGTGGTCTATAGCCATGGCAGGCAAATGACTGCAGAACAAGCATTTAGCACAAAGAATGAACCTATTCTACAAGTGTTTACTGTATATTCAACGGTGGCTGGTTTCTTCATCCCCTTTTTTCTTTTTTAGGTGTAATAGCAGACAAGGTGGTGGTTAGCATGAGTTTGAAATGTATGAAGTGAGCATGGAAATGGGACTTCAGACAAAGATGCTCTACAGAGCAAGCACAGGAGCATAGGAAGAAAGCTATGGAGATGAGCCAAGGTTGGGTTTGGCATGCCTTACTGGATGAGGGAGAGGTGCAGCAAGAATGTCCAAAGCAAGGAGAGTGTAGTGTTTTAAGAACAGACTGCCTCATCAACAGACTCCTACAAGAGTACAGAGAGGAGAGATGAGACAAGACTGACAAGTACACAGGTGTCAATAACCTGTACATTTCTAAAAGTGCTGATGGTGACTGGATAAGACTATAGGAGAGGATGATTAAGTCTGAAAATTATCAGTTGATCAGAAAGGGAAAGAACAGAGACAGAGAAGCCTGAGAGAGTTTATTCAGAAAACAAAATAGGTCAAGACAGTGTCCATGTTGGTAAGTGGGAACAGCAAAGCAAGTTTTAAGGTTAAATGAGGAAGTTAAGGCACAAACTTTTGAGGAAAAAGTGTCAGAGGGTTGGTCAACATGGAGATTAAAGTCCCTAGCATATGGGAAGTTGGCTCAAGGAAGAAGAAAAGCCAGATATCAAAGCCAGCAAAGAAGAAGGGGGTTTTATTAGAGGAATGATAGATAATAGCTAACCAGAGAAAAAGCAAGGCAAAATGATAAAAAGACCCCCTAAAATGAAAAGAAAAAAGGAGTGAGCTTGAGGTGGAAGAAGGGGTTAAAACTCGCAGGAAGAGGTGAGAAGCAATCTGACATCATCACCTTGACCTAATGAGCATGGTATACTGGAAAAATGATCATGTTAATGACAAAGAGCAGCAACAGAAAGAGTCCTTAGAGGAAAGCCAAGACTCAAGTAAAGCAAGATTAATTTACAGTATTCATCAAATTTATGTACCACATAATCATAAAAAAAAATGTAAGGAATGAGAAAAAAAAAAGAGGTAATGAATGTAGGCAGGCTTACTGAAAATAAAACAGGGATTCCACACGGAACATGAGAAAAATGAAAAAGAGCTCCCATTTAATACTAAAGTCATCAAATTCCCACCCCTACGCCCATGTCATACCACCAAGCTTTGTAAAAATTTAAATAGCTACTAAACTTTGTGAGGTCTATGTCCTCATGGCTTTGCTGGATGGCACCTGGCAATTACTGACCTGCCAGCATTGACCCGATGGGTTTCTGGGGCTTTGTAGCTTGTTGGCTCCATAGCCTGTAGTGTTACTAGCTTGAGCTTTCTTCATCCATGCCTTATTTTCTCTTTTTCACCTGTCCTCTTGCATTTAGAATCTATCAATGTCGTGTATCTGTCAAAAGCATGCTAAATTTTCTATCACAGTACTGGTTTCTATCCCCTCTGCTGAATCTATCACCCTCTCAGTAAAAATTGTATTTTTTCAAATTTTCTCTGAACCTTTCGCCCTGAAACTTTAGATCATGACCTATTTTCTTATTTTAGAAATAGTATAATGTCAGTAACACACTACTTACCAATAATCTGTTATTATCCTGTGTTGAAGAGCAAGTGTTGTTGGACTTTGAGTTAGCTTGGAAAATTACATCGTTATTTATTTTAATTTTGTGAGAGTATCCCCTGAAGAAGTCCTCACGGGTGAAACAAAGGACCTTCTTGGGAAAGAGAAACTGGGTAGCTGTATGTATGATATGTACTAATTTATGAATGTAAGATGTGAATGTGTGGATATGTTTGAGGGTTGAATGATTGTGACTTGGTGGTGGTGATATTTTGCTTATAGGGTAATGTACATCTGGTGCACTTTATGAGTATTTTGGGTTTTTGTGATATGTATTGTATATTGGGATTAAGAATTTTTTGTATAATTTACATTTTTAAGAAATTATTGTTATAAAAAACATGTTTTGATGGCAATGTAAAGTGAAATGTTATTTACCTGTGTTACTGTGTTTTGGTATTTCTTATATTTGATTTGCTCATATGATGTAACAATGGCCTACATTTCTGGGTAAAATTTTGGGCTACAATATTAAGCATTCCCAAAATTCAATAAGCTATTGAGGTATAGTGATTTTGAAATCTGGCTTCTTCAAAGACTAGATTTCAAATCGTAGTCAATGGTTGCTTAATTTTTTAATATCTATTTCATTGACAGCTATCTTCAATAATTGGAAGAATTGTTCATGTCTGGATGTATATTTCTGAAAGAACATTGTTTGTGCAACTTATAAATATGAGGGTACTGCAGATAAAAAAAACAACCAAGATACATAGCTTTGTGTTGACTTAGAACAGATTAGATTCTTATGTAAATTCTCCATAAATGTATTGGGGCCAATTTTAATTCCTACGCGCGTGGGGTACATTTGTGCACGCTACCCGGTGCGCACAAATATACATCCGATTTTATAACATGTGCGCGCTATCTCGCGCGTGTTATAAAATCCAGGGTCGGCGCGCTCAAGGGGCTATACGCATGAGCAGCTTGCGCGCGCCGAGCCCAAAGGAAGCCCAGATGGCTTTCCCCGTTCCCTCCAAGGCCGCTCCAATTTCGGAGGGAACTTTTTTTTGGATCCCCCCACCTTTCCCTCCCTTCCCATATCTAACCTACCCCCCCGGCCCTACCTAAATCCCCCCCCCCCCCCCCATATCTTGTTAGATGGAGTTACACCTGCCTCTCGCAGGCGTAACTTGCGCGCGCCGGCTGGCCAGGTCCCGACACAGGCCACTGAGTCGGGGCACTCGGCCACGCCCCCAGACCACCCATTTTAGCAAGCCCCGGGACATACACGCACCACCGAGCCTATGCAAAATAGGCTCGGCGCGCGCAGGCGCAGATTTCCTCAGGTTACGCATGTATGTTATGCGCGTAGCTTTTGAAAATCTGCCCCATTGTGTTCAAATGTATTCTTTGTAATCAGCCCTTTTGTATTCAACTTGAATATGTTTAATGCTCTCAATAGTTCCTCGATACCTTTTATATGTTGTATTGTTTATTTTAATTGTTATTCCATAATAAACAAACTTGGACTAACTGTCCAGGGCAGACAGAGGCATCCTGTCATAGTCAATATAAATTTTATATGCATGCTAAAAAGCTATTTTATGGGCAATGTGCTAAATTTTAGCATTACAAAGAAGATAACTTCCATAGCACATGAACACTATCAGTGTGCATGCTGTCTCATAAAACTTTAGCTTATATGTGCTATTATTGTCTATATGCTAAACAGAGTTTACACACTAATCATAGTTTGTGACATCCTCTTTTTCTCATAAGTCAGCCCCCTTGCTGAAATACTGTATAAATATATGCCTGGCATATGGGACTGGTTGTTAGTACAAAGAAGAATTGAGAGAGCATCTGGACTTCAGGAGAAGAGGTGAAAAAGATATCCAGGAAAGGAAAGAACAAACCAAAAGCATATGCCTCAGATATCTGCCATTGCATGAGATGTACTGGTCTTAAAAGGAGCCTAAACCACCCCATTACATTCATCCCACTGATGCCAGAGAAAGAAAAAAAAAATCTTCCAGCTCTGAGTCAGAAAGGTAGAAGCATCCAACCTTCCACCATCTAGGAGCACCCTGTAGTCTCAGGGTAAAAACAGCACACTGAGAGCTGTCTATTGACAAATGAACCACATCAATGCAGAAAATGGCTCTTACATATCCCAGAAAAGCAAATTCAGGTTTGCTAAAATGAAAACCATAGCCATGTGTCCCATCCCCTTAAGTCACTCCTTTACCCTTCAGCAACAGCCATCCATGGTATGCAAGAGCAGTTGCCAGCACGGATTAGAAGAGGAAAGGCTGAAGAAGTGCATTCAAGCTTGGGTGAGAAGAGACTGCCTCATGCAATGCAATGTTTCTGCACAATCATGGCATTTGATTGAATCTTGTGAGACAAGTCTTTATTTACAATAGACACACACATATATAGGGGTTTTTTTGGTATATATATATATATATATATATATATATATATATATATAGTTTAAGCCTTACACTGCTTTATATACTGTGTAATGAACAATGTTTCCAAATCAATTGTCATCTGTGAACATTTCGTTTGAAAATATATGTTCTAATCTAAAAGTGAAATTTATTTTTAAGTGTTCAACAGTATGTTGGGATCTCTCTTCTCTGGCCTTCTCATCTTGCTCCTTCTTTTGCTCCTTCTCTATCTTCTGTCCTCTACTCCATACCTCGAACAATCTCTCCTGATCTAACAGGCTCATCAACTCCATCAGTAACTCCAAACGCATCCTTTTAGTTGAGACTTTAAACTAGAATGCATGCTTTAAAAGTTTATTTTGAAAACACCTGGTCCAAGTTAGGCATTAAATTTTAGGTTTTAGCAAACGTGTATTAAATAGCATAGGGGGAAGATCATAACACACTATTTCACATGATTTACAACCAAACTATACCACACTATTTCCATGATGTACAACCACTTAACACACTAATAGTTTTTCTAACTCATTTGACATGCCTGCTAGGGTCTTTGTATATACTATGATATTTTTCTGTATGCTAATTGACCTTATCATGCAAGCTAAGCTATGGGACATATGCCCCATCATGCTTTCAGACCTACGGGGAGGAAGCAAGCTTATTCATGAGAAATTCAGTCTCTGGGATGAAAATTTTGGCTAACAGACTCCTCTTACAGGTCTTAATGTAACTTATGGAGCCAACTTTCTATTCTAGGGTAATTTTACATAAGAACATGCCATACTGGGTCAGACCAAGGGTCCATCAAGCCCAGCATCCTGTCTCCAACAGTGGCCAATCCAGGCCAAAAGAACCTGGCAAGTACCCAAAAACTAAGTCTATTCCATTTTACTGTTGCTGATGGCAGTGGCTATTCTCTAAGTCAGTGGTTCTCAACTCTGTCCTGGGGACCCCCCCAGCCAGTCGGGTTTTCATGATATCCCAATGAATATGCATGAGAGAAAATTTGCATGTTATGGAGGCAGTGTATGCAAATTTTCTCTCATGCATATTCATTGTGGATATCATGAAAACCCGACTGGCTGGGGGGGTCCCCAGGACAGGGTTGAGAACCACTGCTCTAAGTGAACTTAATAGCAGGTAATGGACTTGTCCTCCAAGAACTTATCCAATCCTTTTATAAACACAGCTATACTAACTGAACCAACCACATCCTCTGGCAACAAATTCCAGAGTTTAATTGTGCGCTGAGTAAAAAAGAAATTCAGCCGATTAGTTTTAAATGTGCCACATGCTAACTTCATGCAGTGCCCCCTAGTCTTTCTATTATCCAAAAGAGTAAATAACCGATTCACATCTACCCGTTCTAGACCTCTCATGATTTTAAACACCTCTATCATATCCCCCCTCAGCCATCTCTTCTCCAAGCTGAAAAGTCCTAACCTCTTTAGTCTTTCCTCATAGGGGAGCTGTTCCATTCCCCTTATCATTTTGGTAGCCCTTCTCTGTATCTTTTCCATCGCAATTATATCTTTTTTTAGATGCGGCAACCAGAATTGTACACAGTATTCAAGGTGCAGTCTCACCATGGAGCGATACAGAGGCATTATGATATTTTCCGTTATATTCACCATTCCCTTTCTAATAATTCCCAACATTCTGTTTGCTTTTTTGACTGCCGCAGCACACTGAACCGACGATTTCAATGTGTTATCCACTATGACGCCTAGATCTCTTTCTTGGGTTGCAGCACCTAATATGGAACCCAACATTGTGTAACTATAGCATGGGTTATTTTTCCCTATATGCATCACCTTGCACTTATCCACATTAAATTTCATCTCCATTTGGATGCCCAATTTTCCAGTCTCACAAGGTCTTCCTACAATTTATCACAATCTGCTTGTGATTTAACTACTCTGAACAATTTTGTGTCATCTGCAAATTTGATTATCTCACTCGTCGTATTTCTTTCCAGATCATTTATAAATATATTGAAAAGTAAGGGTCCCAATACAGATCCCTGAGGCACTCCACTGCCCACTCCCTTCCACTGAAAAAATTGTCCATTTAATCCTACTCTCTGTTTCCTGTCTTTTAGCCAGTTTGCAATCCACAAAAGGACATCACCACCTATCCCATTGCTTTTTACTTTTCCTAGAAGCCTCTCATGAGGAACTTTGTCAAACTCCTTCTGAAAATCCAAGTATACTGCATCTACTGGTTCACCTTTATCCACATGTTTATTAACTCCTTCAAAAAAGTGAAGCAGATTTGTGAGGCAAGACTTGCCTTGGGTAAAACCATTCTGACTTTGTTCCATTAAACCATGTCTTTCTATATGTTCTGTGATTTTGATGTTTAGAACACTTTCCACTATTTTTCCTGGCACTGAAGTCAGGCTAACCGGTCTGTAGTTTCCCGGATTGCCCCTGAAGCCCTTTTAAAATATTTGGGTTACATTTGCTATCCTCCAGTCTTCAGGTACAATGGATGATTTTAATGATAGGTTACAAATTTTTACTAATAGGTCTGAAATTTCATTTTTTAGTTCCTTCAGAACTCTGGGGTATATACCATCCGGTCCAGGTGATTTACTACTCTTCAGTTTGTCAATCAGGCCTACCACATCTTCTAGGTTCACCGTGATTTGATTCAGTCCATCTGAATCATTACCCATGAAAACCTTCTCCAGTATGGGTACCTCCCCAACATCCTCTTCAGTAAACACTGAAGCAAAGAAATCATTTAATCTTTCTGCGATAGCCTTATCTTCTCTAAGAGCCCCTTTAACCCCTCGATCATCTAACGGTCCAACTGACTCCCTCACAGGCTTTCTGCTTCGGATATATTTAAAAACGTTTTTACTGTGAGTTTTTGCCTCTACGGCCAACTTCTTTTCAAATTCTCTCTTAGCTTGTCTTATCAATGTCTTACATTTAACTTGCCAACGTTTATGCTTTATCCTATTTTCTTCTGTTGGATCCTTCTTCCAATTTTTGAATGAAGATCTTTTGGCTAAAATAGCTTCTTTCACCTCCCCTTTTAACCATGTCGGTAATTGTTTTGCCTTCTTTCCACCTTTCTTAATGTGCGGAATACATCTGGACTGTGCTTCTAGAATGGTATTTTTTTTTTTTTAACAATGACCACGCTTCTTGGACATTTTTTACTCTTGTAGCTGCTCCTTTCAGTTTTTTTCTAACAATTTTTCTCATTTTATCAAAATTTCCCTTTTGAAAGTTTAGCACAGTTTACAGTTTCTTCTGGAAGGATTCAACTGTAGAAATCACAGAAGGTTTGGTGCATGTTCGCTGCAGATACTAAAATAGTATTATATAGAGTTACAATCAACTAAGATACAATTTAATTTAAATATGGGTGCACTGAAATCAAAAACTAAGTTTATGTAGGAATGATATCTGTTTCTAAAATTAAACTAATATCCCTGAATATGAATAGGATGACTCACTCAATTAAAATACATTAAATGATGTTAATAAGGAAAACCCTGATTTAGTATTATTACAAGAACTGCATCTGTCTCATAAGGAATTTCTAATGATTATTGGGGTGTGGCACAAGGAATGTGCATTTTCACATCAAATACTGAAAGGAAGAGACTTGGAGATGTTGACTCTCTGGGCATAGAAACAACAGAATCATATAATTACGATGGCAGAAAAAGACCATAAAGCCTTCTTAGTCTGCTATAAGGGTAAAAGGGAGTTCTGACTGGTATGAACCAGGTTCTCTACTGCTTAAGTACCTGATAAAAGGAAAAGAAAGGTAGGTAATTTTAAGCATGTCTTTCTTTCCCTCCCACCCATTCCCTCCTAAGTAGATTATTTGATTTATAGACTTGTATCCCATTTAAAAGAACAAATGACATTTACACAAAATAAATCAACCAAAGATTTATCAAAAACAAGGAACTGGCTCAGCCTTTATCAATAGATTAATAGTCTCCTTGCAGGCCTTTGCCAAATGAAAATTAAATACACCACATACATTTAAAGAACTTTAGTTTACACATCTCTGCTCCCTTAGCAATCTAAATTAACTAAGAATACAACAATATTAAGATGCACATAGTTGTCCAGCAGCAAGATGAGGGCCTTCCAGTTTTTTGCACCAAGTGCCACATGGATGATTATCTACCAGTTGGTAAGAGGCTGTATGTGTACACCTGGTGCAAAGATCTCCTGGCTCTCAAAGAAAGTCTGTCTAATCTCTGGAGGCTAGTGTGGCAGACCTGGAAGAGCTGAGGCAGACAGAGAAGTATATAGAGGAGACTTTCAATGACATAGCAGCCAAGCCCCAAATCTGGTCTGGCAGCTCTTGTGCTACCTTGGAAGAATAAGGTCACCTGGACAGACAGCATTATTTTGATATAGCAGGAAGTAATCACGTAACTTGGACCTGCTCTCCAAGTGAAACATTATCCTCTTGCACAGAGGGCTTTTGCTGAAGAGAGAAGGGTTAGATCAGCTGTCATAGATCAGTAGCAATGTAGATGGACTTAAGGATTGCTTGGTTACTTGCCTGCCTGGTACGAAGGTGGCGGAACTCCCAAATCACCTAGATAGGATTCTAAATATTGCTGGGGATGAGCTGGCTGTCATGGTACATATAGGCACCAATGACATAGGAAAGTGTGAGAGAGAAGTTCTGGAAGCCACATTTATAAGTGAAAATCCAGAACTTTGAGAGTAGCATTCTCTGAAATGCTCCCTGATCCATATGCAGGACCCCAGAGACAGAGACAGCTCTGGAGTCTCAATCCATGGATGAGACAATGGTGCAGGTAAGAGGGTTTTAGTTTTGTTAGGAACTAGGCAACATTTTGGGGATGGGAGACCCTATTCTGAAAGGATGGGCTTCACCTTAACCAGAATGGGACCAGGTTGCTGCACTAATCTTTTAAACAAGAGTATAGGGAAAAGCAGACGGTCGCATAGCAGCGACTGTCTGCTTTTGGAGGCAGGTATTGTCAAAGATAACTAAAACAACAGGAGCAAAGCTTTCAATAAAAGCATACATAATCCATTTCACTTAAGCAAAGAAAGATTGAGCTAAAAGATTCCAAATTATCTTTGTCAACTGCTAAGAAAGTTGTATATACAAATAAACACATACTTTGAAAGGTCTGTGTGCTAATATCAGAAGTCTAAAAGACAAAATGGGAGAGTTAGAATGTATAGCACTAAATGAAGAGGTAGACTTAATTGACAATTCAGGGATCTGGTGGAAGGAGGATAATCAATGGGACAGTACTATACCAGGGCATAAATTATATTACAATGATAGGATTGATTAACTTGGTCGGGGATGGTGATTTATGTTTGGGATGGCAGAGAATCCAACAGGATAAAAATCCTGCAGGAGACTAAATACACAGTAGAATCTTTATGGGTGGAAATGCAATGTTTATGGAAAAGAGGGGTATACTACTATCTAGCTGACAAAACTGAACAGATGGATGATGAAACGCCTATGGAAATTTGGGAAACTAACAAATTTGGCAGCACAGTTATAATGGGAGATTTCAATTATCTGGATCAGTAAAGAAACACTACTGTCTAAAAGGGAATTATTCCCCTATAGAAATATCTCATGAATACAAAAGGACAAGTATATAGTCAATTTCAGGCAAAACTAAATATCTGTATTTAAAAAGATTTTTTTTTATTTTGAACATGTTAACTAATGTTTTTATTCTAACAAATAAAGTTTGTATTTACAATCAAAAGACAAAATTGAAAACTTCATAAACACAGTGTTTATTTAACAAAATATAGAAAATATCACACACAAGTAGCCTAGTGGTTACAGCAGTGGGCTATGAACCAGGAGACCAGGGTCTGAGTCCTGCTGTCACTCCTTGTACCCTTGGGCAACTCACTTTACATTCTATTGCCTCAGGTACAAACAGAATGTAAGCCCTCTGGGATAGGGAAATACCTACAGTAACTGAATGTAATTCACTTTGAAGTACTGAAGAAAGTGTGAAAAGCAGAATGTAAATAAATAAATAAATAAATAAATAACATATAAGTAAACAAAAATATAAAACCTAAAAATGGAGAAAATTCTACCGAGTGTCACACATCACCATCATACAATTATGCATACACATCCATTCTAAAGATAAAAAAATAACTAAAATCTAAGTAAATACAGTTCTATACTAGTTGCTGAACTTTCCCAAATATATAAAATACTTCTTGAAAAAGTACCACATGTTAAATCAAAACTATAAATCTTCATATTGGAGATGACCCCCAAATTTTCATCTTAAGCATAGAACTCCATTGAGAACAAAATCCCAACAAAGGCCCAAGTTTCACCTCAGACAACAAGGCTGCTTCAGGGGAACTAAATACCAAAAAAAACCCAAAACAGTCAAGAAAAATAAATAAATGACAAACATTTAATTAATTAATGACCATCGGGGTCTGCTGCACTGGACCGCCCATCCCAGACGACTCCCCGATGCCAGATCGAGGCTCGCCCCGAGGCCCGCCCCTCGATGTCAGCAGCAGCGCCGGGTAGGGATATTTAAACCCGTCCCCAACCTCAGGCGCCCCTCTTTGCCCTGCTCCACGTGACCAGCCCCTTACCTGCCCCTCCACCACAAATCGGCGAGGACCCATCGTGATCAGTGGAGGCCTGCCTGCTGCACCGGACCGCTCAACCGCCGATCCCGGACGACTCCCCGACGCCTGATCGAGGCTCTCCCCGAGGCCCGCCCCTCATCGACATCAGTAGCAGCAACGGGTAGGGATATTTAAACCCTGCCCCGACCTAAGGCATCACGCAACTAAGAGGCAGGCCCCTTAGTGCGCCCCTTCGTGCTCTGACAGTCGTTCCTCTCTGCCTGCCACGACCACTGACTCCCACGAGCCCCCACAAGTGGTCATCCCTATGAAGCAGACAAGTTCCAGCAGCCACTCGGACACCCTCCAGACCAGACGCCCCCCTGGTCCGACACACCAACCTGGGCATCACTGGACTAGCTTTGACTCCTCCGACCTATGGACCAGTACACCAAGGCTCACGCAATCGGCGCGCACTCACCAGGACAAGAGCCTTCTACGGACATGTCAGGCTATCCACGCTTTTCTTCTGCAACGATTCCTCTTCCCCCACCCCTTTATTTTCTGCACATCCTATGCAGGCCTTATCTCCCCTCATCTCTTGCCTCCCTTCTTCTCTCCAGCTAGCCACCCCTCGTTCTGTTCATTCCTCCCCTTCCCCCTCAGGCCTCCAAATCAATCTACTCGCCTCCTTCATACCCTTCCCCTGCCTTACTTAGTTGTCTCACCTCCTACCCCTCACACACCTCCCCCCCCCCATCTTTGACCACCCCCTCCCACCCTATACCTACACCAGCCTACCTCATATTTCCTCCAGCCTTCCCCATGACCACCATCATGCTCTCTCACCCAATCCCTATTATCAAGCGCTTGTACCACAACCATAGGAAACCTCTAGATAACCCACACTCCCCCGCCAACAAAATTTACTCCCCATCATGCTCTCCCCATTCACTCAGTTTCTTGGCCTCACAACCTTCAACCTACAACTCTGCAACTCTCAATCTATCTAAAAAAAATGCCCATTATCAACATCCTTCTCGATTCTAATCCTGACATACTCACCCTCACCGAAACTTGGCTTAAGGAAACAGACACTGTCCTACTAAATCAACTACCCAAACACACCTACGACATATTCTCAATACCTTGACCAAAAAGAAGAGGAGGAGGCCTCCTCCTAGTAACAAAGAGCTGAAATTTTCATCGCTTCCTACAAACACAATACCTAAAATAGAAGCTGGCCTATTCAAGTCCTCCCTCTCTCAAATTTGTCTCATATACACTCCCCCGGACGTCCTTGACAACAACCCCTCACCCCTCATTGACTTTCTAATACAAAACATTGATCTTGATAGCCCCCCCCATCATCCTTGGGGATTTCAACCTCCATGTGGACGCCTCCACCTGCACACCCTCCTGTAAAGCCTCTCTCTCCTCCCTCAATGCCATGGGTTTCACCCAAACAGTCAACACTCCCACCCATAGAGCTGGTCACACCCTTGATTTAATTTCATCAATTCCCACATCCAACCTCAATCCTCCCCCTTCCTGCACTCATATACCCTTGTCTGACCATGCTCTTCTCACAACCCCCCTCCTGATGAACTACAGTCACCCCAATCCCCCCTGCAACAAAACTATTCACTTCAGGAAACCATGCAGCAGAGACGACCTTATCACAGCCCTCTCCCACAGCTTAAATAAACTTGACTGCACCGACACGGACACGGCCCTCACATCCTGGAATGGGATCACATCTAGCATTGCAAACTCCTTATGCCCCCTCATCACAAAAACTCTTAACACTTCTAAAAACTCAAAAAAACCTTGGTACACTTCCGATCTCAAGACCCTTAAAAATGCTCTAAGACACCTTGAAAAGAAATGGCGCCAAGACCCATCCCAATCCCTACTTGCCAACTATAAATCTGCCCTACATAAATACCAGACTGCTACCTATATAAATACCAGACTGCTATCCTCAAAACCAAAAAAGAATTTTATGCAATAGAATACACGATCTCCAATTTAATAGGGATGTGAATTGTGTGCCCGATCGTTTTAATGATCGGGTTCGGCTGGAGGGAGAACAAAATCTGATCGGTAGAGATGTGAATCGGAATCTGTTCCGATTCCAATTCACATCGCTAATTTTTTTTTAGTGAGGCCCGAGCAGATAAAAAAAACCCCACCCCAACCCTTTAAAATTGACCCCTTAGCTTCCCCCACCCTCCCGAACCCCCCCAAAACCTTTTATATGTACCTGGTGGTCTAGCAGGGGGGGGGGTCCGGGAGCCATCCCCTGCACTCATACCCTCCGTGCCGGTATCAAATGGCGCCGATAGCCTCAGACCTACTATGTCACAGGGGCTACCGGTCCCATTGGTCAGCCCCTGTCACATGGCCATCAGTGCCATCTTGTGCTCCTACCATGTGACAGGGGCTGACCAATGGCACCAGTAGCCCCTGTGACATAGTAAGGGCAAAGGCTATCGGCGCCATTTTGCTTACTGGCAGCCGACGGCCTGAGTAAAGGAGATCGCTCCCGGACCACCGCTGGACATCCAGGGACTTTTGGCAGGTCTTGGGGACCCTCCTGACCCCCACAAGACTTGCCAAAAGTCCAGCGGGGGTCCAGGAGCGACCTCCTGCACTCCGGATGTCGGATGCCAGTACTCAAAATGGCGCCAATCGCCTTTGCCCTCACTATGTCACAGGGACCGACTGTCGGCCCCTGTGACATAGTGAGGGGAGGGGGAGGCACTTTAGACTAATTCTTAGTGGAATGTGAGGCTTGGTGTGAGAAATAACATTACTGGGGCTACTTGGCAACAGTGATCATAATGTGATCAAATTTGAGTTAATGACTGGAGGAAGAACATTAAGTAAAATCTACTGCTCTGGCATTTAACATTCAAAAGGGAAACTTTAATAAAATAAGAAAAATAGAAAAAAAGCTAAATGTGCATTTACAAAGGTAAAGAGTCTGTCCATGTCTGATGTATTCTATCTTGAAAGCCTAGACCAGATGTTGTCCATGCATTAGAAAAGGCAAAAGGAAAGCCAAACAACTGCCAGCATGCTTAAAAGGTGAGCCCAAAGAAGCTATTTTAGTCAAAAGAACTCCTTTCTGTTCTGAGCGTCGTAAGCATGAGCCTCTATTGCCCTGCCACAATTGATGCAACCTGTGGATGGCGCCCTAAGGTCTGCGCTGATAGCGGGTGAATGAGTCTTGGCACTAGCTACGATATAACAAGTTCAGGAGGCCATGACTACAGTCAGAACTGAAGGGTCAGACAAGGCTAGAGACTAGACAAGGCTGAAGGACCAGGCTGAAGCTGAAGACGGATGTGAAACAAGGCTGCGGCTGAAGCTGAAAATAAACATGGAGAAGGCTGAGGCTGAAGACAGATATGGAGCAAGGCTGTGGCTGAAGATGAAACAGATGTGGAGCAAGGCTGAAGAATTGACAGATGACCTTTGCTGAGGCAAAGCTGAAACGTCGGAAGAGCTCTTTATAGGGCATGATGTTAATCAAGGGTGCTGCGGGGTTTTTCTGCCATGGACCCTTTAAAAGAATGGGCTTCAGGTGCATACATGCCTAACAGAAACTCCAGGGGCAGTCATCGTGATGGCGTCCTGCTGTGTGTGCCGTTTGGCGGTGTCTCGTTGTGGCATGACCCACCGGTCAGAAGGTGGGTGTAGCCACTCGCGTCCTGCTAGCAGCAAAACCCAACAGTACCCCCTCCTCAAACCTCTTCTCTTCAGCTTCTGAGGAGACATTGAATGTGCATCTTTACCATCTGGGGGTTTTAGCAAGACATCCAGGGATTGTTTGGTCTTTGGACTGAAATGGAAAAACATCTGCTAGCTGATCCTGTTCTAAAGGCAAGCATCCTTTGGAGGTACAAAGACATGTTTTGTGGGTTCCAAGGTCAGAGTGTTGAATGAGGGTAGCCTCTGCTATTTGGGCAGTGGCCTCTGCCTCCATGATGATGAATTTGAAATATTTGGCATAGTCAGCAAAATTGCAAGCCACTAGAGCTCCTAGTTGTGTTTTACGACATACATTGGAAAAGGGTGTATACTGGAGCAGTAGAATCAGTACTTCAAGGAAGGTAATCTGGCATTGAGTCACCAAGGGCAAGGCAATCAATGTTCCCAGCAGGAAGGTACCCAGTGATTGATCCGTAAGGTGCTCCAGTCAATAGATGGTTGATGGAGCCTAAGCCAAGATAGTCCAAGTACAAAAGCACTGGATGCCTTAGGTAACACATAGAACTGGAAACTTTCTTGGTTAGTCCTTATCTGCATAGTGATGGACACAGAGGCCACAGTCACATGGCCAGGAAAGGATTCTCTGAAAATGGAAGAAACACAAGGAGTAGTCAAGCTGGTAGTAGGGCAACCATATTTGCTTAACAGCGAATCTTGAATAAAGTTGCCTCTGGCTCTGGTATCTATTAGAGCCTCAGTTTGCACTTAATATTTCCCCAAAGGTGAAGGACACTGGTACCTTCAATTATGGTGAAGAAGCAGAATGGTGAAAAACTGCCCTCCCAATTAGACTTCTTTGGAGTTTCCTGGTCATCTTCACCTTTTTTTTGTCATCAACAGAAAGTCGAGTATTATCCACTTTCATTAGCTCTTTGAAAGTGACAAACTTCAGTGGTTCTGAGGTGGACTCAGAGTGATTCAAGGGCTTGGGAGCTACTAGAGTAGCCCCATTGGGGGGAGGTCTTCCTCTCTTAATCTTGTTCCTGACATCTCAGATCTATTTGAATAGCCAAGGCAATAAGTGCTTCTAGGGTCGGGGAAAGGACCTGACCTGCTTGTTCATATTTTATTCTCCCAGACAACTCTTGCCAAAAAATGGCAGTTTGGCTATCTTCGCCAAGTGTTCAGAAGCTAGAGAACAAAATTCTACTCATACTCACCAACTGAGTGAGTGCCTTGATGAATATAAAAAAGTTCTGTGGCTGCAGATGAAACATGCCCAGGCTGCTCAAAGATCAGGTGAAACTGTTGTGTGAAATTATACAGGTGCATAAGAAGTAAATTATCTTGTTCCCACAAGACAGAAGTCCAGGCAAGAGCAGGACCATCCAACAGAGGAGGATATACATAATCTTGACTTGATCTGAAAAAAACAAAAAAATAAAAAAACCCCGAGCTAGCTCTAACTCAAAATGCATCTTGCAGATATTGAAGAATCCTCTGCACCTACAAGTGTCACATTTATATCTCAGAGGTGGTGAAAGCTGTACCATGGATTCTACGGCCTCGATGGGTGCCTGTGCAAGGTTCACCAGAGCTGTACTGGAACTGAGGCTAGATATTGGACTTGTATGACATCTAAGCACTGAGACAAGGTTTGTAGAGGCATATTTACTTGATCAAGTTGCTGCTGGGCCTATTGCATGAACCTGTTCAGGAGACCATTCAACTCAGGGACAAATTCACTGAGCTCATGGCCTCAGCAATCTATTCCAAATGATGTACACATAAGCCCCTCTTGCTGTGGTGCAATTGATGCAACCTTGTAGATGGGGCCTTGAGGATTGAACCAACAGCTGGCGAATGAGTATTGGAATGAGCCAGGCTATGACAAAAAGAGGCTGTGAATATTGTCAGATCCAAGGAGCCAGGCAAGGCTAGAGACTAGACAAGGCTGAAGGGCCAAGCTGAAGCCTGATGTGGAGAGCAAGGCTGCAGCTGAAGCTGAAGACAGATATGGAGCAAGGCTGTGGCTGAAGCTGAAGACAGATGTGGAGCAAGGCTGAGGCTGAACCTGAAGACAGATGTGGAGCAAGGCTGAGGCTGAACCTGAAGACAGATGTGGAGTAAGGAGGAAGACGTGCCTGGAACAAAGCTGAAGACTTGACAGACTACCTTTGCTGAGGCAAAGCTGAAATGTCGGAAAAGCCCTATTTTATAGGGCGTGAAGCATGACATCATCCATGGGCACTATGGGGTTTTCCCACCACAGGTCCTTTAAAAGAATGGGCTTCGGGTGCATGCTCTCTTAAGGGAAAGTCCTGCCACATGTGCCATTTGGCGGTGTCTAGTCGCAGCACGACCTACAGGTTTGGAGAATAGTGTAACTGCTCGCATCTCGTGAGTGACAAAACATAACACTTTCAAAACCTAGAAAAAGGATCCAAATGAAGAAACAGGAAAAAGCATAAGCCTTAGCAAGTTGGATGAAAACCAATGAGAAGGCAGGCAAAAAGATAATTTGAAAAGAAGCTGGCCATAGAGGCAAATATGCAAACACTTTTTAAAATATATCCACGGCAGGAAGCCTGTGAGGGAGCTGATTGGACCATTAGATGAACAAGAAGTTAATAGGTCATTTAGAGAAGATAAGGCCATAGCTGAGAAACTAAATGAATTCTTTGCTTTAGTGCTTACTGAAGAGGATGTTAAGGAGAGACTTGTGCCAGAAACAGTATTTAATGGTGATAATTTGGAAGAACTGAAACAAATCACAGTGAACCTTGATGACATAATAAGGCAGATTGACAAACTAAAGAGTAGCAAATTTCCTGGATCAGATGGCTCATAACCCAGAGTTCTGAAAGCACTCAAAAATGAAATTACAAATTTATTACTAATAATTTGTAGCTTATCATTAAAAAGTTCTTTTGTACCTGAAGATTGGTGGGTGCCAATATGATGCCGATCTTTAAAAAGAGTTATGGTATGATCCAGAAAGCTATAGAATGGTGAGACTGACTTCAGTGCCATTAAAAATCATAGAAACTATTCTAAAGAATAAAATCACAGAACATATTGAAAAGCATGGTTTAATGTATCACAGCCAGCATGGACTTAACAAGGAAAGTCTTGCCTCATCAATATGCTACATTTTTTGAAGGAGTTAATAACATATGGATAATGGTGAAGCAGTGAATATAGTGTATTTGGATTTTCAGATGCATTCAACAAAGTCCCCCATGAGATACTCCTGAGAAAAATAAAAAGTCATGGGATAGAAAACAGTCTTATTTTGGATTATAAACTGGTTAAAAAATAGGAAAGAGAGTATAGGAATAAATGCTCAGTGTTCTCAGTGGAGAAAGATAAACAGTAGAATACTTCAGGGGATCTGTACTGGGACTGGGGCTTTTTAATATATTTATAAATGATTTGGAAAAGGGAATGATAAGTGATCAATTTTGCAGATGACACAAAATTATTCTGAGTAATGAAATCACAAGTGGATTGTGAGAAATTGCAAAAAGAGCTTGCAATATTGGGAGACTGGGCATCCAAATGGCAAACTAAATTTAATGTATATAAGTACAAAATTATGCACATAGGAAAAAGTATCCCACACTGTAGATATATTAAATTAGCTTCCATATTAGGAGTTGAAATCCAGGAAAAGGATTTGGGCATCATCGCAGAAAATACTTTGAAATCTTCAGCTTAGTGTACGGCGATCAAAAAAAACAAACGATGTTAGCAATTATTAAGAAAGGAATGGAGAATAAAACAAATATCATCATAATACCTCTGTATCGCTCCATTGGGAGACTGCACCTAGAATACTGTGTGCAATTCTGGTAAACTGCATCTCAAAAAAGATACAGATGAACTAGAAAAGGTAGAGAGAAGGGCAACCAAAATAATAAAGGGGATGGAATAGCTCCTCTATGAAGAAAGGTTAAAGAGATTAGGGCTCTGAGAAGAGACGGCTGATGGGGGGGATATGATGGAGGGTCTATAAAATTATAAGTGGAATAGAATGGGTAAATGTGCAGGCAGTTATTTAATCCTTCAAATAATACAAAAACGACAGAATATTCCATGAAGTTTAGTAAGTTGCCTTACAAATATAACGGGGAACATAAAATATAAGAACATGCCATACTGGGTCAGACCAAGGCTCCATCAAGCCCAGCATCCTGTTTTCCAACAGTGGCCAATCCAGGCCATAAGAACCTTGCAAGTACCCAAAACTAAGTCTATTCCATGTTACCATTGCTAGTAATAGTGGTGGTTATTAGAGATGTGAATCGGAACCAGAATCGGTTTCGGATTTCAGTTCCGATTCACATCTCTATAGATGTGAATCGGAACCAGAATCGGTTCGGATTTCAGTTCCGATTCACATCTCTAGTGGTTATCATCTAAGTCAACTTAATTAATAGCAGGTAATGGACTTCTCTAAGAACTTGTCCAATCCTTTTTTAAACACAGCTATACTAACTGCACTAACCACATCCTCTGACAACAAATTCCAGAGTTTAATGTGCGTTGAGTGAAAAATAAACTTCTTCCGATTAGTTTAAATGTGCCACATGCTAACTTCATGGAGTGCCCCCCTAGTTTATTATCCAAAAAAATAAAAACCGATTCAATCTACCCGTTCTAGACATCTCATGATTTTAAACACCTCTATCAAATCCCCCCTCAGCCATCTCTTCTCCAAGCTGAAAAGCCTTAACCTCTTTAGTCTTTACTCAAAGGGAGCTGTTCCATTCCCTTTATCATTTTGGTCGCACTTCTCTGTACCTTCTCCATCGCAATTATATCTTTTTGAGATGTGGCGACCAGAATTGTACACAGTATTTAAGGTATGGTCTCACCATGGAATGATACAAAGGCATATTGACATGTTCCGTTTTATTCACCATTACCTTTCTAATAATTCCCAACATTCTGTTTGCTTTTTGACTGCCGCAGCACACTGAACAGACGATTTCAATGTGCTATCCACTATGACGCCTAGATCTCTTCTTGGGTAGTAGCACCTAATATGGAACCTAACTGTGTAACTATAGCATGGGTTATTTTTTCCCTATATACATCAACTTGCACTTATCCACATTAAATTTCATCTGCCATTTGGATGCCCAATTTTCCAGTCTCAGAAGGTCTTCCTGCAATGTCTCACAATCTGCTTGTGATTTAACTACTCTGAGCAATTTTGTATCATCTGCAAATTTGATTACCTCACGTGTCATATTTCTGTCAGATCATTTATAAATATATTGAAAGTAAGGTCCCAATACAGATCCCTGAGGCACTCCACTACCCACTCCCTTCCACTGAGAAAATTTAATCCTACTCTGTTCCTGTATTTAGACAGTTTTTAATCCACAAAAGGACATCGCCACCTATCCCATGACTTTTTATTTATCCTAGAAGCCTCTCATGAGGAACTTTGTCAAATGCCTTCTGAAAATCAAAGTACACTACATCTACAGGTTCACCTTTATCCACATGTTTATTAACTCCTTCAAAAAAGTGAAGCAGATTTATGAGGCAAGACTTGCCTTGGGTAAAGCCATGATGACTTTGTTCCATTAAACCATGTCTTTCTATATGTTCTGTGATTTTGATATTTAGAATACTTTCCACTATTTTTCCTGGCACTGAAGTCAGGCTAACCGGTCTGTAGTTTCCCGGATCACCCCTGGAGCCCTTTCTAAATATGGGGGTTACATTAGCCATCCTCCAGTCTTCAGGTACAATGGATGATTTTAATGACAGGTTACAAATTTTTACTAATAGGTCTGAAATTTCATTTTTTAGTTCCTTCAGAACTCTGGGGTGTACACCATCCAGTCCAGGTGATTTACTACTCTTAAGTTTGTCAATCAGGTCTACCATATCTTCTAAGTTCACCGTGATTTGGTTCAGTCCATCTGAATCATTACCCATGAAAACCTTCTCCAGTATGGGTACCTCCCCAACATCCTCTTCAGTAAACACCGAAGCAAAGCAATCATTTAATCTTTCTGCGATGGCCTTATCTTCTCTAAGTGCCCCTTTAACCTCTCGATCATCTAATGGTCCAACTGACTCCCTCACAGGCTTTCTGCTTTGGATATATTTTAAAAAGGTTTTACTGTGAGTTTTTGCCTCTACGGCCAACTTCTTTTCAAATTCTCTCTTAGCCTGTCTTATCAATGTCTTATATTTAACTTGCCAATGTTTATGTATTATCCTATTTTCTTCTGTTGAATCCTTCTTCCAATTTTTGAATGAAGATCTTTTGGCTAAATTAGCTTCTTTCACCTCCCCTTTTAACCATGCCGTTAATCGTTTTGCCTTCTTTCCACCTTTCTTAATGTATGGAATACATCTGGATTGTGCTTCTAGGATGGTATTTTTTAACAATGACCATGCCTCTTGCACACTTTTTACTTTTGTAGCTGCTCCTTTCAGTTTTTTTCTAACTATTTTTCTCATTTTTATCAAAGTTTTTCCTTTTGCTCTTTTGTATTTTGAAAAACTAATAATAAAAACGTTGTCAAGTACATCAAAACAAGAAGCCTATGAGAGAGTCAATTGGACTACTAGATGACCAGGTGGATAAAAGGGGTACTCAGAGAGATCAAGACAAAGTAAAAAAGGATATAGGGGACACCTAAACTGGAAATGTTCTTTCAAGATTATGTTTCTGAAAAAGTAAAGCAAATAATTGTGAAACTGGAAGATGTAATACAGCAATTTCACAAACTAAGATTAACAAAATCACCAGGACCTGATGGTACCCACCCCAGAGATCTAAAATAAATGAAAAATGAAATTGCAGACAGCTCTGAAGGGGTATAACTGGGGTTATAAAACAAGGACTAAAGGGCATTCCATGAAACTAATAATTAGCAGATTTAATTCAAATTTTAAAACATTTTTTTCAGTCACTGAACAGCTGGGCTGTGGAATATGGTCAGGATTAATAGCATGTCTGATTTAGACAAAGTCTGTACAAGTTTCAGTAGGACAGAACCATAAAAGATTATTAGCCAGATAAAGGTAAGGGTCTCACTACTTACTTCATGAAGTGAACAATAGGGAATGGACTATGTCTTCTCCAGGCTGAAAAGCCATAAACTATTAAGCCTTTCCTAGTAAGGGTGCAACCTCTGCACTTTTTCTAGTATTGCCGTTCTCTTTCTTGAGCTGTGTCAATTAGAATTACTCACCATGGATTGAGACATAGAAATAATTATAGTATTTGTTTTTCTTTCTATTCCCTTCCGAGTAATTCAAACATTGTTTGTTTTTTGGAGCAGCTGTACACTGAGCTAAGGGTTTGATTATGCTTTGCACAAGATGTCCAAGATCATTTTGTTGAGTGGTAACTTCTAAATGGAGCCCAGCATTGTGTACCCAGCATTTTTCCCTAGGTGCATCACTTTTATTAACCCACATTAAATTTCCTTTACCATTAAGATGTTTAGTACCTCAATCTTGCAAGGTCCTCATGCAAGTTTTCATAATAATTTGTAAGATCTACAACTTGATCATCTCAACTTTTGCTCCCTTATCCAGATTCTTTCTGTAAATGTTAAGCAGCACTGATCCCAATACAGATTCTGGGGAATGCCACTGTTCACCTCTCACCAATGGAGAAACTGACCATTTAGTCCTACTCTGTTTCCTATCTTTTGACCAATTACTAACCCACAATATTATATTGCCTCCTATCCCGAGAATTTTCAGTTTCCTTAGGAGTCTCTCATGAGGGATTTTGTCAAATGCCTTCTGAAAATCCAGATACAATGTATCAAGTGAGCCCTGGTGCAAGTTTTAATTTTATGTCCCTCTGCCCTCCCTTCCCCACTGTTACAGGTTCAGACCATGCATGCTAATATTCTGCCCAGGGGCTCTGACCTGGGGGAGAGGCTAATCTCACTGAGGTTTACACTGGGGCTACCTGAGGGTCTTATCCCATATAAACACACAATTACTGGGATTACACCTGGGGGCTTTAACCCAGGAGCTTATTCCCTACACAAATAGCCACACATAATTGTTGCACTGGGAGTGGACCCTTGGGCTGAGGTGGGTTGATGCAACCTGTAGGCGAGGACCTATGGGTCCCCACCATCAGCAGGTGTAGTGGACTGAAGCTAGAGGTCGCTGGAGCTTCACCTATACCAGCCCTCGTTCCCCTCGGGTTGAACCTTTAGGTGCCAGGGCCGGCAGGACTTAGGTGGGCCTTGAGGTTAGCTAGAGCAGAGTAGTAGTTCAGCACAGAGACAGCAATCTGTAGATGGCGTAGTTCTATCCTGGATGGGATTCAGTATGGAGGGCTCAGGGAATGGAATAGCTCTCCTATGAGGAAAGGCTGAAGAAGTTAGGGCTGTTCAGCTTGGAGAAGAGACGGCTGAGGGTGGATATGATAGAGGTCTTTAAGATCATGAGAGGTCTTGAATGGGTAGATGTGAATCAGTTATTTACACTTTCAGATAATAGAAGACCAGGGGGCATGCCATTAAGTTAGCAAGTAGCACATTAAGACTAATTGGAAAAAATTATTTTTTCACTCAGTGCACAATTAAGCTCTGGAATTTGTTGCCAGAGGACATGGTTAGTGCAGTTAGTGTAGCTGGGTTCAAAAAAGGTTTTTGATAAATTCTTGCAGGAGAAGTCCATTAACCTGCTATTAATCACGTTTACTTAGCTAATAGCCACTATTAATTGCATCAGTAGCAAGGGATATTCTTGGTGTTTGGGTACTTTGCCAGGTTCTTGTGACCTGGTTTGGCCTCTGTTGGAACAGGATGCTGGGCTTGATGGACCCTTGGTCTGACCCAGCATGGCAATTTCTTATGTTCTTATGTTCTTGGGAAACAGGAGTGAGGGAATTACCCTCTCTCTGGATCTTCAATCTGCTTCACTCTCACATATGGGGAAAAGGGAACCAGCAAGCTAGGGACTTGATTAGTCCCAACAAAGAAACAACTCCTGCCCCTGCACATTATGAGGGTTCAGGAAAACATTACTGTATATTGCTGTGTTGCTTCATTCCTACACAGCCTAGACTGCCCAACAACAGGGCATAACTAAAAATGTTAGAAGAATCATTGCTGTCTACAGCTACTTTTTCTGAGGCCCATACCTGTAGATCTGCAGCAGTGTCTGTCACTGACTGCTGCCCTGGGTAGGCTGGAAGCCCAATCAGTGATGTCATCATTGAGGGGAAGTCAGGAAGAAACAGAACTCTGGTGAACATTTGACCCTTGCCTACACTACTACCATGGAAAATACTTTTTGTTTCCCTTATTTATTAATGCTTTCCTGAAAGTGGTGCAGGAAGTAGTCTTGGTTCTCAGTAGCAGGGTTTCTTCTGCAGCATTGGAATGTTCATATAACATGACGACTTCAAGCAAAACCCTGCTGTTTCAATATGTATAAGTGTTAGTTACAGTATTTTCAGACAAGCATCAGCTTGGGGGTTCAGAGCTACGCTTTACCTACAGGGCCCCAGTGATAAAATTCTAGTGGTGCAAACCATGTTACTTTTCACATTGTGTACAATATATTATCTTTTGCAATATTTTTTTTTCTTTCTGCCATTAATGCAGAAAGAGCTATCACACACTAATTATTTCCTTGGAAAATTAGCTGTAGTAAAACCAGTTTGTACAACAAATGTTTGATCAGAAAGGCTATCAAAAAAGACACACCTCGTTTTGTCTTACTTGCCAACTATTTTAGCTTATTTGCCATGAGTACAAGGTATAATTAATATCATACGGGAGCCAGCATTGTCATTTTTCAAATCATTTCCCTGGAAATGTTCTACACCTCTTAATGGCCCTGCTAATGCTGTAGCTGTCATGTTTTGGACAGCTGCGCTTTTACAAGACAAACTCAGCTGTGCCATACGCCTCTCAGTAGACTTTTTAGCTCAGAGGCCATGAATGCCAGCTGGTAATGGCTATATGGAAATCTTCGATTAATTTTTTTTTTACTCTTGGTGCTGACTGTTGCTCAAGTGTCACCTTCCCACTTTCCATCCCCTAGTCAGCTTTTTCTTCTACTTTTATTTTTTATTCAAAGTTGTCTGATAAATCAACCAAGTAGATGAACAATCAGTTGACTAAGGGCAAGACATTGAATCCAGATATGTGGGAATACAAAATTATATCTGGATGGCAGCCTGGCCAAGCTTGTTAAATCCATAGTATCCAAGAAATAAAGCTCTTGAGTTTCAATTAGACAACTTTAAAGAAAACAAATCGTGCTAGTTTATTTTATTTGTGATACTGTAAGCTACTTTATATTATTTGTTGTACACTGACTGTACAATAGTAAGAATCTACAACTGGCACAGTAGAAAACAGATTACTGTGCATTACAAAGACAGTCAACTGTCCATGTTGTTTTGCACAAACTGTTAAAGTATATCTGTAGGTACTAATTTGCAGTTATTTTCCAAAAGTTATTTCAACTCTTTACTGGTTTGATATCTGTGTGTTATCAGGATATTGGGAATATATTATTGTACTCAAAATGCAAAATATAGAAATATGGTACTTTTAGCTTACTTTCCCCCAAGGGAAGAAGACCTTTGAGATCACCATGTCTCTCTGTGTGTGCATGTCTTCTAATACTTCCACATTCGGTGTCCCTATTTATACCAAATTTTCTGGACATGTCAGGGGCTTCAAGGGGATCCTGGTATGGATCCACATATGCAAACACTCATGACACACATTCTGAAATTAAGCTCCAACAGCTCTGTATAGAACATCTGCTGAAAACCAAAGAAAAATAGTTTTTGTGTATGGCACAAATGTTATCCAACAATAACAGACAACTGTGAAAGCAATAACATTTATTTGCTAACAATTTACTGCATATAAAGATGTCTCCTAATAAATTTTTTCGCTGAATAGAATTTACCATTACTGCTGAGTACCAATGATAAGAATGTATGACACAAACATTTCCCTTTATGAGGCACTCCATAATTCCTGTACTAATATTTATTTTATTATTTATTGGTTTATATACCGTCGTTCAGTATTCTATCACAATGGTTAACAAGGCATAAAACATTAAAAGAAAAACACATTATACAAGCAAAAAGTAAAATTATAAAACCAACACATAATATAAGAAAATTAAAGTTATAAATATTAAAAATTAAATTAAGTACAATAATATAACCAAATAAAATTATTAATATAAATTGAGATAATTAGAAATGAGATTAAAACAGACATAAAATAAATGAGACAATGGGAAGAACTCACTGGTGTTCTAATATGACTGACCAGTAGGTTTAACATTACAGTATTTTCCATCATATTCAATTTTATTACTGTTATTTGGTGATGAATGCTAATTGATAAAAGCTATGTGATAGGGTTACTTTCTGATTTGCAATGCCCAAGAAAAACTATACTGTAACATCACAACTATTTTAAATAAAACAAATCAGGAAAACACAAGCTGTATGGTACACATCTCACTAACCTTTCACACAAAGTAATATAAAAATCAATTCAAGTGGCATAGTATAACAATCATCCATCTTCTACTTCTGCCTCCTCCATTCAGCCTTCCTCCTGATAGCAGGAGGTAGCATCCATTAAACACCCTGGTGCCAATGTAATAAAACATGCACTAAAATCGGAGTTAGATTTTAACATGAGTTTTATTTAATTCTTTTAGTTACATTTTATTAAGTTTAATCACTTACAACAAAAAATGAAAATCAATAAGTATATGTTATATATAAATTAAACAGGAAATAATTCCAATTAAACCAATCTATATAGCACATTATAGTCCCCCATAATAAATACAGGAGTGATGCATAACATTATAAGTGACTAACTAATATAAAGGCAAATTTTAAAAGTCCTACATGCTCTAAAGCTGGGAGATGTACACAGAAGTTGGGCCAGTGTGAGCGCACAGATTTTAAATGCATATCTCCTGGTACGCGCACAAAATGTTTTTGGCAAAAAAAAGGGGTGTGGTGGGGGGTGTAGCTAACTGGGTGGGGGGGTTAGGAAATCCTATCCTTTACCTAGACGAACTGGGAATAAACTAGGGAAACTGGAAATTGTGTCAGCGCACATCTACTAAAATCCCACCACTTGCACAATAGAGGCGGCATTTGCCACCATATAAAATTGTGCTATATAAAATTGTGCACACATAATCACATGTACAGCCTATTTTACACCATGTCTGCATATGCAAGCATTTGTTATAATATGGCTATGTCCTCTGGGGCAAGTCTGCATACATGCATAACATGTGCACTCACGTGGCAGTTTCAAAGTTACTGTCATAAGGAGAATTCCATATTATATGTTTACCTAAACCTAAGTGTCCAGCCACCTTATCATTAATAATAGTCTCTAGATGTATGGGGTCAATAAATATAAACCAGTTTCTCTGATATGTAACAAGACATTTACATGGGTAATTAAGGAAGAAAGTACCCCGAAAATCAATCATTTTATTTTCAATTGCAGAAACTGCTTCCTTCAACACTGTGTTACCCGAGACATATCTGGAAATATATAAAATTGCTGACCACAAAACAACCTATCTTTACGCTTGCAAAACTTTGAAAACACCAAGTTTTTATCCTGTTCCAACAAAAAGGACACTAATATCATTGTCCTTGAAGAAATAATGTCAAAAGAAGACTCCAAAAAACTCAGAAAGCGTAGGACACTTCACGCTAAGTACCTGATTCACTAAAGGCTTTTTTTCCCATAGATACAAAATGGGAGAAAAGCCTTAATGAATCTGGCCCTAAAAGACTCATTCCTTCTTTTTTCAGAAGACATTACTCTCCTTTGCTTAGGAAGGCAATATATATTAGATAGAACAGGACATTTTTCAAGAGGAAAAGAAAATTTCTATAAGGTATTTTTTTAACATTTTATATGGTGACAATCTTGTCATGGTGAAATTTAAAAGAATGCAAATTTTTCTTTCAATTTATTTCCAAACTGACTATGTAATAACAAATTATCTTCAATGGGTGCTACCCCCGGCTACTTGTAAAGAGCCCACCTGGGCATTTACATTAACTAAAGTATTATCAATGGCATTTAAATGAAAGTCCTGTTCCTGTAGCACAGCCCTGGTATCTTCAGTAATCTTGTTTACTGCAGTAGAAGAATAGAACAGGATACTGTCTTTTCAAGCTTAGGGGGTTATTTTCCAAGTTGCATTATGGCCTATTTGCACACGTTAAAGCGTTTTTGCATGTGAAAAGCACCATAACACATGTGATGCTAATTTGGAAAAGGGGGAGGGGTTCAGGACATGATTTCTGTCAAAGTGGGCTGGCTTCGCAGTTTGCGAAGCCATATCATACAGTTTTAATGCTGGAAATAGGACATAAGCTACACCTTTTTCATTGGCGTTAAGTTGTATGATATAGCCAAATCGCACATTGCAATCTTTCGCAAATAGCATTTCGGATATTTTAAGCTGCTGGAGAAGGAGCGAGGAGAGAGAGAGAGAGAGAAAAAGAGAGATGGGATAACATCAAGCTAGGTTGAGAGAACATTGCACAAATCTCATCTTTGTGTGAGTTTCCTCACTCTGAAGGTCATCAAATTTTCACAAGAGTGTACTGTTCTGTTTGTACGTCTCACTGAATGTCAAAGTGGCCCCTAACTCTATACTACTACCTAAACCTCACCTCAAGTTACTAGGTGGGCCTCCTATAGAGCTATAAATACCTAACTACTAGAAGGGCCTTATAGCTAGTTTCTCTCTCTCTCTCTCCCTCTCTCCCTCCCCAGTGGTTGTAGGTAGGAGGAATTGCAACATTATCACAATGTACGCTATTACCATAAAACACACCCCTCTAACTATAGCATTCGATAGTTTGATGAATCTAGCCCTTAGTGACTACCCTCCAGATGTGAAATATTGTGATATTGCTAGGTTCAGAAATATCATCTGAAATTTCAAGGGGAGTCAATATAGATGGTAAGGAAAAACCTCAAGAAGGTGAATCTGCCTCCTCATTCTCTAAAGAGAAAGAAGAAGGGTCTCCCACTGCCATTAGTGATTTAAGTTAGATCCTGGTTGCAGTCAGCACACTCAGGGGACTAACTTTTCCAGGTAAGCTGGTTGATTTTATTTAATGTCTATTTAATATTTGGGTACTTACAGGTACTTGTATCCTGGATTTACCACTGTTGGAAACAGTATGCTGGGCTTGATGGACTCTCGTTCTGACCCAGATGGCAACTTCTTCTGTCTTTATGACATGGAATTCCAGTAGTTGAAAATGGCAGCTGAAGAGGTAAACCCATACCTGGACTTAGGTATCTTGACATCTGATTCCTCTCTAACTAATTTGCTCCAAACTGGTATTCATTGATGGCCATTGTATATGTTGATCCATGGGGATCTTGAATAGTAGCCAAAGATGAAGACTGACGTTTACTCTTCTTCATTCGCATTGAAAGAATCTAGGCAAATGTAGCTAACTTGGGAACCAGAACAAAAGAGCAAAGTGGCAAGCCCCCTTAGCAGCATACAGGTGGCTGCAACACCGCTGCTGCACTGATCATTATGAGCATAGGTCATCACCAATCACTAACATCAGGCACCCTGCTCAGCTGGAAAAAGGGAGGATGGGTGAATTCAACCGCTGGCATAGTCTCTGCAGCACTCCTCCTTTTCTCCAAGCACCCTGAAGTAAAACACTGTCATGCTAATCTTATGAGCACAGGTCATCACCAATCACTGATGTCAGGCACCCCCCACTCAGATGGAAAGAGGGGGATGGATGAATTCACCACCAGCAAGGTCTCTGCAGCACTGCTCCTCTCCAAGCACCTTCCAGCACAGGTTTTATGCTACACGTGCACTAAAATTGATGGACCCTGAGGGATGCAGCAAAGTAATGATATCCAAATAGACCAAAAGTTAAAAAAAGAGCATTATACTGAAAAAGTGTGCTTTTTTCTTTTCTTTATATGGTCCCCACATAGGGAGACTCGTGAACAAAATGAGAAGCTTGGGAGTGGGTGCCAAGGTAGTAGGGTGGATTGAAAACTGGTTGACTGACAGGAGGCAGCATGTAATGGTAAATGGAACCTACTCTGAAGAAAGAACAGTGTTGTGGAGTGCCACAGGGAACAGAGTTTTGGAGATTGGCTCTGTTCAAAATCTTTGTGAGCCACCTGGCCAAAGGTAAAGTTTGTCTATTCGCAGATGATACTAAGATCTGCAACAAAGTGGACATGCCTGAAGGAGAAGAGAAAATGAAAAGTGATTTAAGAAAGCTTGAAAGATTTGGCAGCTAGAATTCAATGCCTAGAAATGCAGAGTCATGCATCTGGGATGTGGCAATCCAAAAGATCTGTATGTGATGGGCGGTGAAAGACTAATGCACATGGACTGGGAGAGGAACCTTGATGTGATAGTGGCTGATGATTTGAAGGTGATGAAGCAATGTGACAACGTGGTAGTTAAAGCCAGAAGAATGCTGGGCTGCATAGAGAGGAATAACCAGTAAGAAAAAAAAGGAGGTAATAATGCCCTTGTACAGATCCTTGGTGAGGCCTCAACTGGAGTACTGCATTCAGTACTGGTGTCCGTATCTCAAAAAGGTATAAACACTTGGATAGAGATGGTCCACAGAAGTGACCAAAATGGTGAGGGGTAATCATTGGAAGACTTATGAGGAGAGGCTGAAGGATCTGAATATGTATACCCTGGAAGAGAGGAGGTGCAGGGGAGATATGATTCAGACCTTCAGATACCTGAAAAGTTTTAATGATGCACAATCATCAAACCTTTTCCATTGGAAAGGTCATAAAATGAAACTCTGTCAGAAAATATTTCTTCACAGAGAGGGTGGGGAATGCCTTGAATTCCCTTCCAGAGGAGTTGATGAAGATGAAAACAGTGAAGGAACTCAAAGGAGCATAGGATAAACACTGTGAATCCCTAAAGGCTAGAGAATGGAAATAAAGAAAAGAGTACATGGGGGTAACTGAGGATAACTCTTTGGTGTGGTAGTTGCAGTATCAAGTCTTAATTTAACTCCATCATTGCTCTCTGCTTCAATGGCAGTGGGAAAAGGGGAACTGGATTCAGACAGCAACCAAGGGCCCCAACTTTTACAGTTTGGGGAACAAATAAACATGGGGGTAACTTGCTAATGTGGCTTTTACAACCCTTAATCACTAGGCTTGATAGTTTTGATGCAGCTGCATCCTTGCTCTCTGCTTCCACGGAAAGGGTTAAGGAAAACTAGATTCAAACAGCATCCGAGAACCCTGACTTTTACAGTCTGGGAAACTGATAAACATGAGGGTAACCAGCACAGTGCATCAGATATAGTGGCATAAGCTTGCTTGGCAGACTGGGTGCATCATTTGGTCCTTTTAATTTGTCATTTCTATGTTTACACTTGGTCTATTTACATGTCAACCCGCACTTAAAAAGAAAAAAAAAAGAAAAGATCCCCGATGTGTTCAGGCCAGTCACGTGGGTCGGCTCGGCAAGTCCTCCCTTCCTCTCCAACACATAAAACTGCTCACAACTCTGGCCAGGCACTCTAGGTCCTGGGTCCTTCATCCCTCCTTCTTACCTTAGACCAGGGGTACTTGCCCTCTACCTACTCCATTATGCTTTCCCAGAAAAAAAATAAAGCACGCCATGGAAGAGAAGGCAATATCCCATTGAAAAAGAAGGCATAGAATAACTTGCTGGTGCAGCGTTTACTATCCTTTAACCAATAAGCCTTGATACTGTGGATGCAACTTCATCATTGCTCTCTGCTTCAACTGCAAGGAATAATGGGGAATTGTATTCAAACTGTAACCAATGAGGGCCCTGACTTTATGGTGTGGGAAACTGTTAAGCATGGGATAACCTACAAGGCGCAGCAGATATACCATAAGCTTACTGGGCAGACTAGATGACCATTTGGTCCTGTTCTGCCATCATTTCTATGTTTCAATATCCTTTCCCAGGAGCCTCTGCAGGAGAAAACTCCTCCCAGCAGGGCTACTCCATCACTGATCTCTTATTGGTCCTTTCAATAACATGTCAGTGAAAGGACCAATAACCTTTCAAGAATTTTAAAAGGACAAGTTCAGAAAGGGGCCTGGTCCTTTAAGTGACACGTGACAGTGGAGGGACCAAACAGAGATCAGTGAGGGAATTAGCCCTGCCGGGAGTGTCTTCTCCGACAGGGCCTTCCAGGAGGAAAGGAGGAACTGCCTTCTGTTCCTTGTCATACTTTACTTTTTTTCTGGGAAAGAGTAATGGGATAGGTGGACAACTATTACCACTGGACTAAGATAAAAAGGAGGGATGGAGAATGGAAGGGACCAGGACTCAGAGTGCCTGACCAGAGTTGGGAGCAGTTTTATTGCTGGGGAGGGAGGGAGAAGGAAGTGCTGATCTAGGCCCTGAGAAGTTTAATGCCTGGCTCCGAGCAGGAATTAAATTTCACACTATAGTAGGAATATATTAGGTCATCTCCTGCCTAGCACACCTCCTTGCATTGCAAGGTAATAGCTAATTAGGCTATGCAATAATGTCTCTTTAAATGTGTCCTCACATGTTAAAAGTCTGGCTGTTTGGCTGGATGATAGACTCTCTTTTCAACCACAGACTAAGGCAACTATTAGATCGAGTTTTCTCAAGTTAAGAGTACTTTGCAGCCTTAAGACATTGCTTGACACCAGTGATTTCTGTTCATTCGTGCAGGCCTTGATTCTGCCATCTCTTGATTACTGTAACATGGTTTATCTAGGTCTACCTGCTTTTGCTCTTAAAGCTCTTCAGTTGTTGCAAAATGCTACAGCTCTTTTTATTTCTGATATATATAACAGGAAACATATTGCCTCTGTACTCTGCAACCTACATTGGCTCCCAATTTAATGGAGAATAATGTATAAAATATCTATTATGATTCATTCACTTTTACAGGTCAATTAATTTCCCAGGACTCATTCTCTTCTTAAAATGTACATGCCCACTAGAAACCTACATTCAACAAAGCAAAGGCTTACTTGAGGAGCCCTCTCAAACTGGTTCAACTTCAGTAAACCAGGGAAAAAACCTTTTCTATTGCTGGTCCTGAGTTTTGGAACTCTCTATTTATTAATGTACAGCTGGAGACAAACACAAAAAAATTAAAAGCTGGCCTAAAGACATACTTGTTTAATATCGCTTATATGTAATTATAAGATGTTAACTTGATTTGCTGAGAGATACATTCTCCATCAGGTTTTGATGTTACATTTATGTTCTTTTATGCTTTAATCAATTATTTTAAACCTATGTTTTATTCTTTTATTTTATTCTATGGTTTAGAGAAGGCGGAGCGAGCTTATCTTGTGCCGCCGAACTTAACATGGGCACAAGCGCAGGGAGCATAGGATGAGAGGGGTGGGGGCTGGGGGACCGAGGTAACCAATGGCAACGCCAACAATTTCAAATTGGTGCGTTGCCATTGGTTGTCAGGCTGTAAAAACAAAGTTTTCAGCGCGAAGCAAGGCAGTGAGGGATCAGCAACGAAGCAAGCGGCAGATTTCTGCTTTTGCTCCGGTGGTGATTCCTTACTGCTTTATTTTGACAGTCGGTAGCTCAGTTAGCCCTGAAGGTGTCTCCTTTAATTTTGTTGACACAATGAGGCGGATGAGATCTAGGGCAACGGGTCCCAGCCACAGTTTGACGTCCGATCGAGCGAGTGAGGTGGCTGGAGGCGAGGCTTGGGTCCCAGGGCCTGCCCACCTTCCGGGACAGGCAGCGGTAAGTGCGCTCCAGTCTGGGGCCCTTCAGCCCGCCGCAGGTTCCCTCAGGGCCTTGCCTTCTGTTCCACTGCGCTGGTCCCCCCAAAGGGCTTCCCCCCCCCCCCCCTCCTCACAGCGACTCAGGCGAGAGCGGCCCGGAGCCGGATGCGGCCTCTTCACCCCTTACCTCAATATGTCCAAGCACTTTCCTTCCCCCCCCCCCCGCATGGTTGCGTGTCTGCTGAGCTCTCGCTAAACGCATCAGGTGGTGCCTTTGCAGTTTTGCCAGGTTTTCCGGCAGCCCCGGAGCCTTCAGGCCGAGCTGTGGAAGGTGGAGGGGAGCAGTTAGCCCCTTGTGTTTACCCGCCCCATCGCAGGCCATCCCAGTTCCTAGCAAGCGCAGGGCTGCGCGTAGTAAATGTCAGTCTGACTCGCCTCTGGCCTCCCACAGGCGGCAGGGAAAGGAAAAGCCCAACATCAGGTGGGGCAGAGCCAGGGAGACAGGGGTGGAGACATGCCCTTATCTGGAGGATCCCAGCTCCCCAGGATCCTAGCTGGCCCAGATGTGAAGCGACCCAGCCTTACTGGGAACAGGGTAAGGGGGAATGGCAAGCAGCCTGATCACAGGGATAAGGGGAGGGTTAGTGATATTCTGGGACCTGAACCCAGGGCGGGCCCCCTACCCCTTCCTTCGAGCCTTGCCCCTCCTATTCCACGCCTGGGTGGAATAGGAGGGGCAGGGCCCACATAGCTAAACTGCTTCCGGACATCTTGAGGCGGTATGTGGGCTCCAGGTTTGGAAACCCTTTATATGGTGCCAGAACGACCGGAAGGGATAGGGGTGGTTTTGGAGGATGGCAAGCGTGTAACCCTTGCTGTAGTTACACGATGCTAGGTTCCATATTAGGAGCTACCACCCAGGAAAAAGATCTAGGCATCATAGTGGATAATACTTTAAAATTGTCGGCTCAGTGTGCTGCAGCAGTCAAAAAAGCAAATAGAATGTTAGGAATTATTAGGAAGGGAACGGTTAATAGAATGGAAAATATCATAATGCCTCTGTATCGCTCCATGGTGAGACCGCACCTTGAATACTGTGTACAATTCTGGTCACCGCATCTCAAAAAAGATATAGTTGCAATGGAGACGGAACAGAGAAGGGCAACCAAAATGATAAAGGGGATGGAACAGCTCCCCTATGAGCAAAGGCTGAAGAGGTTAGGGCTGTTCAGCTTGGAGAAGAGACGGCTGAGGGGGGATATGATAGAGGTCTTTAAGATCATGAGAGGTCTTGAACGAGTAGATGTGAATCGGTTATTTACACTTTCGAATAATAGAAGGACTAGGGGGCATTCCATGAAGTTAGCAAATAGCACATTTAAGACTAATCGTAGAAAATTCTTTTTCACTCAACACACAATAAAGCTCTGGAATTTGTTGCCAGGGGATGTGGTTAGTGCAGTTAGTGTAGCTGGGTTCAAAAAAGGTTTGGATAAGTTCTTGGAAGAGTAGTCCATTAATGGCTATTAATCAATTATACTTAGGGGCGGATTTTAAATGCCCTGCGCGCGTAAATCCGGCTGGATTTACGCGCGCCGGCGTGCCTATATTGCATAGGCTGCCGGCGCGCGCAGAGCCCCGGGACGCGCATAAGTCCCGAGGCTTTCTAAAAGGGGCGTGTCGGGGGCATGCCTGGAGAGACGCGGCGTTTTGGGGGCGTGACGCAGCATTTCGGGGGCGGCGATGCGGGCGTTGTTTCAGCCCAGGGGTGTTCCAGGGGCGTGGCCCCGGCCTCCGGACCAGCCCCCGGGACCGGAACACGGAGCGGGGCTGCCAGCCGGCGAGCGCAAAGGTGGGGGGGGGGGGGTTAGATAGGGCCGGGAGGGTGGGTTAGGTAGGGGAAGGGAAGGGAAGGTGGGGGGAGGGCGAAGGAAAGTTCCCGCCGAGGCCGCTCCAAAATCGGAGCGGCCTCGGAGGGAACAGGCAGCGCGCGCTGGGCTCGGCGCGCACAGGTTGCACAAATGTGCACCCCCTTGCTCGCGCCGACCCCGGATTTTATAAGATACGCACAGCTACGCACGTATCTTATAAAATCCAACGTACGTTTGTTCGCGCCTGGTGCACGAACAAAAGTACGCGATCGCGCAATTTTTTAAAATCTACCCCTTAGGGAATAGCCACTGCTATTAATTGCATCAGTAGCATGGGTTCTTCTTAGTGTTTGGGTAATTGCCAGGTTCTTGTGGCCTGGTTTTGGCCTCTGTTGGAAACAGGATGCTGGGCTTGATGGACCCTTGGTCTGACCCAGCATGGCAATTTCTTATGTTCTTGTTCTTATGCTACCCTGGGGAGATTTTTCTGGCGGAGGAGTGGTTGAGGCAGGAGCAATGGGGGGCGAGTAGGGTCTGGGGTGCCTCTCAGGTGGTTTTTCACGATCATAAATAGCGATTTAGCGATGTTACTAGCGGCCAAGGGGGTGGCTGGGGTGCGGGGTTCTTTCGCAGATCCAGATTATGATGTGGTCCCAGGGATGTTGCGGCAAGAGGCGTGGAGAGACCGAGAGTTCCAGGCGCGGAGGAACGATTCAGGGTCCAGAAGGAAGGCATCAATGGAGTGTACAGCAGACTTGCTGAGCAGTGGAGCATCGGGGTTTCTGGGAAGCGGAGTAATGGATGCAGGATCAGGTAAGTTAGATAGCCGGGAAGCACGTGAAACTAGAGTATCCCGCAGGAAGAAAAAGAGATCACGGGTTAGTAGTTCTTCTAGTTCGTCTTCTTCGTCCTCGAGCTCGAGTAACGTGGGCCCGAGTCAGCGCACAGTGTTAGCAGAAGGGCCTAAGCAAGACATGGGGCACCCGGCATTGGCTTCCTTAACCAAATTGTGGGAAGAGGTTCCTAAGCGTGTAGTCAAGCATATTCGTAAGCGCAAATTTGTAAATATATATATATTTTTAAATTCTTTATCAATTATAAAGTCAAACAATTACAAGAAAATCTTGTAAAAAAAAAAAATAGAAAAAAGATTTTTACAATTTCATATATAGGAATAATCTTAATTTATACCTCAATACAACTCTTCTTTTTTTCTGGTAGTCCACAATACTATTTACTGATCTAAGATTAATAATATTTTAACTCAGTCATTTTCAACTCAGATATAATCATAAAGCAGAGATTACAGCAGTTTTAATATATATTATTTGGGATACCTAAATCCCATACTTGGAGGGGGACTCTGACGAGGAAAAAAGACAAGATTTATTTTTTCTCCAAAGGTAATTTGTCACTTAAGAATAAAGATAATTGTGATGGAATAAAAAATACATATAATTCTCCTTTATACTTAATACAACATTTACATGGAAATCTCAATAAAAATGTTCCACCAATTTGATTAACCTTTGCTCTTTGTAACAAAAATTGCTGTCTCATTCTTTGTGTTTGTTTGGACACATCTGGGTACACCCTAACTTTTAATTTAAAGAATTCAACAAGACGATATTTAAAAAATGGCTTGAGTATCCAATCTCTGTCTAGTTCCAAGGCAAATGAGACAATTAAAGTTGTTGCTTGCACTAAATCTGAATCAGATGTCTCTAATAATTGCGAAATATCTAAATTTACAGCTAGTCTATCCATAGGTTGTTTACCTTTTGGGCTTATATCTGGTCCTTCTTGTTTTTTATAAGGTTTTAAATAATAAATTTTTACAATTGGGGGAATCATTTCCTCAGATATTTTTAATACCTCTATCAAATATTTGTTAAACATATCTTTAGGGGAAATTTATAAATCTTAAATTCCTTTTCCTATTAGCGTTTTCCAAATTTTCTATTTTCATTTGCAACACCTGATTATCAATTAACATTGCATCCTGTACTGGTTTCCATTTAACACATTCTGATTTCACTTGTTCAACTTCAGTCAATATTGCTTTTCTAAATTTTTCTAGACCAATTACTCTTTCCTGTATCTTATTTATTTTATTAACAATAGGATTGATCTGTGTGGCCATAGAAAGATTCATACTTGAGATAGCTTCCCAGATAGTGTCCAAAGTGACTGTTTCAGGCTTCTTCAAAACTGGTGGATCATATTCTCTTAAGAAAAATTCTTCATTAATGGTACTTTGATCCTATAGTCGCAAGTCATTCCCTCCTATGGGTAGGTTTATTTGCCCCTCCATGGGGCTTATCTGCTCCTCCTCTCCAGTTTCCCTAGGATTAACTGGGCCTGCACGAGGGCTTAACTCAGCGCCCTCCGCTTGTAAACCCTCCAACAGTATGTCCCGGGTCCTGGGAGTCGCAGGGTTCATTGGTGGTTCCCTATAAATCGGGGATAATGATGTCGAGAGGTCTGGCAAGGGGGATGACTGAATACGTACATCCCTCTTAGCCAACAGCGACCCATCCGATTTATTACTCCGCTGCACGTGTGCATCCATTGGCCCACAAACTGAGACTTCCGAGGGATTGGCAGACTCTATCCTCTCTTTTGCTCTTCTTTTGCGGGCGGTATGAGGCATTACTTTTCTCACTATAGTTCATTAACCAAGCACATATTCTGCTTTATATCTATTTAGATCAGTAAAGGAAATTGGAGGTTACTAGAGGTTGTAAAAAAAACAACAGAAAATTAGCCTACCTGAGGCGTTTTCTCTTATTTTTCAAGTCCAAAGCGAATCACACTAGGCAAAGCCGCGCGCACCTTAGGCGCGCGCAGCTTGGGCGGCGTGCCGGCATTGGCTGCGCGCTGCAGGAGGGCCGACTTTTAAAGTTCCTGTCGGTCCCTCCTCGATGTCACAGGAAGCGCGGCAGAGTGCCATCGGGGCCGGAACCAAGTCTCACCCCCGGGATTCCTCTGCTGCAGGTCTCTTGCTTCTTCCTTTTTCACCTCCTGTAAATATATTTAAGTTGTTGGAGGGTAGAAGGGGTGGGCGAAAGGACAAAAAGAAGGCTAAAAAGAAGAATAAAAGGGAAGGGGCTGGCCCAAAAATTTAAAAGAACATAGTCAACTGGGTTAGGGTTTTTTTTTGCGCTTAGCTAGTGTGGTTAGCCATTTCGATCCCACTCAGTTTGGGGCTTTGCTGTCCTCTGTGGACAGCATACTCTGAGCTTTCAAGGATTATGAAGGTTGGGCCTGGCTCAACTATGATGAAAAGTTCCGGGACAACATGGCTGGGAATAAATTTATGTCCTGGGGTACGCAGGATATTCATCTGTGGCTGACACAGATGACTAACAAAGGAGTAAGCGGTACCAAAAGCGTAGGGGCAGGGGGAGGGGCGAGTGGTAGTTCAGCAAGCTATGGTGCCAGCGGAGGTAAGGGCTCCTTTCGTGGTTCAGGGTTTACGCACAAGAGCGAAACAGGGAACAAAGTCACTGGGCATGGCTCAGACCTCTGTTGGAAGTTTAACAACCTTACGTGCTTGTTTCCGGAATGCAAATTCCAGCACGCATGTGCCTCCTGTGGTGGTGCACATCCAGCCATTAAGTGCTCCCAAAGCCAGAGCGCTGCCCTTTCCAAGGGTGGTAAATTATGAATTGTTGTATCAGAAGGCGGAGTCACCGATATAGCTCACTGCATTAAAAGAGGGCTTGCGGTGTTATCCGGATTCAGAAGTTGCTTCTTTGTTGAGTGTAGGGTTTAGCGTTGGGTTCATCATTCCTTACGAGGGTCCGGGAAGTGGGGGGAGAGTGAAGAATTCCAGGTCTGCATATAGAATGGCTGATGTAGCGCGTGCAAAGTTGCAGGTGGAAACTGAATTAGGGAGGGTGGTGGGGCCTTTTGAAGTTCGGCCTTTTGATAGGATGCATTTATTACCATTAGCGGTCATCCCAAAGAAGGTGCTGGGCAAGTTTAGGTTGATTTTGAACTTATCGTACCTGGAGGGATCGTCAGTAAATGATTTTATCTCAAGACAAAAGTGCATGGTCAAATACGCTTCCTTTGATGAGACGATAGATTTGGTGCGCAATGCTGGGCCTGGGGCGTTACTAGCTAAAGCTGATATAGAATCGGCTTTCAGGCTAATGCCAATTAATTCGTTGTGTTTCTCACTCTTGGGTTTTTACTTCCAAGGTGGTTACTTCGTCGATCTTTGTTTGCTAATGGGTTGTGCGATTTCATGTGCACTGTTTGAGGCCTTTAGCTCTTTCATACAATGGGCCACTATGCGGTATAATGGTTGTACAGACATGTTACATTATTTAGTTGATTTCTTGTTTGTGGGGCCAGGTGAGTCGAGCATGTGTGAGTGGCAGTTAACGGGTTTCTTGGAGGTGGCTAAGTCTTTCGGAGTGCCCATCGCACAAGATAAAACCGAAAGACCGGTCACCCGGCTTACTTTCTTAGGAATAGAATTGGATTCCGTTGACATGGTGTCGCGGTTACCGTCTGATAAGGTAACTCAGTTGAGAGAATTGGTTGGACAGGTACATGGGATGGTCAAGGTGACCCTGAGGCAGATGCAATCTTTGATCGGTTCTCTTAATTTTGCATGCCGAGTTATACCTATGGAGCGGGCGTTTATTCGCAGACTGTCAGCTAGAACAATGGGGATAAAGGCGGGGCATCATTTCATTCGTGTAACTAAAGAGGTAAAGGTGGAACTCTGGGTTTGGGAGGGTTTTTTAGATTCCTTTAACGGAGTTTGTATAATGCAGGACACGGAAATCTCAAACGTGGACCTGGAATTATATTCAGATGCAGCCGGGGCGAGTGGTTTCGGTTTATATTTTCAGGGATGATGGTGCGCAGAAAGATGGCCGGATGAGTAGGTGTTGGAGGGATTGATGAGAAATATAACATTCCTGGAACTTTTCTCTATAATCGTGGCATTGATGATTTGGGGAACGGGGTTGCAGAATAAAAAAGTAGTGTGGTGGTGTGATAATTTAGGGGTGGTGCAGGTAGTTAACAAGCAGTCTGCGAAGTGTTTGAGGGTATTGATGCTGCTTAGGGAACTTGTTTTCTTATGCTTGAAACGGAATGTAACTATAAGAGCGAGACGTGTGCCCGGTAACATGAATTTGATTGCCGATGCTCTCTCTCGTTTCAAGTGGGACGTCTTCAGGACTGAAGCTCCACAAGCGAGTTTGCAGGGAGAGATTTTCCCGGAGCACCTTTGGCAGCTTGGCATGCTGACACGTGGGACTTGATTCGACAATCGGTGGCACCTGCTACATGAAGATCTTATATGGCAGGCAGAAGAGCGGTGTATCATTTTTTGCGGACTCTGGGATGGAACCGGGGGGGGGGGGGGGGGTAGTAAGGGAGAGCAATGTGGTGCAGTTCATTTTGTGGGCTAAAAGGGTGGGTTACTCATTGGGGTTGGTTCTTTGCCAATTGGCGGGTTTTGCTTTTTTCAGAAATTGGGGGGTTGGGGAAACCCGGTGAGCAGTTTCTTAGTGAGACGTGTTTTGGGAGGATGGAGTAGAGGGTGCGGGGTGCAAGGGGATAGTCAAAGACCTATACGGTATGTAGACCTGTTGAAAATAGAGGAGCACCTGGAGATAGTGTGTTGGTAGAGGTACGAGGTAGCGCTGTTTCGAGTGGCCTTCTCCTTGGCGTTTTTTGGGGCGTTGAGGATCAGTGAATTGGTCACCAGATCCAAGGTTAGCAGAGTTAGGGCAGGACTGCAGGCCCAAGATATTTGGGTGTACGAGAGACGAGTCACATTGCGTATTCAGAAATCCAAGACGGATCAGAAAGAAAAAGGGTTTTGGATTTCATTGGTACCGGCTCGGGACGAGCTCGCATGTCCGGTCCGGTGCGCTTTAGATTTCATCCGGGTAAGACCGAACACTCGGGGTTTCTTTTTTGTTCACGAGGATGGTTTACCGCTAACGATTTTTCAGTTTACTCGTGTTTTACAAGAGGTGGTGGCAGCTTTAGGGTGGGATGCGGGGAGGTTCTTGCCACATTCGTTTCAGATCAGGGCTGCGACTACGGCGGCTGAGTTGGGGTGGTCAGCTCGACGAATTGAAACGCTTGGATGATGGAGGTCAGCGGTGTTCCGGTCTTATGTGCGGAAGTAAGGTATAGAGACAAGGGGAGGGGCATACATTGTGTTGGCTAATGCTGTTCTTTGCTTTGCAGACACGGATGGGATGGCAGCTAATCGGGAATGTGCCTGGGTCGTGGGCCATTCTTTTGTCCATCGTGCACAGCGATGGGCAGCGAAGAGACCATATGGTGAAAATTTGAATATGGATACAAGCCTGTGGAGAGTGCGGTGGTTCGGCAAGGGGGGGCATGAGGTGAGGGGAATTGCTTTCTTTTCTCCAGGGGAAGGTTCAGATTTGGGGTGCTCCAAGACTCATGATCATTGATCTAGGGGGAAATGACATTGGTAAAGTGTCCTGCTGGGAATTGGTGGCACGGATGCGGAAAGATTTAGCAAAAATTATGAATATGATGTCGGGTACGAAGGTGGGTTGGTCCAATATTATAATGCAGATTAGACACCATGAGGAGCCCTTATGGCGTAATGGTGTGAAAAAATTAAATCGCCAAATTGGCAAATGGTTGATCCAGCAAGGGGGTTTTGGGGTTCGGTACCCTTGGTCGTGGGAACAATTAGGGGGGGGGGCTATTTTTGGGTGATAGTGTCCATCTTTCGGACATTGGTATGGATCTATTTAACAATGCCCTGGAGGAAGGATTTGAGCAACAAATGTTTTAGAGTGGCCGCAGTGGGTTGCCTTTGTTTGTGGCGAAAAACCCGAGCCCTAAGTTGTAATGTATTGGATTGGATTGTGAAGGACATTGGAGGGGGGGGGGGAAATGCTCGTGTAGTTTGGGGCTGCTACACGGGAAGGCCTAAAGAGCAACGGGGGGGCCATGCTCAGGCCGCCTGCTTACCCTCGGTGGTGCCGTGGCGGGGTAAGATATGGGGGAGTGTTGAAGTAGGCTTACCATTGGGACGCGGTGGTAAGCGAAGAGGGGCAGGATGGAGGTGGGGGCGGAGGATTATGTTTTTGGTGTTATGTATAATAATTGTGGGCTCGGGTTATGTTTTATAATAAACTGCGGCCTCATTGTTTAAAGTCATATTGATGTTCCTGCGTTTTTTGTGAAGGGAGGGGGGGTGTTACGGGTTGCGAGCTGCTGGTCTTGCTTCCCTATGTTATTGTTCTTAAATTCTATGTATGTTTTACTGTAAATCACTAAGAGCCTTGTGCTGATAGCGATTCATAAATGTATAACAAACAAACATACCTTGCAATTTGCATGCACCTGCGCTAAGTTTGCAGCAGGACTTTTAGTGTGTCTTTTCGGACCTAAAGCCCTTTTTACATACCAGGGCTACATTGATGCCAAAAAAATCCATGCTAAAATGTGAGTGGAAACCCATTGTAGGCTTAGTATTGCTTATTACATTGCCCCCCTGACTTGACTAGGCTGCATAACTCAATTTACTCTGCCTGAGCCACATGATACTGAATGCACCAGCTTTGTTTCTGAGGTATAGCAGAGAATTTGCCAGCGCTCTGCTGCCAAATTAAGTAGATTGAGCTGATCAGCAGAGGGAAGTCAGCACACTTAAGGTTTAAATTAAAAAGCTATTTACACACATAAAACTGTGTTTTATGGGCTGATTTTTTCAAAAGGATTTATGTGCTTAATCTGGACTTTACATGCGTAAATTGTTACTTTTATGAGTGTAACTCCTTTGCAAATTCACTCCATAGAATAGAATTTTCAAAAGGTTTTACACATGTAATTGAGCTCTTGAAAATTGGCCATATATATGCTACTTTTACACACGTGACGCCTTTGAAAATACACTCCTAAGCGCGTTAATGACTTAGAAAATAGCCCGGGTCTCAATATGCATAAAAGTATGTGCATAACACAAACTTGGGAGAGGTATTTTGGGAATGCCTCTGAAGAGGAGACAGAACTGTAAGATCTATGGACCCTTGTTGCTGTTTTGAGGATGACTCACCCTACAGGGTAGGCTCCGAAAGCCCTCACCAACAGCTGGCAGAGCTATAAAAGAAGTGGCTGGACAGGAGCTTCAACTATACCAGCCTATTTCCTCTTGGATTCTGGAGGCCGGTAGATCTTAGGCAAGAGTCTCTATGGAAGCGACAAGTGTAGGTCCAAGCTAGGGTCAGAGGCAAGAGGCAAACTAGAATGGTCAATCGTCAGGCAAGGGTCAGTTCCAGAAGTCAGTCTGGGGTAAGGCTGGGGAGACGCAGAGGGAATGGACACAGCACGGCAGGCAGGAAAGCAGAAGAACTGGGTGAGATGAGGCTGAACAGGTTGGAGGGATGAGGTAGGCTGGGCTGGAGAGACAATGCAGGAAGCAGGGCCGGAGAGACAGTGCAGGAAGCAGGGCCAAGAATGCACAAACCAGGAAGCAGCATAACATGTTACACATAAGGATGCAGGAAACCCATTGCTGAGGCATCTGCTGGTAGTCTTAGGCTGCCTTTTATACCCAGAATAGATGATGTCATCAGAGGGCGCTGAAGCCTGGTTTTCTTTCTCTAGCCTTTAAAACATGACACACGCCTAGGGAGATTCCTGAGAGGGGCCGATGTGTGGCATGGAGGAGAAAGCATTTGAGATGGGGCCTATTTATGCTGTACAGTGTCGAGGGTGAGTGCAATGGCTCATGAGTCCTGCCCACGAGTCACAAATCATGACTATAACTATGCTAGTCAAATTTGTGTGCATACTGAGCCAATTGCCTGCAAATTTTCAAAGAAAATATATGCACACAAGTATGCTTTCAGAATTCAGGATAAAGTTTGCACATAAAAGGTGCATACAGATTTTCACCTGAAAATGCATAGTTCTAAAATTACTCTTCCTAGGAACACTATTCTCCCACCACTTGTGAGGGAGTGACAGTGCTGAAATGATTTAGTGAAAAATGCGGACATTGAATACCAGCACATACCTTCTCACTTTCAGGATAGTGCACATGTTAACCAGGGGTTGGATGCATGTTTTGGATGCCTGTCCATAACCCCTGATGCAATAAGGGGATCAGCGCATCCAAGACACGCATCCAAACCAACTCATAGCTAATGGTGCTCATTACATGTACATGCCATATTGATGAGGCTATTAGCTAGTACCCCAATGTAAAAAAATAATAATAATAACCATGCACCCAACAAGCACATTTTAACCCTCAAAATTTAACGCCAGCCTTAGAGCTGGCATTAAGTCATGAGGAGCCCCAAAAGTAGAACAGAAAAGCAGAAAATACTGGTTTTCTGTAGATGCTCTGACTTAATATTGTTGCGATATTAAATCGGAGGAAACACAGAAAGTAGCAACATGTGAAAAGAAAAAGTCTTGATGATGGTCCAGTTCAGAAAACAGATGCTCAATTTACGAGCATCCATTTTCCTAATCCGTAGCTGTGCATGGGTTAGAAAAACGGATACTCATAAAACTGAGCATCTGTTTTCCCAAACCCACACACAGCCACTTCTCCTGGGCGCCCAATGCAGAGGAGGCACTAGGGACATATTATTTCTCCTAGCACCTCCTTTTTAATGCAGCAACTCATTAGCATACCGCATCACGTGCCCGGGAGAGGTGGATGGGTGTGCGTTAGGACAGCGGGCACTCAATCATGAGCGCCCGTTTTTCGCATGCCCATATTGCATCAGTCTGTTTAAATTCTAGTATTCTCAGCAGGAGTTGTAAGGGAATTTACAAGAACTTGGAAATTAGTTTACTTTATGGCAATGCCATCTTCCATTTTCATGTTATCAGTTCTATCTTGATTTCCCTTTACTTTCTTTGAGGACTAGAATAGTTGAGGATTTGTATAACTGTTTTTCATTAATTATATTACATTTTCTTTGCTCTTATTTTTCTCTTTAACAATCAGAATAATTTCCCTTGTCACGTGGTATTTTTTGACAATTTACTATTAAAGTTTTATAAATAAAATATAAACAAACCCTGCAGCACCTGTTAACCCTGAAATGTTATACTTTTTTTTTTTTCCTTTCTGCAATTGCTTAAAGAAGTGACTGCAGACTTAGGTACAGAATATCATAATTTAGCTTGGAATAAATTGGCTTATACTGTTAACATCATAGTACTCGCAGCATATTATCAATAGGTTATTAGGTGAATACCTTAACAGTTTTTACTCTTATTTCTGACTTTACTTATCTTTGTAAAATAATTGAGCATAGTTAATTTTAATTATTATTAAGAGATTTTATTAGATTTAGGGTTTAATTGAATTTATTGTATTTTCTTTGCTTTTTCATTCTTGCTTTATCTTTTATTTTGTTTGTATAGTTTACTTATATTTTACTTTATTTTACTCATTTATCTAATTTAGTTGATAATTATTTTATTTTCATTTTATTTTATTTTTCTCTAATTTTTATGTTTATTTTTGTAAACCGTTTTGGTAAGCGATTTCGCTTTTGAAAGACGGTATAGAAATGTTTTTAAATAAATAAATAAACATTCCACGTGGCTCTACCTATTCATCTCTCTGTAACCTAGCACCTCAACTCCTTCAGGCTATGGACCTTGGTGCTAATGCACCACCTGCACATTCCATAGAAATATCACTGAATTTATTCAGTTTGAGCTTCAAAGACATTTTAGGCTTAAATGAAATGCATTTCAATCTAGTTGTTAGTAAAGTTAAATGAAGGTTGTATTGTATTTTACATCATAAATTTTACACGCGGCCAACTACAGGCTATCCCTGCAGCCAGCTGCCCCTACCTCCGATGCCAGAAATTGTCGGCAAGACGCTCACCCGGCCCGAGACGTGGCAGACCACCGGTGACTCTGGCTGTGTCACACGGGGGACATTGCTCAGCTGAGCAGGCGTACCTAGGCGCGTGCATGCGGTTCATGTTACTTAAATGGCCAGCGGTGGGAACCATCCGCAGTGCTCCTCCCACTGACGTCATCAGTGCTTCCTTTTTAAGCCCAGCCTGAACCTGATTCCAATGCCTCAGCAACAGGTGCCACTCCTTCGAGTAAGTTGGTTGACTCCTGCATTCCTCTTCTGGTCCTGTCCTGGTGTTTCTGCTCCCTCGTCTTCTGCTCCCTTCTCCTTGGACTGATTTTCTGGTTTTGACCTCAGCTTGCCTTGACTCGTCTTCTTGGACTGACTTCAGGCTGACCTCTGAGTTCCTCTCGACTTCGCTTGGTTGCCGCCTGCCTTGACCATGGTTTGTCTTCCCGTTTACTGTTTCGTTGCCAATCACGACTTCGGCCTGTTTGGATCTCCTCTTAGCCTGCTCCTTTCTTCGGATACCACACTTTCCAGAGGCCTGCGCCTAAGTCCAGCCGGCCCCGGCACCCAAGGTCTCAACCTGTGGGAAATGATGGCTGGTAGTGGTGAAGTTCCTTCTAGGCCTCTGCACCTGCCAACTTCTGCCTGCAGACAGCGGGGACCTACAGGGCTCCACTCTGTAGGTGGCGCCAACCTCGCTTCAGCGCAAAGATCCACCAACGCAACAACAAAATGGTGGATTTTAAAACACACATGCATCCATGTGCGCGCAGTTCTCAGCGTGTGCACATGGACATGGCTATTTTATAACATGCACGCGTTGGCGAGTGCATGTTATAAAATAGGATTCCTGCACACACATGCGTGCCACATATTAATATCCGTGTGGCAATGCAAGTAGGGCTTCCGCAGTTCCCTTCCCTAATCCTATCCTTTCTCCCTCTTCCCCTCTCCTCCCTGTCTCCTAAACTAAGCCTACCTATCACCAATTTTTTATTTTTATATTTACTCCTCCTCTGGAGCAGCAGTAAATGCCATGCGCTGGCCAGCTGCTGGCGCTGTTCTGGCCCACCCCGCCGAGACCCTGCCCCACTGAGACCCCGCCCCCAGCCCCTCTGTTCATACCGGGGGTTACGCACATGGCTGAGCCCTTTCGAAAATGCGCTTGGTGCACGCAGGGCCCAGCCAAGTGCATAACCCTGGTTAACTGTGCACAGAGCTTTTAAAATTCAGCAGAAACTTTCTTGGCATTGGTACTTATAATCACACAACCTTTGACCTTGTGGTTTACAATGCACCTGAGCATGTGGTAATTGCCAGGTGACTTACTGATAGAACCATGACTCTTGACAGATGGAATTACTGCTCTTTTATTTATTTAGGAAATTCCTTTGGTGCATTTAGCCAAATCACCATACAAGATTTACAAGTAGACATAGATTGTGGTACATACACAATCCTGTCCAGCCAGACTTGCTGGTTCCGGCGGCCCCCACAATCATGTTGTATCCCCCACCCCCATCCCTGTACAATCCCCAAATGTAACACAGAGATTTATGAGTAAGCACATGACAGCAGCTTAATTTACTTGAATCCATTAACTCTCATTATACCCAGCTGGGGCTTCAACTGGGATTATCATTAAATTTGAATTTGCTGATTGATTTTGTTGGTCACTGTCTTGCCCTGGGAGATTCCTTCCCAGCTCACCAAGGAATGAAAAGTGGACCCTACCTCCCTTCACTTCTGTAACAGTGTTTACTTTGCAGGTCAGGAGGCTCCATTCAGCCTTGCAAACTGTGATTGGCCTGACATCCCCCAAATTTAACTTCTTGTGTAACTATGAAGGCCCCATTCCTTCCATGAGGGCAAGGGATGACATACCTTCTGCCCAAAATTTAAAGTTTTGAGTCTTGTTCACTTCAGTGGTGCATGAAGGGCCCATCCCTGCCAAAAGAACAAATGAGTAGGCAACCCTGGCCACACTTCATCGTAAGTGAACTGTGCTAACTTTAGTGGACATTAACAGATAAGAAAACAGGTACAAATGACATATATGCCCAGATGAGCACCCATTTTTCAACAAAGCTGTGACAAAGACCATCTTACCTCCCTCTACCTTCCCCACCTTCCTGCCTAACCTCACTCAGAATGCAGAATTCTCTCAGCATGGGTTAACAGTTAAGACACAATGGTGGTGAGAAGGGAAGAAAGTGGCTGGTTTGAAACCCAAGTGCCCCTTGTATCTCCCCATCAGCTCCACTCTAGACTAACCAGCCTCTCTGGTGACCATTGGTTGCCCTGGGCAGCCCAGCCCCATACGCCCAGAACATTGGATTGGGGACCCCCACCCTCAACCATGCAGTCGATATCCTGGGTTATGCCCTTGGCCACATGATAGGGGCATTGTCCTTGGGGGTTTGTGTAAAGAACAACTGTACAAGGTAAGTAATACAAATGTTAGCTGGAAAAAACAGGTTTTGGATGTATTTATCATGAGAAAGTATGAATATATCAAGGACACAAATAGAAAACAAGAGAATCAAAATATGAGTAGATATTGTGAAGAATAGGGAGAAGAAAGTGAGATAGAACTGAGCAGTTTACATGAAGCTGTGATACAAGCAACCATGGGAGGAAAAAAATCTGAAACAACAATAAACAACAAAAAGGAGGAAACAAAGGACCAAATTTTGGGTTGAGAAGAATACATCAAATAGGGGATGCATACCAACCATATTTTATAAAGTACCCATATATACATGTAAATGCCATGGCGCACACATCTCAAAAATTTCAAAAAAGGTATGGGCATGGGCTGGGCAGGGTGTGGGCATTTTGTGGACTGGCCAAAAGATGCAAGCATATTTCCATGCCCTGGTACGCACAGAGGTCCCCCTGCTGCATAACTTTACTTTTGCTATGATTGACATGCAACTCATAAAAATAAAAGGACTGAGCCATTTCTGAGGGGTTTATCGGGTCTGGGATAACTGGGAGGAGGGGAGGCTATCAAACCAGAGGGGGTTAGAAAACCTAATTAATTGGGTAAACTGATGGATGAACTGGTAAACTGGTGTGGGCATACGCCTCTTTTAAAATTTCATGGTAGAAGTGGGACTTGCGTACCCACTTAAAATCAGGCACACATTTGCACGTGGCCGGGCTATTTTATAACATATGCACACCTGTTTGAAAGATACCATCCCTATTTATATTTTAACAAGCTTTGTGCTGGAACAGCTTCTCTGTTATTCAAAGAACTTTCATTTGTAGTAATGTCCCTCCCGAAGAAGCTATTTCACAAAACATAGCCATGTAAGGGGACTTGATTATATTTCTACTGTAGTCCTTTCTTGGGACCTTAAAATTGGACTTAAGGGGGGAGGAGCCAAAATGGCTGCCTGAGCAGTCACTCTCCCATTTGCTTCAGCCGTTGTTCTTCCGCTGTTTCTTCGACTTGTGAGTTTCCATGCCTTCTAAATGGAAGGATCGAGTCCAGGTCTTTCCTCCAGACCCTAGTCTCCCCTTGAGGCAAATGACCATCACAGAGTGTGCCTCTTGCAAGTTAGTTATCCCATTGCCGAGGAAGTAGCAGGAGATCCTTCATCGGCCGGGGAAGAAGCAACTCTTCACACTGCGCTGCGCTGACATCTCTGAGGCACTTGCTGATGATCTCATTAGTAGCACATCAATAGAGGAAACTACTGTCATGGGAAATCTTGCTACGAATGGAGAGCCACGAAGGAGATGTTCAGGTTTCCCGTTCAGTGGAGAAAGCACTCTCATGTCTAATTCTCTCCAGGAGTAGAAAGCTTCAATTTGGAGCAAGTTTCTGATGGTTTTAAGGCTTCTGGTGAGTCAGCTAGGGATAAGAAGGTTATCTTACCCTCTAAACCAGCCATTGATACTTTGGACACTCTATGGGACTTGATTGTTAGTTGTTACCTGCTAAGTTGTTACCTGCTAAGGTAGACTTCCTATCTCAGGAACTGGAGTCTCTTGCTCAAGTCCAGCACTGGAACATTCAGAGAAGATTGGTGTTCTTGAAGCTGCAGTTTCCTAATTGAATTCTGTGAATGCTACTATCATTCAAGAGCATGGGGCCATATCTTGTAGAGTGGAACTGTGCAAGTTTGAGATCTCATTAATTACTATTTACTGACTTTCCCAGAGTAATGGGTGAATTACCCCAAATGACTCTTAGGAACTTTTTTCCTGGATATTCTCCATCTACTGGTTGAGTCTTTACCTGCTATTAATAGAATTTGCTTTCTTATTTCTTATTTATAACTTTGTTATACCGACGTTCCTGTACAAATACAAATCACACCGGCTTACATAGAAAGTGAAAGGTTGCCCGAGGGCGGTACAAGGAACATGAGAACATAAGATATAAGTGAAAAGAAAAACCAGGGAGAATGTATAATTGTACATAAAAACTTCCCTTCAAGATAAACTTTGAAAACTCTCATTAATTACATGGAACCTGAGAAACTTCCATTTAAACATTCTATTCTTACATTTAAAAAGATTTCTAATAGGGAGGTAGCCCCTCAAACATCCCTGGACTTGTCTAACTTAACTCAATTTCTTGAATCCACTACTGATGATATAATTGAGAGGGCTGCGCTATTAGTTTCTTTTTTTAGCGAGCATGATATTTCTTTTATTATGAGAAATTACTTTAAAAATATGCCATGTATTTTTTGGGTCACCCAGACAGGATGGTCTGGCTAGAGTAACACAAGAGAGACGTAGGAATTTCTTGGCTTTACGCCCAGAGGTCCAGGGTTCGGGGGCTTCTTTTTTAACTTAAAAACCCTTGTAAGTGTGTTGTAAAATCTGAGAATGATTCTTATATATTTTCTGTACCAGAACAGCTTAAATCCTTTATTAATGGGAAGAAAATGGCCATTTCTTCAGAGCCTCAATTAGTTGTGACTTTCCTATTGTAGAAATTGGATTAGGTTTTGTCAGCCTAATTTCCTAATAAGTTTTCTCTTTTTTTCTTTTATTGTGTATCTCCTGTGTTTCTCTCCTCCCCTTTTTTTTTTTTTTTTTTTTTTTTTTATTTTCAATTTTTGAAATATAACCAAGAAAATTCTTATACAGAAAAACTGATGTTCAAAGTAACAATCAGGTAAAGGAAAATCAAACTTTGACATATATTTTCACTACTTTATAGCATCATAATTATAAGATAATAAGGAGAAAAACAGAATATAGCGTTAATCAAGAAATAAAAATTTACAAATAATAGTAACATGACTGATTAACTGAACAATACTATGAACCCATTTTTATTCATTCCAAAACTGCTGTAGATACCTGAGCAGGGTGAGCAATCAAGAAATCTTTCAATTGTACAGGTTCAAGAAATATATAATTATTTCTATTATAAACTATACAAGCTTTACAAGGATATTTTAACGTAAAGCGAGCTCCTAACTTGATTACTTGTTCCCTCATCTGTAAAAATTCCTTTCGACGTTGTTGTGTCTGTTTTATTACATCAGGGTATACCCAAATTGGAAAGCCATAGAATTTAACCTGTCTGTTTCTAAAAAATAAACGCAATATATTATTTCTCTCTGATAAAAAGGCAAAGGAAATAAGCAATGGCTTTCTATGAGAAATTTCTAATTCAAAAGAGTGTTCCAATATATCTGTTAAATTCAGACCTTCACTTTGTGCCTCATCCTGATTTACCTGATGAAGGTAATAAGCCTTAACCAGTACCGGAAGTGCTGGTTCTGGGATTTTTAGAACCTGCAACATATAAGTTCTAAAAAGGTTTATTGGGGAAATATTTTTAATCACTGGAAAATTTACTATTCTCAGGTTATGAGCTCTTAATGAGTTTTCTACTGATTCTAATCTTTTAGAAGAATTTATTTCTGAAACAATCAATTTTACTTGCTTTTGTTCTAAAGAAGTAATTTTATTTTCAAGTAAATGTGTTTTTTCATTAAACTTAGCAATTAAATGATTGTTTGTCATTGTTTGTTGTTTGGTTTCTAAAGTAATTTGAGAAAGAACCTTTATTGAATTTTCAATCGATTTCAAAGTAGACCAAATTCCTTCTAAGGAAATCGAATCAGATTTCACGACTAAACTAGATTCCGCTAGGGCTCTTAATTGTTCTTCCCTCTCATTCACAGCAGTAGCTTCCCTCCCATTTCTTTCTTGTGATAATTGTAATGGTACTGATTCTGCCACTACTAAGGGTGACAAACTAGTTTCTCCAGGGTGAGATCGCTTCTTTGGAAATCCGGGGCTAAGAGTGACATCTAAAGTCAAAGGGGATGGTGGTCGCTCTCCCTCCAACCCCCCTGCGACAAAGCTCTCCGGTGTGGAGGTTCCAGCCATTGGGAAAAAACCGGGGATCTGTGGCTGACGAGGGTCTATTGCTGGTGAGCTTGTTACCTCACCTCTCAATCTCCCCTTTCTTTTAGTGTGAGGCATATATACTCGAATGAATATTCTTAGTCACAGAAATCTTCCCACAGTATTCCCCAATAATGTTCAGTTCAGTCAATTTAACTTCTCCTTATCGTGGGGGAGTCATGGGAGAGAAAGAGAATAGAATTTCTTTACATACCAAATTGATAAGTCGGTAAACTCCGTCGGTAAGAGGATAATATAAAGTCCCAAATTCTTCTAAAGCCGCGTGCCCCTTCGGCGCGCGTGGCTTAGGCAGCGCGCCGGCGTCGACTGCGCACCGCTGGAGGGGCGGTTTTATTCGCTACCGTCCCTCCTGGATGACGTCAGGTCCGGGCAGAGTCTCCAGTCCATCGGGGCTCAGGTCTCCCTTGGCCCCCGGCAGCAATCCGAAGCAGAGCGCAGTTCTCTGCCTCCTCTCTCCCTTCTCCCCCTCTCCTCCCCTTTTTTATAGTTGGAAGATCTACATTTTGAGGGTATTATATATTTGTGGATTATGTTGTATAACATATTTCTTTTTCTTTTTTTTTTTACCTTTGTTAAACTCTAGAAGTTTCTGTGCAAAGATTTGTTCTTTGTAATTTTGGAAAATTATACATTTGGACTGTGAAATCTAAATTGTATATGGTAGAGCAGCGTGGACCTTCCTTGTGTATATCCTTTATAAATCATAATTTTGGATGTGACTTACAATTTAAAAAATGAAATATAGACACTAATCTATTTTTGTAAATTTGACTTGTTCCTCGCACTCTTTCTGGACTTAAATTTTAACAGTGTAATGGTAACGCCCTAACTTTTCAGTGCTCCTAAAAATACATTTTAAGGTCTCCATTCAAACTGAGAAATTATTCTGCCTAGAAATTTAAAAATGAATGTTAAAAGCCGGGCGTGCACCAAAAATCAGGAGATGTGCACACATGTAGCACATGTGCGTGTTTACCCAATTTTATAAGCCACCCACATGCATGCACATGTCCCGATGCGTGAATATTTTGCATTGGGTAAAAAGGGGCAGAATATGGGCAGGGCATGGGTGTTCCAGAGCAGGCCCAAGAGATGTGCGTGCAAATGCCTATACATGCACCCAGGTATAGTTAAGCATAAAGTTATTTCTGTTATGGAAGTGGTACAAGTCTCAATAATACTATTTCCAAGCATCTCTGAGATGTTTGAGGGGTCTAGGCTAACTGGGGATAATGTAGGCTAAAGAACCAGGGAGTTTTGGAGGACCTAGCTGTAGCCTGGGCAAACTGGTGGATGAATTGGTGAAACTGATCATGGTGTGGATATGCGCCTGTTATAAAATTCCCTTACTTGCATGGCTCAAAGCCGACATTACATGGCTGTGCTGCACACTTGTAAAATTAAGGGCACATGTGCTCACCAGAGCTATTTTATAACATGCACACTTATGTGCACGCAGCAAAAAATTGCCAGGTATTTGGCCATGTACCCATATACACATGTATATGCATGCCCATTTAAAAGTTACCATCCCTATATTTATATATTTCATCTAAGCTGAAAAATATGAAAGATAATGTATAGCAGGTATCATGCAGTCCTGATGTACAAAGTTAAATATGTATTGGTTAGGCTAAACAAAGTAAGCTACATTAGTGATCTTTTAATAGCGTGTCTAATAGTGATCTAAAGCCCTTGGAGAGGACGGCATAAACTTCTCTTCATGCTGTGTCTGCAAAATGCTGCAGAAAGTTATGCTCATCAATGCAGCAGCATGCTTCCCAGCTGAAACCAACCAAGCTAGAGAAAGTGACACAAGCAGGATGCTGCTAAACATGCACAATTTGAAAATACTCCCCACGTTCTCTTCTGCATGATCTGCTGCCATTTAAAAGACAATAAACAGCAACTTCAGATTGTGAACAACATGTCATTTAAGGTTTGCTGTTGCTCAACATCAAGAAAAATCAATGCCAGCTCTACAGGGGCAGAAAACCCAGAGAACTGAGCTCCATTTCAGGTCTGTTTGAACTCATTTCCTTTCTCCATGGTTGCCCCCTTGTACACCCCCTCAGGCATCCCCTCGCAGCAGGCATGACAGCTTGACACATTGACAGCTTGTACTGAATGACAACTGATTTGTACAAATTTCAAGCCTTATAAATCTACCTGTCACAACAACAACATAAAAGAGCTTGGACTCAGCAGGTAACTCAGAAAAAGCTTCCCCTGACAGCACTTTCTGAAAAGCTATGGCTTGCCTCCTGCCAAAAATTCCAACTATCATCCTTGTATAACTTTGAATAAAAATCCAGGGCCCATTTTCCTGCCAACAGGCTACCAATCGTCTTATTTAAAGATTAAAAAGAGTGAACAGCAAAAAAATAACATCCACACAATTTCATTTTATACTGATATGAAAGTAGTACCACCTGCTATGGCAGGATTACTGCACCATTTTTTCTCCTCAGTGTTCAGAGTAAATAAAGAGGGCTTTTTTTTTTTATGGTATTTAAGCAATATCCAAGAATGTAGCAGAAAAGGCTATGCATCCACTGCCCTAGACCTTCTTAGCTGATTCTGAAGTAGCTGCTAAAGGTTCAACATTTAGATAAATAGCTCATTAAGTACTTTTAATGTACAGTATTTTCTACTCTACCTTGGTCCAAAGTCATCTGATCATCATAAAAATACTGAACTTGTCTGCTACATCTGAAAACTTATGAGATTTAGCAGTTCTGGAATGGTATCAATGCAATTTAATAAAACAACATTCTTAGTGTAAAATCAAGGAGCTCTGAGTTTATCTTTAGTGAAATGTATTGATTATAATCACAAGAGCAGAATCATTTTCTTCAGCACATTAATTTGTCTGTTTCATATCTCTTATACTTTTGTTTCAACGCATTCCTAGGCCTTTATTTACTTTGACCAGATGAATTTCATTCCCTACATTTTTATAGCTTTACAAATAAAAGATGTGCACCATTTATTTTAGCCAAACTCCTTAATTTCAGAAATCATCTGTGTTAAGATTTTATTTTTCATATAATTTCTGGAGCAAGGTAGAAACATACTAGTTTGTTAGCAGAATTTATTTTTTAGTTCAAATCTTTTTATTAAAGCTTAAGACAAATATCACAAAGGCATAGCAAAAAAAAAAAAACAAAGCAAAAGAGATATGATACACATGAGCACCATCAGAGTCAATATTCAAAGGAAACAACAACAAAAAAGAAAAACATATGAGGTAACAATATTATTGCAACAGAAAGAAATCCCCATCAGGTACTGCCGGAATAATGAAAATGTGAAGATTCAAAATATATATCCAAAGGTTCCACACCACCACCCATGTAGATAGACGAAATTAAACAGCAACAACTTGTTCATATTTATAATACATACAAATGGAATTCCACTAATAATGCTCATTAAGTAAGTCACTGTTCTTCCAGAATTACAATATCAGCTTTAAAGCAACCGCTAAAAGAAAATCTAAGAGCTTCCTATATAGAAGGGAAAGATGGGGGGGGGGGGGGGGGGGAATGTGCAGCTCTTAGCATCACTATATGGTATATGGAATGGTGGAGGTCTAATATTTAGGATATAATGGACCAAACCTTAGTCCAAAACTAAATAATAGGACAAAAAAATAACATATGAGATAAAGTGGCTTTGGGGGAAGAGCAAGACCAACAATAATCAGTGATCAAATCAGCCCTAAAATGTTTCCATGGTGTCCAAACAGCTCTAAGAGTAAGAAAAAATAAAGATTGAGTTATACTGGAAGAAGTAAAATATGTACTGATGTGTTCCAAAAGTAAGGCCAAGCCACATCATCATCGATGCAATCTATATCATTAAGCCACACATTCTGAAGACCCTTCAATACAGGAAATTTGGACAGTTTCAGCAATTTAAATATCCAAGAAGCAAGATGCCCCAATGGACCATAAGCACGGTAGATATTTGCTAATTTTCGAAGATAGTGTAGAAAGAATTTTGAGAAGTCTGGACCAATACAGTCCTGAATCTGTAACCACGAGAAAAATTGACAGGTAAGTGAAACTGGGCCATTAAATCCTCAAAAGATAGGAGTTTAGCATCTATCTGGAGGGATGCCAAAAACCAAATCCCATGTAATTGCCAGATCTTCCAGTTTAAGCATCTACCTGCAATTTTAATATGAGCATGGTACAAAGGAGAGGCAAACAGAGAATTTCTATTTAGGAGAAAAGGTCAAAATCAGAATATGTCCTATGGATGGCCTGAAAGATGGGAAATTCAGAAAAAGAGTGAGGGAGGGTCATGTTAGGGCTACCTCAAATGGGAAGGGAAAAATAAGATGCCATTCAATGGTTAACCATCGAAGAGTATCTGGGATCTGCAAATAATCAGACATCCAATAGTACCCTTGTGCAAAATTAAGTCTGATGATAGATGTAAAAGTCAAGAAAATTTGCTCTACCACTACTTCTGTCTGCTTTCAATTTAGACAGTGCAATCCTCAATGGTTTGTTCTGCCATACAAAATTTAGCAGCATATGATCCACTTGGTTGTAGAAATCATTATGAAAACAAAACAAAACAGGAATCATGGAAAAAACACAAAATTTAATCAAGGGACAATTTAATTTTAATTGTATCTAATCGTCCCCACCACGTAAGATGGAGAGGGAGCCACTGGATAAAGACTCACAAAGTATTTGCTAGTGATGTTTTGCAATGTGTGATAGTTTGCAGGACCATATCAAAAAAGTGTGTTGCTAAATATTTAAGACCTTCCCTCACATTTTGAAAATGATATTCAGTAATGTCCACTTGTCCGCCTAAGAGTTTTGTCTTCTGCCAATTCACTCTGTATCCTGAAAATACGGAGTACTCTGAAATAAGTCAAAAAAAATGGAGGAGAAAACTAGTGGAATCTTTAATGTACAATAAAACATCATCCGCATAAGCAGAGAGTTTATAGGTATCAGCACCCACAATCATTCCCAGAATATGGGGATGTTGTCTAATCACCAGCAACAGAGGTTCCAATGCCAAATTAAAATGAAAAGGGGAGAATGGACATCCTTGCCGAATACCTCTATGGAGTTCAAATCTAGGTGAAGGTATATTATGTTCATAGAGACTTGCTAGCAGTTTGTGTTACATAAGACCTTATCCGTGGAGTGCAATAGCCTCCAAGGATCAGAAAGACATAAGGAACGCATGAGACCATAGATAACCTTCTGTGATCTGGAATAAGCAACTCGAACAAGATTGTTTATCTAGAAGGGGATCTAATGACTGGTTAAAGTCCCCTCCGATTATTAATTTAGCAACCACTTCCCCCATAACATGAGAGGAAAGCATTTGAAAAAAAGACAGGATCATCAGTGTTTGAAGTATATATATTGAAAAGGGAAAACTGTACCCCTCCTATGTTAACCAGAGTGGAGACCCATCTCCATTCCACATCTACAGCCTGATTTAAAATCTGAACATCCAAATGCTTATGAAAAAGAATTGCAACCCCTCTTTCTTTCTTTCTGGCTAAGGAGTAAATTACCTCCCCTACCCAATCTTGTTTGAGTTTGAGAGTTTCTTAAGAAGAGATATGCGACTCTTGTAGCATTATCACATCAGATTTCAGAGATTTCAGATATCTTAAACCTTTTTTCGCTTGATGGGATGTGAAAAACCATTAACATTCAATGAAACAAAAAAAATGCCAGAAATAGAACCCATATTGACAGCAACAAATTACATAATGGGTCCATACAAAAATGGCAGCATAGATAGAAGATGACCAAAAACCATCTGGGCAGGAGAAAAAATTGTAAGCCCTTGTGTGAAGAAAATAAAATAGCAGTACAACAGACTCCTTAAAAAAGAGAAAAAAATAAAGCCCACAACAGTGGGAAAAAGCAAAGCCCGAGAAACATGGGCCTCAAGGCAGGAAGCATAACCGCACAAGAACCAGCTCCCAGTGCATCAGTGAACCCCACCCAATAGCTCAACAGATCAAACAAATGGCAGTAGAAACCAGAGAACAACAGTCATTGTAATATGAAAGTAACCAAAGAAGAAAAACAGGGATAGGTAAAAAATCTCCCAGAGGACTCCACAAGATCAGCAGATAAGTCAAGATCACAGTCCATTGTGTCACAAAGTAACAAACCATTTCAAGAGACCATCTCTTATGAACATTCCCGATCAGAGAGGAAAGCAATCAGGTCAGCTGGAGAATCAAATGATTGTGCCTTATTGACAGATGACCCGAATTCTAGTTGGGTAGAGGAGACCATACCGCGCGCCCAGAGCCTGCAGACTCGGCCTTAGGGCCAGAAAGGCCTTCTTCTTTGCTACGGTCATTTTGGTGAGATCCAGAACAAAAGGTAAGAAATGACCTTTATATGTCACCAGGGCCTTAGTACGGGCTGTCGACAGAATCTCAAGTAGTTGGGGGTATCGCAGCAACTTGAATATAATCAGTGTTGGATATTTAGAATTCTGCAGAGGCTGCAAGGGAACCCGATAAGCTCTTTCGATTTCAAATGGCATCGAAAATTGCATAGCGAGGCAGACAGGACTCGTTGAGGTAAGAAAAGAGATATCACGACTTTCCATACCTTCAGGACCAACTAATATGCGGATATTATTGCAGCAATTCCGACTCACCATATTTTCAAGATCCCATTAGAATTGCTCAATTTTCCACACAGTGTGTGGTAGAGGCTCCACTTGTAAAGATAGTTATGCAGTTTTCTGTTCCAAATGGTCTTGAAAAACTGAGATACGCTGTGAAAGAGACGATACCTTGGAGCAAATCACCACAGTGTTTTCGATGTTAGATTGGAGCATTTCTTTGAGCAGTTTAAGCTCATCTAAAACTAAACCCGCAGATTCCATGACTTTGGCCTATATCACTTTCTCCGGGGTCAGAGGATCTTGCTTAGTCCGTTTTGCATCTGCAGCGACTGCAAAAGCACCCTCAGTTTTCCCAGGCTTAGAAGCAGACATTGCACTTCATAGACAACCAGAAGGTGGATTTAAAAAGACCAAGAAATTGGGTGATATTACCCGATTCTTCAGTGGATCATAGAGATTTTAGCAATTAGGTAGCCATCTTGTAACTGCGCTAGAGCGCCCCTCCTAGTATGCCAGCAGTACTAATAAAAATGGTTTGAGATTATTCAATTGGTAGTTAAGCAAACAGAAGACAGCCCTCTTTTTTCCTAGATTCTTTCCTTTTTTGAGGAAAAAGAACCTATTTGCATTGTTTTTTAAATCTTATATTTAACCACACCCATTCCTATGAACTTAAATTAACCATAAAAATGAAACTGGAAAAGCAAAACTGCTTTGTTGGTGCTTAAAAGAACTCCAGTTAAGAATCATCCCTTAGATAAGGGATAGGCAATTCCGGTCCTTGAGGGTCGCAAACCAGTCAGGTTTTTAGGACTAATGAATACGCATGAAACAGATTTGCATATAATTAAGGCAGAGTATGCAAATCTCTCTCATTCATATTCATTAGGGATATCCTGAAAACCCGACTGGTTTGCAGCATTCGGGGCCCAGAATTTCCTACCCCTGCCTTAGATTCATGAAAGGTATAACAAAAGCATTAAGAACAGGAAGATGGGAGTCCGGGAGGAGAGACTGAGAGTAGGACTCCGAATCGGGGGGTGCCTGTTGAGACTGACCTTGCCGAGGGAGGTGAGAGAACCCGGAACACCTTTCTCGCTTGTTGGGAGCTCGGCAGGGGGAGGTGCCCCAGTGACATCATTGCTGCGCGTCTCCAGATAAGTTTGGACGGCAGACGCGGGAATTTGGAGTCCGGGAAAAGAGACTGAGAGTAGGACTCCGAATCGGGGGGTGCCTGTTGAGACTGACCTTGCCGAGGGAGGTGAGAGACCCCGGAACACCTTTCTCGCTTGTTGGGAGCTCGGCAGGGGGAGGTGCCCCAGTGACATCATTGCTGCGCGTCTCCAGATAAGTTTGGACGGCAGACGCGGAAATTTGGAGTCCGGGAGGAGAGACTGAGAGTAGGACTCCGAATCGGGGGGTGCCTGTTGAGACTGACCTTGCCGAGGGAGGTGAGAGACCCCGGAACACCTTTCTCGCTTGTTGGGAGCTCGGCAGGGGGAGGTGCCCCAGTGACATCATTGCTGCGCGTCTCCAGATAAATTTGGAGGGTAATCGGCGCTCAGCCGCCGTCGGCGCGCTGCCGGCGAAGGCTAGAAGGCTCCTAGACTCTTCAGGATATTCCCCTAATTTTGGACTCTCTTTCACTCTCTTCTTCTTAAATACTTATATGCTGGTTTAATCAGGGGAGTGTAAACCGTCATAGTTTTGTTTAGGCACTAAGTTGCTATGCCACATACCAAACGCAAAGGTAGGGTAAGGCAGGAAGCCTCAACCCCTGTATACCCATCCTTGGTTCAAACAACAATGACTGGTTTCCTTTTAGCAGAAAAAGAACCCCTGGAGAGTCCCATTGGAGGTGGGGAAAGAGAGCAATCTACCCCCCCCCCCCCCCCCCGGGAGAAGTCAGTCTAAGTCCCAGGGCGCCAATGACACCTATTCCCCCTGGTAGCACTGCAAACAATCCAGATCTAGGTTTCATTCCTTCACGGAATGCGTTAGGACAGGAAACCCTGATTGAGGAAGTATCAGGATTGAATACTGCAGTGCAAAGAAGGGAGGGAGGAAATGAACTCCCCCTACCTAGGGTTGGAACTAATGGAGAAGGAGTCTCCACTATGAGAAGTGACTCAGACTCTTCCTCAGGGGATAGCAGTAGACAGGACCTTAATGGGCAGCAAATAACATCTTCGAGTCCACAAATATTGCTAGGACAGGCTACTAATGTGACTATGGATACGATTTGGCAAGTCATTGTGATTTTGCAGAAGAATATCCAAAGTCTAAATGGTAATATTAGGGACATGCAAATGTCCTTAATAAATTTGACTCCAACAGTCACTGGTCAGACAGAATCAATAAAAAAAGGTAGAAGAAGACATTAAACAAATTAAAACAACTCAATTTTCTATAATTCAGGGAGAAATGATTCTACAAAAAAAAGTTGAAAATATAGAAAACTCGATTAGATACAATAATTTGAGAATTATTAACTTCCCAATGTGTAAAATGATGTCTGCGAAAGAACAATTGAAGAATTATTTTTCAGAAGTACTTCTATTACCATTGGATCAGTTTCCCATAATAATGAATGCATATTTTGTTAGTTGGAATAGTAATGTGGTACCAGAACAAGGAGGAAATGACACCTCCTTAAATGTAACTGATTTAATAGAATCATCCCTCAGCACCCAAGTTGAAAAAAGGGGCACGTTATTGGTCAAATTTTTTGATGTTATGCAAAGGGAAAAAATTTTAAAGTTGTACTTGGCCAAACGAAATTCTTTTTACTTGGGACAGCGGGTATGGATCTACCCTGATCTTTCTAAAGAAACACAGAGAAGGAGGAAAAAGTTTTTCTCATTGATAAGTCAGGCCAGAACTTTTGGTTATCAAGCACTAATGAGATTCCCATGTAAATGTATACTATATGCTGAAGGAGTAAGATATGTGTACTTTGAACCTGCTCACCTAGAAAGGTTCTTGGAAGCTCGCCGTAATCCTGAGGCAGTATCTGATGTCACTCAATAAGTTGGGAAAGATTATTATTTTCTGCTAAACCCCAGATATTAATTATGATATAATATTGTTAAAACATTTGCTCAAGTATAGGACCCCCTAAGTTCTTGTATGGTTAAAGGAGAGGAATATGTGAAAATTCTTTTTTTTTTTTTTTCTTATTTGGTTACTGAAGGAATGTATGACTTTAATTACTTGATTTTTCTTTCCTCTCTATATTGTTTGACTTAAAATGGAATGTATAATTCTTGGAAAAGATAAATAAATAAATAAATAAATAAATAATAAAAAAAAAAAAAAAAAAAAAAAAAGAACAAGGAGATATGTACAGCCTCAACCTGGTTTAAATAAATAAGTTAGTGTCAACTACATTTCCTCCATTTTTTTCATTCTTGGAGATATTAAAACTCTGGCATTTCTTCTCATGCTGCAAACAATTATTTGGGCAAGCTTTGTCACATGACAATTCTAGCACATCATTTTTCCTACCTTCAAATTTTGTTGAATCAAGGCCAATATGAATAAAGCTTTCTGCTTTATTTCATGCTTACTACATGCCAGAACTATGACTTGAAGCAAATCTACTATGACAGACTCCATGCTTGTGACCTGTAGCACAATTATGTAAGCATTTATCCACACATGCACCCAACAGGTATCATGGTATAAGTTACATGTGTTTATCAAGTCAAAACTTCTTCTAAATGTCTTTTTTTTTTTTTTTTTTTTTTTTTTAAGAGAAAGAAGAAAGCTTTCTATCTCTAGATAATTCTACAGAACCAAAAAAAAAATTATTCCTGACTTTAAATATGGCATATGTTTATTTTTAAGGAATTTTTAGCCAAACCATATGCCTATATGACCTGCCTTTCAAACACAGTCATAATTCTGCTCCAGTCTCTCACACCATTATACTATCACAGAAAGCTTGAACCTGAAGTGCCACTGCATTTTGATTTTAATGTAGAGAGAATCCCAAAACTGTGCCTTAATAACAGGCATTAGAGTATGAGGTCAGAGTATAGAAGGAGTGGTAGAAGGGTGGAAGTGTCATGAGTTTAACAAAATTCCTGTGCCCTCATTCTTTAGGTCTCTCTCTCTAAGGGCAGAGGTTCTTCCATGGGATGTCTCTGGCTAAGAGAGTGGTCTCTCCAAGGGAAGATGACTATCAATCTTGCCTCCTTGGGAAGGTGGCTGGGGTTCAAGGCTGTAGTACCCAAGCCTTCAAGATTAAGGACGTTTTGCCTTGAGGTCCAAAAGGCTGGTGTTCCTGAGATTTCTGAAGATCTAAGGAAGAGGTTTCCAAGAAAAAGAGTGTTAAGCCCTTGTTCCAGTTCTATCTAGGATAATTTTGCCTTTGTGGGAATGAGAGTGAAGACCGATTTACAAAGGAGACATTCAAGAGCTGATGCCTAAAGAGAAGCATCAGCTCCAGAGCTCTTCAGTTCTCAGAGGGAATTCCAGATATCTACTGGAATACAGAGAAGAGAGCTGCATCTATATAAGCAGGTACCAGTGGATAATACCCAGGGAGGGTGTGCCTGGCCCACAGTACCTATCTGCCAGGGTGTGCCACTTTGCTGTTGCATGAGACTGATTTCCTTTTGAACTTGTGCATTAGTCTTAGTGTAGCCACGTTTGATGTGGATTTTGTTTTCCTGCAGTCAAGTTTACAGTAAAGGATTTATTTTTTAATATCAGTTTCAATGTGGCGTGTCATGCTGTCATGGCCTGTTCCGCAGGAGATGAAGAGTAGGTACAGTGTCTAGGCAAGGACATACTTCGGATGGGCCAGGTGGTGAAGAGTCACAATCTTCTGCCTGAAGCAGCTGCCATTCTCAATGGGCTAAGCCTTTGGGTACAGATGGCTGCCAGGATTTCCCAGGTGGAAGCAGGACCCAGGAAAGACCAAAGACCAGGTTCCAGAGCAAGAACTAGGAATTGAGCTTATTTGACTTTCTCTTGCTCCTTATGTGCTTTGTGGAGACTCAAGTTTTGTCAGTGTTGCCTATCTACAATTTATTCTGTGACTCTTTAGCCTGTTCCAGTTCAAGCTGGACTTGCATATGCATCTCTGTTAAGGCATTTACCTGTGTGCCACTAGAGCAGTGGTATGCAAATTTTCTCTCATGCATATTCATTGTGGATATCCTGAAAACCCGACTGGCTGGGAGGGGTCCCCAGGACAGGGTTGAGAACCTCTGCACTAGAGGAACCCTGGACTGATGGGCCTCCTCCAAGTAGAAGCAAGGGTGGATACCATAGCTTATGCATAATAGGGAGGCTTTAAATGCTGAGTGCTTGGAATTATTATATGCAAATTCTGCTATATGGAGTAACTGTGCCCATTTTGTGTGATGACAATTACAGAAGCAGGAAAGAAAATGCTCTAGAGTCTGATTTAGCTAGTCTGTCTGCCAATCAGATTGCAGGTGATATGCTGATGACAAATGGAATTGAACATCTAGAAGTTTAGTTATCTCCCTCCAGAAGCATGCAATAAACTTTAAGCCACAATCGGAAGTGTTATGAGACAATAGACCATACATATGCATTACTTCTCATATTAGCAAATCTGTTTCACGGGAAGAGGGAAGATCCATATTGGCTATTAAATAGGCCATCTTAGTAAATGGATCCGCCACCACCAGAATTGTGGCATGCCCTTGTGTAGGTGGTAAATCGCTAATGAAGTCTATTTAAACTCATTCCCATGGTCTCGAGTGTAATGGTAAGAGTAATCCAGGAGAACAATGACGCAGTACCTTGTTCCAGGCACATACTTCCTAAGAGGTGACAAAATTATGTTACATCTCAGTTCTATCCGAGCTGCCAAAATTCATGAGTAACTAGTTCCTTGGTTTTGCGACAAGAAGAATGATCTGCCAAAAGAAAGACACGACAGCTTCAAAGGCCCATCAAACGTGAGGTGCTCTCAAATACATAGAGTCAATCCTTTCTAAAAAGAAAGGTTTCTTGCCAGCTCCAAACAGTATCCTTCACCCCCTTTTCCAGCTCCTTCAGCCAAGCCTGTGCAAACTCATCTTCCTGCAGGTTTCCACATATTACGTCCATTAGAATAGAATTCCTGGGGTGAGGGGATGCTAGAGAGCCAGTCCCATGATGGCAGCATAGTTTTTTTATTTTTTTCTCCCTGGACTACTTTTCTATTTTTCATCTCTCTTATGTTCACACTGATGGGGCACTAATGGTTTGACCACCTCATCTGTACTCATGGAAGTCATTAATCCATTTTTTTTCCTCTTCATTTCTTCTCCTTGCTAGACCACACTGCCACATGGAGGTCTGCCTGTATTGGAATATGTATGAATGTGAGGCCTGAATTGTCACAGCACTACCACCTAGTATGTGGTTTACAGCAGAGCTCCTGATGATCTATTTGCCCACACAGAGACCTTTCCTGCTGTGTGTCACTTGTGTGGGGATATAATCTTCATACAATACTGCCATTTGATAACATGCTGGACGAGTGCTCTCCTTTATCAGGTCTGCACTCCTCGGGAGCACTGGGCTTGAGTGGGGCCCTGGAGTTTCGACAGAGCTGATAAATTGAAAGTATGTTTTCTTGCTGAATTCCATAGTTTTGGTGTCTCCTTTTGTTTTTTTCAAAGCACAGCATTGCCTACATAATGTTGATGTGTTGCTCCCTGCTTACTGCTATCTACATGCATTTTTACTGTCTCTAAGTTGGAACAGATTTATTTCAAGCTGAACCAGCCTCTCAAAATAAGGTTTTACTGTGTTCATTTGCTTCATATTGGTTAAAAAATGTTTTTTTCACAAGGACTGGCTTTCAGTATTGTTATAACTGTAACTGATACTTGTGCCTAATTTTTTCAGACCCTGGACATTTTTCTCTGGCTGAGGCTTTCTGCCCTTTTCTTGACTTGGATAGTTGAAGTTTCTCAAACATCTCTGACCCTAATATTTTTGTGGTTTTTCTTATCTGTTGATTGAATCTAAACTCTCTTACAATGCTACGTTAGCCATATAAAGCAGATCTCCAAAGAGGTCTTCTCTTCTACCCAGCAAACCTGCTAAGATGGTAACCTCCAAATCAGTAGTGGACCCAAAATAGGGCCCAGACATTACAGTGGCCAAATCCGTGATCACTGAACTAGTAAATGAAATCAAATTCCTAAGATCTGATATTAATACTGTTATTTCTTATCAAAAGGAAGAAATTAAGTTCTGAGAGAGAAGGTTTCTTTGAACAAAGTCCATATTGGGGACCAGATTGACTCAACTATGGATCGTTATAAAAAAATAATGAAGAAGGTTGAAAAGGCCACAAGGGAGTTTAAGGAGTATTAAGATAATTTGGAGAATCATCAGAGCAGAAACATCAGAGTGATTGGTGCTGCAGAAAATGATACTCCAGAAAACACCATAAGCTTCTGAATGAACTATTCAGAGCTTGTATACCCTGATTCGTGGATTACTTTATGAAATTTGATAGCGCGCACAGAACTGGACAGCTACAGATGAAAAGGCAAAAATTCCCTAGAACCATTGTTGCATAACACTATTATGAGAACAAACTCTTTTCAGTATGGGGTGCAGTAAAGAAGGAATGTTGTTTAAGGGGGCAAAGATCAAAATAATTCAAAATCTCTCTCTTTATTTTCCATTTTTCTTTTCTTTCATATTTTACATGGAATTGGGGTATAGTACTCATTTAAGGCCTTATTTTCCAAAAGTATCGCATGCGGTAAGGGACGTTTCGCACGCGAAATGTCCCTTTTTGTGTGTGATACCAAAATGGGGGTGGAGTCGGCCCAGGAAGAGGAGGAGTCGGAGCGTCACCGTGGCCGACTCCACGATGACGGTGCTCACAGCGAAAAAGTAAGTGCCTTTTCACTGCCTATTTCCCTCCCAATAGCTACACCTCCTATGGTGGTGCTATTGGGTGCGAAACCGGTAGCGATTGCACCGCGACGGTGCGATCGCTGCCGGCTAGCGCAGGCCCGCCCCCCGTTTCGGCCCCCCACCCCTCATCTTTTAAAGTATCGCAGATCTGTGATACTTTAGAAAATGAGGCCCTAAGTCACTCTGTTATCTTCATTTATTTTATGCTTTTTCTTTTTGTCTCTTGGATTCTCTCTCATTGATTGGTCAAGAGAGGTAATATCCAGCGTAGCTCTCTGCTTCAACGGCAGGGGAGAAAGACTGATAATTCATGCATATCCAGCATAGCTCTCTGCTTCAACGGCAGGGGAAATGAAGAAAAGTGGATCTATATACAGACAACAACCAACAAGGACTGAATTACATAGTCTGGGTACACAAATAAGCATGGGTGTAGCTTGCTTATTGCGGCGGTTACTATCCCTAACTAATTAAGCTAGATATTTCACTTAGATGCAGTTCCAACACTGTTCTCTACATTAATGGTGGGGGTGGAAGGGAAAAAGAACCAAAAGGTTACTAAGGGCCAAGAGTAAAAGATAAGTAAGAGGAAAAAAAATGCAAAACCTTGCTGGGCAGACTGGATGGGCAGTTTGGTCTTCTTCTGCCGTCATTTCTGTGTTTCTATGTTTCTATATGAAATTTTGTAGTTGTTCTTTCTTTACCTGATCATTTTGTTCCTAATTTTTTTTTTGATTCCTCTTTATCTCCATTTCTTCCTCGCGCCTTCCTTAAATTTATGACTGTCTAGGGGTATTGAACTTTGGCAAGAGTTGGGCATGGTTTGAGGTGATCCATTTTTTTCTTCCTGGATTTGGGTTACAGTTTGGTGTTGCATCAATAGTGTTTCTCTAGGTATTTAGGTGTGTTTGGAGGCATTTTATTGGGAACGTTTGAGTACTTTGCTTATTTGTTCTAGTTATATATTTTCTTTTTCAATTTGTTATTGGTACCACTACCATTACCAGCGATAGTTTTGCATTTTTTTCTATCCCTAATGGATTTGAGTTTTCTTGTGGTTCACTGAAAGTAAAGGGGCTGAATTTACCAGCTAAGCAAAACATATTTCTCAGAGAAACACTTAGAAATAAGGTTTGGGTTTACATTATACAGGATACTCACTTTAAAATTGATAGGGAGTTTCCCATTAAAAGCAAGCATATTACTTCATCTTTTTTTTTTTTTTTGCATTGACTACAGTTAAAATGGGGGAGGGTATAAGCATATTTGCCATGTACATTCCTCCTATTATTTGTTAAGTAAAGAGAGGTCCAAAAGGGCATTATATTTTTCTTAAAGGTAAGGTGGCAAGATGCCCCAACAGTTGGCCTCTATTTATTCTCCAGTTATTAATCAGACTGAATTTATTTCTTATTGTTTCTCTACATAAGAACATAAGAAATTGCCATGCTGGGTCAGACCAAGGGTCCATCAAGCCCAGCATCTTGTTTCCAACAGAGGCCAAACCAGGCCACAAGAAGCTGGCAATTACCCAAACACTAAGAAGATCCCATGCTACTGATGCAATATATTCCCTAAGTAAACTTGATCAATAGCAGTTAATGGACTTCCAAGAACTTATCTAAACCTTTTTTGAACCCAGCTACACTAACTGCACTAACCACATCCTCTGGCAACAAATTCCAGAGCTTTATTGTGCGTTGAATGAAAAAGAATTTTCTCCGATTAGTCTTAAATGTGCTACTTGCTAACTTCATGGAATGCCCCCTGGTCCTTCTATTATTCGAAAGTGTAAATAAGCAACTTACATCTAATCGTTTAAGACCTCTCATGATCTTAAAGACGTCTATAATATCCCTCCTCAGCCATGTCTTCTCCAAGCTTAACAGCCCTAACCTCTTCAGCCTTTCCTCATGGGGAGCTGTTCCATCCCCTTTATCATTTTGGTTGGCCTTCTCTGTACCTTCTCCATCACAACTATATCTTTTTTGAGAGGCGGCAACCGGAATTGTACACAGAATTCAAGGTGCGGTCTAACTATGGAGCGATATAGAGGCATTATGACATTTTTCATTTTATTAACCATTCCCTTCCTAATAATTCCTAACATTGTTTGTTTTTTTGACTGCTGCAACAATGAGCTGACAATTTTAAAGTATTATCCACTATGATGCCTAGATATTTTTCTTCGGTAGTAGTTCCTAATATGGAACCTTATATCGTGTAACTACAGCAAGGGTTATTTTTCTCTATATGCAACACCTTCCACTTGTCCACATTAAATTTCATCTGCCATTTGGATGCCCAATCTTCCAGTCTTGCAAGGTCCTCCTGTAATGTATCACAATCCGTTTGTGATTTAATTACTCTGATTAATTTTGTATCATCTGCAAATTTGTTAACCTCACTCGTCGTATTCCTTTCCAGATCATTTATATATATATATATATATATATATAGCAATCAAAAAACTATTGGCAATACCGTCTCTACCTGTGCTATAAATAATATATATGTCAAAAAAAAACCCTTACATTGACAAATGTATGGGAAACAACTAGCACTTATGTGTATTCAAAAAATATTTCAAAATGAATTATTACTTAAGAAGGATCATTTCTTTATTAATAAGTTACTCACCTATCACAATTACACACATTAAATTGTAACATATCACAAAAGAAATATACACATTCATTAAAATTGGCATAGAATCCTCTATAGTGTATCCCTCAGTGCTCACCTACTTCTTACCTCGATCTTACCCTAAACGGACCTTGTACATCCTAATCCCATTGATGTTAATTTAGGTCTTAGTTGTTGAATACACCTCTTACATCAAGAACCTCATATATGAATCTTAAATAATGGGATTAGGATGTACAAGGTCCGTTTAGGGTAAGATCGAGGTAAGAAGTAGGTGAGCACTGAGGGATACACTATAGAGGATTCTATGCCAATTTTAATGAATGTGTATATTTCTTTTGTGATATGTTACAATTTAATGTGTGTAATTGTGATAGGTGAGTAACTTATTAATAAAGAAATGATCCTTCTTAAGTAATAATTCATTTTGAAATATTTTTTGAATACACATAAGTGCTAGTTGTTTCCCATACATTTGTCAATGTAAGGGGGTTTTTTTGACATATATATATATATATATATATATATATATATATATATATATAGAAAAGCACTGGTTCAAGTACATGTCCCTGAGGCACTCCGTTTACCCTTTTCCGCTGAGAAAATTGACCATTTAATCCTACTCTCTGTTTCCTGTCTTTTAACCAATGTGTAATCCACGAAAGGACATCGCTTCCTATCCCATGATTTTTTAGTTTTCTTAGAAGCCTCTCATGGAGGACTTTGTTAAATGCCTTCTGAAAATACAAATACACTACATCTACCAGTTCACCTTTATCCACATGTTTATTAACCCCTTCAAAAAAAATGAAGCAGATTTGTTAGGCAAGACTTCCCTTGGGTAAATCCATGTTGACTGTGTTCCATTAAACCATGTCTTTCTATATGCTCTACAATTTTGATCTTTATAATAGTTTCTACTATTTTTCCATGCACTGAAGTCAGGCTCACTGGTCTATAGTTACCCAGATTGCCCCTGGAGCCTTTGATCTTAGGTCCTTTGCTGAGGGCAGAAAAAATCAAATCAAATTAAAATCCACACCTATAATCATTCTCCTACATTAGATAAACTGGTCCAATTTCTAAAGACCAAGATGTAATGCCCTACTTTTTGAATAGTTGTCAAACAACTAGGGGTGTGTATTCATTTCCTACGTATTTGTAATCCGCAACGTATAGGGCCATATTCGTTGTATTCGTGGGGAAGCAAAAAGTATTGCGATTCCCCACGAATACAACGAATCTTCACTAAATTATTCGGCCGTCTAAAGAGGCAAATTTAAACAAACCCCCACCCTCCTGACCCCCCCAAGACTTACCAAAACTCCCTGTTGGTCCAGCTGGGGGTCCGGGAGCCATCTCCTGCACTCACCCCCTCGGCTGCCAGTATTCAAAATGGCATCAATAGACTTTGACCTTACTATGTCACAGGGGCTACCGGTGCCATTGGTCATCCCCTGTCTCATGGTAGGAGCAATGGATTGCCAGCTCCCGGACCCCTGCTGGACCACCAGGGACTTTTGGCAAGTCTTGGGGGACCCTCCTGACCCCCACAAGACTTGCCAAAAGTCCCTGGTTGTCCAGCGGGGGTCCGGGAGCGACCTCCTGCACTCTGGCCATTGGCTACCAGTATTCAAAATGGCGCCGATAGCCTTTGCCCTCACTATGTCACCTTGTGAGAGGGGCTGACCAATACTGCCAGCAGCAGCACACTTTGGAGAGTTAATGTTGGCCTCATTCCTCCCTTTACAATTCTTCAGAATGCTGCTTCTACCATCAACACTCTCTCCATTTCCTCCTTGGTCTATGCAACCCATGCATGTCCTGACATTCCTTACACTATGAGCAGAAATAACATCAGAAGCACCAGAGGTTACAAACTCAGCTTGACATGTGTGGCAGGAGCAGTAAGAAGGCTGCTGCTATAGGACAGCCTAGGAATGCCTTCATTAACAGCATTTGCACCCTCTGTTCCTTAGCCTAACCATTCAGGGATTTGTTTCCTCATTGTTTGAACTAGGTTTTAGGTAAGTTTCTTATGTTGATTTCTGTTCAGTTTACTTAACTTTGTTATTTCTGATTAATTTTCTATTGATGTATATGCTGTTTATGGTATATTTATTGCAAGACTCCTGATGCAGGGTGCCATATAAAAAAACAAATTTCCCTCTTCTTTTTCAAATGTGACATACTACTCAAGTATGCCCCCCCCCCCCCCCCAAATCTTTGGCTTTAGCTATCCTAAATTACTCAGTAAGCCTTTTTATGAAAATTATATTGTTGTGATCCTGCCTGTTATACACCCTTCCAACTACCAGATGTCCCCATGGAGCTATCCCTACTCTTGCTCCAGTCATAGCCTCGGAGGTCCCAAGACTCAGCAGGGCTCAACCTATTTAACCCTGCCTCTCAATAAGCTCAGTGCTTTGTCATTAAGTCTCCTCAGCTCTCTACTTGGTCCTGTCCTGCTTTGGACTACTCTCTGGCCTCGGGGCCTTCCAGGCTTCCTTTGCTTTGCCTTGTGGACTTCCCAGGCCTTCTGCTTTTACCTTCCCCTGTGGCCTTCTCAGGCCTTCTACTCTAGTATTGCCCTATGTCCTCTTAGGCCTTCTGCTCTAGCCTTGCTCTGTAGCCTTTCAGGCCTTCCGCTCTAGCCATCTCAGACCTGCTTTCTAGCCTGTTGCCTCCAGGCTTTTGTTTTCCTTGTTTTGTTTAGTCCTGTCCTTATCATTCCCTGTCCTGTTCTGTAGGTTCCAGAGTTCCATGCTTAACTGCACCCTGTTTCAGAGTTCAGTCCTGCACTGTCTTAAGATTCCAGTCTTGACTTGCCTCAGTCTCCAGACCTGCACTGCCTGCACCTCTACTTCAACCATTGTCTATGTCTTGATAGCTGCCAGAACCCAAGGGTCCAACCTACAGGGAAGGTGGCTGGTATAGGCCAAATATCCTCCAACTCTGTGTCTGTCCTGAAGTCCTGGACTGCACCTATGTGGGTTCACCAGCCCTAGCCAGGCCCTCAGCCATAACATATATACTGCATAATTAGTAGGGATGTGAATCGTTTTAGGACGATTAAAATTATCGTCCGATAATTTTAATATCGTCTTAAACCGTTATGGAACACAATACAATAGAGATTCTAACGATTTATCGTTATAAATCGTTAGAATCGTGAGCCGGCACACTAAAACCCCCTAAAACCCACCCCCGACCCTTTAAATTAAATCCCCCACCCTCCCGAACCCCCCCCCCCAAATGACTTAAATAACCTGCGGGTCCAGCGGCGGTCCGGAACGGCAGCGGTCCGGAACGGGCTCCTGCTACTGAATCTTGTTGTCTTCAGCCGGCGCCATTTTCCAAAATGGCGCCGAAAAATGGCGGCGGCCAGAGACGAACACGATTGGACGGCAGGAGGTCCTTCCGGACCCCCGCTGGACTTTTGGCAAGTCTTGTGGGGGTCAGGAGGCCCCCCCAAGCTGGCCAAAAGTTCCTGGAGGTCCAGCGGGGGTCAGGGAGCGATTTCCCACCGCGAATCGTTTTCGTACGGAAAATGGCGCCGGCAGGAGATCGACTGCAGGAGATCGTTCAGCGAGGTGCCGGAACCCTCGCTGAACGACCTCCTGCAGTCGATCTCCTGCCGGCGCCATTTTCCGTACGAAAACGATTCGCGGCGGGAAATCGCTCCCTGACCCCCGCTGGACCTCCAGGAACTTTTGGCCAGCTTGGGGGGGGCCTCCTGACCCCCACAAGACTTGCCAAAAGTCCAGCGGGGGTCCGGAAGGACCTCCTGCCGTCCAATCGTGTTCGTCTATGGCCGCCGCCATTTTTCGGCGCCATTTTGGAAAATGGCGCCGGCTGAAGACAACAAGATTCAGTAGCAGGAGCCCGTTCCGGACCGCTGCCGTTCCGGACCGCCGCTGGACCCGCAGGTTATTTAAGTCATTTGGGGGGGGGGTTCGGGAGGGTGGGGGATTTAATTTAAAGGGTCGGGGGTGGGTTTTAGGGGGTTTTAATGTGCCGGTTTTGCGATTTTACGTTTTTTCGATTTTTCACGATTTTTCACGATATTTTACCCCCCCAAACGGCAACAATACGATTCCCTCCCCCTCCCAGCCGAAATCGATCGTTAAGACGATCGAGGACACGATTCACATCTCTAATAATTAGTACAAGAACTCTCAATGTATGATTTTAAATTTCTTTTGCAGTAACTATTGATTGTTAAATGTGTAGACTATATTGGTCACTTGGTCTGTATCTGCTGTCACCTACCATGTTAAAAGTACTGTTTCATATAAGTTCATCCTTTTCCTGCTTTGTGATTCCCTAATCCTGACAAGCCTGGACTAGTGTAACTCACTGATGTTAGGCCTACCCAAAGCAAACACACAACCTCTACAAGTCCTTCTAAACGTGGCAGCCAGAGTCCTGGCTGGTAACAAAAAAACAGACCACATCACCCCTGTCCTAAAATCTCTGCACTGGCTCCCCATAGACAAAAGGATTGAATTTAAAGCGCTAACCATGCTACATAAAACCATATATTTATTTATTTAAATGCTTTTATATACCGGTATTCGTAGGGACATCATACCAGTTCACATTTGAACAAAAGGATGAAAATACATGTTAACAGGGGAGAAAAACTGGGAGGGGGTAAAACTGAAAGAACAGCATGGAAGGCAACAGTACATAAACAACAACAAGAAGAAGTATAACTTGACGGAAGCCTTGACTTAAGGAGAGAGTTGTTTTGATTTAGAGGTACATGGGGAGGCTGGCGGGGGGGGGGGGGGGGGGGGGTAGGATTATTCCGGGTAGGCTTGTTTGAATAACCAGGTTTTTAACTTTTTCTTAAATTTGAATGTGCATGGTTCGAGGCAAAGAGTCGGGGGAAGGGAGTTCCAGAGGGACGGACCGGCAATTGAAAAGGCACGGTCGCATGTGGATGAAAGGTGGGCTGTTTTCAGAGAGTGTACAATTAAGGTGCCTTTATTGGTGATTCTGGTGGGTCTGGTCGACCAGTGAGGGATAAATGGAAGGTTGAGCCAGTTGGAGATGTGCACATGGAGGGATTTGTGCACAATGCTCATAGCTTTGTAGTGGATACAGGAAAGGATCGGGAGCTAATGTAGCTCTTTAAGGATGGGTGTGATATGTTCGCATTTGCGAGTATTTGAGAGGATGCGGGCCATTGCATTTTGTAGCATCTGCAATGGTTTTATCGTAGAGTAGGGGAGACCTAGAAAAAGGGCGTTGCAGTAGTCTAGTTTGGTGGGGATAGTGGTTTGGATCACTGTCCGAAAGTCTTGAGCATATAGTAATGGTCTCAGTTTTTTTAGGACATTCAGTTTGAAAAAGCCTTCCTTGAGAATGGAGTTAATGTATTTCTTCATGCTTAGTTGTTGATCGAGGACTCCCCCCAGATCTCTCACATAAGGTTGAGCAGTGGTGATATTTAGTTTGGGGTCGTTGGAAAGGGGTGGTGAGGGGGGAGATTGGGAGGAAATAAGCAGGAACTCAGTTTTGTTCATATTGAGAGCCAGGTGGAGGTCAGTAAGCAGGGAGTTGATAGCTGACAGGCAGTTCTCCCAGTGATTTAGAGCGTCTGAGATGGAGTTGTGGATTGGTATAATGATTTGCACATCGTCTGCATACAAATAAAATTTTAGTTTAAGGTCGGTGAGGAGCTGGCATAGGGGGATGAGGTAGATGTTCAAAAGGGTTGATGAGAGTGATGAGCCTTGTGGGACACCATGTTGTAGGGGGTGAGAAGCAGAAATGGATTCTCCAAGTTTTATGGAGAACTTCCTGTTTGAGAGATAGGATTTGAACCAGGCAAGAGCAAGGCCTGAAATGCCAATGTGTTCAAGGCGGGATAGGAGGAGGTTATGGCTGATGGTGTCAAAGGCTGAGGAGATATCAAGGAGGGCAAGGAGGTAGCTATGACCAAGGCCTATTCCTCTGAGAAGGTGGTTGGATAGGGAGAGGAGTAACGATTCAGTGTTAAAGTGCTTCCGGAAGCCGAACTGGGAGACATGGAGGATCTCATGATTTTCAATATATTCCATGAGTTGAGAATTAACAACTCTTTCCATTAGCTTGGCAATAAGAGGGAGGTTGGAGATAGGGCGGAAATTGGTGGGATCTTCGGGATCTAGTGACGGCTTCTTTAGAAGGGGTTTGACTACTGTGTGCTTGAGTGTGTCAGGGACAGAGGCTTGCGAAAGAGAGCAGTTGATGATGTCTGCTAAGGCACTGGCTACGGAGTTGGGGATGGCCAGTAGGGCTTTGGAGGGGATGGTATCATTAGGGTGGGAAGAAGGTTTAAGTTTTTTGAGGATGTTTTCAACTTATTCGGGGGAGCTGTGGTCAAGAGTAGTATATGGGAAAGAAATCAAATGGCTAAACGACATAATACACCCACACATTCCACGACGAAATACAAGATCTGCAAACAAAACATTACTAGAAATTCCCCCAGTTACAGCAGCCAAACTCACTACAACCTGTGACAGAGCATTCTCAATGGCAGCCCCTACCCTCTGGAATAAACTCCCAGAAAACATACGACTACAGAGCGACACAAAAACCTTCTGAAAACACCTCAAAACATGGCTATTCCAACAAGCCTACAGAGAAGACATCGGATAAGAAATATATGAACACAGCCATCATCCACCAACTTGCAAATCACGCTAAAACCCTCTTAGCACATAGCCCATCAATGAACTTCATTCAACTCAATACCAATTTCTGAAGCCACTACCAACCCACCCTTCAGAATCCTTCTGTACCTCTTATTTATAACCTTCTACAGTGATCACATACAATCAATTACTCTTTTACACCTTACAATTGTTAAACTTTATTAGGTTTTTATTGTTAAACGTTCCTAAGTATTATTGTTATATGTTCCTATGTATTATTGTTTCACCTGCATAACGTTATATGTACTGTTTGTTCCTACTGTAAACTGTTGTGAAGGCCAGCTCCAAACAACAGTATATAATAGCACACATTAAGAAAGGTGGAAAGCACACATTAAGAAAGGTGGAAAGAAGGCAAAACAATTACCGGCATGGTTAAAAGGGGAGGTGAAAGAAGCTATTTTAGCCAAAAGATCTTAATTCAAAAATTGGAAGAAGGATCCAATAGAAGGAAATAGGATAAAGCATAAAAGTTGGCAAGTTAAATGTAAGACATTGATAAGACAGGCTAAGAGAGAATTTGAAAAGAAGTTGGCTGTAGAGGCAAAAACTCACAGTAAAAACTTTTTAAAATATATCTGAAGCAGAAAGCCTGTGAGGGAGTCAGTTGGACCACTAGATGATCGAGGGGTTAAAGGTTAGAGAAGATAAGGCCTCACAGAAAGATTAAGAACATAAGAAAATGCCATACTGGGTCAGACCAAGGGTCCATCAAGCCCAGCATCCTGTTTCCAACAGTGGCCAAACCAGGCCATAAGAACCTGGCAAGTACCCAAAAACTAAGTCTATTCCATGTTACCATTGCTAATGGCAGTGGCTATTTTCTAAGTCAACTTAATAGCAGCTAATGGACTTCTCCTCCAAGAACTTATCCAATCCTTTTTTAAACACAATTATACTAACTGCACTAACCACATCCTCTGGCAACAAATTCCAGAGTTTAATTGTGCGTTGAGTAAAAAATAACTTTCTCCGATTAGTTTTAAATGTGCCCCATGCTAACTTCATGGAGTGCGCCCTAGTCTTTCTACTATCCAAAAGAGTAAATAACCAATTTCTTTGCTTCAGTGTTTACTGAAGAGGATGTTGGGGAGGTACCCGTAATGGAGAAGGTTTTCATGGGTAATGATTCAGATGGACTGAATCAAATCACGGTGAACCTAGATGATGTGGTAGACCTGATTGACAAACTGAAGAGTAGTAAATCACCTGGACCGGATGGTATACACCCCAGTGTTCTGAAGGAACTAAAAAATGAAATTTCAGACCTATTAGTAAAAATTTGTAACCTATCATTAAAATCATCCATTGTACCTGAAGACTGGAGGATAGCAAATGTAACCCCAATATTTAAAAAGGGCTCCAGGGGTGATCCGGGAAACTAAAGACCGGTTAGCCTGACTTCAGTGCCAGGAAAAATAGTGGAAAGTGTTCTAAACATCAAAATCACAGAACATATAGAAAGACATGGTTTAATGGAACAAAGTCAGCATGGCTTTACCCAGGGCAAGTCTTGCCTCACAAATCTGCTTCACTTTTTTGAAGGAGTTAATAAACATGTGGATAAAGGTGAACCGGTAGATGTAGTATACTTGGATTTTCAGAAGGCATTTGACAAAGTTCCTCATGAGAGGCTTCTAGGAAAAGTAAAAAGTCATGGGATAGGTGGCGATGTCCTTTCGTGGACTGCAAACTGGCTAAAAGACAGGAAACAGAGAGTAGGATTAAATGGACAATTTTCTCAGTGGAAGGGTGTGGACAGTGGAGTGCCTCAGGGATCTGTATTGGGACCCTTACTTTTCAATATATTTATAAATGATCTGCAAAGAAATACAACGAGTGAGACAATCAAATTTGTAGATGAAACAAAATTGTTCAGAGTAGTTAAATCACAAGCACATTGTGATAAATTGCAGGAAGACCTTGTGAGACTGGAAAATTGGGCATCCAAATGGAGATGAAATTTAATGTGGATAAGTGCAAGGTGATGCATATAGGGAAAAATAACCCATGCTATAGTTACACAATGTTGGGTTCCATATTAGGTGCTACAACCCAAGAAATAGATGTAGGCGTCATAGTGGATAACACATTGAAATCGTCGGTTCAGTGTGCTGCAGCAGTCAAAAAAGCAAACAGAATGTTGGGAATTATTGGAAAGGGAATGGTGAATAAAACGGAAAATATCATAAAATGCCTCTGTATCGTTCCATGGTGAGACCGCACCTTGAATACTGTGTACAATTCTGGTCGCCGCATCTCAAAAAAGATATAATTGCGATGGAGAAGGTACAGAGAAGGGCTACCAACATGATAAGGGGAATGGAACAGCTCCCCTCTGAGGAAAGACTAAAGAGGTTAAGACTTTTCAGCTTGGAGAAGAGACGGCTAAGGGGGGATATGATAGAGATGTTTAAAATCATGAAAGGTCTAGAACTGGTATTTATTTATTTATTTCGAAACTTTTATATACCGAAGTATAGCAATCTGCCTTCACTCCGGTTTACATGATAACAACTTATTACATTGGATGAACATTAGGAACAACTTATTACAGTAATTGGACATTGGAATGAGAAACTTATCAATTGAACAACTATTACATTCCAAGAAACATTCTAAAAACAAGAGAATTGAACATTTATAGGAGTGGACCATCAGGTAATTTTAAGCATGTTACGTAATAACTTCAGTACGTCATCGAACATATGGTGCGTTCATCATCTGACATATGGTGCATTTAGCTTTCTCATGTTTGGGTATGTTGGGACTGAGGGAAGAGTCCGATCTCAGTAAGCGGAAGGGGTCAAGACTTTTTATTAACTAGAAAATGCCACATCATTAGGGGACCGTGGATAGGAGAGAATTGTGGATATGTGAGAAATGTAAGAGGAGAACTTTTGAGAAGTTTAGTGTGTATCAAACAGGGAGGGATTATGAGTCAGGAAGATGCAAGTAGCTTAACCAACGCCATCTCTGAAAGTTTTGCTGAATATCCATGTTTTGAGTTCCTTTTTGAAGGATTTAATGTCGCTAAGTGAGCTTAGGTACTGTGGTAAGGAGTTCCATAAGTTGGGTCCTGCGATGGAGAAGGTTCTGTTCCTAGTGTTGGTAAGCTTTGCTAGAGGCAGAGAGGGTATCTCTAGGTGTAATTTGCAAGCGGTTCTGGTCGTTTGTTGAGATTTGTGTTTCTGAATCATGTTATCGAGGGTGGTGTTGTCTGCTTTGTAAATTGCATCATGAACTATTGTTAAAATTTTGAATTCGATTCTTTGCTCGACCGGAGGCCAGTGAAGACTTCTCAGAACAGGGGTGATGTGTTCTGATTTCTTCTTGCCGGTTAGTATTCTGGCTGTGGCGTTTTGTAACAGTTGAAGTGGTTTTAAGGCAGATTTTGGAAGGCCAATCAGGAGTGAGTTGCAGTAATCGAGGCTGTTGAAAATGAGAGATTGCAGCACGGTTTGGAATTCTTGTTGGTGAAAAAGCGGTTTTAGATGTTTCAGGATGTGAAGTTTATGAAAGCCTTCTTTAGTTTTAGTTGCGATGTTCTTTTTTAGGTTAAGTTCATTGTCGATCCAGATACCGAGGTCCTTTGCAGTGTTTTTCAGTTGGATGTTGATGTTATCAATTTGAAGGGAATGCATGGGGTTGTTTGTCCTGAGTTGTTTCTTCCTATGAGGATGCATTCAGTTTTATTCATGTTGAGGCATAACTTTAGTTTGTTCAGCAGGTTTCTAATTGAGATTAGGTGTTTGGCTGTTGTGCTCAGTGCCTCTTCGTTAGTCGTGGTTATCGGGATGAGGAGTTGAATGTCGTCGGCGTACATATAATATGTTTCGCCTAGACGAGGTGGCAGAGTGGGAGTAGGTAGATATTAAAGAGGGTGGCCGAGAGGGCGGACCCTTGTGGTACCCCAGTTTCAAGTGGGAGGGGATTTGATGATTTGTTGTTAATGGTGACCTTGAAGAATCTGTCTTTTAGGAATGATGTGAACCAGTCTAGAGAGTTTTGCTGGAAAGACCAATGCTTGCAAGTCTTGATATCAGGCTTTTGTGGTCTACGGTGTCAAATGCCACAGAGAGATCGAGTAGGATTAGTAGGTGACTTAGTTTGTTGTCGAAACCCCTTATTATTTTGTTTGATAAATTTAAGAGCAGTATTTCAGTACTTCGGTTTTTCCTGAATCCATGTTGTGAGGTATGCAGAATATTGTTCTTCTCTAGGTGTTCATTAAGCTGTATCAGTGCCACTTTCTCAGTCATCTTTGCGAGTAAAGGGAGGTTTGAGACAGGACGGTAGTTATTCAAATCAGCTGGATCTAGGTTCTTCTTTTTTAATATTGGTGTGATTGTTGCAGTTTTTAATTCAGTTGGAAGCTCACCTTCATCTAGTGATTTGTTGATAATAGCAGTTATGGTTGGGGCAATGATGTGCGCCATTTCCTTCAGATCTCGTGTTGGGATTGTATCTAGAACGTGATGCGCTGGGTTGGTTTTTCTTAGCATATTTTCAGCTTCGGTGATAGATATTGGATCGAAATTTGACCAAGGTGTTATGGTGGTTGTGTCAAATTGTTCCTCTGTGGTTAAGGGATTGTTGATGGTGCCAGTTATTTTGCTTATTTTGTTCTTAAAGAACAAGGCCAGGTCTTGGCTTAGATTGTTTGTTTTGGTTGTGGGGGAGTTGTTGTTGTTCTCTTCAATGAGGTTTCTTACGATGTTGAACAGGGAGTTTGAGTTATTTGAGGAGATTTTTATCTTTTGACTATAGTAGTCACATTTGGTGTTCATAATCGTTTTTTTTATAGGTAGCAAGTTGCGTGCGGTATCTTTGTAGGGTTACTGGGCATTTGGATTTTCTCCATTCCTTTTCCATTTTTCTGAGGTTGGATTTCATTGATCTGAGTTGAGAGTTAAACCATGGGTTGTTTTTTTCCTCTGGTTTTTTTTTAGCTGTTTTGTTTTTACAGGGTTTATGTTATTTGCAGTCTGTTCAGTAAGGTGGAGCCAGGATTGTATAGTGTTGCTGATGCTGGACAGGTCTAGTTTAGCAAGTTGTTTTCCGAGCTCTTGTTGGAGTAGGTTGGGTTGGAAGGGAGGTCAGTATTTGAATGATAGTAGATAGTTTGTACTTGTCATGTTGTTGGTTTGTGCTTGTGTCCTGTATTATAAGAGGAAGTGATCCGACCAGGGGACTGGTTTGGATGAAATGGATGTGTCTGAGAAGTAGTGATTGGTGAAGATAAGGTCTAACATGTGACCCGCTTTATGAGTGGAGATGTTCACTTGTTGGTTCAGGTTAAAGCTGGATAGCATGTCTAGCAAGGCTTGGCAGCTTTGTGATCTGGGGTTGGTGTCTGTGTGGAGGTTGAAATCCCCGAATATTATAGTAGGCTTTTTTGTGCTGATGTTAGTTATTAAGAATTCTAAGAGTGGGGATATCTCACTATCTAGAAGCTTGGGAGGGCAATAGACTAGGCATATTTGTAGGAATTCTGAGTCAAAGAGAGCAATTTCGTACTTCTTTGGGAGGTTGTGAGAGATCAATTTCATGGAGAGATTCTTTTTTTATTATAAGAAGTAGTCCTCCTCCTCTGCGAGACTTGCGCGGGATTGAGATTAAGTCGTAGTCATTGTTGGTTAGCTGATTCGATAGTACTTGATCAGTATTTTTAAACCAGGTTTCATTTATGGCAATGAAGTCGGGATTTTTTTCTTGGATTAAATCTGATATTAGCATGAATGTTTTGGTTAAGGATTGAGCGTTTATTAGAAAGAAGGTGAGGTATAATAGGTTTTTTATGTGTTCTTTAAGTGGGATGTTGACCAGGTACCTGTATCTCTTCAGAGGAGTCACGCTGGGGAGGGAAGCCATGATTGAGCTGATTGGTGTTTTTGAAGATCAAATTGCCCTCTGGATTTGATGTCATGGGCTAAGTGATGTTGTGTTATGTATGCTGTATCTTGGAGGACAGTCGATGAACAAGTGTTGTGAGACTCTGGGAGATGGTCTAGTGGGGTGTTGTATATTACCGTAAGGGGGGAATCGTATCATTGCTGGTAGGGCTTCGGATGATAGCAGGTTTTGGCTGAGGTTGGTTCGAAGTAGATGAACAAGAAGATTGTTGGAAGAGATTCTGGTGAGAATTTGGATTAGTGTTGGATGAAATCTGGACGATAACTGGAAGACGTCAGGTTGGGTGTTAGATGAAGTCTGAATGGGAGCTGGATGACATCAGGATGGATGCTGAATGAAGTCAGGATGGGTGCTGGATGACGTCAGGATGGGTGCTGGATGACGTCAGGATGGGTGCTCGATGAGGTCTGTATGGGAGCTGGATGCAGTCAAGGGTGATTGCTTGGTGAAGTCAGGGTACGAGATGGCTGAAGTCTGGATGTGGCCGAATGAGTTCAGGAAGCATTCTGGATGAGATCCGGAGGAGTGCAAGATGATATCAGTATCAAGATATGTACAGGCTATGTAGTTAGTTAGTGGGAGAAGTCTGGGAGAAATCCGGAGTTAGATGGCGGAAGATGAGGACATGAGGCATTGCAGATGAGATGAATGGTTTCTGGAGGGGAGTATGGCGAGTTATGGAGTCAGTAGGCAGGTAGAAAGATGCGAGTAGGCAGCGTGCTGGATGAGGTCAGGAAGAGTGAGGGTTGGGATAGGATAGGTGTAGGTTCTGGATGGAGTGTGGGAATGAGTGCTAGATGAGCGTTGTGGGGGTAGGCTGTTTGGTGTTTGATCTGATGAGTGGAAAGGGTGCTGGGGAGGGATGTGTCCTGGGGCTCACGAAGGGGTGCACTAAGGGGCAGGCCCCTTAGGTCACGCTCCTTCGGGCACGTGACGCCCGGTGCGTGATGCCCCGGGACGCTTCGCAAAATTTAAAGGGCTTGCTGCCGCTTTATGATAGGCCGGCTAGGTTAGGGTGGGAGTGGATACACTCACCATGTGGTTCCTGCAGCTTTTTTATTTTTTTCTCTCGCCGAATTCTTCCTCTCCCTTGCGGTCCTGTACTCTGCTGGCTCACTGTTCGGTGGGGGCTGAGCGGGCTCTTGCCCCGACTGGGCCGCGCCGATCGCGCTAGCACCTGCAGAGTGGAGGTCGGTGGAGACGCTGGAGGTAAGCCGAGAGAGGGGACCCCGGGACGCTTCGCAAAATTTAAAGGGCTTGCTGCCGCTTTATGATAGGCCGGCTAGGTTAGGGTGGGAGTGGATACACTCACCATGTGGTTCCTGCAGCTTTTTAATTTTTTTCTCTCGCCGAATTCTTCCTCTCCCTTGCGGTCCTGTACTCTGCTGGCTTACTGTTCGGGGGGGGGGGGGGGGGGAGTGAGCGGGCTCTTGCCCCAACTGGGTATTTGTGAATCGATTATTTACTCTTTCGGATAATAGAAAGACTAGGGGGCACTCCATGAAGTTAGCATGGGGCACATTTAAAACTAATCGGAGAAAGTTATTTTTTACTCAACGCACAATTAATCTCTGGAATTTGTTGCCAGAGGATGTGGTTAGTGCAGTTAGTATAGCTGTGTTTAAAAAAGGATTGGATAAGTTCTTGGAGGAGAAGTCCATTACCTGCTATTAAGTTCACTTAGAGAATAGCTACTGCCATTAGCAGTGGTAACATGGAATAGACTTAGTTTTTGGGTACTTGCCAAGTTCTTATGGCCTGGATTGGCCACTGTTGGAAACAGGAAGCTGGGCTTGATGGACCCTTGGTCTGACCCAGTATGGCATTTTCTTATGTTCTTAAATAAATACAATTCCACTAATGATATTCAGTACTCCCAGGAAACTGTGGAAATTGTTATATAATAGATTTTTTTTCATTATTCATAAATAATTATTCCTTCAGGGACAGAATCATCCCTATCTTCCCAGTCACTTCTTAGGGGCCTAGACTCCTTAGCAGTCACCCATGGGGCCCTTCATTTTAAGCTTTAACATTTTTAATTTTAAAAAATCCAGTTTTTACAAAAATATGGGGGTTACCTGATTTTCACCCTAATTTTGTAACTTTCTCAGTCTGTATAATTTTGGTGATATCCTTGTAATTCATGACAGGACCAAGTACAACTTTCCCCTCATACTTCTCTGGTGCTGAGTTATCCACCCAAGCCTCCCAATCCTTAGTCTGATCCCTTGTCTTTCATTCCTGTTGCTAGCACAGGAAAAGAGGTTTAAAGGGGCTTCATGCATCTGTCCATCAAAATAAACTGTGATATTTACACAGAAAAATTATGAGTCTTTTTTTGCACTCATGTTTTCCTCTTTTAGTTGTTGTAGTAAACACCAATAAATTTCAGGGAGGAAATAAAATACAAAACTGAAAAACATTGTCCATTCAATATCAGGAAGGAAATTACAGTTGAATCTGATCTAATGTTCTCAGTACAAAGCTTATACAAAATGAAACTTGCAATAATACCAATTCCAGGAGAAAGGAAAAAATGCAAGAGATAGCAGAAATATGATAAAATTGTGGTAAAAGAAAATCCATTGAATTTGGAGCATTAACATAGGCACACACTTCTGCAGTATTCCTAATCATGATCCACTGCCCATGAAACTCCACAGCATATTACTAACAAAGGGGGTCATTTTCTAAGCCTATCGCATGCAAAAAGTCCCTTTTCGTGAGCGATAGCTTGCCAGGGGGCAGAGTCGGGCGGAGTCAGGGTGGCAAGGGGAGGAGTCGGGGCGGCGAGGAGGCGGACGTGGCATTATCTTCACTGACGGCGATAAGGTAAGGACCGTTATCGTCGCCAGTAGCGTGCCCAATAGCGCCACCTTTCACGGTGGCGCTCTTGGGTGTGAAAGCCGGCAGCGATAACACCGCAGTGGTGCGATGGCTGCCAGCTTTTGCAGGCTCCCCCCACCCCCATTACCACTGGATTTTCCATTCTCTGTGAGAATGGAAAATCCAGGCCCAAGACTGTGACACATAGATAGTAAATTCTGACACAATTTAGCAAAACACTATACTAGCAATCCTTCCATCTATGGAAATAAGTAAAAGCCCACAAAAATTCTCTTTAGAAACAGCTTTTGCATAGCATTTTTGTTTGCTGCAAAATAAAGTTTAAACAGTAAGGATTCACCAAAGATTGTTTCCTACAGAAGCAGAACGTAACCAGCTAATAAATTAAGTATTTGTAGCAAATATCAACTTCTCCACACTGGGAAAAAGACCACACAAACATTACACCCACAATCTTTGAACAATTCTCAAAGCAAAAGTACACATGCACTTTTGTTTTGAAACTTCATGCAGGTATAAAGCGCACATAGTCATTTGTACCTGATGTTTCTACAGATAGAATTTTGCTGAAAGAATAGGCATACTGAGTTGAAAATACAATTTTTGCACATACTCTTCCTCCCTTAAGCTAAACATATGCCCTGAAAATTTACCCTCTGAATGTGGCTAAAAGTCTGGTTGTGGAGAACAATATGCAAACTTTTAGCCACATTACAGATGTGAAATTTTCAGACAGCCAATTTACATGAATGAAATGCTTTGAAATGTGCCCTCTCTATTTGATAGTACTTTTCAAATCTACTTTTATTTTTTAAATTCTGGGCACAAGGTCTTTACATGAAAACAGGTACAACTAGTAAATCAACACCATTTGCAATTTTGCAGGTAAATTAATATTTGTGTCTGTTGCTGCTACTACTATTATAAGGTCTCATTGCTATAGACCATGTTACTCAGTATTTCTAATTTACTTTACAATAAATCTATGACTATAATGATTCATCCAAAAATTATTTTTTCTTTTAACGTTTTTCAGTTTTTTTTCAGCAATTCTTTCCCACCTATAACAGCCTACAACTCCCCACACTCACAGTGTAGTAAAGAATATAAGATTTGCCATGCTGGATCAGGATGCCCAGCATCCTGTCTCCTATAGTGGCTAATCTGGTTTACCAGGAAGTACCCAACAGATTCCAAAGAGTATATCCAATTCCTTGTAGCTCATTCCCTGGAATAAGTGGTGGGTTTCACAATGTCCACCTGCCTCATAATCGTTTACGAACTTTACCTTCAAGAATGTATCCGAACCCCTTTTAAATCTATGTAAGATGACCTTGCCTACATCTTCCAGCAACAAATTCCAGAGCTTAATTATGTGCTGAATGAAAAAATACCTTCTCCAAGTTGTTTTAAGTCTGCTGCCTGCTAGTTTCAAGGAGTATATCCTAGTCCTAGTACAATTTGAAAGGGTAAACATTCATTCCCTGTTTATCTATTCCACCCAGTCATGGTTTTATAAACCTCTATCATATCACATGTTATGACAGTCTGTCGCAGACTGCTGCGACCGCTCTTACTCACATCATGTGCTGCTGTCCTCTCTTCTTTGGGTGAACTCGTGGCTATAGCTAGCCACTTCTGATGCATGTTGCCCTATCCCGGAACACCTCCCTGCCGCAGATCTCCATGTCTCCTCCGGGCCTTCCTAGGCGCGCGCTACTCGGCCCACCTTTAAGGACACTAGGGCAGAAACCTCAGGGGTGTCTCCTCCTGATGACATCACTAGCCCTGGACTCTTAAGCACTACCGGGGCCTGGCTCTAATCGACTTGGCAACGAGTTCCCTCATTGCGGATTCCTGCTGCTGTCTCCTCGGACCTGTGGTTCCTGTATCCTGCACTTCCTGGTGTGAGACATTACCGGGTACCCGCTCCTCTGGGGCTCGCTCCTGTCTCTGGCTATCCCACTCCTTGGGAAGGCCCTGCGCCTTGGAAGCCCTGCCTGCCTCCTTCCTCGCTCCTCAGGGTCACTCCTGGAACTACACTGCTCCTTTGGAGACTCAGCATTGGTGAACCCCGCTCGCGGGCCATTGCCTTTCTAATTCAGTGACTGTGCCATGCTTCCCTGCTCCTCGGGGCAGCACCTTGTGTTCTTCAGTGACTGCGCCGCGCTCCCCGATCCTCAGGGAAATGCCCTGATTCACTTCAGAGACTGTGCTCACACTTCTCCGCTCCTCGGGGTAGTGTCTACATGCATTGCCAGAGACTCCATTGGGTTTCCCCGCTCCTCGGGTAAGCCTACGTCATTTCTCCTGTGCTGATGCACAATGTAGCTCTGCCCCTTGGGGTAGTTCCCTCGGCACTTCTCCATGACCTGCTCTGTACTCCACCATAGTGAATTCCTACTCTGGCACTTGCACCCACATCCCAGCCTCTCTCTCTCTGTACTCTCTGGGTTGTGTCATCTGCTGCTACAGACCTTGCCTCCAGACGGTGAGGCCCAGTGAGTCTCCTCCCCGTGGGCGGTACCAACTCTCACCTTGGACCAAGGGCCCACTAACTCACGGATCCTAACAGATTGCCAAGTCCATGGACCCGGCAGAGGTCTCAGCTCTCCAGGCCATCCCTGGCCTGGCACAACGAATTTTTAAACAAATTTCTTAGAAACTCTGGCAGCAGCCATAGATAATCTGAGTACTCATTTGGACGCTGCCTCGACGTCTACCAAACCTAATCCTGCTACTTCTATGCCGGTCCACCGGCCTACCGTGCCCTTGCCGGCACCCCCACATTTCTCGGGAGACCCTCTTATGTGCAGGGGTTTCCTGAATCAGTGTAATATGCATTTTTGCCTACAACCAGCTTACTTCCCAGATGTGATCACCAAGACAACTTACATCCTGTCCCTTCTGGATGGTAAGGCCTTGGCCTGGGCATCACCCCTCTGAGATCATAACCTGGCTTCCTTGCCTTATTCTGCTCCTTCTTCGACGACCCAGGTGGAAGAACCATATCTGGGTCTTTCCTTCTACATCGCCAACAAGGCTCCAGGTCTCTGACCGACTATGTCATTGAGTTCAGGACCCTCTCGTCTGAACTTCACTGGAATTCGGATTGTCTACGTACTATCTTCCTCGAAGGTCTGACCCCTGGATCAAAGATGAGCTGGCAGCTCGGGAACTGCCGGAATCCCTGTATCGACCGCAGCCTTCAAGAACGCTCACCGGAGACTAGAGCATCCAGGAAGCTTACACCAAGCTTTCCCCAAATTCGACCTATGTCCTCTCCTAAGCCCAACACCACTCAGAGCAAAGAAGTGGAAGAGCCTATGCAGATAGGTCGAAGTAGGCTTTCACTGAAGGAAAAATGCCGTCGCCAGCAATCTGGCCTCTGCTTGTATTGTGGCAAATCCGGACACGGCATAGCTTCATGCCAAGTCTGTCTGGGAAACTCCCAGGCCTAGGTTCTGCCGGAGGACTACTCCTAGGCCTGACTTCACACACTCCTCCATTCCCGTCTCCATTAAGCTGGACACTCAGGAGTTTCACACACTGGCTTTGGTGGACTCTGGGGCTGGCAGGAATTTTATTTTGAAACAACTTGTTGAACATCTCCAAATTCCCACCATCTGCTCCCCAGTGCCCTTACTTCTCTTCTCCATCCATGGAGAAACTCTACCAGGTGAGGTTACTCACACCACAGCTCCTATCCAGCTCCATACAGGGTCCCTTTATGTAGAGACCATTTCATTCCTCATTTTGGATAAAGCAATATATCACATAGTCCTGGGACTACCATGGCTACAGCAACACACCCCACAGTTTGACTGGGCCACATTACAACTTTCTCGCTGGGGCCTCTCCTGCCATGACAAATGTCTGGAACTCGTCTCACCCATGCCTTGCCTGACCCACGTCAGCCTCTCTTCTGGGCCTTCCTCCACAGTATTCCTCATATGCGGACGTATTCTCCAAAAAGGTTGCGGACACCTTACTCCTGCATCGCTCCTTTGTGTAATAAATATGCTGCCTAACACGGAACCTCCTTGGGGTAGGATCTATCCATTGTCCTTGACCGAAATGCAAGCCATGTTGGAATATATTCATGAGAACTTGGCCAAGGGCTTCATTCAGCCCTCCAAATCTCCTGCTGGGGGCGGGCTTTTTCTTAGTGGGGAAAAAAAGATGGTTCACTCCAGCCCTGCATCGACCTCCATGGCCTAAACGAGATCACCCTGAAGAACCGCTATCCTTTGCCCTTGATTTCAGAGCTTTTTGACAGGCTTCAGGGGGCTAAAATCTTTACCAAATTGGACCTCAGAGTAGTTTACAATTTGGTCCAGATCTGCCAGGGTGATAAATGGAAAACCGCGTTTAACATGCATGACAGTCACTTTGAATATCTTGTGATGCTGTTCGGCCATTGTAATGTTCCAGCGATTTTTCAGAATATGATGAATGAGGTCTTCAGAGACATGCTCTACCAATGTGTTATAGTTTTCCTGGATGACATCTTAGTTTTCTCTCAAGACCTTCAGAGCCACCACCAAGATGTTTGCCGTGTTCTCCAGCTTTTGCGGGACAACTAGTTGTATGCCAAACTTGAGAAGTGTTCTTTTGAGCAAGAGTCCGTTCCTTTCCTTGGCTATGTGGTTTCCAGCCTAGGGTTTCAGATGGAATCCCCAAAATCAAAAAGTATCTGCGACTGGCCTCAACCCCTCAAGGCCCTGCGGATATGTCTTGGCTTTACCAATTACTACAGGTCATTTATTCACCATTATTCTACTCTGACTGCTCCACTCATGGTCATGACTTGCAAAGGGGCCAATCCTTCTTAATGGTCACCCGAAGCCATGTCTGCCTTCCAGGATCTCAAGATTGCCTTCCTCCAGGAACCTTGTCTTCATCACCCAGACCCATGATGTCCCTTCATCATCGAATTAAGCTCTGGAATTCATTGTCAGAGGATGTGGTGAAAGCTATTAGTGTAGCTGCATTTAAAAAATGTTTGGAAAAGTTATTGGAGGAAAAGTTCATTAACCATTAAGGTAGAGTTGCAGAAATCCACTGCTTATTCTTGGGATAAACAGCTTGGAATCTACCTACCTCCTGGGATCCTGCCAGGTACTTGTGACCTGCCTTGGTCACTGTTGGAAACAAGATACTGGGCTTGATGGACATTTGGTCTGATCCAGTATGGCAAGTCTTAAGTTCAAACAATAGCTTCCAACATTTTACTGAGTTAGTTGGGTCACCCATGGAGCCCATTATGAAAATTGGCCTTAAATTAGCTACTCTCCAGTCCTCAGATACAGAGACAGATTAGAATGATAAATTACAGATCAGCAATAGTAGGTCTTTAATTTTATATTTGAGTTAATTTAGAACCCTTAGATAAATACTATCAGTTTCTAATGATTTGCTACTGTTTAATTTATCAATCTTCTCCAGCATCTCTTTCAGATTTACACTGATTTGGTTTCCTTCCTCTGAAATATCACCTACAATGAATGGTTCAGGTTTGTGTATCTTCTCAACATTCTTTTCAGTAGACTGAAGCAAAGAATACATTTAGTTCACCTTATCCTCCCTGAGTACCCCTTTAATCTCTAACCTACCCCTCCCCCTCCACCTTCCACCCTGGTCATCGGCCCAACTGATTCTCTCTTTGGAAAGTGTCAGATTCTTCTCCTGGACTGCTTTTATATCTAGTTTGGCAGTGCTTGTGTGACTTATTTTATTCATTACAGTCCTCTTTTTTGACCTTCATGGCCTCTTTCATAGCACAATTTAGGCCTGAAAACTATTCAGCCATACTGGCATATGCTGCTTCTTCTTTTAATCCTTACAATTTGTAGCTTATCATTTACCTAGGCTTCTAAGATAGTGTTTTTAAACAGTCTCCATGCTTCATGAGACTTAACTGCTTTTAGTTTTATTCTAAGTAATTTCTTCATTTTATCATAGTCTCCATTTAGCCTGGGCCACCTTAAATTCAACAGAGGGAGAGAACTCTTTGGTGGGACCCTGCTGGGAGGGGAATAAAATTTTGAGCCCATTTGAGGTCAGGAGACCCTGCATCTTCAGACGTAAGGAGCTCTTGACCCTCTTAGATGTTCTGTTGGTACTGCAATCATAGGCAGTTGTTAGTAGTGTCATTTTCTATTTATGTTCATAAAAGTTGAGACTGCATTAGGAAAGGCTGGAACCGGTGTAATTTCTACTCCAGCCCTGAAGATTTGCTCAGTCATCCTCACATATGGTGTTAGATTGGGGATATTTTCTAAGCATGGCACACAAAAAAAAAAGTATCCAAGAGGAGAACAGAAAGAACAGAAAGTTTGTGTAAATCTGCCTAAGGAAGGAGGCTGGGACAAAAGAAAAGTGCTATTGGGCCTGCAGGGCATTGAAACTTTAAAACTTGCTGGCTTAAAGAAGAGAACACAAGAAGACAAAAAAGTGGAATTACATTGAAAAAAGAGTGGTCTGTGGGGCCTGGAGGGAAGTCAGGTTTAGGTTTTCAACAGACAAAGGAGGTAAGCTCCATCTTGAGTTAGTGAAGTTAGTGCCGGAAAGGCACGGGTTTTTTTTTTTGGGGGGGGGGTTGTATTTTTACTTATTTTCTTTTACCTTTGAAGAAAAAACAAACTAAAGAAAGAGAGAAGAGTAGATGTGCACTATGGCTGGAACTGGATGTGGCCCTGGCAGACAGCAACACTGCTAGTGGGTGCACAGGGCGTAGCCTCCAGCAGTAAGCTCAGACTCTGCACTAAGCACCAGAAGTCAATAAGTGGAAGCATGACTGCAAGAACTATGCAGGCTTTGATTTAGAGCCTCCTGAAAGGGCAAAGATGGTTACAAGAAAGTCTCATAAAGAGCCAGCTGTTCTGGGCTAAGAAAAAGAAGAGGCAGGAAGCACAGCTTGCTCTCATCAGCTCCTGTGCCGAGGAGAGCTTGCACTGCCTAGGAGTAGAGAGATGCACTGAAAATCACCCAGAGAGAGCCACTGTAGAGAATCCAGTTGGAGTCGCTGAAGGGAGTGCAGAAAAAATGTTGCTTGGAGTCAAGAAGGAGGTGCATTGAAAAGCCCAGGGAGACAGATGATGGACAGTCCTGAGAGAAGCACCACAGATAAATCAGAGAGAGCAAAGCAGCTAAGTGAGTCAATGGACTGCAGCTCAACCTTTCAGTGGGACTCCACTCCAGAGATTTGAAAGCAGCAATGGGGCTGAAGCCAAAACAGACCCTGAGTAGCAAGAGCCCTCAGAAAGATAGGCAACTGAGCAGGAATGCCAAGGGATTGATCTTGCAGTTGAAGAAACCAGAAAGCTCATGTTTGAGTTTTATAGCCTGGTGAAAAAAAAAAAAAACAGACTACCCATAAAGAGGCAATACAGAACGGGCTGCTAGATGCAGCACTGATTGGCCTATGGGAGGAATGCAGAGAGGTAGATGCAAGTGCTGCAGAGAAACCAGATGGAGGCACAGCAGACACATCAGTCATAGGAATTGTTATGGGGCTGGATGCAGGTGCTGCAGCAAGGCCTGAGAGGTGCTGCCAAGAAGCCAAATGGAAGTTCTACAGAGAAACCGGCCAGAGGCACTGCCATGGAGTTCCCAGAGAGATGTGTTGCTGAGATCCCATACTGAAGAGCCACAGAGAGCCCAGAGAAAGTTGCCATCGACACCCCAGTATGAGGGACTGCAGAGAAGCCAATGTGTGGCACTACAGAGGGGCCATGGACTGGTGCTATAGAGTGGCCAGAGGTGCCAAGAGGAATGCCAGAGAGGAAGCACCAAATGCCGGAGAGCACCAACTACTGGTACCAAATGTACCACCATATGATGTCCCACAGCCAGTCCAAAGACCACATCTGAGGCAAGACTGGAACCTAGAGCCATCAAAGGACTGGGGTTGCACACTGGATGAAGGGCACAATGGGTAATGGTCATAGTGTTGTGTGGAGTAACCCTAATAGGTGGGAATGAGCATGACCCTAGAATCCCGACCTCATGCCTACAGGTGGAAGGCCAGATGAAGGGGTGTGGGGATGTGAGGCACTTCATGAATGGGATCAAGAGGGAGTGAAAACATTCAGACCAACAGGTCCAAGTTGAGGGGAGAGGGGTATATGATGCCTGTGAGGGAACAGGCATTTAGCCTGGTCAATCTTAAATCCTACAGAGGGAGAAGGCTCTGTGGACAGGACCCTACAGGGAGGGTAATAAGAATGGGACCCCAGCATCTCCAGGAGCAAGGGGCTCCTGACCTTCTCTGAAGCTCTGTTGGATGTATACTGCAAAGGCAGGCAGTTATTGTTAGTGCGATTTTCTATTGATGTTAATAAAAGTTGAGATTGCATCAGAAAAGGCTGAAGTCAGTGTGGTTTTCTACTCCAGCCCAGAGGATTTGCTCACTCATCCTCACATTCCTATGTATCAGGGATCTGAATGTTGAAGGCAAGTGAGTGACTGGACAGTAAAAGGATTTGAAACAATGATGGAATTGCTGAACACAAGTTGCAAACCTGTGCTAATTCAATTCATATTTTATTTACTACAGGAAATAATTAAACATTAAGGACCAGAAAAACATTCTTTACCTATAAAAGGCCAATAGAAAAGCTTTTACTATTACAAATTTCCCCCCTTGGGGATTAAAAAAAAAAGAAATAGCTTCAACTGTAGTGTATTTACAGTACTTCTCAATTTTTCTCATAGTCTCAAAAGCCTCACTAACTTAAAAATTAGTAATTGTTAAAAAGGGCAAAATATGTGAAAATCCTTTCCTGTGCAAAAGCAGTCAATCACTTTTACAAGGACAGGAACAACTGAAACTATCCATTCGTATACTTTCCTTTAGTCAACAATATTACCTTTAGTAATCTGGGGAATGTGCATCCATAAATTACAGAAAGTGTTATTGCATTGCTGAATAAACAGCAACATTTCCATCACCAGCAGTGGCAGCCCCACAAAGGTATAACAAACAGACTCAATCATTTTCTTGTCAAGCTCTGCAATGACTGCAGAGTTTACTGCTGGAGATAATGTTGCTTTCCTCAGCATTGTGTGCCAAACTGCAAACTGCTTATTAAAACAAAACCTCTTTTTCTGAGCAGCAGGAGTTGGATAATCAGTTATTGCACTCAAGACAAAACACAGGTTTGATGCCCAGAGGAGGGTAGCAATCAAACACATGTGTTAACATTTGATTTGTAAAAACTGGTTAAAAATGAATTATCTAAAAACTATTATGTAATAGGGATCAACAGACCAGGGTAATAATTTTCCTTAATACATATTGTAACTTGCTTATCAAACTTTAGACCATTCCACTAACAGTGGATAACAGTGACAGAACAGAAAAAAAAAGCAAGAAAATACTGCAGTGAAGTCGATATGAAATATAATCTTCTCACATAAATTAGAAGCACTCTTTTAAAAAAAAGGACAGCAATGTTTATATTTTAAGTATAGGCAGCAACTGCAACTGGGAAAAGAAGGAAAACTTAAGAGCTAGTCATCTATGTCTGAAATATGTTTCTAGCAGGAGCCTATTATTACTATCCAAAGAGATGGACTGGCGTAACTGAGCCAACCAATACTCCTCTAAAACCCAGTTCAATTTTCCTAGCTTAAAACAGATTGACATCCATTTTACTTGGTTGAATAACAGGAAAGCCAGAGACTGAAATAAGCAAGCTTTGTCATGTCATGAAAGCACTAGTGAAAGGCAAACCATTATTCTTTGATTTTAGTAAAGCCTACATAATGTTTTGTTTTGGGTTTTCATTCTCTTTTTATAACCATTATAGAAAAATTAATGCAGGATAGGTAGACAGCACTTCTTTGGTATCTTGATGAATGCATATGGTACCAGCTGTTCAAGACAAAAGTCTACACCATCCACTGCCTTCTACATCTCCAAAATCAGGTGTGAAAATTATTACTCAGAGATTTATTTTTTTTTTTAAGATTTTACACACATTTTTTGATGTTTGTATTCTAAAGCACTTTAGAAAAAAATAGTGTACACATTACCCAATTTGAGCCCTGTCAGAATACAAAAATACAAAACAACAACATATTTAGGACATACACGTCAGAGGTGCTAATGTGCACATGCACAGTAACTGTCATGTTTACTAATATGCTACTGTAATTCACACAATCCTCATTAGTCTTTGCTAGTGCACAGATAAGAAAATGAAAATCTAGCATTTCGTCTCATGATGTCAATATTTGGAATATTGACATAAAGGTGATTCAATATTTGGAATATTCAATATTTGGAACAGCATAGAAAAGACTATAGCATATATTAGGCACATGGTAACAGAGGGAGATAGATGAATTAGCATAAATGAAACCTGTGCATAGTAATGCCATTGTCAAGGTTCTAACTCTTGTTATTTTCTATTCGCTAACGGGCAGATTTTAAATACCCAGCGCACGTAAATTCCGGTCTTTACATGCGTGGCCGGGCCTTACGTGCTGTTGGTGTTTGAGGTAGTTGTGCGTGGATTCTTGGGCCAGTGGCAGATGACCACGCCCCCCGGGGGAAGATCCCGAGAGGGACCACCGGTCAGGCTCAGAGTATGGAGACAGACACACACTAGTTCTTTTATTAAACAGTATATTGAACCACCAGAGGTGGCAGTAGTGAGCTGGAAGTGCCCAGCAGGGCTGTAGTCCCTCAGGTACTGCAACAGCGATCCTGGATAACTGAGCTGTAGAGAAACTGAATATAATGAGTAGGCAGAGTATGCAGAGTTCAGGAAAAGAACCCTGATGGTAACACTCACACAATAGTCTCTAGAAGTAGTCCAGGTGTTGGAATGAGTTAGGCCCTCAATGAGCGAGTACTTGGTTCCAGGGAAAGCTCAAAGAGAGATGATAACTCACTAGTGTAGTAGGCAGCGATGACTTCCAGGCAGAGTAAGCATTAGGGATGTGAATTGGGCTTCGGATGATTGAAAATATCATCGATATTTTCAAAATCGTCAGAAATTGGGGGCTCCCCCCAAAACGATAGGAAAACCCCACGATATTGTTCATGGGGGTTCTCTTATCGTTTTGGGGGAGGGCAGGAAAAACAGCACACAAAAATAACCCCTAAACCCACCCTGACCCTTTAAAACTAAACCCTTAGCTTCCCCCACCCTCCCGACACCCCCAAAAACATTTTACAGGTACCTGGTGGTCCAGTGGGGGTCCCGGGAGCGATCTCCCACGACCGGGCCGTCTGCTGCCACTAATCAAAATGGCGCCGATGGCCCTTTGCCCTTACCATGTGACAGGGTATCCGAGCCATTGGCCGGCCCCTGTCACATGGTAGGAGCACTGGATGGCCCACGCCATTTTTTAAAGATGGCGATGGCCATCCAGTGCTCCCTTCATGTGACAGGGACTGGCCAATGGCATGGATACCCTGTCACATGGTAAGGACAAAGGCCATCAGCACCATTTTTATTAGTGGCAGCCGACGGCCCGAGATTGCTCCCGGGACCCCACTGGACCACCAGGTACCTGTAAAATGTTTTTTTTTGGGGGGGTCAGGAGGGTGGGGGAAGCTAAAGGATTAGTTTTAAAGGGTCGGGTGGTTTTTTTGTTTATCGGCTCAGGCGCAGCCGATAAACAAAACCGCGATCGGGCCGGACGAAAAAAAAAACACGGTTCCGGTTCCGATTCACATCTCTAATAAGCATTCAGCTACCAGTCCGGGAACATGGGCCCTCAAGGAGCGAGTACCAGTTCCAGATTGTGACCTGAAAAACAAAGAGAGAGCGAGGCCCCCGAGGAGCTGGTAACCCTGGTAAGTCCAAGGAGGCAGAGTAGCTAGGAGAGTGTGAAACTGGTCCTTGCTAACTCGATTAGTTAGCGATTTCTAAGACCTTATATATCCGGTACTGCTAACGTCATCTCAGGGGGACGCCCCTGAGGTTCGCGCCATAGCTGGTACATCAGTCGGGGCCGAGCCGCGCGCGCGCCCTTATGAAATATGGCAGATTGCAGCGTCGAGCCGCTTCGGAGATGCCGGAGGAAGACAGCAGAATGACGCCGCAGCAGCCAACCTTCCACTTGGGCAAGAGGAAGGTTGGTTTCTCAGACCTTTGCCTTAAATACAAAAGCTAGGGGAGGAGTCCTCAGGAGGAGCCACGACAACTTCCTGTTGTGGCCCCTTTAAGTTATAGCTTCAGCCGGGCGCGCCGCTCTAAGCAGAACCAGAGTGGGAGAAGTCAGCCCGGCCAAGAAGGAAGTCATGCAGCCGGGCCAAGGAAAGACAGCAGCCGCGAAGCCGGCGCTAAAGAGGCCTGCCTGCCTCTGTGGAATCCTTAGAGGCGGCTCAATGCCTCCAGTGAGTTTTTGGCCCTGGTCGCAGACCCCCACAGCCAGCGGCCATGACACTTGGTCCCGGTTGCGGCACGCCGCGGACGGTGGTCTTAGCAGTACCCCCTCCTTTAGGCCTCCCCCTAGAAGGTTTGGATTTTCCCGGGTGTTCAGAATGAAAGTTTTTGATAAGAGTCTTATCCAGGATGTTCTTAGCAGGCTCCCAGGAGTTCTCCTCAGGCCTGAAACCTTCCCAAGCCAAGAGGTATTCCCATGTGCGTCCTCGTCATCGGACATCAAGCACTTCACGGACCTGGTATATACTCGTCCACTGCCCGGAGTTGAGAGGCTTCAGGAACCTTCCAAGTAGGCCAAGAGAGAACCAATGGCTTCAGAAGGGATGTGTGGAAAGAATTGTGGATCCGTAAAGTTGCTGGCAAACAAAGTTGATAAGTCACAGGACCTAGCTGTCACAGCACAGGAAAAGGCCCAATATAACGGGGAGCTAATTGCATGGAGGGAACTCTCAGATGGATGTGCCTGGTGCTAAGCCACACCTTTTCTCCTGGACGGAACCGAGGAGCTGGTCGTCAATACTTGTCGGCAAAAATCTTGGCGGTGTGAGCTACTTTTTGTAGCATCTGTTGACTATGGAACCAGAGCCGTCTCAATTGTGCCGCAGTGAGCTGAGCTGCCGGTGACGACAAAGGAAAGTGCGGCCTGGGCTGTCATCCAAAGACAATCTGAAAAGGTGAGGCCCCAGTCGAGGTACAGGTATGCGAGTTGTGCGAAAACTTCGCCCAAGAGAGGAGTGACGCCCAGTCGTCCTGAGAGTTGACATACATTCAGAGAAATTGCTTTAAAGTATGATGTGTGCGTTTGGCCTGACCGCTGGCTTTCGGGTGAAACGCAGTGGTAAAATCCAAGGAAATGTGAAACTTCTTACAAAGATGTAGCCAGTAATGGGCCATGACCTGAGGACCGCGGTCAGATGCGATGTGCTGTGGTACACCGTGGAGGCAAAAAATATGTAGCATGAACAGTTGAGCCAAACGAGGAGCAGACGGGTAGTGGGGTAAAGTGGGCCATTGTTGAAAATGGATCCACTACTACCCATATTACTGTATTGCCCTCTGATGGTGGAAGATCCACAATAAAGTCTGTGGAGATATGTGTCCAAGGTTTCGTGGGCGCAGGCAGCGGTTGTAAAAGTCCCCACGTTTTCCCAGTAGGAATCTTATGTTGAGCACACTTTGGGCAAGAGTCGACATAAGCTCGTATATCCTTATGCATTTCGGGCCACCAATAATATTGTTGAAGTAGTGCTTGGGTCCGAACTCGTCCAGGATGATCAGTCAACTGGGAGTCATGTCCCCAGGCCAGTACTTTGTTATGCAGTCTCTTGGGCACCACCATCTTACCGGGTGGAATGGTGAATGTTGCTGCGAGGGTGATGCAAGCCGGGTCTATAATATGTTGAATGGGTTCCTCAATATCTTCGGCGGAGAAAGATTGAGATAGAGCATCTGCCTTAACGTTTTGTGAGCTGGTCGATATCGAAGTTCAAAGTGAAAATGCATTAAAAAGAGCACCCAACGAGCTTGGCGCGGGTTCAAATGTTGGGCTGGTTGGAGGTACACTAAGTTTTTATGGTGCGTGTAGATTGTTATACAATGTTGAGCTCCCTCCAGCCACTGCCGCCACTCCTCCAAGGCCAGTTTAATGGCAAGGAGCTCTTTGTCACCAATGGAATAATTACGTTCAGCTGATGAAAATTTCTTAGAGAAGTAGGAACAAGGATTGGACGTCCCAACAGAGTCCGCCTGGCTTAGAACAGCTCCTACTCCTTCAGCTGAGGCATCTACTTCTACTATAAATGGATGACTGGGATCAGGATGTCGAAGACAAGGTTGTCAAAGGAAAGAGTTCTTTAGCGCCAGAAACGCTTTTTCCGCCTCTACAGGCCAAGCCTTGATGTTTGCTCCTTTTCGAGTAAGAGCAATGAGAGGTGCTGCCAATTTAGAAAAATTCCGGATAAAACTACGATAGTAGTTTGCAAATCCCAGGAAGCGTTGGAGTGCTCGTAATCCATTTGGTTGAGGCCATTCTTGAATACATTTCAATTTAGTGGGGTCCATCTGAAAACCTTGTTTGGAAATGATATCTCCCAAAAAGGGCAAGGATTCCTGTTCAGAAATGCATTTTTCAATCTTAGCATAGAGACGATTCTCTCGTAGGCGTTGTAAAACTTGGATAACGTGTTGTCGATGCTTCTGTAATTCAGAAGCAAAAATCAAAATGTCGTCTAAATAGACAACACCACAGACAGAGCAGATCTTGAAATATCTCATTGATAAAATGCTGAAATACTGCTGGAGCATTGGTCAATCCGAAAGGCATAACCAGATATTCATAATGTCCATCCCTGGTGTTGAAGGCCATCTTCCACTAGTCACCCTCCCATATTCTAATAATATTATAGGCTCCTCAAAGATCCAGTTTGAAGAACACCCTGGCCCCCTGTAAACGGTCAAAGAGTTCAGCTATTAGCGGCATTGGGTATTGATCTTTGACAGTAATGGCGTTTAGCCCGTGAAAATCAATACATGGACGTAGAGTCCCATCTTTTTTCCCAACAAAGAAAAACCCAGCCCCAGCTGGAGATTTAGAGCGCTGAATACATCCTTTCTGTAAATTGTCTTGAATATATTCGGTCATGGACCGGGTCTCCAAGGCAGATAACGGATAGACCCTACCATGAGGCGGGGTAGCTCCAGGAATCAGATTAATACTGCAATCAAATTCTCGATGTGGAGGTAAAATGTCAGTTGCCTTTTTGGAAAAAACATCTGCAAATTGACTGTACTGAGATGGTATTCCCTCAAGACAAGCGGCGCAGAAAAAAAATACAGGAGGGGTTGGATCCTTTAATGCAGATCTTATGGCATGCTGGACCCCAGTGAGTAAGTTTTAAAGATGTCCAGTCGAACTGTGAATTATGACATTGCAACCACGGAATCCCAAGAACTATGGGGTGGATGGCTCTCTGGATGACATAAAAAGATACTTTCCGTGTGATTCAGAGCAATGTGGCATTCCATAGGAACTATGTGATGGGTTATTCTCCCCGGTAGGAGATCTCCGTGGATGGACGATATAATTAACAGCTTTGGACACAAGCAAGTAGGAATGTGCAGTTCTACCACATCGTGCAAAATGAAGTTTCCTCAGGCTACAGAATCTACTAACGCTAGAGTGGAGGATTGATGATCTCCGAGACACAGAGTGACTTGCAGAATTAGTGGGGGAGTTGGAGAGGTAATGCCTAGGGTTAGTCACCCGATGGATCCTAGGCTTGGGAGTTTTCCGGACGAGTTGGGCAACGAGCAATGAGATGTCCTGATCCTCCGCAATATAGACAGAGGCCTGCCTTATGGTGTCTTTGCCGTTCCTCAGGAGAGAGTGGACCACGGCCCAATTGCATCGGTTCTTCAATAGTCCCCTCTGTTGAGGATGTAGTTCGAGAAACGGCAGAAACGGGACGAGAAAGAGTAGTATCCATCATTTGTCTTCTTGTGCTCGACCCTTCACGAGCTCTTTCTTGTAGATGGCAGTCGTTCCTGGTTACCAAGTCAATAATACAATCCAAAGATTGAGGTAACTCACGGGCTGCCATCTCATCCTTAATTCTGGATGACAAACCCTCCAAAAATATAGACCGGAGACAACTATCCTCCCAATGGAGCTCGGATGCACGTGTTCGAAATTCAATGGTGTAATCAGCCAGTGGCCAACCTCCTTGTCGAAGTTGTAGAAGCTTGGAACCAGCGACAACTTGTTTCCCAGGATCGTTAAATACCGTTTGAAGTAGTTCCAAAAATTTAGGAAGGTTTTGCAAAACTGGGTCTGACCGTCACCAGAAGGGAGAAGCCCAGGCAAGAGCCTTACCCTCCAACAAGGACAGGATATATGTAGTTTTTGTAAGATCATCTGGAAATAGCGAGGCTTGAAGATGAAAGTGCATGCTGCATTGGTCAAGGAATCCTTGGCATAAGTGAGGTTTACCAGAGTAACGTGGAGGGATAGGTAATGGAATCTTAGGACGGATGTTTCCCTGTATCCAGGTGGTGGTGGAAATGGTGGCGGAACTGTCTGAGCCACAGCTAAAGAATCCAGATGAGCGTTGAATCGCTCCAGGGAAGACCCCATGGATTCTAGTATCTGTTGCTGCTCAATGATTTTCTGGGCCAGTCCAGGAATGGCCTGTTGAGCTGAGGCCTCTGCCGGGTCCATGGCTTTGGTATTCTGTTACGAACCAGGAGGTGGACCCTTAATCCGAGGTAGGTTTAGCACTACCTATGAGAGAGAACCCTCTTAGGTTCCTACTGTCAGAAGGTGAGGCTTCGCAGACTGGCAATTGCACCAGTACTTCGCCACTAGAAGCCTGTGGTTCCCCCAGGAGAAGCCTGTAGGAACCCGGCCGCTCGGACATAGGTGATTTGGTGAAGACAGAGGATAGTCTGGATGCAGGCGCCTCCTGCAGGTCGAAGAATCCAGATGGCTGGTGCCTACAGCAGGTCGGTAGTCCAATCCAGTAGTCCAAGCCCGAAGAATGGTCGGCAGCCGGTCCAACAGTAAATCCAGGAGAATGGTCGGAAGCCGGTCCAGAGAGGAATCCAGGAGAATGGTCAGAAGCCAGTCCAACATCAAGCCAGGGAAATGTCGGAAGCCAATCCAAGAATTAGTTCCAGAGAATCCTTCCAACGAGAGAGGGAGAGAAGAAAACAGAAGAACCGGAACAGGAACCAAAAGTCCACAGCAAGGATCAGGAACACCGGAGCCAAGCAGGCCTGTAGGTAAGATACCAAGGCAAGGTCTGAGGAGCAGACCTTGCCTTAAATACAAAAGCTAGGGGAGGAGTCCTCAGGAGGAGCCATGACAACTTCCTGTCGTGGCCCCTTTAAATCATAGCTTCAGCCGCGTGTGCGGCTCTAAGCAGAGCCAGAGTGGGAGGAGTCAGCCCGGCCGAGAAGGAAGTCATGTGGCCGGGCCCAGGAATGACAGCAGCTGCGAAGCCGGCACTAAAGAGGCCTGCCTGCCTCTGTGGAATCCTTAGAAGCAGCTTGACGCCTCCGGTGAATTTTCGGCACCGGTCACAGACCCCCGCGGCCGGCGGCCATGACATTTGGTCCCGGTCGCGGCCCACTGCTGCTGGTGGCCATAACACAGGGGCTTCCTCAGGGACTAACCCAAAGTTGTAATTTCAATAATATTTCTTCAACTCTTATCCTGAAATAAACACAATTTTATAAATATTTTAAAATTCCAAGAACTTTTTATATAACTCAGCTATCTCCCTTAACACTGCCCAGGCTCACCTCAGACGAAAAGCCGTAATCTTACAAACTCCAATTCTTCACATCAAACGCTCACTTGATCAGCAATTTATGAAGAGCTAGATGATAATTTCACTTCCTCCTTGTATCAGAGAGTTAAGGTGGTTTTAGAAACTGCAGTTAAAGAAAAAATTATTTCCCAGAAGGAATATCTTTTTCTACATGTACCACATCTCCTGTCACCCCGAGGGACATCTCCTCACTTCCCCTTTTAGTAAACCACTGGTTGGAGGGAATGTGCAGCTAATTGTCCTGCTATTCACAGCAAACACAAACAGGGAACAGGAAAGAAGGCGGTGAGTTTGGAGTGGACAGAGCAAGCATGTCAGTTTAATTCCTAAAAGATCTATTTTTAAGTCAAACCAAAGGATATTTTGATATAATTTTTAGATGGAGTAGTCTTCCATTAGAAGAATGTCATCTTTATACAAATGTTCTTGTACAACCATACACCATTGACAAAGAACTGGATGTATTTTGGAGGTCTGCAGATGGTTGTCGCACAACTGGTAGAGATGGTATTACTTTAAATTAATGGCATGACAAACTCTGCTGATGCTGAGTATAGTTTCAGTGTACATAAGCTCATATACACAGAAAAATGGCAAAGACTTTCTCAAGAAAATATAAATGAATGGGTGTCCCTTTATTTATTTATTTATTTATTTAGCTATTTTCTATACCGGCTTTCACGACCTGGTCGCATCAAACCGGTTTACATTGAACATTTTGTGCATTAAACATAGAACTGGAACAACTAACTGGTGCAGGAAATGCAGTTACAATGAGCAAGGAATTATACAACTGGGAGAGTGGGAAGAAGAAGAAGAAGAGAGTATAACAATTAATAAATTGTTATTTCACTACAAAACAGAAGTGACATTTCACAACTAAAAGTCTGTAATTTATGAGGGTAATTTTGTAACACTACCCATAAATCGTCCTGAAAATATGCACAAAAACTTCAGTTTTGAAATGGACTTACCCTGTAATTCCATTGTCAAAAATTAAACCCACCGAGACTTCGCCCCCTGGAATGCCTCTCCCTTAGGAATATAATTGTATGCACATATCAGTCATGAATTTGCTAAAAGGGCCATTTCTATGGGTAAAGCACTACTTTTCCCAAAGTCCCTTTGAAAATTACTCTATGGGAATAATTTTCAGACACCTGTGCATACAAGATCTGGCTTATTGTACGTATATAGCTCTTTGAAAACAGGCCAGACTTGTATGCATGTAATAATCTGAGTGCATACATGATATGTGGGGGCACAGTTGAGGTGGGAAAGGGACTAACTTGCAGAGTTTTGGATTTTCAAAAATCTGCGCACAAGTTTAGATGCAGAAGTTTTGTACTGCTAGAAGCAGGTATACTTCCTGCATGTAGCTTGTTCGCTTACTAGGGGACTTTACCCCAGCATTTTAAATGTGATTTTGTGTGCATACAATCTCCTTGAAATCAGCAGTACCACTTTACTCCATGTTCTAAAATTATCCTTCCTATGTCTTTACTTGCTAAATAACTGATTTTTCTATGTATATATAGCTTAAATATTATTTTGAAACAAAGTGAAGGATTTTTAATTTTAAAAAATTTACTTTTTGCTTCATGAGAAATGCAAAACTTTATGCATAATTATGAAAATCTTCCACATAGTTGCTACAGAATTTAACTTTTGCCACAGGATCTTGAAAAATCTTCCACAGGAAACCGGAAGCTGTGGTTAATGCTTTTTCTAAAGAGCATAAAGCAGTTAATACATTCCAAGAAGGATTAGGCAACTTTGTCTATCTGTAGTAGTCTGTTATTCCTACCAAAACATACATACCTTCCAAGAATATTCATAAGTACAGATAAAAAACACAATATCAGACAAAATCAAGCTAAAGACTGCGGTCTCCCAGGGTTCAGCACTTTCGGCGACTCTTTAATATTTACATGCTGCCTCTATGCCACCTCTTGGCAGGACTAGGTATCATACATTTCATATACGCTGATGACATTCAACTAATTCTACCAGTAGAGGAAACAATTGAAAAAACATTAAACTTAGAAATGTTGTACCTAGATATAATTAAACAACTACTAAGCCAAATGGAACTGGTAATTAATATTGAAAAAACAGAATTCATACACCTTGAACGAAAAACCACTGAATTAATCCAGAATCCCATCAAACAAAAATGATCAAATAGTGGAACTAACTGAAAAAGCTCAAAACCTAGGAGTAATAATTGACAATGAACTCAACCTCAAGCAACACATATCATTGAAAGTTAGAGAAGGCTACGCCAAACTAATGGTCCTTAGAAGGCTAAAACCCATATTAACCCAAGCGCACTTTCGAACTGTTCTGCAAACACATATTCGCTAGCACAGACTACTGTAACACACTTTTCCTGGGATTACCATATACAACATTAAGACCACTACAAATCTTACAGAACTCTGCAGCCAGAATACTAAGTTACTAACTGGAAAAAGCAGAAGGGATCACATTACTCAAACACTCGCCGAATTACACTGGCTGCCAATTGAACAAAGAGTGCGATTTAAAACACTATGCACAATTCACAAACCAATCAATGAGGAAAATACTGATTGGCTAAACACTGCACTACGACTACATGTCCCCCAGAGAAATCTCAGATCAGCCAATAAAGCTCTACTAACCATACCCTCTGTAAAGACAGCTAAACTGACCCAAGTGAGAGAGAGAGCGCTATCCATGTTTTAAAACATGGCTCTTCAAAAAAGCTTTTCAAAGTGAGAGTGGGGAGTAAGTAATACTAATGAACAAGAAAAAGAACTCCTACACACAGTTAAAAGTCATATATGGATATTCTATTAATCATATAAATAGAATTTCCAATCCACGTTCCATATAGCATATATTATTTGAATCAGTAACCAAAATTTTATTAGCACCTACTAGATCATTTATAAACCAAACCAAACTTATTTATGTGCCTATCTGTAAACCGTTGTGATGGTATATCACTAAACGATGGTACAGAAAAGTTTTAAATAAATAAATAAAATAAGTACAGTGGAATTTGTCTGAAGCTATACTACTTCTCTTAAGAAAGTGGAAAATATACGAGTATTTTGATATTGTACGTTAGTATTTACAGTTTCAAACACATGCTTCAAATTTCCCTCTTTTCCCAACCTGTATGCTCCTTTCCAAAACAGGGGGGTTCCTCTTTTTCATTACTATTCACTGGTAGTAAAATCAGAGCCACATAGAGGAGTAGATTTTAAAAAAGTGCACCTTCGCGTACTTTTGTTGGCGCACCAGGCGCAAACAAAAGTACGCTGGATTTTAGTAGATACGCACGTAGCCGCGCGTATCTGCTAAAATCCAGGATCAGCGCGCGCAAGCCTGCCGATTTTGTGCATCCGGCGCGCGCCGAGCCGCGCAGCCTGCCTCCGTTCCCTCCAAGGCCGCTCCGAAATCAGAGCGGCCTCGGAGGGAACTCGCTTTCGCCCTCCCCTCACCTTCCCCTATCTAACCCACCCCCCCGGCCCTATCTAAACCCCCCTACCTTTGTCGGGGGATTTACGCCTCCCGGAGGGAGAAGTAAATCCCCGCGCGCCAGCGGCCGCTAGCGCACCGAGACGCGACCTGGGGGCGGTTCCGGAGGGCGCGGCCATGCCCCCGGGCCCGCCCCCGAAACGCCACGTCCCGCCCCCAAAACACCGTGCTGATCGGCCCCGCCCCGACACGCCCCCCTCGAAAAACTCGCGTAAATCCGCCCGGATTTACGCGAGCAGGGCTCTTAAAGTCCGCCCCAGAGCGTGGGGAGACAGGAGAAATGCATGCTAGAAGGTATGGGAAGAAGTAGATGAGTGTGGGGCAAGAAAGGGTGGAAGGTGTTGAGGGAAAGAATTGATGAGGAGAAAATAAAATGAATTAAAAGGGGAAGGGGAAAATATGGAAACTGGAAGGTTTCAGATGTTACAAGGTGAGAGGAAAAAATGAAGAGACAGAAAAAAGCAGGAAGGTGTGAATAGAAAGGAAGGAGAGGAGGCAGTAATGAAAGCAAAATAAGGTGGATTGGAGGAGGGGGAGAGAAAGCGAAACAGTGGGAAGAAGGTAAAAGGGCAACGGCACATTTGGGAGAGGGTCAGGTAATAGGATGAAAAGAAAGGATAAGGTATGAGAAGATAATGATGAGAGAATAAAGGAAAGGGGAATCAAAAAAATGAGTAAAAACAAAATATATAAAAGGGAAAAAAACAAATGGAGGAAGAAATAATAGAACAAAAAAACTAAGTATATACAAGAAAAGTTTGAAAAGTAACTTATTCTAAACAGAAAATCTAGTAAAAATATTTAAAAATGAAATTTGAGTATTTTACCTAAAGTAAAATCTATGCAAATGTATGCTTTGATCTCACAATCTTGAAAGTTAAGCCATAGAATTTGCTAGCCCTGGCTGCAGAATCTATCTTTGAATTATGGCAGGAAACTGGAGGCTTTCATTATACTAATGTGCACACAGTGGTACTTTCCAAAAATAAAGTATGACTGCAGGTATCTATAGCTATCCTTCAAAGTAGTGCATTAGGTGTCTGAACTGCTGACCCAAAGTTTAATTCCTATCATTATCTACTGACATACCCAAATGATTGGCTACTTGTTAATAAAAGAATCAGAAGGTGCTAATCTCATTAGCGCCTTGTCAGCAGCTCCTGTCAGAACTTTACTGGCCATAAATCACCTGCTGATTTAGTCAATCAGATTCCTGCAAAGCACCAAAAAAAAAAAAAACAATTCACAACAAAAATGTCCCCTGTTAGAAAGCTATTCTATAGAGAGTTAAAGCATATGTCTGTGTTAGATGAAAATGTTGCCTGCTAATGTGAAAGAAAGTGTCCCAAAATTGTTTGGTGTTGGTATGTAGTAGTAACACACAAAAAAAAGAAAAGAAAAGAAAAAGAAAGAATAGGTTTAGTAAATTACCTTGCTTACTGCTTTTTCTCTGCTGCATCAAGGACCAGTAAAAGCAATGTGGTTTATCCCCAGTGTGTCTCTTTGGTAGACAAGCAATAGCAGATATAAAAATAAAAGATCTGCTTTTTGCATCTTTTGAGGTATTTTCTGAAGATTAATTTTATTTTGCTTAGTTTCACATTTCATGTTAAATATGCCATAATTTATCCAAAGAATAAATACTGCATAAGTAACCAATATCATAAGCTTGATTATAATAAATGAAGCATATGCAAGTGGATTGAAATTTGATTACAGATTGAGTGATTATAAATGAAGATGTATCTCACTGTAAAAATGCAACACATGGAGCACCTTCCAGGGTCACTATTGGGTCCACTACTATGTATAGTGTTATTTATTACTAAGGAGGTTTATATCAAAAAATTATTTTTTTACATTTGCAGATAAAAAAATAAATAAAATGTAGTTGATGAAGATGTGGAAAGAATGCAGGCTAAACTTTATTAGTGGCATGGAACAGATAACAATTGAGACATATGTAAGGTGCACTTTTTACCCTCATCTCCTCACTTTGGCTCTTTCCCGCATGAATAGTTTTGTTTTATTTTTTTCTTGATGAAACTCCTCTTCTTCTGTTTTTCTTCTATACCTTTTGCTCTGGCACCTTTTTAATTCTTTTTTTTTATAATATCACTCTGTTGGATGATTCTGCTTTCTTTTAAATCTAAAACTTCTCCCATCTGGTCTCTCTCTCTCACTCTGATGCCTTCTTCCTTGGCATTTTTCTTTCTTGTGACAATTTTTTTTACTTATATCTTTCCCTTTCTCTCAGACAACTTATTATTTTGGTCAGCCCATTTTGTTTCTGCTGTGTATATATCTCAACTCTACCTTATATAGATCTAAAAAGCATATTTCCATTTTTCTCCTTGCCTCCTCCTCTTCCATCTTCCCAAACACTGAGTTTTCCTACTTCCTTACTTTTCTCTTACTCTCATATTTTACTTACAATCTATGGGGTAGATTTTAAAAACATATGCGCGTGCACACACATGTATGCACGATTTTATAACATGTGCGCGCCGGCGCACGCATATTATAAATTCCGGCGGGTGCAAACAAGGGGTTGTGGTCTAGTGCAATATTCATGCGGCAACACATCGCAGCCTTCCCCAGTTCCCTCCCAGTCTGCTCCAAACTTCCTTACCCCCAACCCTAACCTCCCACCCCCATCCCTATCCTAGCTACCTCTATTTTTTTTTTATTTTACCTTTTGCTCCTCCAAAGGAGCGGTAGCAAGTTGCAAATGGCCGCTGTACTAGCCACCTCCAGCCCCACTCCGCCCTCCGGACCGCTCCTTTGCAGGGATTACACGCGTGGCCGGGCCCCTTCTAAAATGCATGCAGAGCACACAAGGCCCAACCGTGCGCGTAGCCCCCAGATTTTACGTACAGGGTTTTTAAAAAAAATTTGGCCGTTAGTGGGTAGAGGGATAAGTTTTGCCTACTGGATCCAGTCCACATTTGCTTAACTATTAGTAGTAACAACTCTCCTACTCCAACACCTTGAGTTCTAATAGCCAGCTATGGTTGACCCACAGGGGTGCTAGTATGTTTCAATTCTTACCAGTAGTATACTGCCCCTGCCCCACCCTGATCCCACCCTCTCATCAAAAACTGTTCTGTAACCATTAAAAAAAAACCAAAAAGAAAAACCCTCAGTCTCAAAAGCTAACTACAGTGTTTGTTTATTTTTTTAAGATACTTGTAACTTATCTTAGCTTTTTGGTGCCCAAAGCAAGGTACAAAACAGATTCACACTGCAGAAGAATACAGAATACATCTCATAAAATAATAAATACAAAACAAAATAATAAAAAGTAAAATCCAGTTTAAAATGCTTAAATACAAACATGCCAATCAAGTTAAAATAAAGGAATTATAAAATAAGAAACAGTAAAACAATTATCCCACATATGGGCAGAGCTACCTAAACCCCATAACACTAACACATTTTACAAATCTATAAATCTAAAACTGCCTTCAGCTAAATAAAAAGCATATGAACACCTGAGTACCTAAGATGGTATGGTTTGATATGATACCAAGGCATAGAGGAGTCACATTAAGATCAAAGTCCTGGATTTCAAAAATACTAAGTTTGGTTAAATGGGAGAAATTGTTAAGGAGATGTTGGCAGGGGGGAATGATATAGGTGAAGTAGAAGAACAATGTGCTAAACAAAAAGAAAGTATATACTAAGGCCAAGAGCAATAAATCTTCATGCCAGAAAAATAAATAAAAGCAAGTGAACAAAGAAACCAGTTTGGTGTTCTAAAGAGGTGATTGAAAAAGTAAGGGAAAAAGATTAACATCCAAAAAGTACAATGGATCTCAAAAAGACGTGCACAGGAAAGATTATCTAACATAGCTGAAAAAAAAAAGAGGGATAAGGATAGATAAGGTGAAAACAGAAAGAAGGATAGCTAAGATGATAAAATCAGGTGAAAAGACTACTTTCATGCATGTCAGCAAAAGGAGGACTTGTAGAGATGGGATAATAAAACTGACGAGAAAAAGATGACTATGGAGGGTGATAAGGAAAAAGCACAAAGCCAAACAAACTTCTTCATGGAAAAGATGGTAGATGCATGGAATGGACTTCTGTTGGATGTGCTGCAGACAAAACATAATCCAAAAAAACATAGGAGACACACAGAGGAGCTCTAGTGGCAAAGAGATGAGGGGAGAGCCAGAGACAGACTGATGAATCTATGGCATTGCACCAGGGGTAGAACTGGGTAAATTAAATGGGCCGAGTGGTCTTTATCTGCAGTCATCCCCTATGACACTGGAAGGAACATGGTTAACAGGTTGCAGTATCACATATAATCCACATTTCATGCCCTCAAAAGTAGAAGCAAGAGGAGAAGTGATAAACAGGGTCCCCAGTTGTCTGCAAAATTTGGCCCTTAATGCAGAATTGGCCAGGCAAGGCAAAATTGCCACAGGAGACCAGGGACACTATTGGAAGAGATGCATTACTGGCAGTCAACAGCATATTTTCCCTTTCCCACCCTTCGTGGAACAGAAACAGTGGTGGCAGTGGAAAGCATGAGCTACCCCACCCATATCTACTCACTCACTGGCTATCTCTTCAGAAGAAGGATGGCAGCCTTGCAACTCCTCCAGTGTGCTCACCCTCCTCCACTGATGGGACCTAAATGATGCACTTGAACCATGTGGTTCAAAATGCAATGCTCGAATCCCAGCAGTGGAGCGAGGATGCACTGGAGGAGCTGCAAGGCCAACTCACTCCTGTTTTGAAGTAATAGGAGCCAGTGAGTAAGAGGAACCGGAGGAGGCAACAAAGGACTGATCTGAAAATTGCAGGGTAGAGGGGGATAAGGGGGTATACAAACCTAACAGAAATTGTAGGGAAGAGGGGTGAGTGAATGAACTGGAGATGGTGGTAGTGAACAAGTGATTAATGAGTGGCTGTGTAGATGGTGCTGATGAGAGTATTTTTGCTTCCTGGACCATGGGATGATGATGATGTTTCAAGCACTATTTAGCAGAGATGGGGGTCCACTTGTTGAAGAAGAGAGTGCAGCATTTTCCAACACAGACTGGCAAAGCTATTGAGGAGTGCTTTAAACTAGGATCATCGGGGATGGGTAAACAAAGCCTTAAGGTAAGAATAACATTAAATACTTGTATGAAAATGGGAAAAAAGGGCAATATTTGGAAAGCTTTGTACACCAATGTTCATAATATGAGAAATAATGCCCTGCATCTAGAAACAGGCATGAAAGCAGGTGATTTAGATGTACTGCTGTAATGGAGACATGGTACACAGAAAACCATGACTGGAATATAGTTATCAAAGTTTTCATCCTAAACTTCTAAGAAATAATATTCCTACTGGACAATTCCTACGATATCGTAGATTGTGTACATCAGATATGGAATTTGAGATACAATCTCGCCAATTGTTTGAGAGATTTGTGGAGAGAGGGTACAAAAGAAAGGTGATTAAAAAGGCGTATAAAGAGAGCACGTTTTGCAAACCGAGACAATTTACTTATTCCTCAATGTAGAGAGAAATTAGAACGGATGGTTTGTACAATTCCTCATTCCTCAAAAATTTGGGGATTAAAACTAGTATCCTTAGACATTGGCATATATTGTCATCTATTCCAGGTTTTGCGGATAAACCAGTATTTGCAATAAAAAAATGTCAGAATCTAAAAGAGAAATTAAGATACCGTCCTTTAAAAAGAATGGATGGGAATCCAATTGGACAAATTAAATGTGGAACCTGTTCGGTGTGTTGCCATGTGATTGAATGTACGGAATTTTGTCATCCATCATTGAAGACACCTTATCGTCTATCAGGGTTATTTTCTTGTAATTCTAAAGGAGTGGTATACTTAATTGTGTGCCCTTGTAATTTAATCTATATTGGCCAAACAACTAGGACGATTCAGGTTCGCATTATTGAGCACAGGAGTAGAATCAATGCTCAAGTGGAAAATGCCCCACTCGTTAATCATTGGACGGAACAAAAACATTCTGTGAGTGATCTGAAATTTTTGGTGATTAAAGGTTTATATGCCACTAACGGGGATGATATATCGGCAAAACTACGGCGGTTAGAACAGCGTTTGATCTTTCAATGGAAAACGATGAGCCCTTATGGATTGAATGGACCCATTGAATGGCAAGCATTCTATAAATAGTTTTTTGGTAATTAATTGGATAATTGAGTATTTGGGGTCTTTATAACGCTTTGGGAGGTAAAGCGTTCCGTCACCACGTTGGAACATGTGATTGACGTTACGTTGCATATGCGCCAGTTCGACTTACGTGAGTAGCGAAGATGGTGGCGGTTTGGGTATTTTTGAGACAAGGTAATTTGTTAAAAATAGTTACTTTATGTGGTATGTTGTGCTTGCTGTCTTGTAGGGATGTATGTGTTGACATACTCGGTATATGAATTATGAATTAAAATGAGTTTCGGGAATTGGAGTAATGATGAAATTGAGGAAAATACAGTTGTATAAACCCCATTGAAGAATGGGGGTATGTATCTAGAGTGGTGGGAGTATTGGATATATGGATAGATAGTGAATGTGGAGGGTTGAAGGATATTTATGTTTTTATTCCAGAAGTGAATATTGGCAATCTATATCGGAAGAGTTGATTATTGTATAAGTGGAACATAAGTCCCTGAGGAAGCCCCATGAGGGGAGAAACAAAGATCTTTTGTCGGACACACTTCAGTTGGAATTTAACAACGATTATGGCGAATATGGAATAATAATCTTGAAGCAATAGAAATGAAGCTGTTGTAATTTAATAATATACAAAGTGTTGTATTTGAAAAAACTGATTGTTAAAAATTAATAAGTTATCTTCGCAATCACGATGTACTGGATATGTTTTTAATATGATTTTAGGTGTGTGTGAATGTGTTTGAATGGGATAGTGAGTATTTTATCTGTCTAGATAGAATTAATAAAGTTTTGCACATTAATTTAAAAAAAAGTAGAATACTCCTTGTGTTTATTATGATTGTATAATTAGTAGGAGCTATTTGGAATTTTTTACCCATTGTATAAATTTATCTTGCCAAGCCCGGCATGAAATCATGTTTCGCTAGAGCTGCTTCAGGGGCATCAATTTGTTGTGAATACTTTTCCCATTCTCACTGAATAATCAAATTCTTTGTCCCATAACTGTCTTCTATAAAATACAAAAACATTTCTTAATGTCCCAACATACAATGCACTAATAGAGCTGTGAAGAAAAACGACTTACTCAGGCATCCCACGCTTCAGCAAACATTCCTGCACCAAGTGAAAAACATCTACTTTTCATGGGTTTTTAAACATTTCACATGACAGCCTGCAACTGAGCGTGATGTCGTATGTTATTCATATCCATGGAAGCAGCATGACTACGCACTAATCACAAAAAAGCAGTCCATTCAATTTCTTTGTTGAGACCCTGCGGGTCCACGGTGTGAAGCCGATAGATCAATTTTTGTTCCTGTTGGACCAACCTTTCAGAATATAAGCTCAGTATTTTCTTCCCATCTACATATAGCCTATACACGGGGACGGAATATAAGAGATCGTAGTCCGATCAAGTGATTACATCCCAGTTTCAACACTGGTTGAAAACAACTTGTGCCAGTGTACTTTATGTCAGATGAAACTTGTTACTGCCGACCCATCTTTGTTTGATGGTTATCAAGTATTATCTCCTTTGGAATTATCTTGCAGGTAAACAGTTGTAGTGTACTGCATCATCTGTCCATGCAATTTAAAATACATAGACATGACACAACAAACTGTCAAAGTTAAGATGACCAAACACAAAAGCTGCCTCAAAATATATAAAAAGAGCCTTTAGTGGACCATTTCCTTAAAGAGGATCACGCTTTTCATAAGTGTAGATGGACCATTCTGGAAAAAGTGGCAGCACATTGGCGAGGTGGGAATCGCATTCAGAGGATGCCCAAAAGGAACAAAAATGGATCTATCGGCTCCACACTGTGGACCTGAGGGTCTCAACAAAGAAATTGAATGGACTGCTTTTTTGTGATTAGTGCGTAGTCATGCTGCTTCCATGGATATGAATAACATACGACATCACGCTCAGTTGCGTGCTGTCACGTGAAATGTTTAAAAACCCATGTAGAGTAGATGTTTTTTACTTGGGGCAGGAATATTTGCTGTAGCGCGGGATCCTTGAGTAAGTCATTGTTCTTCACAGCTCTATTAGTACATTGTATGTGGGGACATTAAGAAATGTTTTTGTATTTTATAGATGACAGTTATGGGACAAAGAATTTGATTAATCAGTGAGAATGGCAAAAGTATTCACTACAAATTGATGCCCCTGAAGCAGCTCTAGCGATACATGATATCATGTCGGGCTTGGCAAGATGACAGGATAAAGAAGGAAAAGTAAAAATTATTTCTTTTGCTTTGGAAGTTATCACGTTTAAAATTGTTAAAAAAAACAAAAAAAATAAAAAAAGGACCGATGATTATGCAAGACTCTACAGGTTGTTAATGTGAACAATACCAGGTTCAAAAACTGTAAGGGTGGTATGAAGGTCCCATAGATATATTTAAAGTTCTGGTTAGCCAGATAAACTTACCAGAATTAGCCAGATGAGTTATCCGGCTAACAGTGAATAATGGAGTTAGCAGTATAAATTATCTGGCTAACTTAAATCGGCCCTATAAAGTCTTCAAGTTATCCAACTACTTTTTATCCAGCCAAATAAGAACATAAGAATATAAGAACATAAGAAAATGCCATACTGGATTAGACCAAAGGTCCATCAAGTCCAGCATCCTGTTTCCAACAGTGGCCAATCCAGGCCATAAGAACCTGGCAAGTACCCAAAAACTAAGTCTAGTCCATGTTAGCATTGCTAATGGCAGTGGCTATTCTCTAAGGGGCGGATTTTCAGAGCCCTGCTCGCCTAAATCCGCCCAAATCCGGGCGGATTTAGGCGAGCAGGGCCCTGCGCGCCGGTGAGCCTATTTTACATAGGCCTACCGGCGCGCGCAGAGCCCCGGGACTCGCATAAGTCCCGGGGTTCTCCGAGGGGGGCATGTCGGGGGGCAGGCCCGGTCGTCGCGGCGTTTAGGGGGCGTGTCGGCAGCATTTGGGGGGCGGGTACGGGGGCAGGGCTACGGCCCGGGGCGGTCCGTGGGCGTGGCCGCGCCCTCCGTACCCGCCCCCAGGTCGCGTCCCGGCACGCAAGAGGCCCGCTGGCGCGCGGGGATTTACGCCTCCCTCTGGGAGGCGTAAATCCCCCGACAAAGGTAAGGGGGGGCTTAGACAGGGCCGGGTGGGTGGGTTAGGGAGGGGAAGGTGAGGGGAGGGCAAAAGGAAGTTCCCTCCGAGGCCGCTCCGATTTCGAAGCGGCCTCGGAGGGAACGGGGGTAGGCTGCGCGGCTCGGCGCGCGCCGGCTATACAAAATCAATAGCCTTGCGCGCGCCGATCCAGGTTTTTAGCAGATACGCGCGGCTCCGCGCGTATCTACTAAAATCCAGCTTACTTTTGCTTGCGCCTGATGCGCCAGCAAAAGTAGGCCAATTCGCGCTATTTGAAAATCTACCCCTAAGTGAACTTAATAGCAGGTAATGGACTTCTCCTCCAAGAACTTATCCAATCCTTTTTTAAACACAGCTATACTAACTGCACTAACCACATCCTCTGGCAACAAATTCCAGAGTTCAATTGTGCGTTGAGTAAAAAAGAACTTTCTCCGATTAGTTTTAAATGTGCCCCATGCTAACTTCATGGAGTGCCCCCTAGTCTTTCTACTATCCGAAAGAGTAAATAACCAATTCACATCTACCCGTTCTAGACCTCTCATGATTTTAAACACCTCTATCATATCCCCCCTCAGTCGTCTCTTCTCCAAGCTGAAAAGTCCTAACCTCTTTAGTCTTTCCTCATAGGGGAGTTGTTCCATTCCCCTTATCATTTTGGAAGCCCTTCTCTGTACTTTCTCCATCGCAACTATATCTTTTTTGAGATGTGGTGATCAGAATTGTACATAGTATTCAAGGTGCGGTCTCACCATAGAGCGATACAGAGGCATTATGACATTTTCTGTTTTATTCACCATTCCCTTTCTAATAATTCCCAACATTCTGTTTGCTTTTTTGAATGCTGCAGCACACTGAACCGACGATTTCAATGTGTTATCCACTATGACGCTTAGATCTCTTTCTTGAGTGGTAGTACCTAATATGGAACCTAACATTGTGTAACTATAGCATGGGTTATTTTTCCCTATATGCATCACCTTGCACTTATCCACAGAATATTAAATTTCCAATGTATTAAGTTGATATCCCCAAAAGAACAATTTAAAAAATATATTATAGATATTCTTCTGTTGAATAAAGAAGTGATGCCATCTATATCTAAGATTTATTTTGTCCCTATGGCTAGGAATGAGAATGACTTAGATCTACCTGTCTCAAATTTAAATATTGAAAATGATTTGACTGCTTTTTTGGAAACATTAACTGAGCAACAGATAGATTATCGGGGAACCTTATTACTATCTTTCGTTACCCCAATAGATAGAGATTTAGTGTCGAGATTATTTCTGCAAAACCGAAATAAATTATATTTTGGACAAAAAATCTGGATATATCCAGATATAACAAAAGATACACAAATGTGCAGGAAACATTTTGTGGAAATGAGTCAAGAGGCTAAATCATTAGGTGCTCAAATAAACATTAGATATCCATGTAAATGCATGATGAAAATAAATGGTAATAGATATATTTTTTATGAACCCTCACAATTATGGAGTTTTTTGGATGGTCGTAAGGGCGAGACCAGTACTACCTAACCAATTCAGGTGTTAAAGAAAAGGATAATAGGCTATTTCCTCCTTATTTTCTTGTATTTGCTTCAATATAATAATTTGTTCCAATATATCCTAAGACCCTTTCAATTTCTTATGATATTGTTAACAGTAAAAGTAGTTTATTTTTGCTTTGAAGAATATGGAAATTGATTTCCTTTATCTTTATCCATTAATGGGATGAGATTAAGGAATATAATTGTTGTAAACGTTTCTGTTAGTATTATGTAAAAAATGATAAATAAAGAATTTAAAAAAAAAATTTCATCTGCCATGTCGATGTCCAATTTTCCAGTCTCACAAGGTCTTCCTGCAATTTATCACAATCTGCTTGTGATTTAACTACTCTGACCAATTTTGTATAATCTGCAAATATGATTACCTCACTCGTCGTATTTCTTTCCAGATCATTTATAAATATATTGAAAAGTAAGGGTCCTAATACAGATCCCTGAGGCACTCCACTGCCCACTCCCTTCCACTGAGAAAATTGTCCATTTAATCCTAATCTCTGTTTCTGGTCTTTTAGCCAGTTTGTAATCCACGAAAGGACATCGCCACCTATCCCATGACTTTTTACTTTTCCTAGAAGCTTCTCATGAGGAACTTTGTCAAACGCCTTCTGAAAATACAAGTACATTACATCTACCGGTTCACCTATATCCACATGTTTATTAACTCCTTCAAAAAAGTGAAGCAGATTTGTGAGGCAAGACTTGCCTTGGGTAAAGCCATGCTGACTTTGTTCCATTAAACCATGTCTTTCTATTGTTAAGAAACCCTGAAGGCACAAAGTTGAGGTTACATCTTTACAAACACTCTCTGGGCTAAAACTGACTGAACTTAAAAGGTCAGTAATTTGCAGACATCAAGCCATAAGCAGATTCATAAGATAGAAGACCACCTTTAATGTCCATTGGGAACAGAAGCGAACCACCCAACCAAACTATGACAGCATGATGTGTAACAAAAGGGAATGATCCTGTACAGAGAAATTAATTCTATGAAAAGAAACAAATTAGGATTAGTCACAAGGTCCTATAGCAGGGTATTTCATGGTACTGGCCTAATTAATGAATACAGCAGAAGACCAAGGATCCATTCCCAAACCGGACTTCTACTCTTTGGGTCAACAGGGGCTAAAAATGGCAAATATACAGTTCTTGCAGCCCTCCATCAAAAGCACTGGACATTGGATTAGGATGAAAACTATCTTGATTAATTTATTTTAAATATTTCTATTCAAGAATTAATAAACAAAATATAAGAATAAAATTAACCCTGAGAGAACCAGATTGTTTATGGTTGATCAAGTACTTCCACAAATAAATTACTACTTGATTTTGAGGAATCTCAAATTGATTAATTCAATAAAATCATGCTGTCAGTAAAATACACATTGATTTTGGCCGCAGAACATTTAAATATGTTTAATATATTACACAAAGTAAATGATGCAGAAAATAGATCCATTCTGAAATCTGAATGGGCCATTCATGGTGCAGTGGTGAAGCATTCAGCTGGCAAATTAAGTATGGGATGAGGAAACAGGTTTAAACACATACCCAAGCCTGGAGGAGACCAAGCGCATTCTAGAACTTTTGTCATGTTTATAATAAAGGGTGCCAAACTAAAGCACTTAAAATACTCTATGTTATTTATTTTATTTTTAAAAATGTATAGCCCGCTGTAAACAGCAAGTTACAACAGTACATATATAATAAAAACTAACATACATAAGTAAAAACAAGTTACATAATATTAAAAAGCAAAAAATAGCAAAACAAGAAATAAGAGAAATGAAATTCAGAGGAACTACAACTCCATATATATACTGCAATCAAGCATAGAGTACAGTGGATTCTATAAGACAAGCATCTTCAAATGCCAATTGGAAGAGGTATGTTTTTAAACTACTTTTTAAGCAATTTTGGGCAGGAAGTTAAACAAAGGAATTCTTGCAGTGTTCATAAGAGATACAAACTCTCTGCATGTGCCAAGGACTGAGAATTAAGAGAATATGTCACCATGACACATTCAAAAGCATTGTCCATTAAGGATGGTCAAATCAGTTTTGAATTGACTCAACTGCCAGCTGAGATCAGGTTTGCCCAATTTTTACTTTCCTATGGTTTTCTGAACCAGATGTAAACAGTTATGCACTGAAATCAGAATTTTTCTGACCTGAATACTATTAGTTTGCCACAACTCAGATATTTGATGCAAGTCCTATAAGATTTTCTCATGAACAAAGTCACTCTTCCATCTAACCTACTTTTTGGCAGCAGTTTTATAGGCATGAGATAGAAAGTATATATATACTCACAAATCACTTGTGTCCAGAACTGAGACAAAACTGGGCATCATATTCTAGTGAGCCAAGTTAAACAGACTCAGATGTAATCAAAGTCACATATCAGGACATCTGTGACTTAAACAATCTAATCTGTACTAGATATCCTGGCTCAGCATGAATATCAGTAATTTTTTCTTCTAAGCATTAAGACCACATTTTACACTATGACTTGTACACTGCCTCTATCCCTTAAGTTTCCATTTTCCCTCATCCAAAATCCACTGGCACTCTACGGAAATTCAAACCTTTTGTCTTAGAACAAGCTTATACCTATAAAATGGTCTCCATCTTATCTAATCATTCTTTCAGTGCTTTAACTCCTCTGTGATGGATGACTGGTCTAATATGAGTGAATGAAACAATAACAAGAGTTGAACCACTAAAAATGTATTGGAGCTTATCCTCGCAGCTTGGTTGTACACCACACTAATGACACTAGCTGTTGTTTCTTTCTATTGGGCTTTATTTACAGGGATGACACATTTTTCTAAAATAATACAGGAAACAAAAGTCTAACTTTCATCAAGTACTCCTTAACTATGATGGAGCCCAACCCATCTACTCTAGACTTTGGGCTATACAGCTATCAACTTCTCTGATGTAGCCCTCCTTCCCGCTCCCTCTGTACCTCACAATTTGTTTGGTTGTTTTTGCAATTGCTTGAATCCCCCCATCTCCATTGGTCCTTTCCTACCTCTTTGGGGCCGATGCAATAACATTTCCTAAAATTTCTTAGTGAACGCATGACGCCCGCAAGGGGGACGCCATGCAATAAACAAATTAGGGGGTTGTGCTAACACGACCCCGCGGTTACTGGCGGTCTGCAGGTTATGAACACCGATGCCAAGCATATCGGCGTCGGTTTTCAAAGCGGCCGGCAGAGGGTTTTTTTCTTTTTTTTTTTAACTTTAAACAGAAAAGCTGTTTTTTCTGCTTTTCTGTACTTTTTTTCAGTGCGCTCAGCTATTAACACCTGCTCCAGGCAGGCGTTAATATTTGAGCGATAAATGTGCATCTAAGCGCACATTTATTTTTTTGCATTTGAAGTGAATGAGTAATAGCCTCATTTACATGCATTTGCATGTGATGAATGCTAACTCATTCACTCCATGTCAGACGCTCGTTAAATAGGCACTAATCTCCCTATTGCATTAGGGGGTGGATTAGTGCCTATTTAACCCACGTCCGACAGCAGGTTAAAGAGTGTGCTCGGCTGAACGCACTGTATTGCATCAGCCCCTTTGTATCTCCTCTTTGGGTTATGGGCCAGGAGTTCCCGCTCTCCCTCTTTGCAGGACTCTAACTTTCAGTACCTCTCTGTTCCTAATTGTATCTCCCACTTTTTACTTCTCTTGCTGCCTTCCCTAAGGGTTTCTTCAGTGTGCATTCTGTGATCCTACCTGGTTATAACAGCCCCGTTTTTCACCTGACTCCTGTCATGCCGTCTGCATACCCCTTCACACAATGACATTATTGCTTGGAAGTTTCTGCTAATTCAAACCACATTTTTTTTGTACAATAAACTGTTTATCAACATCAATAGATGGACTGTGAAGAAAATATTTTCATTGACTGTGGCATATGAAGCATAATTCATAAGATATACTTGAAGGTATGTGTAGGCAGTGTTTTCAGGTTTACGTGATCTTGGTTAATTGCAGAGGCTGGGCACCTACTGCCATTAGCAATTCATCTGAATAAATTTTGTCCAGAAAATCTAATTTTCTTGTTTAAAATGTTTCATTACAAACTTTTCTTTGGTTGTGACCGTGTCATCACCACCACTCTAAACCCTGACCACCAAGCCCTGGGGTAATTGACCTTTCAGTATCCATGTTACCCATGCAGCAACATTAGGCAATCAAAGGCTTTCATAATTTACTATGACAAAGTCTTGAACTGGATGTCAAGCCTGCATCTCTCAACTACATCCAATCAATCAGAGACACCTGGACCCTTGCCCTGGATTTTTTTCAAATCCCAATTCTAAGCACTCTAGGAGTTGTGCTACTGAATTTTGTATTGACAAAGCCGAATAAAAACCACCAGAATGCTAAGAGCTCAGTGTTTTCAAAACAAAACTGTCACAAGGGAACTTTTATGGATTGAACTTGTTGAGCATTGAGCAATACAGTCAGAATGTACAGCTATCAAAAAAAAAATCCTAGAACTCTATACATTTAAATGTTGAAAACATTTACATTTTGACACTCCTATACTGCCATGACATATTAAATATGCAGGCATTGCACAACTTGCACTACGTCCTTCTGTGCATTATCGATGTTCATGTACCCCGAAATGGGCAAATAATATCATCTCCATCACACTTATAACTGTCAAACCAAGGGAGTGATTTATATTACCATCTGTCCCTGCTCACTCATATATATTGGCAAAACGTCCCGCATGTTTAAAACGTATATATTTGAACATTGCTTTTGCCTTCATCACTTGAAACTTGAAGCCCCTCTTGGCAGCCAATGTTTAGAAAAAAGCCAAGCCATAACAAATTAGTGTTTTTTTGTCACTGAAGTGTTGCCTCTTTCCTCCGAGACGGAAATTTTTCTGCTTATTTAACTCTTCATGAACTATAGATCTATGAAATGTGCACAATTATTCCCTTTGGTCTCAACAGGGAAATTGAATGGTCAGCCTCCCAGTAATCATTTCCATATCTGCTATAAGCTTTTGTGATGTCACAGCTCAAATCCTTCCCCTTATGACATCAGGTTTCTCCCCTTCCATAATTGGGTAAAATATTTAGTGCACATTTTTGTTCTGTTTAAAATTGGCATGGATGTGAGCATTCCCCGTAGGTTGAGCCCTTGGGTTCCAGGGAACGGCAGGGCTTACGTGAAAGTCCCATAAGGAACAAACAGGAGAAGTCAAGATTCATTCGGTGGTCAGGACTGACAGCAAGCAGACAATATCCATGTCCAGGCCAAGGTTGTGGCAGGCAGTGAGGAATCAATAACCGGGTCCAAGCTGGGGTCAGAACAGGTCAGAACAGGCTTTCTGATTACTCCAGGAGAGTAATCAGAATCCAAAGCAGAGGTCAGAACCAGGGAATCAGGCTAAGCCAGACAAGACAAACACTGAGCACCAGGATGAGGAAGGAACCAGCAAGACAAGGTAAGACCACAGGCAGAGCAGGGACAAAATGAGCAAGGCAGGCAAGGAAACAAGATAGGGCAGACAAGGCAATGAGGCAAAGTGGACAAAGAAGCAACACGTACTGCAAGGCTGCAGGAGGACCTGCTGCTGAGCCATCAGTGAATGGGATAGCTGGGGTTTAAATACCCAGCCTGCCATGATGTCATCTTCCAGCGCCAAGCAATGTTTCTCACCGCAGGGCCTATAAGGTTTCTGAGTGCTTGCGCGCCTGTACCTGTGGGCGCACACAGGAGCAGCAATGTCCATGTTGCGCATGGAAGAGCATGGCATCTGCGGGAGCCGGCAGCATCCTGTGGTGAGTGCAGCCTGTTGCAGGGCCATCCCACAGCCAGCCAACCATTACAAAAATGATTTGCTTCTCTGCGGCATTTTGCTTTTAAAACCAACTTTCAGCATATGAAGTCCTGCTTACTTAAATGGTTATGAACCTTGTTATTTTTATATTATCCTTGCTTCTACCTTCTTCTTGATCTGTCTACCAATAATTTTGCTTTATTAATTATTTTGCTTTGACTTAAAATGTATTGTTGTTCAATTTAAGATTTATTACTTCTTCTCTGTCCCTCCCGATGCAGCCTTGGCGAAACACGGTCTCATGTCGAGGAAGAGATTGGGCATGTTTGCTGGAACAAACTCTTTACATATGATGAATTAAAGCTTCACTGTCTTCACAATTACTAAGTGGGTCAATCTCCTCAGAAAGTACAGATCACTTTAGCTTACTTACAGCACACTCTGCTACTGAATTTATTGTTGGTGTATTTTGTGCATTTCTCCACTTCTTTCATTGATATAGAAAATAAAATTTCTTTATAAATCAGTATTCAGTTTTGTAGTTTTCATATTAAATCTACACTCCTGGGACCACTGTTTTTCATCTTAGGAAGGTTTTGCAAGGCATAGAAAATATAATTTTTAAAAAAATAAGAAAAAGTTCACACTAAACTGTGCTACTTTAGCAATTGATAGTTCAATGTCAACTCTAGCCTAAACTGTTAATGTTTACTTTTTCTCTTTTGTGTAACCACCTGTAAAACATTTTCACCAGTGCCAGGAAAAAGTCAATATGTTGCACTTTTCCTTTCATCACCAACTGCTAAGCTGCAAAATCATTAATGTAATTTGTATTGTAAAAATAAAACAAACCTAAATTATGTGCTAAAAATAACTTCAGTAATTTCATTTTTAGGGCTTCTGACAAGCATCCTCTAGAGAAGAATTTGTCCTCAAAATGTTTAAAAGAGCACACATGCTTTCATCACACTGTTTATATTTTTTTTTCCTATATAAGATACTAGATGATTAATTTTGAAAAAATAAATATTACACATGCCAAATTTTTTAAAAGAGCTTGATAAAACAGGCACTCTATCTCAGTAATTTAAAAAAAATAACTTTTTTCATAATAATCTCAGCTCCCAACAGGCTATGCATAAACCAGTCCAGCTGCAGTTCAAACAAAGGTTTATCCAGAGGATAGGCTCAAGGTGTAAATAACTTAAGTGAGGTGCAGAGTAGGAAAGCTAAAAATGTATCGAGCCTGACCCATAGCGGCGAGAAAAAATATAATTTATAACCCCATTTATTTTATTTTTTTAATTTTAGTAATGTGCCTTCCACTTTTATCCTACAACAAGTCAAGATTTATATAGGTAAGAGAATTAGAATTCCAGTATTTAGTTCAGGCCATCAAAGTTATTTCAATACTCATATGTCACTTGATATGTTATATATGCTTAACCTATTGTCTAAATAATTTAAAGAATAAGCTTATAATTATTTTCTTCTTTTTTGGGAGGAGATGGGGAAATTAAAGAATAGCAGTGGGATCTTTCACAATACATTGTGAAACATTTCATATTCATTCACAAACTTACCTCAACTCAGAAGAGAGCCATATCCCTAGGAAGTCCCGAACTATGGAACTCCCTCCCAACCAAACTGAGAACACAACAAAATTTAAAAACCTTCAAAAAAGAACTAAAAACTTGGATGTTCAAAGTCTACCAAAACACCCCATGATTCTTTGATACATCTTCCCCCCCCCCCCCCATCGAACCATATAAACATGCAGACTCAATCCAAACACGTAATTTCACCTGTATAATTTACAACCAAGATATGTTCATAATGAATAAGATAAATATGTTAACAAGTGTATGAATTTTTGAAAACTATGTTAAACATCGAAACTTTGTAAACCGTTGTGATGCGAAATCGAACGACGGTATATAAAATGCGATAAATAAATTAAATACCTTAACGTGAAGTTTCTTATCTAGATCACATTTCTATCCACTAGTTTGTGATCCCTTTTTTCATCTTATGGTATTGCAATAAATTAAAGGAACAGTACATATTATATTTGCCTAAATAAAAAATAATTTCTAACAACGGTTCTACTTGCTGAGATCAGGCACCTAGGAGGCTGTCCACAGCAGCGTGCAAGTAATCCAAATAAACCAGTTTGGGGTATTCTACTCAGAGATAAGCAAAATAGCTTCAATGCCTATAGGAATGTATACAAAAAAGGTAAGGATAAGTTTGCAAAATGTTTGGGCTCAATGCAACACCAGATTTGGAAGCCTGCTACCCCCCCCCCCCCCCCCCCAACACATACACGCACACACACTCTTCCTTACACATATATACATTGTGAGACAAAGAAATTTCTAATTACTTCTTAAACCTGTCTACGAAAAGAAATTCCCCTCCCCTTTTCTGCATAACAAATAGAAAATTTCGCCTTATAAGGAATTCCAGAAAAAATATGCCAACTGAAGCAACTACACACTATTAAGTGTTGGGCGTGCCGGCCGCATTGGTGCCATGGTCGGGCCTACTTACCTCGCACTGCCCTCCACCAGTTCTGGCCTTGCTGCAGCCGCCAGCTCCTGACGTCCCTGATGCACTCCCCAGGCAAACTTGGCCTACTCCACGCCACAGGCCTCTCAGTGGAGCTCCCGTAGGGGCTCCGCGTCTTCCAGCTCCTCAGCCCTGCTCCTAGGCGTGCGCGCAGCTGAAATCTCGGCTTTTAAAGGGCCAAGCACGAGAAACCCAGCTCGGACGCATCCAGATGACATCATACAGCACCAATATACAAAGCAAGGCTCTGTCCCCAGAACCTTGCCTTGGCAATCGGGTCGACACCTCTGTGTTTCTAGTTTGCCTGTTCCTTGATCCTATGTTCCAGTGTCTCCTTGATCCAGTGTTTCCATGTTCCAGTGTCCCTGTGGTCCTTTGTTTCTTCAGCGTCTGTCTTGTTCCTGCTCCATGTTCCATGGTAGTACCCTTCAGACTGATTCTTGGTACTGACCCCTGCTTACCTGACTATGACTGACTGCTGCCTGGACCTGACCTTTGCCTGCCTTCTGACCACAATAACTGCCGCCTGGAACTGACCCTCGCTTGCCTTGACTACGCTTGGACTGACCTTGGATTTGACCCCTGCTTTGCCTGACCAGTTCTAGACGGATACCCTGGCTTTGACTCTTGCGCTTCACACTGACACCCTCTTCTTGCCTTCTGTAACCATCAGACCGACCTGCTTGGACTCTGATCGCGACCTTCATTTAACCAGATCCACAGGCACTGCCTGTTCTGCCCAGAGAGCCTTCCTGAACTGCTACCTCCTTGAGGCCTCCAGAGTCTCCAGTTCAGATCTGGTCCATCCTCTCTGCATCAGTGCACACCCTTACTTGTGGTGGGCACACCTCTCCGCTACCTCTTCAGGAGACCCTCTGAGGCCCACCTAAGTCCAGGCGGTCCGGGTACCCAAGGGCTCAACCTGCAGAAACCCCAGACTGTTATTGGTGAAGTTCCAGCTAGCCTCTGTCTCCTCGTGTGCTCTGCCTCCTGGTGGCAGGCGCTCTCTGGGTCGGATCAGAGGGCCGTACCAATCCTGCACCAGGTCAAGGGTCCACCTCCAGCGCAACATTAAGAGAACAGGTATCAGATAGAATAGTGCTCAAAAAATATAATTTACATGCTCTTGCCTGCAATGGGCTTCAACCAGCATCATATAGCTGAATCCCACCTACTATATTTTTTTATTACTAATTTTATTGCTAACTTTATTTCTCATTCTATTACCTCTTTAAACAAAGAATCCGCTCTCTTCATATCTGTAGCCTTCCTAAATGCTCAGCATTTAACTCTTCTGAACATTGACAATCTGTGACTGCTTCAAAGGACAACAGAATTGCTTACCTGTAGTAGGTGTTCTCCCAGGACAGCAGGATATTAGTTCTCACAGATGGGTGACATCATCAGATGGAGCCCTGTCACGGAACACTTTTGTCAACGTTTCTAAAACTTTGACTGGCACACTGAGCATGCTCAGCATGCCACTAATCCTTTGGCCACAAAGGGTCCCCCTTCAGTCTCGTTTCCTAGCAGAGCGAAAAATAAAATAACAAACCGCAGGCGAACCCAACTCCGTGGAGTGGCGGGCGGGTTTCATGAGGACAAACATCCTGCTGTCCTGGGAGAACACCTGTTACAGGTAAGCAACTCTGCTTTCTCCCATGACAAGCAGGATGGTAGTTCTCACAGATGGGTGAATAGCAAGCTACAAGCTGCTCCCAAAACAAACTAGACCAACCAGCACCCAACCATATGCAACAGACACAACAACTGGGGTGCTGTTGGCAACAATGGGGCAGCCTGAAATTCACAGTGGGCCCTAGGGAGGAAGAGTTGGGTTCTTACACTGGTAACAAATTACGTAGGACAGACTGGCCAAAGACGCTGTTTTGTTGGCCATTCTTGTCCAGACAGTAATGGGCTGCGAAAGTGTGGAGGGAGCTCCACGTTGCTGCCCTGCAGATGTTGGCAATAAGCACTGATCGGAAGCGTGCTACTGATGTCACCATGGTCCTTACTAAGTGCGCTTTTACTCGTCCCTCGAGCGGAAGGCCTGCTTACTGGTAG